>NC_140028.1:120305990-120913602 GCF_963513975.1 Fringilla coelebs | reverse complement strand
AAAATTAAAACAAATCTGGCTTGGCTAATAAAAGGCTATGAGTATTAATGGCTTTTTCTCAAATTGCCAGGAAGTTTTCAATCTCTGATGTGATAAAGACAGATGATGTACAGACCAGTCTTATCATGCTATTTTTAAATTTTGGTATGCTAGAAATTGCAGCCATTTGCCCTGGTCTTTCTGGCAGGGAGTGTAAGAGTCACAGTAAAGAACGTGATTGTTATTTCCAAGAGAGGAAAGAACAATTTTTAGGCATTAAGGTTATTAGTTTGGGACAGTAATAAAAACAACACCACTTTACAGACCCAGGTCTCAGAAGTGCTGAACATTCACAGATCAGTAAAATCAATAGCCTCTACTCAGGATTACTTAAATCTAGAACATACCAACATTCAGTGCAATTTAATACTGGTTACCTATTAGCTTTTAATGATTGTTTGTATTCTGACAGAACTGCCAAGATATGTTGTTACAAATAGGAAATTCCTAACAGTGCCACACAGTGAAAAATAATCCACCCATACAAGGAAAATTATATTAACAAATGCTGCTAAGAGCAAACATATTTACAAACTAAAGCTGAGCAACAAACACATATACCAGATGTTACTGAGATATAGATAGTCTGAATTACTCAGCTGAAGTAGCTGAAATTCTGCAGAAGACTTTTTTTAGAACATGTATTTCATGATGGATATCCTAGCTCTTGAGCAAGTTGTCATGGAAGTCAGAACACGGCAGTTCTGAAGTTGTCTTTAAGATTCAGTGGTAAATAAAAGTTCAACAACTCCAGATAAATTTTCTCCTTCTTCTTCCACATTTGTAGGTTAGATAGACTCTTCAGTCATACAGATAATAAAATGGAAATGTTGGAAGGCACTTCACACTGTCAAATAACCACTTTCATCAAGAGGCAGGATTTTCTGTGAAGTGACAGAGGAAGGCACTTCTTCCCCTTTTGTCAGGCCAAGACTAACTAGCTGTTTCCCTTGCCTAAACCCCCTTATCTTTCCCACAGATCCTCTGTTTCACAGCAGTTGAGCTAGTTGAAAGGTGCACCCACACAGTCCTTTTCATTTATCATTGCTGCACTTTTGCTCCCCGACTTTCCCTGCTTACCTACAGCTGTCTGCAATTTTGTCTCATCCTCTGCCTCCAGCTTGGAGGAAGCATCCTGGTTTCCTGGCAGTGATACCCAAGCACAGAGGCAAGCCCAAGCTTTGCTCTCCCAGTCCATCCACTTCCATCAAGCTCGAGGCATCTGGCTCTGGAGGGCCAGCTCTGGAGTGGCACAGCCATTTGCAGGGGTATTTGCATTGTCTGTATCAGGCAACTTGTACAAATCCTCCTTGCTCAGCTTTTCTACTTAGGGCTGCTTCTGGGACCGTCTCGATATTTCTTGTTGGTGTTTCTTTCAATTCTTTAATAGCAAATATGAAAAATACCAGTTTTTATTAGAAACAATCAAATCAGAGAAACTGAGTCCCCAGACAATTCCTGTGGCATGTAAGGGGTTCTTCTGAGACAGGAAGTGTTACTTCAGACAGGCATAAATGTCTCACATGTGCTCAGCAGCTGGGAGCCTGCTGATCCGTCCCTTGACATTGTACACCTCAGTGAACATGAGCAACAATTCCAGGCTCCTCACTTAACCAGAAAACAACTGAAATTGTAACTTTTTATGATTGTGTTCCACATGAGCTGGCCATGAGTCAGCATCAGTTTGTCTAGATCAGCAATAAATCCAGAACCATTGGTTTTTTGTTCTCTGATAGTTTTTACCACACATCAAATGTTGTATTGTTGTATTTAAAGGTCCCATCAAAGCAAGTAGTGATATTTCTCAGAGAAAAAACCTGGTTTTTACTTATGAGGGAAAAGCTTTTTATTAGAATGAGTTCACAACTATTTCTACTGTTCTCCTTTGGCAAATCAGTGAAATTCAGTACATTTGCAGAATGCTCCTGGCATGAGTCAAGCACCACTCCAGCAAGACAGGCATCCCTGGGGATGCCCCTTCCTTGCTGAGCAGAGACTGCCAGCGAAAAGTCACTGTCCCCTGATTTCTGGGAGGCACAGCACGGAGTTGGGGAAGGTTGAAGGTGCAGCAGGTGCTGTGGAGCTGGTACAAGTTAACCACTGGAGTTAGAACAACCCTTGAGAGTGGCTATGAAAAGCTGGATTTAAAAGAGGATCACTTGTGGAAACCAGGCTGACATGAGGGGACTCTGGGACATGTTAACTAAGAACAGAGATGTCAAGGAAGTCAGCAGACAGCTTTCTTCTCTGACCCTCCTGCACAAATACAGAAGTGGTTTTGGATGACTTGCCAGCTAGGTAATATAAAACTGTCACTATTAAAAATACACTAATATTTCTGCTGCAGCTTATCATGAGATGTTTCTTCAAGGATTCAGCAGATGCCAGAACAGAAATGCACCCAAAAGCACAGGATCTCAGCCCTGGTAATTTGCCACCCTGGAGCTGCAGAGGTGTTAGGGTGGAGAACGGAGGCAATACCAACATCCTGACCAAATTCTAAAGAAGCTGGGTTGTTTCTTACCCAATTCCCAGCTCTGCTGCCTGCCAGCCTCAGCAGGGAGAGCAGCTCAGTGGGGAGTGACTCAGCCAAGGTGCTGGAGCAGTGAGCACAGGTGCCCAAGTTCACCCTGCCAATTGGCTTCACACAGCCGTGTCCACACTGCAGCGCCTCGTGGGCTCAGCTTTCTTCAGGCCCACATCAGGTGTGCAGCTCCCCAAGCCCCTTTGCACCACCTCAAAGGTATTTGAGGTCATTTGTCTCCTGATTTATCTGCACCATGCACATCTTGTCAGCCTCCAATACACTCAAGAGAGTTCCCTGCATTGCTTTCACTCTGCAAACACGTTGCATGTTACTGGGTGCCACTGCTGCTGACATGACATGTGATCCAACAGCCAGGACTCAGGATAGTTTTCTCTCTGCCTGACAGAGCCACCAGCAGCTGTTAGAGTCCTGCAAGGAAAGGGGAGACTGTGGTGTGGAGTATGTTTCTATAGGTCAAGGTTAAAGGGCACTGCATACATACATTGCAGTCTCTGATCCCAAGCTGTGCTTTTTTCCAGATACCTCAGCCACCTCTTGCCCTGCCTGCTCCTAATTCCTCTTTCAGAGTCAACAATTCCCCTTAGACTGTATCACATGAAATCTGTCTCCTTATGCTGCTGCCCTGCCTTCCATGCTCCCTTGCCCAGTACAATAAAAATCCTTTAAAATCCCCTATGTGTCCTGTCCTAAACCTTACAATAACATTTCCATGTCATGGAGAGCTACTGCAGTCTGGCAGTTTCCTTCACTCTGCACCCTACATCTTTTCTTTCTTGCCCAGGCTTTTCTTTCTCTCCCTGTAATGTAAGTGCAAGCTCCCTGGTATGGTCCCTGCATGTAGTCATCAAAAATCCAATAGAAGCAGATTGCAAGACACCCCAGCTGGTGGCTGGGATAAATGATAAGAAAACCTTTAAGAATCCAGAGAGCATTCAGCTTCAACAGGCCGAATATATTCATTCCCTTAGGAGCATTATAAAATATGGCCAGTCTTGGCTTGCAGTAAGAACACAAGTAATTAGTAAATCTAGTGCCTGTAGGTACATTACATGCCAGCAGAGAAAGTGGCAGCAGCAGCAAGATGTAACCAAGGCAGGCTAACTAGGCTCTCTCAGGAGTCCAGAGAATGTAATGAATCACTGGGTGTTTGGAGCTGATACAGATCAGCCCTTTCCACCCAGGCATCCAGGAAACACATTTAATTTTTTTGGCCTAATTTAGCACAAAAATATATTCTGGTTTATAGCAGAATGACTTGATTAATAGAATGTAAGTAAGATCTCTTCCTCCTCCCCCCCAACACACCCATGCAGACAGCACTCCAAAATGCATTCCTTGAGGTTTCTTATCTGCAAGCAGATGTCATTCTGAAGTGAACATGTCAGGCATCCTCATCCTTCTGAGCAAAGCTAGAGATGGCTGGCTGTCACATTCATATCTCCAGGAGTTCAGTTTACAATTCAAACACTCAAACAAACACCCTCACAGCATTACAGCAGTGCTGTTAGTAAGACTGGGAGGACCTATAGCCCTGTCAAGCTGTACCCACCCCAGAATTGCTTCCCATACCACCACGTGTGCTCCTCTACGCACTGCCTGACAGAAGAAAAGCTGGGCAAAGGCAGATGGTGGGGATGCTTTTTGTGTTTCTGCACTTGCTGCTTTTACTCCTCAGGGAGGCAGCTGAGGCAGGAGAGCAACCAGCAGGTAAGTGCAGGAGAGAGACGAGGGAATACAGTTGTCAGACTGTGACTACGGGTGCTCCTGGGAGGCTTCTCACCCAAACGCTCAACTGCCATCTCCATTCCCTGAGGTCTGATGAGCTCAAAACTCACAGCTGTATTCTCATCTCTGTTTTGTGCCTCAGGAAAGCAGGTTGTGATTCTGTGGAAGTATCAGTGATAAATCTACCCCGTTACTCCCATTTCCTTTGGTCCTCCTGACGCCTCCCAGCCGGCAGGGCTCAGAAACGCCGTCTCACCAGAGCTCTGCCAGCAGAAGGAGGGAAAGGGACTGTGAGCACGAGCACTGAGTCTGGCAAAGAGCACGCTCTGTAACAGATGACTATGGGTTTTTTACTCTGGTAATCATAATAATACATTTTATTTATATAGCACCTATTTGCATGGCAATAGGCGCAATATGTGTGTTTCAGTGAAATGAGACATGACAGCAAACAGATGAAAAACTGCGATTCATCTTGAAATGAGGGAAAGCAATCAAATGAATCACAGAGCCAAGCAATGGTAAATCATTCTTAAAACAGCATAATAGCAAAACAAATGAAAAATATAGTGTACAATGCTTTTTCCTTGTCTGATGGCAAATACTGAGTGACATTGCCAAGCTTATTCAGAAACAGAGCCTGGTTAGCCATTAAATTTCATAGAAACCCTTAAAGAGGGAATGATATAAGCGCAACTTCAGTTTTGCATCAGCCATGTGCTAACCCCAGTATACACATGGCTTTGGACCCTTACAAAAACCATTATCTTTTAATCCTGGCGTTGTTCATCATGTCACAAGAATAAATGAAACATGTTTTCCCAAACTTAAAACCCCTTCCATTTAAATGGATTTAAAATTGGAAAATAATAGAGGAGAGCCTATTAATATTCAAACTCCATTTTCTCATATGGAATTCTTCAGCTTCCTCAGCCCTAATTAGTTTTTCTGAGGCTGTCAGTTGCAGGCAGTATCAACACTCTAGTCATCTCTTCTGCCTTCTCCTCCCATGTCCTCACCCATATTTGTTATTCCCATCCTCCTCTTGCCAGAGTGTCAAGCATTCTCCATGTTCATTTCTCCTAATGACTCATCTTCCTGTAAGGAACCAAAAAAAATGACACAACAGTCTATGTACAAATGAAAGAATCTTAACCTCAGGACATGGAAGAATCTGAATTTTTTCCAGTGGGAGGGTCATGCATCTAATGTCCTATAAAATGCTGGCTGGGTTGCAGGACCAGAGCAAGAGAAACCCTTCATTTATTCAAATTTCTAACAATTTGACTTCAGATGCTCTGTGCTGATCCCTTCAGAAGAAATCTAGGCTTTTTCTTGGAATTTTCATCTTTAGACTTGTATGTTCCTGCTTCTTACGTTTCTCTTCTGACTGTAGATAATAAGCTGTTCCCAACTTATTATGAGACATAAATATTTCAAAAAAGCAGTGGAGTATAGGACTAGAAATCCTTCTGACAGGTGGCTGGATCTACCACATATTAAAGAGTAGCAGAAAGAGAAACATTTCCATCAATTTAGAAAAGACATATTACAACTCAAACTAGCAAGGCTGCCCTTTCCTGGGCTTGTAAATGTACACATCTGGATGTCATGAAAATGTATTAACACATGGACAGCTTTTTACCCTGTTAGCAGCTGTCCAGCTATGGTTCAATCAGGCTATGTAAAGCTGATGGAAAACTCTCCTTGACTTCATGTGTCAAAATGTTTAGTTATGATTTTAGTGTATATTTTCCAATTCCTTAGAGAGAAGAGAAAATATCAGCATGATTCAGGATATTTTAGGAAAAAAAATGCAAGTGCCTTAAGCCCCTGGGTGCCCTCTGTTCCTCGCCACTCCACTACTGTTAAATTAGGTTTTGACATAACAATTAATGGAAAGATGTGGGAGCCAATAAATAATGTGTGTAATTAAGCTGAGGCATTGAAATGCCTGTCTTTCCTGAACTTGGCCCAGAGAGTGGGAGGCTGTGCTCTGTGATAAGCACTGTGCTCTGTGATAAACACCTGAGCTCCTAAAGTCAGTGTGGGGGCAGAGATGGCTTGCTAGGAGAGGATTTGCAGCAGTAAACAGAGAGCAGGAAGGTGCCTGATGGGAAATGCTCGGGCCATGCACCAGTTTTTCTCACCACATGCTCTCATCCCTTGCCCAGGTGTCTCTGGCTGTTTTACAGGGACATGAGCAGCACCTGGTATTTTCCATTGCAACAAGACAGAGGCACCAGAAAGAAAACAATTTGTGGAGAGGAAAGTCTCAGTTGAAAGAACCCAGCTAAAAAAGCTCACTGTGAGTTCTCACACAGGATGTGGGAAGACTTCAATGGTCACTTTCAGCTGAATCGAAGCCCAAGCTGGCTGAGCTCAGGGGTGCAGTCACAGAGCTGTCAGCTGGTACCTTCTCTCTTGGGGGCACAGAACGATGCACATGTCATCTGCAGATGTTTGCATGGATCAAGGACCTGCAAACTGTCAAATGCAAATAGAAGATGTTTGCAGTGCTGCTGCACAAACATGATTGCAGTGCTCCTCCCTCTCCAGCCCTACAAGCACTGTGCTGCTGCCATCTTATCTGAGAAGAATACTCTGCTCTGGTGCAATCACATTTCTTTTCCAGCATTTTGCAAACCCAATAAACTCATTTCCTGACAGTTTTCAGCAGACCCCCAGTCTGGAAAATATTTTTGAAGAATCCTGTAAGAAATATGGTGTGACTAAGGTGGAATCTTAGTTTAAGCAGTCTGTTGTGTGATTGTTTTCAAGCATTTTTCAGCACAAAAGCACTCACCATCTGCCTGTAAGCTCCTGCTGAGTCTCAAAGGGCTGTGCTTTGAGGTGTCCTTCAGTAAGGAGCTGCTGTGTTAAAGCAAGGGTTAACTGTTCAAAAGATCAACCTAAGCAAGACAAAAGTCAAGGTAACCTAACGATCATGCCTGGGTCAAAACCATCATGTGTAGTAGGGCTGAAGCAGCAAAAGGAAGAGCAGAGTGTATGGAGATATTTATAACTCTTCTTTTTGACTGACATTAATTAACTTGCCAACTGGACTAACTCACAATGAATCAACATCCTGCAGAATTGCAATGTTCCACCCAAAGTGGGAATATACTTTGCTACTGAGCTGTCAAACACATATTTATAAAACACCATGATGCTGGAAAGTGGTTCTGCAGTCTGAAGCAGTGCAGATATGAGCTATACATCTCAGCTGCAGTATCATATTTTTTTTACTCATTTGGTTATTTTTACATAGACCACTTTTTGCCTTTGTATTTGTCTTTCAAAAAGTAGTAAGACACAACAAAAACACATATTAGAAAAAATTGTGAGGGATGTCTTGGTATATGTTTTTGTCACAGTAATGCTATTTGGTGCTACTGAAATCTATAGAGAATAAGTAATATTACTACTCAAATATGCTGGCTTAGGATACCATACTAGGGAATTAAAAGTTAATGGTTTGACCACAACACTCATTCTACATTTTCCTATTAAAACTACAGAAATGTTTTGAAAATTTTTAACAGGTTAATTTGAAAATTAAACATAGGCATTGTTCATTCTGTACTTTGCCCATTTTTTATTACCTACCATAATCTACATACATAGTTGTTTAATTGGAATGTCTATCTTAATCACCAGTATTTTGATTCCTGAAAGATAACAGTCAATTGTGTGTTATTAAGATTCAGATTATTTTGGAAGGAGCAATATAATTACAGGTCAGGCCTGTCTTCAGTTTCCTATCATTATTTAAAACTGATTTATGTCTGATTTCCACTGATGCAATGCAGTTAAAAAAATTTTGGAGAAAATACTTCTTAAATAGGAAAGATTCTTTCAGAGCAGATATATTTTACATAAAATATTTCTGATGAAAATTATTTTCCTGATCCTGAAAAACGGATGGAGTTTGAATCTCCTACTGAGTTAATGAAAGCTGATGGAAATTTTGTGCCTCTGTGAGTCTGTGACTCCGTGGATTAGGCCTCTAGCAGAATTAGAAGGGGAACAGAGGGTGTAGGAGCTTTTGGATGCTGTTCATCTTATCTACCTTGAATATTGCCAGTTTTCAAGATTTCATAAGAGGTATGATAAAAACAGAAGGATTAGAACGATGTTTTGGCTGCCAAAGTTATTGGTGAAACTTGATAAAAGACATTTGAAACGCATAAAAACTATTGCAGGTTATCAACAAAAAAGGCAAGAAACAGATAATGTCCATGTGCCATGTTCTTCATGTCTCAAAAGCTTCTAAGTGCTCTTCTCTCCTTCTTAGGGTAGCTTTCAGCTCTCTAGAGTATAAATGAAGCATTCTCCTTCTGAGAACAGTGTACTATTTTGTCAATTAATAACATCTGTAAACACCCACATTTAATGACAACTGCAATTCATTTTCAGCTTCAAAACAGAATTTGTGATTTTCACTGTGAGAACAATGACAAGAATGTGAAGACGATGAAAAATGCAATCTATTTTGCCCATACATTTTTAATAACTGAAGCACATATTACAGTGAGCTATTTTTAAAGCTTTTTCATCTGTGATGTTATAGTGTGTAGGTACAAAATCCATCAAGATAATACATTAATGTTTAACAGTTAGCACATCAAACTCTGCTCTGAATAAACAGAGATGCTCTTTTACCAACTTGATTCTATTCTCTCCAACATTTCTTTATACTGTCAGAACTTATTTACTTCACTCTATTTTTGAAGCACTAATGTAATCTTTTTTTAATGCACTAGAAAACTCAAAAGCCTTGCCATACTTTTAAGTTATCACAGCATACAAGTTTGGGATAATTTATTGTTATATGCTCATTAAGATCTGATACAGTACTAGACACAAATATAAACATCTAAAAGTTCTCACACTAAACAAAAAAAAGTATTGAGACCAATAGAGTAGCGGGCACATTTAGAACATTTCTAAATTAACCTGTTCTGGTTGAATAGTTAGTTTTTCCCTTCTTTCCAGTAGCTGTAGAAGTTGTGGCAATGTCATTCTGAACCCTGCTAAGGCTGACTGAATCGTGACTGGATGAGGAATCCTCAATGCATTGAGCTGAAACTGCTGTCATTGCTGGATAGCCCCAGAGAGGACACTTGAGGTACTTGAGAAACTTTGTGAGGGGTTGGTAGGCAGTTCTTCTTGGTTCTGCCCCTTCTGAAGAAAAGCCAAAGAGCTCAGGGAGAAGGCCTTGCAGGAGCTAATCTTTGAGGCTGCAGAAGCTCTTGGTGAGAAATGCATCAGCTGGCTCAGCTGACTCAGCTGCTCCTCCCACCATCTGGGAAGAACGAGAATACCTCAACAGCAAAGCTCCATGGAAAGTCTGGAGAGAGTTTACCTATCCAGCTGTCTATCCATATGTCTCTCTATCCCCAGCTCGTGGATGAAGTACTTATGTGCCAGTCTAGCTGGTTTATTATGGGAGGTAGAGGTTGCAATGGCAGTCATTCAGATGCCAACAAGCAGGCATATGAAGTCCACCAGATGACATCAAGTATGTAAGGCATATGTGTAGAAATGACAGTGAAGATGAAGGAAGATCTAGAAGAGGCTGGCACCTTCTGGAGGGACAGCTGGACACCATGCAGGCTGCCTGCAGTGTCAAAAATGTCTTAGTTTAGGCAAGATTCCTACCTCCTATGACTCACAACTTTCCATGAAGTTCTGTGTCATCAGGGAGAAATGCCACAATTTGCCAGTTCTCCCAACATGTATGGAACACAGTGTTCTCATCCATTTTTTAGGCCAAAAGCAGTCAATATGTTCTCAATGAAATGCAGCTTGTTTTGCTCCAAAATATACTGCAGAAAGACACAAGATGCCATGTTTCAATGGCCTATTAAAATGCACCTACTGTGCTTCAAAAAGCTCCAGATTGGGAAACTTCAGCTACTCAAAACTGTACTAATGGTCAAGTAATACATGCCTTATTGTGTGCTATCCCTGTAGTAATTTGGTTCTGTAATATTTATCAATAAACATGCATTTAAATGAAATCTATTTTAATGAATTTATACTCCTATTTATGGAAAAATAGATTTCTATAAAAGGAGAGGGCTTCTAGTGCACTCTATAATGATATTTTAAAGCTGTCATTTTAAAATAGTACCCTGGAAATGTGATAATCAGAAATCATATTTGCTGGGCTAAGATTTCTGTTAAATAGAAATCAAACTCAAGTGTTTAGTTTAGATGATTGCAAATTTGCACTTGGTGATTAATACAGCACTAAAAAGGTAGGATTTTCTCAGCATTCCTTTTCCCTTATGCAGAGGTAAAAAGGTCATGCCACAGAAGATAAATGTACAAAACCATATGCTCCCTTCTGCTTCTCTGAGTGGAAGAGACAAGACAGCTGCATATTGTGGCAACAGGGTGGATCCCCAGTAGGGACTGACAGCTCTGTGCTGGCTTTTGGTTCCAGACAGAAACACTTCTCTTACCCTGAAAGGGCTAATTTATGTCATACTCCCTATGATGATTTGACACTCCTTTCTTCCTAAAGTTGCTCCTACTCCTGGGGCTGCTGAAGGGCACAGAAAAGGGCTGTGTTTGCTCTAAGTGGCAGAGGTCAGCCTTCACCATTGGGGGAAGAATGTGAACCTTGGATGGACTCAAACTTCTAAGAATTTATTTCAATTTTTTTTAAGAGCTGATATCTGCATTTAGAGTTTGGCATTGTAAGCCTGATTTTGACATTGACTGCTTTGCATTTAATTAAATGCAATTAATTTCCAGCTTGAGGGATGAGAATTTTAGCTGTCTCACAACCTCAGCCACTGGCTTTGCCAGTAGTAGCGTGTGTAAACTCTTGTAAGCAATGGTACTGGTGATTTGAGAGTGGATGCATCTGTAGAATGGTTGTACCTGGTCTTGCTATGAGTCACTTTTGTCCTGCCTTTGAGCCTTGTCTTGCATTCTTCAGACACAGATAGGAATCTGGATGTGATAAAAATTCAGAAACCTGAAACAACAATCAGCTTGTGATTAGAAGAAATCACATGGCCTTGTGACCTGGCCAAATTCTGTGTACACCACCTTCAGCCTAGAGCTGAAAGCTGAATACTTTACTTCTTCTCTTAAATTTTTTTTTCTGAAACAGCTGTGCACTGTTGAGTATCAATGGCATGTCCTCTTTCCTTCCCCCCTCCAGATTCCAGTGTTTGACTAATAGACAAATAGTATCACTGCAAAACACGTATGAGAGTTCATAAAGTAATTAGGACCATAGAAGGTGGAAGTCCAATACACTACAAGGTTGCAGGCAGCTACCACTATTATTTACCTTTGTTTTGAGTAATCTTATGCCTGGGAAAGTACTGCTGCCAACTTCTAATTTTGATCGAAGGCTTATTTAATTTTTGTTTGCTTTGGGGTTTTTTCTTTAATGAGTAACCAGATAGGAAAAAATGCTATTAAAAATCTTAACCAGATTGGAAAAAGTGCTATTAAAAATCTGTGGCAGTCTGTTAATAGAAAAAATAAGGGATTTTTACCCTTATCTGATGGGACTAACTCAGTTCCATATTCGAGGCATTGCTGCTTCCAAATTTTGCTTTAAAAAACAATCCTGAACTTCACACCATTCAATTCTTAGTAAAATATTAAAGAAACAGAGAAGAAGCCCTGTGATATGTACACAGCTTTCAAAAGGCATAAAAATGCTCTAGAACACCTAGGAGGGGGTCTGCTAAAATCAAAAGTCAAAACAAAAATGAGAACTCTGTAGACAATGAGCAGAAAATCAATCCTGCCAGAAGCCTTTGTCCTGTGAGAAGCAAAAGTAACCAGGCCATACTTCCCCTTTGGCAGGTGCAGCCCCGTACTAGTCAGCTTGCTCTTATTTGCCTCCCCTGCCAGAAATTTGTCTGATGCAAAGGAAATGAGTTTTTTCTGTAGCTCCCACAGACAGATTTGTATTTTACAAATCCATACATCTGTATTCTAACCATCCCCATTCACCAAAGTAAATTGCACAAAGAGGTTCAGGAGGCCATATTTTCCCTTGGCTTTCCAAAATCCACTCCACAGCAAAAATGGTGTTTTGACTGGACATAAAACTCAGAACAAAAGGATGCCATTAGTCCTACAAGCCAACTTTTCTCAAATGCTAAGCAATTTTGTGAAAGAAATTAACTGCAGGAACAAAAAATACAAATCTAGGGTCCGTTTAGACCATGCAGTACAAGTAATTAGTCTTTAAATGGAGATATTGTGTTACATTTGCCTACAGTAAATTATTATTTTAAAAGCCTGGTTTGCTGTAGTGCCCATAATTAGATTTCTTTCAAATACTTTTAGGACTTTTAGGATTGGCTCAATTTCTTGAAATTACATATTATAGTCTTACAAGCATTTGAAAATTAAAGAGGAAATGGAAGTTATGTAAGATCAATACTGGCAGAACAATTCCTGAATTGCTCTTCCCATGGTATCATATTTGTCATAAGAATTTGATCTACAAATATGGTTCTAAGTAAAATGAGTCCTTTCTAAGAAGAAAAATACCCAATCAGCAGTTATTTTCTTCTTTGTTCTCCTTTCCAATCCATGTATCGTTATTCTCTCATTCAGACAGCAAAGTGTCTTCTGATGCTGCTGTCATCTTTGCCAGACTGACCTGCGGGTTCTGTGAAATGAATTTGCTATGGCAGATAGCAGGGAACAGGCAGCAGTGCTTCCTACTGACACTGTTTATCTTCTACTAGATTTTCACTGGAGACACAATTTTTTGCTGGCATCCCACTGAGCTGGAGACATGAATAACAGTGTATTTTGTCTTGAGAAGATTTGCAGCCAAAGAGTTTGGGGAAAGAGCTGTCTTTTGAGGCCAGAGCTACAGGTGCTTTTGTAGCTACAGAGAAACAACAATTTAGGGAAGAGGACCGTTCAGTAGAAGCTGCTAATTTAAAATTAATTTCTCTATTGTAAGGAATGGTTCCTTCTGTACTCAGCTGACTATTAATTTGGCCTTGAAGCATGAGCATACAGAGCCTCTCTGGCAACACTTTGTGTAAGGAGAACACTGTTAGGAAATGAGCTGAATCTACTCATGTAGGCTGCTGAGCTGTGGCTTTTCTGATATGGTTAGGTTCACAAATGATTTGATTCCCTGGAGTTTATTTGAAGTTTTTAATTAAAATCCTCTTCATTGGTACTCTGATTTTATTGAATGCGACAAAAATTTCTTGGGATTTGATTTTTCTTTAAACTACAGTCCCTTTACAGCTATCACATAGTGTAAAATAACTTTTAAGAGTGTGTAAAATGACATCATTTTAGCAATATAAAGGAAACCTTTGGGAAAATGAGAATGTCTGTATTCTGTTTTTCTGGAATTTCATCTTCGTGTGCCTGGACTGAAGACAAGATGGTGAAATAGGAGAATTTCTACATTCTTTCAAGAAATTATTTTCAGATATGAGTGTCTTGTCAAGACATCTCATAAGCATTATTTTCATAATCTGATCATTTTTCTCTTTAACTTTGGGGGCCTCCTTTCCTGGGAATGAAGCTATGGAAAGGGAAAAAACAAAGACATTTTCTCATGGCCAAAAAAGACTCCAAGTATGTAAGCTTTCTTCCTGAACCAGAAGTGCACAGTTGGTGAGGCCAGGAGGAGAGCAAACAGTGAGGGGTATGGAACTACAGCCAGCTTATTACTGCACAGCTGGGCAGCTGTGGCTTGGATTCTGGTCCACGGTCCCAGTATAATTTAAGATTTATCATTGTATTGAATAACCCATACATACCAGAACTTTATTCACTGTAGAAATAGTTTCTGTGAACTCATTGAGTCACTGGATCATTGAGTAATTCAGATAGGAAGGGAACCCAGGGAGTCTCCAGCTCAACCTGATGGTCCAAGAAAGCACAACTGTGAGAGCACACCATGTTACTCCAGGCTTTTATCCAGCTGAGTCTTTAAAACCTCCAGGGATGGAGAATGTATGACTTATTTTGGCAAACACTTCTACTGCTTCCTGCTGTGAAACAGGTTTTGTCTACTGACTGAATTTCTCTTGGTTTCATTTTATCTACTTTTTCTTATCCTTCAGTCATGCACCACTGACTGAAGGATCCATCTCCCCAGTAACCTCCTTGCAGACCCTGCCAGACTAGTGTCATGTCCCCCTCAAAGCTATCCCTTCTCCAGACTGAACAAGCCCAGCTCCTCAGCTTCTCCTCACTGTCCAAGTGCTCCAGCCTCCAATCATCTTGGTAGCCCTCTGCTGAACTTGATTCACTTCATTCCATGTCTTTCCTGTAGTGGGGGTCCCAAAGGCCCCCAAGTGGGTGCAGTATTTAAAGGTGCAAAGATAATGGGGCAATAATATACTGACTTTCATCCTATATTTATAAAGCCTTGGTTTCTGTTGATCTTTTTTGCTGCCAGAGGACACCGCTGGCTCATGTTCAGCTTGCTGTCTACCAACATCCCCTGGGCCTTTTCAGAACAGCTGCTATCCAACCATGCAGACACATTTCCCCCAGCCTGAATCAGTGCAAAGAGTTGGTCTACCTCTGATGCAGGACTCAGCTTTTGTCCTTGCTGAATTTTATGAGGTTTGTGTTGACCCATTCCTTCAGCATGCAGAGGTCTTCCTAGAGGGCAGCCCTCCCACTCAGCATTTTAATTGTACCCCAACCTGCTCTCATGTGTAAATCCACTGAGCAACCATCACTGACATTTCCTCCAGGTCATTGTTAATGATGTGAAACAGGAAATGTTCCAGAACAGACCCTTGTGGTGGTCCACTTGTTGTTCTTGCTACTGTCCTCACGGTCCACTAACCACTGCCCCCTTGGCCTGACCATCCAATCCATCTGGTTGTGCACTCATCCAGACCGAAACCTGTGAACTTGGGTAAAAGGACATTGTCAGAGTCAGTGTCAAAAATCTTGCTGTAGTCTATCAAGGTGTTTTCTGCCTTGCTTAGGTCTCCACAAATCTGGGCATTTTACCATAGAAATGTTTCAGGCTGGTTAGACATAATTTACTCTTTGTAAATCCATGCTGACTGTTTCTGGTCACCTTTTCCATGTATTTAGAAATGTGTTCTGAGAGGACTTGCTCCAGGACTTTACCAGTTACCTAAACGAGTCCAGCCCTCCAGTAGTTTCCCAAATCTTCCAGTTGAAGTTTTCTGAAGATGGGTGCAAATTTGTCTTTTTTTTTTTTTTGGTTGTCAAGGTCCTTCTTTGATCTCTATTACTTTTCAAACATTTCAGAGAGCAGCCTTGTAAAGACACCAGCCAGCCCACTCAGCTCTTTCAGGTTCAAACCATCTGGGTTGCATGAGCTGAGTTCTTGCAAGTAATCCCCGTCATGATTTTCATCTACTGCTGGTACTTCTCTTTTTCCTTGCACAGAAGCCTGGGAGACCTTGCTAGTGAAGAATGAAGGAAAAAAGGCATTGAGCACCTAAAACAGCTGTGTCTGCCATCACTAAATCACCCCAGTTATTCAGTAACAGAACACTGTCACGGTTCAGCTCCACGGATTATTTGTGCCTATGTTCAGGAGGATACTGTAGACAGTAGATCCTTTAGTGAACTCGTTACTGAGACTCAAGGAGGAAATAAATTTATTCTTGATTCAATTTCATTTAGCTGAGCCTTCTACAGCTCATAGCCACAAATCCTAGTGAAAGAAAGGGGTTGGATATTCTTTATATAAGAAAGGTAAGCACTTTTGCATCTGTGAAGAAGTCTTGAAAAGGTCTTTATGTAAGGTCTTCTTAGGTTTTTAGACTTTTTTCATCATTTAGCACAAATTTCAAGATGGGGATGAGGTTGTGTTTTGGGGGATTTTTTCCCTGCTCTGTACAGTGTGTGGGCTGAGAGTTGAGAATACATATAGGTAGTGCACAGGGAAAAAGTATAGGTCACCTGAAAATAATTAGCACTTCCAAAATAACTCTTTGTTTTTGAGGTATAGCTCATAAAGAGAGACTTGTTTTCATAACACGGGTTTTTAAAGAATGTTGTTCTGCTGTCATGCTTCCTCCACCTTGTGAGGAAAAAACCCCACCAACTCATAAAGAGTATCACATAAAGAAATAAATTTTGCAGAAAAAATAGCTAAATATTTTCAATTGCATCTAATATAATTTCTCGGATGCACACTGATGGGAAATAAAAATACAAGTATACACACAGAACACCTACTACAATATGTTCAGGCAATTAAAGAAAATGAAGGGTACTTCCCAAACTAAATATTCAAAAAATATGTCATTTCAGCTCCTAGCTAAAAACCCATCATCATTTGGGACTACGTCTTGCTGCCTACACTGCTGCAAAGATGCAAATTCTGTAACGTTACTGACCTAATGAGAGGGAAATGTGCACTTGCAACCTGCAACAGCGTAATCAATGCGATTCCCATGTCTAGTCAGTGACAACTATCTTTGAATTGGGCAAGCAGTCACAGGTGGAGGAGCTTTTGACAGATTCCAGACAGTAATGCACTTAGGTAATCATGTTCCAGGGATTAAAAAAGAAAAAACAAACCAAGAATTATAATTATAAAACTCTGTCAGTGTAGAGAAGCAGAAGTGGCACAAAAAAAATAATGCTTTTTTTCTGTTGGGTCAAGTACAGCCTCTGTTCTTTGATAATGGCAAAAGCTTGTTGCTTTAGAAGGCTGTACCTCTGCTCCCCAATAATAACCTTGCTAATTGTATAGTGTTGTATACAGTGGAAAGATTTTTCCTGACCCCGCAGGGAGCAAGTGCTGTGAAGCATGAGATTTGATTAGCCTTATTATCTTAGCCTGCCCAGTTACCAATGTTGTAAGCTGCCATGAAATTATCCACCCCTTTTAAAAATAAAGCCATACTATTTGTCTTCATTATCTCCTTCTATGGAGTTGAATTCCACATGCATACAGACCTCAGTGATCAAAATAGCACAGGAATTACACATGTAGCCTTTTAACTCTGTAGGTACTGTTTTCTTTTATTCTTTCATACCACCTTTCCATGTAAGTCAACATTCTCCTAAATATTGTCGGTTTGATCACTTGCTCCTGAAAGAAAACTGGCTTTATTTTACCATCAATACTTGTAATTACCTATGTGATCTTTTAATGAGTTACTCTGGAGCAACTCATAGCTTGGAAAATGGTGTCATTTCTTGGAAATTTTGCTGTATTTGCTGGATATTTTTTTCAAATGTTCTATGATGTCTTGCATACAAAAATGAAAACAAACTACACACAAAAAAATGAAATTAATAATGATAATTAAAAATTCCCTAGCTCGTTTCTTTGGCACAAAAAAACTTCGTAAAAAATATTTTGGATACATAAACAAGTTATCATCATAAGAACTCCAAATTTTGTGATAAATACAGCAAAGAAACTGACACTTCATTAGCTTAATTTTTTCAGATTATGAAGACAGCATATTTTGGTGGTTATCAAATAAAGAAGTAGTCTAAAGTTAGGTCTGTCTTTAGACTGATCATTATAAATGATTATCCAAATTAGACACAACTTAACGAAAGTGTGCAGAACACTGGACTTGCTGAGAATGCCAGCAATCAGCTTAAAACCTCCTTTAAAAAAAATACACCACCCCAAAGTCCTTCACTCAACACCAGTTTGCCACAATAAGTATGGACAGGGGAATGAACTCTAGGAAGTACCTCCTTTGTGGGTACAACTGTTCATTTTGTCACCAAAATAGTCATCAGAACAGTGGTAGAGAATTTGGAATTCAAACGCAGAGCTCTGCAGAGAATAAGACAAAGAAAATTTCGGCACAGTTGACACCACCCAGCAGATAACCTCTCCACTACAGTGGCAGTGTTGTGGTAATTACAGGGTTTTGGTTTTGTGTACATCCAGAACTATAATGGGACTGAAAACCACATCCTCCTTTCCACATTCTGTGTACTGGAATGTCTGCTCATCTAACTCCTCTAACATCAGGGTGAGAGCTCTAGCAAAACCAAAAGACCCTGGAGAAAGACCTCTACCTTGCTGCTTGTAGCATCAGCAGAGAACAGTCAGAATGTTAGCCACCCTAGTCCCTGCAGTTTTACAAAAAGGAGCAGAAGATTTCAGAGTGAAAGCGCTCAAGTGAGATCTGTATCATCAAAGGCTGAGTTCAAAGCTCTGAGGAGTCATAAACTCCAGTTCTAGTGAAGGCAAATCAATCAGCCCCAAAGTGTCAGGGCTGGGGCTGCCCTGCCATACAGTCCTTACGCTGCCTGAATCCTGTGGTTAGACAGAGACTGAGATAATCCCTGGCATAAAGAAACTCGGCTTTGGCACTCTTCTAACCTATGCCTGGCTGACCATGATCACTAGCCAGAAATTGCTGGGACATAAGTCAGCCCTCGCCAGGTCCTGTCTTTGCCACAAACTGGGAACAGGGTGAGGCTTGGCTGAATTGCAGTAATTGCCCATTAAATGTACAAAAGAGATTTACGGTCGTTTTTGCACTGCGGGAATGGTTCAAAGCTCTCCGATTGAGCAGCACCAGCAGGGTCCTAAGGACCATCCTTGTACGGGGGATTTCTGCGACGAGCAGCATGCAAATGCAAGCAGCAAAAAGCCCAAAGGATATGATAATTCCTGACAGAGGGTAAACATCAATTTCTAAGTTCTTCTCCAAAACAATACATCTCTATTTCTTCCTTGACCCTAATGGATCAAATGGATTAAATAGTGGGCAAAAAATGGTGTGTGAGCATTTGGGACGCATTCCCTGGAGGGCTTTAATAGCCAAATAGCAGCTGCAGAGGCCAGAATGGAGGACGCTCAAAAGACTGTAGAGCAGTCAAAATACTTCGTGTTTAGATATTTCTGTTGCAGCCAAAAATGGGCTCTTGTATTTCACAGGTTTGGATTCAAGCTCTTAGCTGAACTGTAGGAAGAAACCTCTAAGTTTTGCAGTGAAGCAATTTTCTTTCATTGACCACGAAGGTAAAGTCAGGATATCATGAAAGATGTCAGCATAAATTGCTACAAGCCTTTCTCTTTAATAGAATAATGTTCCGTTTTCACAGATGCAGAGACTGTGAGAGAAGAAGTCAACAAGATGTTGAGTTGTGAAACACAGGATGAGATGGCATTTGTGCATTTTGTGGCCCTGGTTCAATTAGAACATCACCAAAAAAATAAATTATAGGCAAAGGAGAGAAAACGACCTAAAGTTATTTTTTGGGGAATGAGGATTTTTTTATGCCTGTCACTGTTTCCCCCGTAGCTGCAGGGGTTCAAACACCGAAAGGGTGGTATAGGTCATTATGTTGCCTAGATTCCCTCATACCATTTTAAGTTTCCTTTCAGTTTAACAAGGAAAAGATAACTGTTTGTGAAGCAATTTACCAAAAATATGTTCAATTTGGACTTTTTACTGAGAAATTGCAGGAGGGCTGTAAGCTCTTTTGACCTGGGGATGTATAATTCCACACACCTATGAAGCTCTCAGCACAGGGTAGCTACTGTAATTTGAAGAGTAAGTAAAAATAATTCCTAAAGGAATTTTACACACTGTTTTCCTAAAATGAGGTGCACAGGATCTCATTTACTTGATGCAACTTTATTGGACAATCTGAGAGAGGTTTTTCACCTGCTGGCTGCTGTTCCACAGTTTCTGCAATTATGCCCATCATAAACATCAGCTGCTTTTTTTGATGTTGTTGGTGGCATAGAAATCAGTTCAGTCGTTATCTAGCAGGAAAGCAGAAACTGAACCCATTAAGATGAAAATGGGTTACTAGTGGATTTTCTGTTAGAACTCTGCCCCCTCATAGCTCTGGCTTTCCCTTTTCTCCAATGGGTCCCAAAGAAAAAGCCAGCATGAATTGCAGACAGCTCGTTATGAAGGTTTACCTTATGTCACACCGGGCTACCGGGTATTCTTAAAACAGCATAATTATACGGATTGCAATTGAAGTGTATGCTTGGATTCAAAAGTTTCCAGGAAAGTCGGTATGAGGAGGAATTAGTGAATGAAAACAAGTTGACGAATGACAGATTGTTTTGGATATGAGCATTTTGTTTCTGGAGCAAATTTTACCCTTAGGTGAAAACCAAAAAAAGTCCAGCTTTAGTTAGCAAGAATTCTGCATGCAGGACTGACCATGTCCAACCCAAATTTTCCTGAGTCCATGAGTGTCCAAAGGTGAGAGCCTGCCCTGGGAAAAAAAAAAAAAAAAAAAAAAAAAAAGGCAAAAAAAAAAAAAAAAAGCGCGAGAGCTGCTCTGTAATCATTGCTCAAAACAAACGAAATGTTTAAACAGTGACCAGAAGTGCGGGGAAATCGCTTCCCCAGTGTTATTTCCATTTAAATGGTCTTGCAGGTTATTGGCATCAGGGGAAACTCCCCACTTTCCCTTTCCCCTCTGAAATGTGAGATTTCTCTGCTCGCATTTCTCCCACTCAGCGACTGAGCAGGCAGCGCCACGTGTCCCCTCCCGGGACTCGGGACCGGGTCCCGGACACGAACCGGGGGGAGCCCGAATCCCGTCCGGGGGTGCCGGCGGGGTCGCGGCGAGAGGACAGGGGCACGCTCGCACACGGGCACGCTCGCACACGGGCACGCTCGCACACGGGCACGCTCGCTCGCACCCTCGCTCGCACCCGCGGCGGCGCTCACACGCGCGTGCTGTGACACGGACGCGCGCGTGTCCCCACGCGGCCCCGCGCCACCCCCCACCGCCGCCTCGCACACACGCACGCACACACGCGCGCTTGCACGCGCGCTGACACGCACAGTCACGCGCGGTCCCACACACTCGCGCTCGCTCTCTCGCACTCGCCGACCCCTCTCGCCCACTCACACTCACCCACACGCGCGCTCACTCACACTCTTACTCACACTCACACTCTCACGGAGGGAAGGGGGGGGCGAGGCAAAGGCGCGCGCGCTCCCTCCGGCTGGTGCGGGGGAGGCGCTCGCGCGCCACTGCCGCGGAGGCCGCGCGCGCGCGCTCGCTCGCCAGGGGTGGGCGGGGCAGAGGAGCGGCGGCGGGAGCGCGTGCTACAGCCACGCCGGTGGCGCGCGCCGAGGCGGGCGCAGAGCGGCGGCGGCGGCACCTCCGGCTCGCGCCGTCCCTCCGGCAGCCCCGCGCGCCCGGGATCGTCCATGGGGCCGAGCGGCGCCCGCTGAGGGAGGAGAGGACGGGGAGCAGCGGGTGTCGGTGCCGGCCGGTGAGTTCCCGTACCGGCGGGGAGGTCGCGTGTGCGGGGGGGAGGGAGCCCGCCCGCCTACTCGCTTCTCCCGTCCCTCCCAGCCGGCGGGGAAATGGTGGTGGGAGGCGGGGTCCCGCTGCCATCCCGGCCGAGCCCCTCGACCCAGCGGAGGGAGCGGGGACGCCGCGTGTGCGTGTGGCGTGAGGCGGGAAGAGCCGTCCGCAGGTAGCGGGGCCGGGCGGGCCTGCAGGGGAGCGAACATGGCAGCGCCGGAGTCCGGGAAGAGGGATTTTTGCCCCTAGAGCGGGGATTAACCCTCCTCCTCCCGCCTCCGGATGCGTCCCCGGGAGACTCGCGCTTCATCTGCCGCTCCGGATTATCCACCCGCCCACCCCCCTTTCCCCCACTCCCCACCCCCTTTCCCGGTATTTTCTCTCCTCCTGGAGATTATCAGGTTTCCCGCCCCTCCCTCTCCGGGATCCTCCACCTCCCCCCTCCGAGGAGATTATCTCCCCCCTTCTCTGCCGGATTATCCCTCCAGTTCGCTGTCCCTCCCTCCGCGTTTATGCTCCTCCGCAGCCTCGCCTCTCGGGGATTATCTCCGCTCCCTTTGGGGTGATTCTTCCTCTCCTGATCTCTGCCCCGGCCTTTCCCTGCCTATTTTCTACCTGAGGAAGTCAACCCTCCCCTTCCGTCTGCCTCTGACTGGGGAAAGGGGCGAAAATGTGGTTGTGATCAGGTGGGCAGGAGTTTCCAGCAGTGCTGTCATCTCCTGGGTCGCTGTACGAGTACTACAGGCAAGTGGATGTAGGTGTAGGAGAAAAGGCAGCAGGGATGGATGTGCGGAGCTTGGACCAGAGTTCAGCCTGTGGCGTTGTGGTCTGTATGCAGGAAAATATCTGCGCCCTTCCTGCGATGTTACATCTGGTGGAGATGAAGGAGAGCCGACCTGGATCAGTGCTTTAAAAAAACGTGCATGGATACTGGGTGGTAGAGGCTGCGCAGAAAAAAACCCAGCAGCCTCTGAGTTTCTTTGAGGAAGGTGCAATGTACAGTAGTAGCATTGTAGCCGGGAAGGTGCTTGGATGACATTGCTGCTGTCAGGGGTCAAAGCTGGCTTGGATAGTTTCTGTCTTGGCTTGAAAGGCAGCTGTTGCTTGGTGTTGAGAAGGAAGCAGGCTGGTATCTTTTGCTGAAGCTCTGATGCTGTTCTTTACTGTCAACTTGCTGGCTGAGGAAAAATGTGTGTGTTCCTAAAACAGAGAGGGAAGGTTTATCCCATGTATTTGCCTCCTGCGTGGGTTCAACCAGTCTCTCTCCCAACAGCTGGTCTCCCTGTGCATGGGTTTGCTGGAAGAGACTTGCAGATCTTCTGGCCATCTTGCGGCACAAGGCCCAGGATTATATCCATTAAACTTCTCCCACTTGGCTTTGAGAGGAGAAGAGGCTGCGAGAAATTGTACAGAGACTGGGAACCTATAAATAGATGTCGGACTAGAGGAGGCTTTGAAATCTTAGCATGCTGCTTCTGAACAGATAGTGTCTGTTAAACTGGCTGGGTTGACACTAGCATCATAATGTTTTCTTTTATTTCTGCTGAGGTGGTTGGCATTTAACACTTTGACCGGACCATACAACATCTGCCAATAAATTCTTCCTGAAAAGGACATAGAGAAAATTCTCATTTAAATGGAGTGCTGACAATTGGTGTCTAGTTTGAGCTCATTTAAATGGGACTTTTAAATGACCCTTCAGAGAAATCTTTAGTTTCCTCTTCCCTCCCTTGAAATGCTTGGAATGGATGATTTTATGTCCTTAATTTTTTCTCAAAGTATTGCACTAGATAGATTACCTGAAATCTATGTTCCTGTGAAAAATCTGCAGTACTGAGGTATAGCATCACAATGCTGATAGCACTGCTAGGGTTTTATTTTGTTTTTTAGGTTTTGGAGTTTTTTGTTTATTCATTTTTTTTAATGGAATCTTTGACATCTAACCAAAAGAGTGTATATTCAGCTTCCTTGAATCCAGGGTGCTTGCATTTATTTTAGATCTTATGGATCACTGCTCTTTCAGCTTGTCTTGTTGAGAACTAATTAATATGGAAATTATTGACAAATATACTGTACTAGCTCTGTGGAATGGTATCTGTTCTGCTGCTCTATTAGTGGGCCAATTGCATCCTCTAAGTCTCTAAAATGATTGAAAAGCTGTTGCAACATATGTGCAATTGGACCTTTTTTGAACAACCTCTTTCTTGTGCCCTTTTTTCCTTTAAAAAATAGTGGAAGCTATTAAATCATTATGGTTTCTTTTTTCTTCTTTTTAATAAAAGAAAAATAAGAAAGGAAGTCATGAAAATGTGCCTGAATAATACGAAAGAGTCTTAACAAACACCAATAGGATGAATATCTGCAAGAACCCTGACTTTTAGGACATTTCTTATTTAGAGCACAAAATTTTAATCTGATCTTTTTTTTTTTTTTTTTTTTTGGTAAAAAAAGGAAAAGAAAAGGAAGGGTTTGTAAACCTCAGGGAGGCAGAAAGGAACAGAAATCTTGGCAGTATGACTTACTAGTTTTGGCATTTTTAATTGCTATTTTACCATAGTAAAAGCAGGGAAACCAAGTAATTGATCCAATAATTTGGCTTTATTTTAAGTTGTTAAGGATGTGATCAGAGCATTATCCTCAAACTCTGGTTATCTTTGGTCAGCATCAAGATCCAGCTTGCTGTTAAGTCCATGTGTTTGATATTTCTGTGTGCAGAAACAGAGGTCAGTGATCTGCAGAAAACTTTATAGTACCAAAATGACAAGCAAAAGACTCTTCAGTATGAGTCTCTTTGTACAGTGACTCAGTTCTGAATTCTTGTGTTATTCTGAAGGTATTTGTTTGTAGAAATTGTAGTTAGAATGCCATTTTCTAGAAGTTCAGTGTGCTGCTTTAAACCCATACTTTCTGCTGAGTGATTTAAAGTTCTGACTGCGTGTGACTGTTCCAGGCTTGTGAATGCCCTTTGATCCTCTGTGCAGGACACTGATCAGTGAATCTTTTCTCATGCTGAAGAAGTGGGAGGAATTTCTTTTTGCTCAAGAGACAGGTATGCGTTTAGGATTGTGACACTCTCCATGCAGATGTGGAAGGAATAATACTCTCAAGATTGGAAAGGATGAAAAGCTCATGTATGTTAAAATAAAGTGCTCCATCATGTTGTGCGCTTAAACTAAAAATGGATAAAACCTGGAAGGGTTGGCCTTGCACATGCGGTAAAAACCTGAATTTTTAGAAGCATCCTGCAACTGGAGGGGTACAGACACTATGGAATATGCTGGCAGGGTTAAGAGCCAGTCTGTGAGAGGGAAAAGTGGTTTTACTGTCCCCCACAAGAGAAGGAGCTTGTAGAGGGTGCTGGAGAAGAGCGAGTTTAGTTGGGTGTGACATGCAAGAGACAGGCTGAAATGCAGATGTGCTGCTCACACATACTGCTAACAGGGCTTGTATGATTCCGTAGTCATTATAAGCATCTGCAGTTGGATCTCAGGTTATACTACAGCAATACTGTAGTGCAACAAAGCATGGTGATGGTAATGTGCTATCCTGGGGCTTGAAATTGCTTTTTTTCAGAATAAAGCATGCCTGAATTATGTAGTTATGGCTGATGTCAGTCTTACAGGAATAATAGAGACCAAAAAAAAAAGATAGGGTAGGGCAGGGATTCTTCCATATGTAAACATTTACATTCTTATTTTGGGTTAATTAGAGTCTTTGAAGTTAGAGTAATTTCACAGCCTTTGTTAAATTATAACAATAAGAATTGAAAAATGGGATGTTGTCTGCTCTTATCATAATGTTTTAATTATTTTCAATGTCTGTGGCTTAAAAGAAAAAGGTATTTCATACAGTGCATTGTAACATAACAGTATTTCATATTAGCAACTACTATTCCATGGGTTTTACACATCAGTTATTTAAAGAACTCATTATAGTGTCCAGGTCTCATGAAGCCATGGTGGGAATTAGAAAGATACTGAAATCAAATGACATTTCAGATTTACTAGGAACAAATGCTATTGAATAAATTACCTATACATGTTTTTTAAGAGTATTGACTTGTATTGCATTCTGACAAAGAACTGTTTGAGAGCAAGGACTCAGTGAAATCCATGCTTACTGCAGATAATGACTGTGGTTTCTATAAACTTGTTTTTGGGGGAGAGCAACACAAAACATGATGACACATGACACACACAAATTCTTGGTATCTTACACAAAAACATTGCTCCTCTTGGAGCTTCTGCTTACCCAAATCCCAAAGGATCAAATTACTGTTTCAGTTAAATTCCAGTAGGTGGAGACAATTGTTGATTTGAAATAAGTTTAAGCCTTTACATTTTGATTGCAAAGTATCTTTGATTTTATCAAGATACTATTGAAATAACGAAAATTAGGATGTAAGAAAAATCTTATTTTTTTATTTTAAGATAGTTTACTTAAGCTTCTTACTGAAAGAGCTGTGGCATTCAAATATTGCTTCTGTAGTAAGAGTGGCTACTCAAATACTTTGGGTTCAATTTTCTAATTACCTCCACCCACTGGTCAAATATGCATTGATGAAAAATTTAAGTGATACCTTTTAAAATATCCAAACACAGGATGGAGGAAAGTAGATTGAGGGTAAATAGACTGAGGGTAAAAAGATTGGATAAAGTTTTTTCTTAAGGCTAGTAACACAAGGTAGGGGAACCCTCAAGTAAATCAGGAGAAGAATAAAAGAAAGATGTATCAGTCATTCTGGCTGTGTTATTCCATTCCATGATAAATTTTTTAAAAATATTTTTTCCATGTTCATTCATTCATTGTTCAGAGATCTGACTGTAGGGATCATGTCAGAGGTTTTGCATGTAAAACATGTCAACAACTTTTTATGTGACGTTGATTTATTTTTTAACAACTCAGTGGGCCAGTTGGTAAGTCAGCCTTTACATATCTTATTAAAATTCCATCCCATTCCTTTCCTGATCCTCTGTTGAAGTTTACAGAGGTCTTTTTGGCAAGATGAAACTGCTTATGCAGCAGAAGTTCTCAGACTGGGAAGACAGACTATATTCTGGCAAATGAAGTGAGAGAAAAGTTAATTTCTCCTTTCCAAGCTATTCTGGTTTACTATATTGTGAGTTGTTGTGGTGTAGCAAAGGACAGGGTTGCTGCACAGAAATTGCTTGAATGTTAATAATTTTGCTGTAGTCATACTGCTGCTTATAGCTTCTCATGCATTCTTCAGATCATTAGAAGGAGCTGTAATTAACAAGTGAAAGTTCAGTTTACGCATTCTTTGGTAAAGAGCATGCAGGCAGGGAGAAGTTGGTAAGTGAAACTTAATGTTCATGGAGTGTATGACAGTAAGGCATTCAGTCATCTGAATTCAAATCAGATAGTCAGTCTGTCTTCTCAGATCTACTGGCACAGCTCTGCTTCTTACACTACATTTGGTGCGGAACAGCAGAATGGGATGAACAGTGCTTGATTCGGTCACTTCTGACCAGTGAAGTTCCTTGAAACAGATTTAATCTTTGTAGTATTTTAACAACTTCCAGGAACTTGTTGCAGTTGGCATTTGTCTTAAATGATCTTCCCTGAGGACAAACTCTGGGTGTACATTGCTATGTGTGGTATTTAAAGCAGTGTTCAACTGCAGCTTATTTGTCAAGTGAAACACTTGGTTTCGCTGTGAATTTTCTTTTATTCTTTCGTAGCTTTATGTGGGGTGGCCCACTTGCTGCATGGATAAAATTCAACCTTGGTGTGAGCCTGTTGTCTGAGAGGAGTTGTCCATCATTAGCTCTGCAATAATCTCAACGGTGTCTTGTCACAAGAGGGATCCGATGGACACACTACCTTTAAGTCATTGTGCTTTGGGAAGCAAGATAAACTGGTAACTTGTGTTGCTGGGTTTTAATCAGCTCTTCTGTAACATTACCTGGGCACAGGGCAGTAATGACCGTGCTTGAATTGCTCCCACTGATGGTTGAGAGCCCTCACACCTGTTTTATGTTCCTGTTGCTGGAGGGGAGAAACGTTTGGGCAGTTTTGAGGACGGGCTATAAATACACAAAGAGAAAGGGGTATGGAAGCACGGAAGAGTTTAATTGTGTCTTGAGTTTCACACATAATTTGATAGGAAAAAAAATCCATCCATCCTTGTGTGTGCCACACACACACCACTGGCTCCCAACGGGTGAGTCTTAGGGATCCAGACATTGTTAGAAACCGTGCTATTGGAATGGGAGGTTAACTGGATGTGGACATTGGTGAGAATGTAAGAGGCTTTGGCTGTTAAAAAGGGGCAGAAAAGGGTTTTGTATTTAATGATTTCCAAGTTGGAGCGCGGAGCCCGAACGCGCCGGGTCGGCTCGGAAAGGTGGCTCAAGCGCGCTCTCCAGTGGCCACACCGGGACAGCGGCGCTGGCATGGGCTCGGGGCGGCCGGGCCACCGCCCCGGCTGAGTGACAGAAGCCAGCTCCTGTCGTGCGGATGGCTGCTGGCTTAGCTGAGTACACTGATAAATGAACTGGTGCTTCTTAACAAATAAGTGGCTAAATTCGTTTAAAAAAAATAAATCTGCTGTTGCCAAAAATTGATTCAGTTAGGAATCTTGCTCTTGTAGTTGGGTCAAAAAAGGACTGTCCCATCCAGCAGTCTATTAGATGGGGAGATTGCTGCAGTCTCTGCTGGGACTTTTTGTGCTGACGTCTGGAAGCAAGCAGGTTTACTGCTGAATGGAATTTATTAGCTATGAATTGAAGCGTGCACATTTAACTGTGTCAAATCTTGGCAAATGGCTCTGCAAGCAGCACAGACTAACTACACAGCAGCAGAAAGAAATGTGTAGTTCTTAACAAGTTTAGTACACAGTTCTCAGTCTTACATCAGATTCCATGCTGTTCAGGAAAGCAGCAGGGGCCTTCAGAAGGAAGAACTTCATTGGCACTAATGAATAGGAAACAGAAAAGAGAAGGGTGGACTGTTCAGCAGGTGGACTCATCATAAAGGGGAAGGTCTCAAGGCACATTGTGTAATTTGAAATTTCTGAGATAACTGTTTCATAGATGATTTCAAGTTTCTGGTATTGTTTTACTTTGTCTCTCTTTAAGTGTTCAAACCATGAACTTCTGCCTCCTGGTGGAGTTCTCTTTTGTAGACAAGACCTCAGTTAGCCCTTGTTTGACTACACACCTTGCTTCTCCAAAAACCACAATGTTTTGAGAGTTTTATATGATAGTGTGACTGTCAGAATGGTACTGTTAGATCTTGCTATTAACTGGAGTTGTTAAACTAGGACACTTGAAGTAAGTTTGAACTTGTAAGAATGTAGTGTTTGGTTGGATTTTTCATAGTAATTTTATTTGTAAGGTACTAGCAAAAAAACTACATAGGATTCTTAATGGTTTCACTGAATGTTCCTCTTTCTTTAGAATTGTAAGAATTAGTCTAATTACAAATTTGGCAAAAAATGTGTGTGTAATAAGTTTCAGAACAGTCTGCTACTTAGTTTAGAATGTACGGCCCTATATGGAAAAGTGCAACTGTGTGTCTGTTCATATGTGACATCTGGTGTGATACAATCATAAACAGTTATCTGTGTACCATTTCTGATGAACACATTACACAAAATGTGTACTTTTGTGCACAAAGCACTTTTCTCACTATGGATGTCACTATAAAGCTTTTACACATTTAAAATAATAATAAAAAAATAAAATCCCTTGGGCTTCCCTACCCCAGGCATAAATGATTTTACTTTACAAATATAATTACTGTACTTCCAGGAGGTAATCTCTCTGGACAGCCATAGACTAGTTTGAATTAGATTACTCTGTTTTTTCCTCCAGGGTGAGTTAATACATTGAGTTTTATTTTTCTGTAATTACTTCAAAATTTAGATCACTTTTAATGCTTACTATTCTTCCTATAACTAGACTGGGAAAGTTAAGAATACTTGCGTTTGAGGGGATGACATTAACTTTTTTCACCTCTAACTTGATTTCCTTCAGGTAAGTATCTGTTCTGCTCCTCAACTTCATACAGCTCATGCTGTGTTCAGTTAGTCTCAATTGTAGAGTTTCTTAATTTGGAAATACTGGAAATATTTACTTAATAAGCAGAGAGTAAGCACACTAAATCATTCAACTGTGACATTTAACCAAGTCTAGCTAGAGCAATGTTTTTGTTAAATCTGTATTTCCAGAGTTCTGGGTTTGAAATCTTTCCAGTAGTTTGGCAGTAAGCTTCATGAATAAAGCAAGTTACTACTTTTACCTCTGTTACAGAATCTTTGGACAGAAAGCCAGTCAGTGTGAAATAAACAGAGGAGCAGAGTTAGTCAGGGGAGATAGTCAGGAAATATGTTTTTCCTGTTTTTTTTATGAACTTCAGCAGGAAGGGCAAATCTCTGGATAGATGATTGCAAACCACGATTAGATGCAAATGCTTTTATATAAATGACCTGTTTGTATTTGGATTTTACTTACTTTAAGAAGCAGCAATGCACTTAAGCAGTAGATGACAGAAGACTACAGAGATTAATTTGCAAATTAACCTTCTAATAATACAGTGCTGTTTTGAAATAGAAGGAAATCTTTGGTGTTTTGAGCTCGCAAAATATAACTTCCTGTTGGGTTGATTACAGGACTAGCCAGGATATCTGTAGATGCAGATTTTAGTTTGGTAGTTGGCATCTGGTATCGAAGTGCAGGACTATTATGTACTAATGCAAAAGTCATACAATGTTAAAGAGTAAAATTTGTTACTTGTGCTGTCAGTGAGGTCCTACAGCCTAGCTAAGTAACAGGTAAGTCCATTGGAAACCTGAAAGTGCTTGGGTCCCATTGAATAGAGTAGGTTTTCAAATAATAACTACTGTCATTGGGTCAGACTGAAGTTCCATCAAACTCCTTTTTCTAACATGCAGTGCAGCATCTAAAGCCATGCAGAATCTGTCAGGAGCTCCTATTAATGCTATCTCTGAGCAGATTTTCAAGAAGACAGAAGACATGGATGTGTCTTGATGAGAAGATGCTGGTGCCAGAAGAATTAGCGGCTGGATAGCCTTAAATTCAGCTTCCAGATAGGCATAAAGAAGCAAAGCATGGTCCCCAAGTGCCTAGACATCATTATCCAAAAACCGATGAAGAACTCATTGTGCTAATGCGCAACAGCAGCAGATTCCAAAATTTAGTGCGTTGTTCATGACTAAAATAACATCTTATGTAAGTGCCCTGGGCCTGCAAATTAGCAGCTTCCAAAAAGATCTTATAGCTTTGCAGAGGGGATTGAAAACTAAGACAGCAGAATGATTGATAATGCTAAAGGCGTAAGACATGAAGGTCTCCAGGAAGTCCATCTCTGAGTAGAGAACAGATGACGTACTTGCCACTCTTTTTTTTTTCTCTGCTCTCCTGCAAGTGATGAGGGAGCTGGTATAAATGCAGGAGGATGATCTGAAATACCAGGCACTTGTTAGCAGCTGTGGATGTGGCTACCTGTAAGAAGAAGCTTTCTATGCTGAAGAAAGTTCCTGATGCAGGGTCTTTGTCTTGTTTGATGTGATCTTACTGTATGTTAGGATATTACCCATTTGAACTGGACAGGGTTGATACCAGTGATAGATTGGAAGTTGCAGTCTGTCTTTTAAAAATACATATATTTTATTTATTTTGTATGCGTGCATGCAACTGCATGCATATATGGAAACATACAGAAGAAGAAGGAATTTTATATAAAATGCAGTATTTGATATATGTGTGTGTTAAGATGTATGTGGGCGTATATATACGCATACATATGTATCTTAAAAAAAAGAACACTTGTCTGTAAACAGAAAGCCTAACATCCATAAACTGTCTAGGAAAGCATAAATATAAAGTAAGCATACATGACATTTTCTCTAGGTAATCTCCCAGAATCTGGCTAACATTTAACCTGAAGATTTTTTAAATTACATTAGGTTGTGGATTATTTATGTAATTTGGGTTGGGTGCTTTTACCATTCAAGATGCTTCAGTTTTAAAACTGGTCTCAGCTTCTCAGTGGACTAGGATTCATACATAAATTGCTAGTGTGCACTGGAGATCTGTTTGATTAAACATGAGAAACTCTTCTCCTTGGATTGGATTACTGTTTAGTTTCCTTTAATAATTGACAATGGATTTTCACTGAAGTGCTTGATAACTGAGATGTGATACGTGCAGCATTGTAGCCTTCTGTGAAGATTGAACCAGTACTAGTTCTTGTTTTGGTAACAGAGCTGGTGGCAAGTTTGCAGCAGATTAATGATTACCTATCTTTTAGTTTAGGAAGCATGTCAGACTGACCAGGATACCCATAGATTTGTCTTTGGTGGGCCATTGCTCCATTCTGCCTAATGATGTGTCCAGGTGAAACAACAGAAATGGTTGTTTAGCCTCCAAACACTGGAGCTTGTAAGCCTGTTTACATATTTACCTGCTCTCTAGAAATCTGACTGCTGCAGTGTGACATGTTTCTTCTGATACTGGCTTCCACACAGGCACCTTGAATAAGGTGAACCTAGCCTTGGCAAATATCTTGGTGTGGCTTTAAAGTTTTTCTGCCTTTAGTGTGGGGTTTTAATAAATACAGGATGATAAAGTGTGTTGGGATTAAAGGAAGAACATTTTAATAGTTTGAATGTTGGGTTGTTTGGTCACTGAGTCCTTTGAACTTACATGTGTGAGCTGATAGAAGGTGTCATCTGAAGCTAAAGGGAAGACTTCTCAATTAGCAATAGAAATGCTCTTTCAAGTTAGTCTGACAGTATGGTATCCTGTGCCTGGAATCATGTTCCACTGATCTGTGGAACTGCATAGATAATAAGGAAATATCACTGTCTCAATTGCTGTGATTAAAAAACACCCTTCCTAACATCCCCCTTCACATTGTCCTATATCGATATGCAGAATTGGGAACAAGATGAAGCATCTGGCTCATCTTTCCCTCACTCACTTCAGTCATTCTACAGGTAGCTAGCAGTTTTTTAGATTTGGTATCACTTGGAAAGCATTTCCAGTTTTACAGCAATAAGCAATGGCTTTACTTCTAGGTTCAGTCTTGTGATGTGAGTAAGAGGAATGGAGTCAGGTGTTCTAGATCATCCTGTGTTAGCAGTGAACTGGAGATGTGTTTTCAAGTGAAATCAGCTTGATATAAGATCTTAGAATCCAAGCAGTGATTTCCATACAGACTAAAGGCTTAGTGTTATAGAAGTAGTTTCTACTACCTGCTGGAAATGTGGTGCCAAGGATTCAGAGAAATGTAAAGAGCTCTTACCCCTTTACTTTCCAGTGTAGCATCTTCTCACTCATTGGTGAAAGTCACAGTTCTCATGTTTAATCCTTACGTCGTTTAAAGAGGCAATAACAAAGCAATGTCCCAACACAGTTCTCTAGAAAGGTTTTAAAAAATACTTTTTCAAGGTGCCTTTCTTATTATCTTCTAATAGGAAGTGTAATCATTGACAAGCCCCAAGTTTGGCCTGAGTGGAATGTGGAAGCTCTCAGGCTTGACAGAAATTGAGAAGCGTATAAAAATAAGAACAGTTCCATTACCAAGAACTTGATCTAGGCTTTTATAGGTGCTCGCTCTTCTTTGGAGAAGAGATTTTGATAGTGGTAGGTAAAACAAATAATTATGTGAAGTTTTTTTCATTTATTTGGTTTAGGAATAATGCAACAGAAATGGAGAAGATATAACACAACTTATGTGGAGTTCAGAAAAATTGACTGACCTTTCTTATCCCGAGTTGCACCAAGAGGGCAGATCTTCCTCTAATTATTGGTACATCTTGCTCAGAGAAATGGCAAAGGTTTATCTAACTTCTACTGTCAAAACCAGCTATAACTTGATCATCTTAATATGTTGGAAGTGAGGCTTGACCAGACTTGTGTTTTCTCTTGCTGAAAAAATAGATCCTTTGGGGAAAAAAAAAAATGAGTAAGTGCAGCATGAATATGCTTCTTGTATAGAAATAGGAGAAAAAAGGAATAAAATTTACCAGCTGTAAATTGAATATTGTCTTTCCAAGTGATGCCCAAAAATACTCTTGTGCATCTGAAGATGTTGAATGCATCATAAATCTCAGCTAATATTATCTAGAATTGCTCTACTTAGTTATCTGTGACCAAAATTAGAATCCTGTAAAGCTTCTGTTACATAGTTTTTAGAGTTCATTGGCAGCTTCTGAGTGAATTAAAAGGATGAAGAAAGGCTAAAGAAGTGAAGACTCATAAGGAGACTCTTGAGATCTTGGCCATTCTATTTTACATTGGAATTGAAAAATGTTAGAAAGATCTCTGAATGTTTATAACACAGGTTGCTTTTATTCAAGCTATTCATTCTTTTTTTTTGCACTTAAGCTGCCATTTTGGTTTTAGTATCTACTCTGATTCTTAAGCATTTGGGTATACTTAGGAAACAGGAGGGGTACTTTTTTGTGTGAACAGAAATAGGCAGTGAATAAAAAGATAGTGGAAAAATCTTGAGTCTCTATGAACCTAATGGATTAATCGAGAGTTATACTGTGTGACATTTCACAGTTTGTACTTAAGGAAATATATGCAAATACCTCTTGTCAGCCTGTTTTGAGGAGATCTGAACATATAAACCTCTGAATAAGTCTTTCATTCAAGTAGGTCACTTCTTTTTTACTCTTTTTTTTTTTTTTTTTTTTATATAATTCCCAAACCAACTTTAACTGATGCCTTAACTTGGAAGTCACTGGGGCTGGTTACCTGCTTGCAGCCAAACTTGCACTTAAATCCTTTTCAGTAATATTTTTGCAAATTCTGTTTCTCTGGAATATTGTTTAACAAACTTTTTTAAAGGCAGCAGGCTGAAAGAGGGGCACAGTGAGGCACTCAGCACTGGGAACCTCCCTCTCTTTTGCATCAATGAAGAAGCGTCGTGTCATCTTCTAGGCAGAAGTGCCAGTTTGTGTATGTGAAGACAGGTGGAGCAGGTGACAGTTCCATTTAAACACTACCCCTTCCAGTGTGGTGTAAGCACCATGTGATAGTGCTAGGTTATGTACAGAAATGACAGATGAGTTGTGGTTTCCTGGGCCATTAGCTGGAATATATGAGACATTTCACATTTTTTTTTGTTTTTCCTACTGAGCTACTCCTTTTGGTCTGTCTAGTTTTTCTAAGTTCGTGATAATGTGTTGCCTACTTTCCAGCCATTTTTTTCCCTTTTATTAGATACATTTTCAAATAATTTACTATTAAATAGGTGTTCAGGACTTTTAGCTCTCAAAAAAAATTTACTTTTGTGGGAGAGCTGACCAACTTCTCTGTGTATGGGTAGGATATTTGGCTAAATGATTTGAACTCTGATGTCGGGGTATGTGCGCAGGCCTGTGTTCTGATGGCTGGTATGATGACTGCAAAAAACCCATGAGAGACAATCTGACACTAAGATGATCTTGAATTTGTGCATCTTGGTGGTGATTAAACTCACTGAAATATATTTTCTACCCCTCCAGAAATATAATCCAACAAAAGTCTTCAGAGGATTAAAGTCAGTGAGTTTTTATAGAGGATTATTTGTACATGGTGTTGGAAGTGCTGTGTCTGTGAATATGTTCAGGATGCTGTTATGTTATGTGCGTGTCTTTTATGGAATCTTGAAAATCATAGGACACTGTGTATTGTATGGCTTTGCTGTGCTGTTAGTGCAGTAGATTCAAGTAAAAATGTTTGGTGAAGCAAGAATGACTGGGATGCAGTTGCAGTGATATTTCCATGCTTCAAATTTATGGTGGAGTCTTGCAGCTCTGCTGCACGAAGCAGATTTGTGCTGTGCTAAAATTTCTCATTTCATCAGTCTTTGCATTGTTTTTCTGTATCTGTCATACGGAAAAATCTGTATCCACCTGTTTTTGGTAAGCCTTAGAACTGAAGAGTGAGACTGATAGAATTACTATACTGATTTATTCATTTTATTAAGTCTTGAACTTAAGATAATTTAAAATGAGAGATCTGATGTGTGCACATAAAGCACTGTGTGAATGTTCCTTTCTCACAAAAAGATACAGGGTATCTCTCTGCATTAAGAACTGCCTGCAGAGTGATGGACTTTATTTAAAGAATTATGGAAACTGATGAACAGTGTAAGGCTGGTAAAAATCTTTTAGAGGAAGGATTCTGCAGTATCGTGCTGGTATTTAGCATGGATGAGAATGTTTTTCTGTTCATGTTTAAGTTTCTGGTTGGCATACAAGACCAAGAAATTGCAGGTCTTCTTGGAATCCTCTGTTTTAACTTGTTTGACATGCTAACAATTTGTTAATTAAGCACAGGAAGATCACAGTTTTGAACACGTGTTAAATTTATGTAGCTGTATAGTGAATTTTAAGTACTTAGGGTGTATATAAAAAAATTACCATGAGACTATTTAATTCTCTACTCTTTCAGCTATAATTTAATCCTATGTTGAGCCAACATAATGCATGCCTGATTGAATCTTTATCCTTCATAGCTCTTGATGTCCATTGTTCTGGACAGAGGCATGGTAATTAATTTGTGAAAAGATTTTTTCAATACAGAGACTTGGCTTCTTTTTTGAACTACTGGCAGGAGCTGATTCAAAGCAGTCTCTCTGGTATTAAAAAACAAGTGTTGATTCCTTCTGCGTGAAAGTTGGCTTGTCTGGGTCTGAAAACTTACGCTGAGAAGTGATGTGGTATTTAAATCCTGACACCGTCTTTGGAAAAACAGAATATCTGCCAGATTTTCTGCAGCTGAGAAAGCTTCTTTCATGTTTCAAATGCTTCAGTCATTGAACACAAATTCCTTCTTACAGGATCAAATGGGATTGCTATAACGATGGCAAGTTAGTGTAGAGGAACACTCAGTGCCATCAGTAAGCTTGATTTATGGAAAGGATATTAATGAAGATAGAAAAGTCCCTTTCCAAGCAATATGGTGTTAGTACTGCTGAGGTTTTTTCAAACAGTATTCCAAAGGAAGTTTTGGCCCAATGATCTGATGTTTCTAAAGGATTTCTCAATGTACAAACTAATGCCAGTAGGCTGGATCAGCAATCCAGTAAGTGCTTACCAGGCTGCTGGGCTGGTGCGTTTTTTAGTGTGCCAGTGGATCTGTCCAGGGACGGGTGTTTGGAAGTCTATCAGCATGGAGACTCCCAAACACCTGTCCCTGGACAGGTGTTTACTTTATTAGAGCTGTTTCTTCAAGCTGTTTTCCCTTCCTGACTGGACCAAAAAGCAAGCTAAAGTCCAGCATGTGTTGTTGCAGTCCAGCAGTCTTTACAGCTTTGCACACATGTGTAACTGACTCTTAGGATGCATGTAGCTGAGGAATCGGGATCTGTTGTCTTAGGGAAGTGCAAGCCTGGGCTGCTTAAAATGATCAGCTGCTTTTTGAGTAGAGACAGTCAACCAGGTTCTGTCCTGAGTCTAGGGCTTTTCTTCTACCACATGACAAGTGGAATGTGTGCAGGTCTTCTGGAGGCTAGGGTTTCTGAGAAGGTGAAACAGAATCAAAATTCCATTTGGTGTTGGGCACGTCTTCAAGAAAAGTGTAGTGAAAAGTGAAAGAAATAGAGATGATTATTCAAAAGCTAAGTAAACTGATTGATTTTCTTTCTGCAAAGAGGAATTTGTACTTCTGAATTTATACTTCTGAAAATGCATCCCTAGACTATGTTGTTTCAGACCTTTCTAAATCCTGACAAGGAATGGGGCCATTTCACTTATGTGTCAAGTTTGTAGGAGACAATGACTACTCCATCTATTTCTTGCTACCTTGTGTGCTGTATAACCTGTCTGCTGAGATAGGACTTTTTTTTTTAATAACATTCATAAGTACTGGCAACAATGCGATTTTGACCTTGTAACATGCAGAAAGTTATGTAAAAAGACATCTTAGCCCTTTCAAGTTTTCTTGGGAACTTGAAGGTAATTTCATGTTAAATTATTCCACAATCTTAAAGCTAGTTGTATCCAAAGAACCAATTTATCCATAGGAGGTTACATTGCTCTGTTTTTATATTGTTCTTAGGCCCAGTACTCTTCAGGGGAAGAGGAATTAATTGGGGAGTAAGATAATCAGAAACAACCATGGATGGGACGGACTGCTCTAAGAACTCATTTGGTGTGATGAGACAGTTCTTTCAAGTGCCATGCTGAAGGTGGCTGGCAAAGCAATTACTTTTTTCCAGGTCAGGACCTGGACGTTGTAAAACCTTCTTGGGGAAAAGCTCTGACATGGAATTATTATCTATTGCAGTGAAATTCCAAGGCGGGGGACAAAGACTCGTGATCCCTAACCTACCATTTCTGATTGTACATGGGAGGACTTCAATAGGCTGTTCTGGGAATCCTCTCATTTTCTGTGGATGGCATTAGAAGTGGTTCTGACTGCTGCTACCCAGGTGACTGGGCCTTTAAATTTGTGCAGATCTGAGAGGTTTTATAGTCAGAACCCAACAAGGGTTGTACTAGTACTTGTTTGTACCAGTACCCTTCTCTCTTCTCCCAACCCCTTTCTCTGAGACCCCTAAGAAGTGTGGGAAACAACAGAACAAAGGACTTGAGTGAAAACTAAGATAACGTGGCTTTTATTGTTTCAGCATAAAGAGGTTTGAAGAGAGTTAGTGTATGAGGATGTGTATGAACTGCTTTTAAGAAACAGCAATTGCAGTTTGAAGTCGAGAAAGACATTATCTTACAATTTCCCCCCCCACACCCCCGTAGGCTTTCTCATGGCTCAGATGCAGTCAAAAAGCCAAATTCCGTCATGGTCTTATTTTTACAAGAGAAGCCATTATAAAAGATGATGTCATATCAGTAAAAGTTGTCATTTCAAACCTTGGAGATTTACAGCAATTTGACTGTCTCAGAAAATGATGAAAAGCCTTGACAGATATTATTCTTCACTAAGTCTTGCAGCGGTATGAACTGTTCAAGAAGAAAAGTTCAGCTGTCTTTGCATTTGCCAGTGATTCTTTTGAAAACAAACAAACAAGCCTTCCCCCAAAACAAAAAAAAAAAAAACTAAACTTAAACATTTGAACTGAAAAATGTGCAAAATTTTCTTAAAGATCTTTGGTTTTGCTTCAGTTTGAGTGGTGGGCTACGTGACTGAAAATTCAGAAGTTCTTGGCAAAACTTAATGAAACCCAACTTGGTATTCTGAGGAAATGGAGTAGAAAATTTCAAACATGTCAGTATGCATCACATACAGTTTTGAAGACACCCTTTGCTGTTTCACTGCCTGTGCCCACCTTCTACAAGGCAGAACACTGTCGTTCAGGGTTTACAGCAGTAACTTTGAAATTGACTTTAAAGTGAAAGTGGCAAACATTTAAAGAGAGCATTCAAAATGGCAGTTTCCTTAAAAACATGTAATTCTTAATCCAAGCTGCCCCAAGACCACTAGAAATAACTTTTTCCTGATGTTATTGTGCCTAGATATTCTTAAATTGAAATTAGATTTCCCATTTTTCATTAGACATTTGCAATTGTGAATAAATCCTGGTAACATAACGTGGAGAAGTAGTCCAGGAGGTACACATGACTAAGGGCAGTGTGATTTACTCCATAAAGTTTTTCAGTTCCCTTCAAAAGACAAGTATCAAGCTGATCTTTTTATTCCTTTTCCAGGGTTCTTGAACACAGCCTTCAAAGGACTAAAGGAACATAACTGTTGAGGGTAATGAATAGGCAATTGTGTAAATCTTGACTGCATTGAATTGAAAGAAAGGTTTAGAATGGAGTCTTTTCGCTAGGAGTGGCAGAGATGTATTTTGAGCATTTCGGAAGGTCAAGTAAACCTTTAACATGCCATATTTTGGCATTTCTTTTTATTAAAACGTAGAGGTTTTATGTGGTATTTTTCACTATTTAGAAAGATAAGCTGTGTTATTTGGCAAACAAATTTGGAAAAGCCATTTTCTATCCACTACATCACTACTAACATTCCAACTGTGTTTTGGAAATTTTCTTTGTGGGTAAAGCTTTAGCTGTGTCCTTAAAATGAGCAGGAACTGTGTCATATGACAAAGGTAGTGAAGTAAACGGGGTTTTTTTTGTTTTTCTGTTGCAAGTGACCCTGAACTAGAGCATTATTAATTTAGTGAATTGCTTTTACTGCTTCCTAATAAGTTTGTTTGGGCAGAAATGGGGGTGTGTCCACGAGAGAGAGTAGTTTAGTGGAAGTGGGAGCATTAGAGTTTAGGGATGAACTTGAAGTGAAATTTTTGGAAAATGTACTAGGTGATCGTGTAAAATTGAAAACTGAGGTCCTGGGATAGAGATAATTTCATTGAAATGTTATAAATTTTGCACATTCGCTCCTGTTTGCAGATTTACTCCTAAATTTTTTGTCTTCAGGCTGGGATGCAGTAGAAAATTGAGTGAAATAAGTGAACACTTCCCTATGGAAGCATTTCATGGTGGTTCTTTTCCTTCTGATAGAAAAATGGACTAGATAGAATAATAGTGTAATTAAATATCTTTTTCCTTTTTTATTAAAGAATATGTTGACGTAGTCTAAATATTTTCTAAAGTGCTTTAACTTATTTTGTGCTCCAAAAAGCTGTCCTGCATTTCTGTTTTCTGCATATAATTTTATTGAGTGATTTTCAAATGCTTGTGTAGCATCCAAAGTGGAACCTCAAAAATATTTTACACCTGCACTGGTACAGCTCTAATTTAAATACTCCAGTGTATTAGCTTGGAAGGCATAATTCAATAAATACTTCAAGTAGCAGAGGCCTGAAACAGTGCATACATGAAATGATAATATGTGGGTGTGACTGGTAAAAGGGCAGAGGTGTAGTTTTTTAAGCGGCTGCATCATAATAGAGCAATCAGATTTTGAAAATACTGAGTTTGGATGCTTTAATTTAAAAAAGATTTCTGCTGTTGTTATAAAATAACTCTGAGAATGTATTATGACAGCGTTATTTTGCTTGATATCAAAACTCTTCATTATAAAATTCTTATTTGTTAGAGTTCCTGAGTGTCTCCTATGCTTGAAGCTGTAAAAGGAAGTAGTGTTAAAAGCAACAGTAGTATCTGGATGATATGTGGTTTCTGGTGCATTTCCTTGTCTAAGCATTTCACTAAAGAAAAAGTGGACCAAAAACAAAGTACCAAAAACTAATTTGAAACCTAGAGTAATAGCAGTGGGACAAAGTGTAAGTGTAGTATTTTCACTGAAGAAAGAGGACATTTTGTTCAGTTATAGTTTTTAATTTTGGAGGAGAGTGGCGTTTAAAGTGTACCTTTGTACTCTTTTGTGACAGACCAGTAGACTGAACTGTCAGTATGATGTAACTGTAAGAAGGTCAAAATAGATCTCATTATCTCTCCCTAGCACTACAGAGGGAAGTATTAATGGTGTTGTGCAAGGCACTCAGGAGACTCTTGTCCAGTATATTTTCCACACTTCTGAGTGGCTATATGGAAAAAAGGTGCAGACTGGAAAAGGTACAGGGCAGTTAATGCCAGGTTTGCTTCTTTCCCAGTTGATATAGGAGAGGAGAAGCCTTCTGAAGGAGAGAAAACTGCCCTCTTAATGTTACAGTAATGAACACCGAGACATTGTTTCCTAGATATAAAAAAAATCGGATTAGGAACAGGGAGCAGAAAGAATTGTTTGATCTAGATTTTCTATTAACCAATATTAAGGAAATGCCCAGCTATCTGAAGTGTGGGTTGTTTTTAATGATATCCTCCTGATACTCTGTTGAGTGATCAGGTGCCTTCAGACACAAGGATGCAGACACCCTTGGGACAAAAACTGCAGTGAAACCAACATCATCTCTGTTAATGAGATTCATCACAGATCTCTGGAGGTGCAGTGTTGTTACTTTGCTACACAGTGGAGTATCTAGTTTTGTTTATTTGAATACCTTGTCTTTTTTGTAGACGTGCATAAAGCACGCTACAGAACAGCTGTGTAACTGATGTTCTGAACCGTTTCATTTACACTGACAGTAGAGTACGTTGCAAGCCTTGTGAATTTTAGCTTTCTTTGAAAAATGCCTATCCAGTGTTCCTAGATGAAAGTGCAAATGGTTGGAAAAAGATGCTGATGGCCGAGCTTGGGCCCATTGCTCCTGGGGTTCCTGGTCTCAGAAGTGGGACACAGCATGCAGCTTGCCTTTTCCGCTATGACAGTGTTGATTGGAGACCAACAACAAGATGAAAGCATATTCTTGGAGTGGAAGTCTGCTATCCCTTTGGAAGGGTGTTCATTATTTTCTCTTCAGGTCTAATTTTTTTACTTGTGTGAAGAAGATATATAATTGAAGAAGAAATCTTAATTGATTTCCAGCTGTCCTTAGGCTGAATTAGTGAATGGGATAAAACAATAGATGGTTCTGCATGGCTTTCCCTCAATTGTTTCACCATGAAAAGTGGTACAGTAAACTGATTCTTACATTTGTTTGAGTTTACTTGTTTGTTTATTACACATGAGTTCTTCCTTGCTATATAACTGTCCTCTTTACTTATGTTAGCATTTTTTCAGTCCTGTTTTCTTCAGGCTCTGTCGTACTGCAACGGATAAATAATACTGAGTACTGTGGCAGAAATGCAGACACAAAGCTTTTGATGCATTTGGAAGAGTGCGCATTAGAGAAAGCAATACTTCAAAAGCTGTACTTAGGTTGTTGTATCTCTTTTGCTGGCATTTTAGACTTCATAAAAACTGGCATTAATTACCAGAGGTACTGCAGAGAATGCAGGTTTCTTCATCCAGCTACTGTTTGCAAAATACCAGGGAGAATGATGGATGTGTTCAATAAACTCAGCCTGTTGTATAACTTGAGTGGAGTGCAGGATACATTCTTAAACTTTGTTGAATTTCTCCTCTAAGTTTTGACTACAAAGTAATATCTTAGACTGCCTATCCACTGAATGTTTTGCCTTAATTTAAAAATCTGTTCAAATATATTCTCCAGTACGTCAACTACTAAGGTAGTTGAAGAACTAAGGGTAGTAAAGTCTTTCTTCACCAAAATTGAAAATTCTCCTGGGGCATGTCCTAGTACTCATTTAAAGTACAGAAGTCTTTGCGTGACATCAGTGTATACTTTCCTAATACCTGTAGAGAAAAAGTAAAAAGACACAAAAAATTTAAATTAAATCTTTTAAAAAACTTCTAGTTGACTTGCTCATACATGCTCTGGATTGTGCTGTATGGTGCTTAAAGATTTTTTTTTCTGTATTCTTGTCTGTTATGTGCATGTGTGTCCTTCCTCAGTTAATAATTTCTGTGCCTGAAGCTTGCATCATACTTCCTCTAATTAAAAAAGGTCAGAAAACTTGGTAATACCTAACACCTCTGTAGGCATATCTTCAGAGTATCGAGTTTAGTTAGCATGAAGTTAATTTTATGAAATATTTTTCTTGGCAATCCTTTAAGAAAGAGAAGTCTGACATAATTTCCTTAAAACTAGATTTTAGTGTATCTGTCCTCGATATCTTGTTGTTGGTCATGATATATGTATTTGAATAAGACTTAAGCTTTTTATTCTGCTAGTTTTGGAGTTTTGATGTTTTGTTCCCTTTTTATCTTTGCTGAGATTACTTTTAAATAGTGCTTTTATTTTTTCCAAAAGATGCAGCTGTGAGGTCCATCTGTTCGTCAGAAAATTTGTGCTTCGTCTTTTTTTAGACAATCTTCGCAGCCTGAAAGAAGTATGTATGTAGTGTTCAAGCTGGGAAAGGGTTGTTGGCTCTTCCCTATAGCTTTTGTGACCTTCACAGTCATGAAAAATAGGCATGAAAGATATAGTTGAGCCAGGTTTGATAAGGGTAGGGACTGCTTGAGCTTCTGTTTATAGGTATGTTAAAATAGCTTCATCTTGGCTTGCCAGTAGACTTGGAGAAAATGAAGTAAAAAAATGAATAAACTTTTCTAAGCACTTAGGCTATTTCTTTTCAATGTGCAGAAATTTAGTAGGCAGAATTTGAATACCCAGAGGAACATTCATTCTTATCAATTAGACTTTTCCTTCTTCCTTTAAAAATTCATTGCCATATGTGATTCTGCAGTCAGTAAAGTGTTCATGCTGCAGACAACAGCTTTCTTCATTAATCAATTTTACTGTCTTTTTAGAGGAGCTCTGCTGTGTTTGCTGCCTGAGGAAGGGGTCCTGTTTAGAAGAGGTGCCTGAGTGATGTTACAATGGAATGCTGTGCAGGAATGTCTGAGTTAAGGTGGCTGTCCAGGGCTGGCCCAGCGCTCCCTGCTTGGCAATGTCTGTCAGATAGAGGTGCAGGGTGTGTGGGTGGGTGTTTGAAGGCCGAGTGTCATTGCACCCTGCTGCAGTCAGCAGCGTGTGCGGAGCAGGGGACTGATTTGTAGAGGAGTGTGGGACACAACTGCAGAGCTCCACCACTCCTCGAGTAGCACTTGCTGCTGTGGAACTGCTGCCGAGAGTGATCCTGCTCAGTGCATGCAGCTGCTGGCTGTCAAAACACAAACATAATGTTGTATGTGCTCAGTGCACAGTGCTTCCCCAGAGACTTTTATCTGAAAATACACCTGAAACTTACTCTAGTAGTAGTAAGAGACCTTTGTCAGCCTTTCATATATTCTTGGTTAATAGTCTGTTTGTGAATGAACCCGTGAAATATTCTCAGAATGTTAACTTGTTCATAGGTACTCCTTTTCTGTCTTCTAGACTGCCAAAAAGGCTATAATGTGTGACTGGAGAGAGAAGTGGCCAAGACAGAATAACTTTTTTTTTTTCCTTTGCCTTTTGTTTAAGCATAATGATCATTATTTTAAAACCTTAAACACAAATGGAAAAAAAGTTACCGAGTTGTCATTGGTTAAGTTAAAAATGAATCTTCTTTTGTCTGAGCTTATTGTGTGCCTTGTGAAACTTCAATATCCCTCTTGAAAAGGTTTTAAATCACACAAGAAACTATTTCTGAAGTTTATGTATGTGACAAGATTTTAATCTAACTTTCTAGACTTTGTGTTGAGTACCTGCCTCTCCAGTAGTCCTTGAGGTATTTATTATAACTTTCTATCCAGATGAGTAGGCCATGTGGAAATAAATATGCATGTTTATTTAAATATATTATACATAATTTTCTTTTCATTCCTGTTATTTTGTAAGCTTGGAGACTAATAAAATGAAGCTGAGCTAAGAAAAATTGTGCAAAATATTCATTCTGAAAAGCTTTAATTTTCCCCAGTGAGTGACACATTTGTCTTCTGTCTGCAAATCTGGAAAATTTATTTAAATGTATGCTTCCTCTTTCCTCTACATAGAATTAATGTAGACAAGAATTAGGCACTGAAAGAAAGAATAAAAATCAAATTTGGTAGAAGAATCACAGCTGAGTGCTTGGTGAAAACTTGCCTTTTACTTACAATTTCAAGAAGAAAGGAGCTATCAGGGTATCTTTTAAGTCTGTTTGATCTGAACTTACTATTGTAAGGTACAATGTGTAGATTAAACCTTTGAAGCATCCTTTGGTTGTCTGAAGAACTCTGTGGGAATTAGGAAGATTTAATTCTGGTTAGTAAATTTTGCATTAGGAGGTGGGATTTCTGTATTGCCACGCCTTGGGATGCATGCTGTTTGCCACAGAGATCAATTAACATCTCTTTGCCCCCGTTCCCTTTTTGAAATGGGGTTCAAATGACAAACTAGTTTCCCTGAATTTGGGGTCATATGTATAGTGGGAATAAATTGTTCAGTGCATGTGCACAGCAGACCAGTATGTTCCTGCTGAGTCTTGCTTGAGGCTTTAAACTTGCTGCGGTTATGAAGATGTTCTTTGAAAATTGACTGTGGAAATTAATTCTGTGTGCATTCCCTGTCACGAAAGCCGGGGGCTGGAGTTGTAATCTCATTTTTCTTAGGAGTCCCAGCTCAGACTCAGTTCTGTTGTCACTCTTTCCTAAGAATCCCTGTATTTCAGCACCTCGCCTCAACTGACAGTCTGTTTCTGCTACCCAGTTCCTCCTGGTGTGTCTGGAGGCTGTTGTCAGTGGATTTCTTGTAATACGTGTGCGTTCCTAGGTGGTTTTGTTAACCATTGTAGTCAGTCATGGCTGTCTCACGGTTTCCTTACAAAAACAAATGCTTATGTGTTGTGATGAGGGTTTAAAGTTTTCCCCAGATGGGTCTTTGAATATAGAAACAGGCTTGTCTTCAGAGAGTGGGAGGTGAATGGTAGAGCTCTCAAAGTCAATATATTCTTATTATTTTCCTGTAAAAGATGGGACAAGAGAGGGAAGAGAGACCCAATTAGTTTTCCACTGAAGGAAAAGCACACATTTCCTCTTTATTTTACACCAAAGTACCCAATAATAATAAGCACTTCTGACAACCTGGTTTATGCAATTTGTTCATGCAGTCCTTAGTTCTTCAGTATGCCTGACTTGAATGTAAGTTCTACAGGGCTTTCTACCCCCCAGTGAGTAACTTCTATCAACATTTCAAGGGCAGATTCACCACAAAAGAGATGTGTGGCTCAAAAGGCAATTCTTGATGGGATATTTAGATTTGGTAGTCTCAAAACTCCTCAGTTCCATCTGTTTCTTGCTTGGTAGGAGCTGATCTTCTAAGTAAAACTTTCCTACCTAAGTACTTTCATCCTCAGCTTTCATTCCTGCTGCTCAGGGATAAGATAAGATGTGTTTTTAAAAGTGCTAAGGTGGCTTTACCCTGGAAAGAAAAAAGGGAAATTGTTTAAATGAGGGCTACTTGAAATTCCATGTGAATCTACATTATTCTGAAAGATCATTTTAATTAAGCCTGGAAACAAAGTATTTTCTGTTGTTTGTTGTCTAATAGATCCTAGAAATGAGTAAACGAAAGCCTCTTGAATAGATACAGAAGAAACAGTTCCATAATACATTTCCCAAAGTGTCTTCCCCTCCTTCCACCTCTGCCCTTAGTCTTTAGATAAACCAAATTTTTTGAAAGTACGTGTATGAATATCTAAGGCATATGTAGTCAGTATATTGCTTAGACTTTCAAAGCTATTTTCATACATGAACAAATACCAGCTTTTCACATTAAACAGGAACTATATTTGAAAGTGACCCATGGCTTGTATAATACGCATAAAACACTGAGATTAAAATGCTTTGTCTAGTCCATCAAAAAGTGTCCATGTATTTGTGGTCTATTCTTTTTAAATAAACCAGCAGACATAATTCCTGTTGGAATATGCTCTTGATGATTATTTTTGGCAAATAACATTTGATCATGTTCTGAATGTTTTGCCAGGTGAGTGTAAAGCAGTGAAACATGGTGAAGCATATAAATGTTCCTCTGCCTACTATGTGCTAGGTAACAGGTGCAAAGACTGTTGAAGCTTAACCTTTCTCTCATGCTAAAATTTTTTTGCTTAACGTTGTAACTGATTAAAATAAAGGGATACTTAAAGGTATTATTTTTTTATTCAGCTACTTAGAAAGATCTTCCCTTTAAGATGGGGAACTATATACACTGAGGCAATATTGAGCCTCATATTGTGTTCAAACACAAACAATACAGCATGAGTAAAGGTGCCTTATCCTGCCTTTTTGGTTTGGTTTCTAATATTGAGACAACACTATTTATAGCTAAGAAAACTCTTGCCATGATGACTGTGCCATGAGGCAACCAACACACAACTGTAGGAAGCTGTTTCTGAGAACAGCTGGTTTTGGTTTTGATGACCTGGAATGCAAGTCTGCCTTCGTGAATTTTTTGAACTCTGCATGTTGATAAAGCTGGTTGGTCTTTTTAAAAAATTCTGAAATATACTTCAGTAGTTCTGATGCTAGATGTTTGTGAAACCTTTATTAAATAAAATATTAATTTGAAAATACCCTGACTATTTGCATGAAGCCATTCTTCTGAAGCTTAACATTGCTCTTAACATTTTCTTTTTGATCATGAAGTTTTTATGTTGGGACTGTTTATTAAAATTTGATCTAAGGCAGAATTCTGAAAGGCTTAAGTAAGAAACAGGATAATGTCATGGAGATAATATGAACAATGTGTTTATTATAGATGTTTTTGTCACCATCAAGTGCGGGAATTGCAGCTGGTAGTTGAGATGCATACTTCGACTTCAAGGAAGCTTTGCATTTTCTCTGATTATTTGTAGGAGAAAAAGTGCTAACCTGAAATCCCTTAAAAAGAATTTACATAACTGTTAAAAATGTAAAGAAAGCTTATTATTCTAACAGTTTCATTACTATGCAGCACCTATGACGTAAATTGGCCAGAAACATCTGCCCACTTCTGCAGATAGTACAGCTTGCGTGACTACATTGAAAGTCACGAGTCTGAAACTGGGAATTGAGAAAATGTGAAGAAGGCAGTTTCATATGCAGCTGAACTAGTCAGGAGGTAGGACATACCTGATCTGGGGAAGTTGTGGACTGTTTACATGGTAATTTTGTGACTTTATGTAATATGTGACTTTATGTTGCTGACAGGACTTTGTCTGTTACAAAGTAGAAATAATGCTGCTTCAAAATCTGAAAACATAAAGTGTTATTTTCCCTCCTACTTATGGTTTCACAGAAAAATCACTTTTTTTGAAACAAAAAGTGTACTTAAAACATTTAACATAATACAGGTCTTTTGACATGCACTGCTGTTGTTAAAATGTTGCACGTGAGTTGATTTGCTTGTTGAAAAGTTATTTCCACTTAACAGAAAGAATGGCCAGAAATTTTTTTCTTCACATGGAATTTTCTAGGAAGAATTGGAATCAGAAAGTAGGTGTTGAGAAATGCAGTTTGTTCTGTTACTGTGCATTTTCATAATAGCTTTCATTATAAAGCAGTGAGGAAATTTAAGGGTAAATTCCTGTGTGGGAGAAGGGGCATATAGGCTTTTCTAATTCTCTTGATATATACTACTGTGCAACATGCAGAGCATTGCAGAACGCAGTGGTTATTTCAAGGCTTCTGGGCTTGTTGGGGATCTCAACTGGAGATTTTGTTAGTATACCTGTGTGTGTGTCTATTTGAGCATGCATGTATAGCTTGGCAGGAGTTTAAAAGAGTAAAGTTAAGAACAAGAACAAATTCTCTTAACTCACCTCGATGACTTCAGGGGATCAGACAGCTGGGATGGTGGCATTTTCTGACATTTCTTTGGGCAGCATTGTTGACTCTCAGCCAAGAGTGGTTCTCTCAGCAAGTGTGAGGGTACCGGGCAGGCGCGATGCATTTCTCATTGTAGGGTGTACTTCCCATTGCAGTGTGTTGTGGGACCAGGCTGGTGTTAGCATCTGCACTGTGTGCACTTAGTGCCAGAGTGCAGTGGGTCAGGACTGGCTGTAAAGGGCTGCTGGGGTGACACAAGCGTTCCCACAGTAAAAGCTGCCTTGGAAACAAATTTTTGGTTTAAAAAAATTGATTTGGAACTACGCGTTCACTTTTACAACAGTGAATCTGCCTCTACAAGCATTGTAAAACTTGTTCATTCCTGTATGTATGAGGGCTGAAAAGTTCTGAAAAATATGAAATAATAAGAGTACTGAAGGAGTTGATTTTATTGTATTTGGAAGATTATGCATACCTTATACATAGTTTATACTTGTTTGTTTTTTCAATCCTTAGTAGCAAATCTTGGAAGGAATGTGCTGGGCCTGGATTCAGTTGGATGCAACCTTTATTTCATTTTTCAGACACACACACACAAAAAGTTTTTTCTGTTCTGTCCCCTTCTTAGTAGATGTATTTGACTGCTTATAATCTTTAAAGTTAATGTTGTGGTGTTTCCCAGAGCTCTTGCTCCTTATGGAAGCCTGTTTTGGTCAGTATTTACTTTTTGTTTTTGTTTTGTCAGCAGCCATGCAGCAGGTCTTAGACAACCTTACTGATCTGCCGACATCAACAGGAGCTGAAGAAATAGACCTGATTTTTCTTAAAGGAATTATGGAAAACCCTATCGTAAGATCGCTTGCTAAGGTATTTAAATTTGCTGCTTTGAGTAGAATCTGGAAATGTTCTAACTCTTACATTATTTTGTGAACATTGAGTGTGGATTGAGTTATCCACAGCACACTGGTGGTTTGTCTTATTAAAAGACTTGAAGGCCAGCTTGAAGGTGAAGAGTTCATTTAATTTCTGTGCATTCTGGTTAATAGTTATATAGAAAAATCTAGAGGAAGATGAAAAATTCAGACACTACAGAAAAAATGTGGTTACATTATTTATAAAGAGAAATCATAATATTTGAAATCAGAAGCAGTTGATTTTAATGTAGTCTTGTAGCTGCTGTTGTGTGCATAACCCATATGCCTTCTGACTTTCAGTGGTTTTGCCAGAGATGTAAACTGAGAGCACTCACCTTCATTATCCCATGGCATAAAAATGTTTTCTTTTCATCTTTAGCTCAAAACTACTTTCTGATATGCCAGGAAAATAATTTCTCCATGCCCTCAGACTAATCTCAGACTAATAATTTTATCTTTGATTGCCAGCTCTCTAGAACATGGATTATTCTAAGTTTTTGTTCTTGAATTACAAAAATCTTTTATGTGTGGGTGGTAGCAATCAATTATAAATATGTAATGTGATATTTGCAAAAAAATCTTTGGACTCTTTAATTAAAATGTATCTGGTCTTACCAGTAGGAAGTGCAGTCAAATACTGCACTTCACTCACATACGTTCTTAATCTTACTTCATAAAAATAAGCTCCTTTCATGAGGAAAACCCAGTTAACTTAAATACAGCAGTCTCTTTAGTAGGAATAGACATCTGAAAGCAGTCCCCTCTGGGTAGGTATGAAATCCTCTGTAAAGCTAAAGGATTGTTGCCCAGGGATTTTGTTCAGTATAAAAATCTGGAAAGGAAGACTTTGCATGAGAATTCATATAAGAATTTACTTCTGTTTGGCTGTTCAAAAAATTGGTTTAAGTTGAAGATATGGTGCAGTAATAAACTTAAAAGTAATGGAAGTGTCTTATCTGCTGGTGATATGACTGCAGAGAGAAAGATTTGTGTACTAAATTTGCTAGAGTAAGTAAAAGCGTTTTTTTACTGACGATGGGAACAACTTTTAAGTATCTGCTGCATAAGTCATCTTTAATATTTATCAAGAAGAAAATGTTAACTGCAAAGCCTTTTTTTCTTATAAAGAATTTGTGCTTTAATGGCCAGTAACAATTAGGTGGAATTTAATGACTAGCAGATGTAAAAAAAAGTGCTTGTAACAGAAAGAGATTCTTAACTGTACACATGCTTTATCTAGAATGCTTAAAGGTTTTAATTGTGTTCACATGGTGTGACTGCACTCATATTTTCTTAGTAATTATTTTGGAAAAATCCTCAGTCTTAACGAGCAGTGCTAAATAAGGATAAGATCAAAACACATTTGGTGAAGCATATGTAATTCACATTTTTGTCCCTAAAAATACATAAACTTGCTTCTCTATTAGAAGAGCTGGTTCTCAGTTCTCAGTCATCTCAGTTCTCTGAGATGGTTACATTGTGTAAGCAGAATCATTTCAAAGCAGGCCAGAAATGCAAAAGCTTTTTCAGTTTCCTTTATTAGCCAGTTATTAAGATGAATCATTATGTAAAGTACACCAAAGACAATAAGAAACTTGGGAAAATGTGCCACAAGCTATATACAAACTTATTTTCTCCTTTTGGTCCTTAAATAAATGAAGGCAAGCAATAAGTATAGTAGTCAGTTTATAGTATTTTGCAGTGCATTTTGGCTGATCTTTTAAAACTGGTTTACATTCATTTCACAGTTTTCCTGTATAGAATGAGGGTAATAAGTTAGAAATTACAGATTTTTTTGGGCATAGTGTTCTTTTGCTGAACCTTTCCACTTTTCAGTAGGTGGTAGAGGAAAGGAGAACTGTTATCATTGTAAAATGTTTTTTCCTGTCACTGATGTTTATAGAATCATAGAGTAGTTTTGGCTGGAGGTGGCCTTTAAAGGTCACCTTGTCTAACCCCTTTGCAATGAGCAGGGACATCTTCAACTAGATCAGGTTGCTCAGGGCCCAGTCCAGCCTGACCTTAATTTTTCCAGGGATGGAGTGTTTACAACCTTTCTGGGCAACCTATTGCAGTGTTTTAACCACACCCATCCTGAAACTTTTCTTCCTTATATCTAGTCTCAATCTACCTTCTTTTAGTTTAAAATCATGATGCTCTGTCCTATTGCTAAAGGCCCTACTAAAAATTTGTTCCCATCTTTCTTGTAAGCTCCCTTTAAGTATTGAAAGACTGCTATAAGGTCTTCACAGAGTCTTCTCTTTTCCAGACTTAACAACCCCAACTCCATATCTTTCTTATGCTGATGTTTGTGTTCAGCCCTAGGTAGTTTTTAGAATTAATATGCTTTTTGGAAAATAACTGTTGAGCTTTGAACAAGCATGAATTCTCCTCAGTTTTGCTACTGAACTATGGTATGAAAATTCTCTTCTCCTAGATTGTTAACTATTCTCTCAAACCTCAAAACTTTATTTTCTTTCTGCTGTTACACTACTGCTTTTAGCATTGTATCACAGCATACAGCGGACCAATGAATGCCCAGCCAGGCCAAGGAAACATCTTGGGAGTAATCTATAAGCATTAGTCCAGTATTTAAGATGTCAGATTGTTGGAGGTAAATGCCTTACTATTTGAGCATTTGGCGGGTATGATATATACTGAATGCACAGAAAGGCTCAATTCAGTATAAAGATTTCTGAAATGTTCTATTAAAATGAAAAAAAAATTGCAATATCCAAGTTAGATATTCCTATTTGTTTGTTTTTTAACTTACTCATACGATTCCATATCCTGTTACTCCTCAACATATTACAGGATCAGAGATTGTTTACTGATGAAACTTTGTTCCCCAATATATACATGGCCTTGATTTTGGAGTGAAGGGTGAGAATATTTGTATTTAGATTATATCACTCAGTGGTGTTTTTTTGAAAACAATGAGTGAGAAAAAAGGTAATTCATATTCTATAATCTTACAAAGGTTTTGGTGTTGGGTTATGTTTAAAAATCACTAGATTTGTGTTTTTACTTGCTGTAAAAGAACTAAAATTGTAAAAGAAGGATATTGTTTACTGTATGTGTTCTGTACAAAATAGCATTCCCTTATAAAGGAGAATGTGTGTAGGTGCCGAGCTTCCTATAACTTTGTAGTCACAGTTGTTTGGTTTGTGTGTGTTGGTGTTGGAGAATGTTTGAAATGCCTTTCTGTTAAGTTAACCTTTCCAGAGTTTGGCCATCAGGCCTGAAGAAATAGCATTTTATAGATATGAAGTACAATTTAATACTCATATTATTTCAGGAAGCAAAGTTCTCTGCTTTTAGCAAAATTTTATTTTATTGTCTGTATTAAAACAATAATAAGAGAGCAGAAGTGCTCACATACCTTCAAATTATATCTGTGGGAAGTATATATAGGTGACACTGAATTATTTCTATTATGTATTTGTTTTTTATATGCCAAAGTAATTGCTCCTTTGTAAATTTCTTGTTGCTGTAGTGTTGGAAATAACTTTAAATTGAGAATCTGAGTTATTTTTGGCCTCCTCTTATTCCCTAGTTCTATGATAGAGCACTGTCTGTAATAAATAAATTAAACATTCGGAGATGCTTCTCTTCCTGCTCAAAGCACCTACCTTTCAATGGATTTCAGTATCTGCAGAGTTCAGGAAATGATTATGTCTGCAGGAATAGCTCTAGAATTAGATGAAAGGTTATCAAAGAATCACAAGATGGTTGAGGCTGCAAGGGACCTCTGGAAGGCATTTGGTCCAACTCTCCCTACTCAAGCAGGGCCACCTGGAGATGTTGCCCAGGACCACATCCAGCTTTTGAGTATCCCCAAGGACGGCAACTGCCATCTTCTCTGGGCAACCTGTGCTAGTGCTCAGTCTCCCTTATGCTGGAAAAAGTGTTTCCTGATGTTCAGACAGAGCTTCTTGAGTTTCATTTTATGCCCACTGTCTGCTGTCCTGTCACCAGTCACCACTGGAAACAGGCTGTCCCTGTCCTCTTTGCATAGTATACTTCTTTTACACATTGATGAGATTTCCCTGAGCCTTCTCTTTTCCAGGCAGAACAGTACCAGTTTGATCAGCCTTTCCTCAAATGTGAGGTGCTCCATATCCTTCATCATCTTTGTGGCCCTTTACAGAATGTCCAGAGTGTTCCAGGTGTGGCCTCACTAGTAACACTTTTAATGCAGCCCAGGATACTGCTGGCTGCCTTTGACTCCAACTTTTCTTCAGCATTTCCTTCAGTTAGGCAGATTTTAGCAGATAGAATGTGCTGTTCAGAAGGTGTTTGAATGGGAGGAGTCTGAGGTAAATGTTTTTCATGCAGACTCTGGAAAGATCCCATAGTTTCTTTTCTGCCCTTCTTCTAGAAGGTGTACTTGTCCAGGATTCCAAAGCAGGAAAGGTCCTGAGGTGCTGTACTGTTGATAGAGCAGTACTTGGTGTGTATAGCATATAGGAGATATGCACTTAAAAGCCTCTCTGGTATGTGCTGCTTATAAAATTTATTGGGTCCTGCAGTTGAGCATGCAAAATCCTTCAGCAGTTGAATCAGGTTATCCTATATATAATTTTTCTGGCTTTTCTGCTGAAGATTGCACTGAGAAATTACTTGAAAACTTTATAGATTTGAACCACTCAAAACTTATTTACATTATAGTCTCATGTATTTAATCTTACAGGCTCACGAACGACTGGAAGATTCTAAACTTGAGGCTGTCAGTGACAACAACCTGGAGCTGGTGAATGAAATTCTTGAAGACATCAGTCCCTTAGTAAATAAGGATGAAAATGTTGCAGAATTGGTTGGAATACTCAAGGAGCCTCATTTTCAGGTGCCACTTTTTTACTGTATGTTACCAACTTAATGTATCAGTGTCCACATACAGATCTAGGAATAGCAATGAAACAAAACCTGAACTATAACAAAATGTAATATGTAGGATTTTACTCCAAATAAAAGGTAAATCAGAAGCCATGTTAAAAATAAACATGATTTTATTCTTTGATATAATTTCAAAAAGACCCTTACTTACTGTATTAGATTCTACTGGAGTGTCTGTCATAAATCTTGGACATGCTTTTACTTCATGCGTGACTGGAGTTTCCATAAAAATTCCCTGAAGGTTTGCTTCATCCATAACATTTCCATGTGATCTCAGTTCCTGATCATGAGCATTGTCCATTTCAGTTCAACTGTTTGCACTCATACACGTGTAGGACGTACAGTTTGCAGAGTGAATGAACGTGATTCTTCTGTGAGCTGATCTGCACTGCAGCTGAAGCTGAGACTCTGCATCGCTCTCACTGTTGCTCTGCTTAAGTGAAGTGTTGACATATGCTTGTCAAAAGCAGATGTTTTTCCATTTTGCTGTTTCTATGACTAGCTTCTGTTCTGAGCCTCAAAGATCAAGGTTTGAAAATCCTTTGTAGATTCTGGCCTTTCTAGGTTGGATTCAGTGGACTTGCTACTTCAGTGGACTGCTACTAAGCTAAAGGTATTCTGTAGAATAACATAAACAACTTTTTGCCATACTATAAGTGGGTTTCTTTTTGCACACAGCTATGAAGTCATAGGCATTTTTGGTATAGATGAGTTTAAACACACTTCTCCCCCAGGTTTTTCATTACATGTTTTACAAACATGTAATATAGCGTAGCAGTGAGATATATTACTGTTTAACATGGATAAACACTGAACATGCTTTTGGTTATATTGTGTTCTATTGGGAAAGAAATCGCCTCAAGAACTCAGCTTTTGGGGCAGTAGCTTTTCTGAGTACTGACAATTCCTCTGCCTCTCCTGTGTTGGCCTCCTTTGTGCTCTTAGTTGTCCAGAAAGGCATCATAGCAGAGTGATGAAAAACTATGATTTGGAGACTTACTGGTGCATAAACCTGCAAATCAGTCTTTGATCCTGTAGAAGAAATTGGTACTTGAAAAGGACTGGATGAGTTTGGAGGAATTGATAGTTAAAATGCACAGGGATTAGGATTGAGGGCCAACTGTGCATTGACAGACCTGACAATGATCCATTGTGTTAGACAGAGAAAATAAAGTTTGAAAGTCAAAGAGGATGATGAATCAAAAGATGAAAAGGGCATAACAATTGAAGTGCTGCACTTTGAAAGACTCAGTAGCAATGATCTCTGGAGAGAGATGGCAAAGGCCAGAGACAAGCTTGGGAAAAGGATCTTTGGGGTGGAAACTGAAGATGGCCTGTAGGAGACAGATCAAATAAGAATTTTTGGGTGACTAAGAATCAAATAAGAATTACTGGATGAATAGCCAACACTAAGGCAAACCCAGCATTTATTCCTGCTTTGTGGTCAGATCTACAGAGAGGTAGAAGGTGATGTTGGTGTCAGGTACTTCATTAGTTCAGGCTTGAGCAACTTAAACATGTAATGTAAAGGTTCCAAAATAACTGGTGAACTGGAATGTCAGTATTTATGCTCTTTCTTGTACCTTTTTTGTTTCTTGATATATAAGGAGCAGACATGAAACTGCATATATGCTATCTTAACTTTACAGTTTTGTTCAGTTTTAGTACTACCTAATTGTATGTTAAAGGTCCATTTAGCAAACATCTCTTCTGTTTTCCTTCCCTGTCCCTGGAGTAGGTGTCTAGTGAAGGCTGTAAGGCTGGAACAAGCCAACAATGTTACCTTCCAAAATGTGTTGTGAAGATTTAGCGATTTGTTGCTAAGACTTCTGAGTGAGAAGTTCTGTCATCCACCTGTGGTGCTCTTCCATGGGCTTATTCAGTTGTTTGTTCAACCCATGTGAAAATCTGTCATTCACAGCATCCCCCATCTGAGTGGAGACTGTGCTCTTTTGGGTTTGAGACTGTCCCCTGTCAATTTCACTTAATATTCCCATTCTCTTGTGTAGGAAGAAAGTGAACAGTTTTTCTTAATCAGCTTTTCCATGTTACTTGCGGTTTGAGAGACCTCATTGTGTCTCTGTGTCAAATAAATAAAATGAAGGCAAGCAAAGCTGTATACAGGCATGGATTTCTAAAGTAGTGTCATAATTTACATTGTATTTCCTACTCATGGCCTAAAAGTTCCTAGTATTTGGTTTGCCTGTTTAACAGCTGATGAATAGATCAAAGCTCAGTTGGAAGGGACTTAAAATGATCATCTACACCAGCTGCCTTACCAATTCAGAGCTGACTGAAAATGAAAGCCTGCTATTAAGGGTATTGTCCAAATGCCTGTTAAACACTGACATACATGGGACATCAACCACCTCTTTAGGAGCCTGTTCCAGTGTTTGACCAGCCTGTCAGTAAGGAAGAGGTAGGTACCTCTAGGCTCAGGGAGAGTAGAGGTGGATTGCGTCTTAGGCTCAGTTTGGTTTTGTATTGTTTACATCTTTGAGATACCATTTCTGAGTCTGTCATTTCATACATTAAAGTAGGATTGTGTTTTCCCTTGTAGTCTGTGTTGAATTTAATTTGCCTTGTTCTCAGTCTGTTGCTCATGAGGTGCCTCTGCAGGTTACAGTCAGTTGTTTCAGTCCTTGAGTAGTTCATCAGCATCAGCAAACTGTCATTTCACTTCTCATCCCCATTTCCTAGGTCATTTATTTGACATGTCAGTATATTGGCAGGTGTAGAACTGAGCCCAGATGCCTGTGGAAATCACATGATGACATGAATTCTGAAAACTAAAAATATTATATTCCTGGCACAAATTTTTCTGTCTTCTAACCAATATTTTCTTCCACTTGAAAGCCTTACTGCTTATCCTGTTATAGTTTTGTTTTTCTGAAAGCCTTCTGCTAAAGGGCTGTGGTAGTTGTTCTACATTAACAACTCTAACTGCCTGGTTGCCATGCTTGGTGACTCTTACAAGGAATCCGACTAGATTTGAGAAACATAACTTCCTTTATTAAGCATGTCGATGCTTTCCCATGATCCATTTTGTCCAGTCATTGTGGGTTTTTTGGAAACTTCTGATTTGTTTAGTATCAGCGTCACACCGTTTTGCAGTTTGTTAACTCTTTCTTGGAACCTATTTTAAATATTCATGTCATGGTTATTGCTTATATGCTGCTTCTTTCCCTATAGTGTTGGGTGAGTCATGGACGTGTAAGAAAAATGCAGTGCAACTTTGTTTGCTGCAAAACCTGGATTGTACAAAAAGGACAAAAAAGTGTGAAAGGAAGAGAAAATAGGTGGTTAAGATAGTTAAATGCTGCCCTGGAGAACTGGCCTATTCATCACTCTGTCAGAATTGGAATTAATTTTCAAAAAAAGTCTGAAGAGGTTTTAATTTGTATTTTTAAATTTATTTTCTGTGTGCCTGTTGTGAGGCATTCAGTCTCATTTGCAGAAACAATGAGCAGTTTGGGCTGCTGTGTATAGGCAAAAGCACCTAGCTACTTACTTCTTCAAAGTATATCTGCTGTGACTCAATTCAGAAGCCGAAAATTAGGGATAATTTTCAGCCCTTAATTTTGTACTTCCATTACGCATGTGAAGGCAAGCAACAAAATCAGCTGAGGTCAAAGTACTATTTTTTATTGAACTGATATCATAGTTATGACCACTCTAGAAGTACTTCTAGGACAAATTGCAGACCAAAATGTAGATATAGTATCTTTTTTTAAGGTTTGAGAAAGCTATGTGTCTCCTTCTGCAAAAAGGAAACAGAAAATTACCTAAATACTCAATAAATAAGTGCTATCATTTCTGCCTCATTTGGTGCAAGTAGGCATATTCCAAATTCTGCATGAAGGGAAAGAGGAAAAATACTATGTCAATTGCATTTATAGAAAAAGTCTTGCATCCTTTCTCCAGCTCAGTAAAAGTGCTAGCAACCCAACCTGACTCTTTCAAAGTTCCATGGACACTACTGTGTAATTGGTTTAGAGGCTGACTGTATTTTACAAATGAATGGTTCCACTTTATCACAGCCTCACCTTACAGTTGTGACCTGCCTTGGCATACAAGTATAAAACGTGATATACAAGGCATCAGTGCAGTGGTTTGTTTGTATGTATCATTTAGAAATACCAAATTACAGGACTTCATTTTTTCTACACATCTTTGTAGAAGAGCATTTGGGCAGGACTGACTCTGGAGTACAGGTGCATGCCTGGCTGTATTATTATTCCCTCTCTTTTCTCCTTTCGTTTCCTTGTTTTTTCATCCCTTCCGCTCTTTACCCTTTTTAGTTTTGACTGAACTTTTCAGAGGTCAAAGTGTGAAAGTTCTAATGAGTTTCACAGTATTGATGGCTGGCCAGTAGGTCAGTATGTGTTGGAGAGCCAGCTGGCACATCCTGCACATGGAAAAGGCTGTAGCAAATCTTACCAGACAGTAGCTGGAGAGTAGAAGATAGGAGTGGCAAGAGAGGTTGCCTTGAGGAAAGAAGCAGCAGTTAAAAATTTTCACACTGTTGGAGTGGTTAAACATACAGAAGAATCACTTCTACTTTCTCTTGGAAGAGCTTGTTCTGTTACTTTCACCCTTCAAGAATTAGCTAAACCATTCATCCAAAATAGATTCTGCTGGCAATAAAATACTTAATCTGAAAAGCAGCCAGTATTTTCTTCTTCTAGTTAGGTTTGTAAGGGCTGATCATACCTTTAAAATGTTTTATTTAGAAAAAGTAATCTTAAATTGTCTCCTAGACAGGTATTAATATATAGGATTATTTTCCCTACATATTCTTGTGTTCTTACCATCCCTTCTGATTTTTCTAAGGTCATGATTCCCTCACTTTTCCAGGAGAGCCTTTAAAGTGTGTTCTTTTCACATGAACATTAGGGCTCTCTAGTCTATTTATTAAGTTCTAATATTTAAACAAGGTTATCAGGGAAGACTAGCACACATTTAGTGTATAAAAGAGGAAAGGAACTATTTAGATACTTCTAGGCCTAAAGTGTTAGGAAAGGAGGCCTGAATTCAAGACTATAGAGTCATTCTACTCTTGTGTATTCCCTCCTACCACAGCCCCCAGTTTGTAATTTAATCATTCTTTTGGATCAGAATTTGAGAAATAGTTATTCTGTTATTTAGGGCAGTGCTTCATAACATGTTTGGATTGTGTTGAGAATTATTTTAATTAAAAACAAATGTTGAGGTTGAACTTCGCTTCAGTGCTGTAGAGAGCCTTGCATGTTTAATGGTTCTCTGTTTACTGAATTTTCATTTACTTTTTAAAATATTTTTTTGCCTGTCAAATATATGCAGCCCCAGAAAACTACTGTAAAGAGATCAATATCTTCTAAGTTTATGGATTGTTTTTTGACAACGTCTTGCATAAAGAGACCATACTGTCTGTCACAGGACTGTGTATCCACAGGACTATGTGTTACTTCTTGTGATTTGTAGCAGTTCTTCTAAATGCCCTTTTCTGACAATACTGGCATTTTTTCATGAGAACCTTTCTACAGCTATCCAGTCTTGGATAATCAGCTGATCCTGTCTACAGGAGGAGATTTTGTATGGATGAAACTTTGAACCATATTATGGTTGTTGATCAGTCCATGTTGTTTGCAGACTTTGGCAGTGGTTTTATAAGTGTTCCAGCACCAGTATGGAAAGGTCAGATTCCAGTGGAGCTCTGGAGTTGCAGGAACACAGGATATCACTTTTTTGGGTATCACAAGAAAGAAACAAGAGAAGTTCATGTAACTGTATTTCTCAGTTTCCTCAGCCGTGTTCCTGAAATAAGAAAGTAACTTAGCGACAGAAAATGTTGGCAAGTAGTCCGGCAGTGGTACAGACGCAAGGCCCCATTGCCAGGTGCCTGTACTTAAGTGTTCTTCAGGACTGTAGGTTATGACCTGGCTGGCTGGAAACAGGCTCATAAAACTGCTACAGATTCTTGAGTTTCAGAACTGAGAGTTAGGTGTGGGACAGTAATAAGTTAACTGTGCCTTCAGGAAACCAATGAACTACTTTTCTTAAAGAAAGCACTTTAGAGTTGTGGGCAGTCCCTGATGGTCCTTCTGTGACTCAGGCATTGTGTAAACAGTAGGGAAAAGATCCTTTGACTGAGAGATGGTTAAGTAGCAGTTGTATGAATTCATGCTTATCCATAAAACTGAGTGGTTAAAAAGGATCAGAATGTGAAATGGGATCAGATTTAAGAACTGAAGAATTTTACGAAGCTTTTTAATTTGAAAAGGACGACACAGACTGTTATTTCAGTAGGCTTTTTGGACTGTGGATCAGATTATAATCTATAAATTGCATTACCATTAAAGGGCAGAGACCTGTCCAGACAGCTGTGTGAGGCTTTATGAGAAGTAATAGTGGGTTGTGGTCAGAAACTTCAGAGAAAATTTGTTCTAGCATACAACCAGAAGAAAACTGGAAGTTTTCTTAGTTTCATTTTGGAAATGCATAAACATCCAAAAATATGTTGTTTGCAAACATTGCCAGAGAGATCTATTCTCCTGGTTTCTGGATTGGATGTGTCTTGGATAGTGAAGAATTAGAAATTGCTACCATCTGACAGCTGCTTGATTTAAATAAATGATTGTTTTTCCTATTTAATTTGATTTGGTTTGTGTCCACAGTATCAGAGCAGCCACAATAAGCAGCTGTCTTTACAGTCTTATTGGAAGGGGCAAAATCGGTGAATTAATACTCCTTCTAACCTCAAGCTGAAATATCAGCAGGTTCATCGTGTAATGGGCAGATTAAAATGACTGTTCAGGTTTGTGACACTCTGAGGGCTTGCATGCTGAGCTTAGCACTAAACCTAAATGTGGTTGCACAGCCTTTAGCTTAGAGGTGGCTTACAGAAGGATGGAGCAGACTGCATAGCAAATCATTACTCTTACCTGCTCGCCTGCTCTGCTTTCTGATAGTTTGCTGTCTTCCTCTGGCATGTGCATGTCAGTATCAGTGATAGTCCCATGGTGTCTTCTTTTTTTAGCTACTTCTGTGACACAGTCAGTAACCTGCCTTAAGACTAAATCTGACCAGTCACTGTTGAAAACAAAGCTGTGTAGTTGGAGGCCCAGTAGGCATTTCTTCTGCTTGCTGCTTCTCTCTGTGTATCTGTCAGTGCGACTCCCTGTGCTGTAGGATGTTTTACCTTGGACTACTGTGTATGATGGTTATTGGGTGTCCCTTCTCCTCTCATAGAATCACAGAATGGTTTGGGTTGGAAGGGACCTTTAAGATCTTCTTGTTCCAGATCCCCCACCATGGGCAGGGACACCTTAAACTAGAAGGTGACAGAAAGACAGAAACTCTGAAAGTCTCCACTGTCTTAGTGCACAAGTTTGATCTTGGTTTACCTGTATGTATTGTCTTATACATTTTTCTTTATCCTAAGATATCTTTTATGAAAAAATCATGCCTAAATTACATTGTCTTCCAAACATGATTACATTCATTTGGATCTCCTCCTTCTAACTTGTATTTATGTGTGTGGACTGGAGAAAACACTGTTAACTCTAAGGTCTGAGCTCCTGTCTTCCAGAAAGTAAACTCTGTAAGCTTGGCTTCATTTGTTACTAGAATTCTGCCTTGGCTTTATTCAAGCAGGAAGCTCTCATTCTGCAGATAGCTGGAAATCCTTGCATACTTGTCATTATCCAAATTACTGTGGAGGAAAATTTTATTGAATTAAACACAACTATCTAATTATGAGTTATCTTCATTTTTTTGCAGTGAGTTGTTCATTTACTGTAACCATTTGCTCAGATACTGTCTCATTAGGTGGAAGACTATTTTAGGTACTCCTTTTTCTGTCTTCTTCCCTTTTAACATTAAACATTCCTCCCCAGTTTAGTTACATTTCTCCTATATTTCCTTAAAAAGCAGCATTTTTATGTACAAGATAGGATATTTGCCAAGGCAATAGGCTTATCAGTTCATGTGAGCACTTACCATTTTTGCTTTATTTCATGTGAAGTAAGAGTATTATGACCTGATCCCAAAAGGACAGATTCAGTGGTTATTCAGCGCTAAATCCTTTCACAAACAGTTATTTCATGACTTTAAAAAAGATTTTTTTCTGTTCCTTTGCAGTCACTCTTGGAAGCACATGATATTGTGGCTTCAAAATGTTATGATTCCCCTCCTTCTAGCCCAGAAGTCAATAATTCTTCAGTGAACAACCAGGTTGTTCCAGTAGATGCTATTCGTATCCTTGGAATTCACAAAAGAGCAGGAGAGCCACTGGTAAGTAATTGAGGGTGAGTGTGCCTTTAAAGTGCTAGCGAAAATGTTTGCACGTACCTGATTTCTTTCATTATGTTTTAATTATTGTCATTATGTTGTGTAATTTAATGGGTGATAAGCTCAGTATTGAGAGGTTGAAATGGGAAGATACTTTCATGTACTCTATCCCATTCTCTCCAAGAAGTAATGGGATAGTAATTAGGCAGTCACTGGGCTGAATGACTGCTGGCATAACTGACTAACCAACATCTTGATATGAGATGACGGGATTGCATGCCATCAAGAACAACAGTAATTTTTCTGTCATATGAAAACCTTGTGTGAAAGCACTTCTGTGTCACCTGACGCCTCTCTGTATCAGGAGCTCTAACACTATAGTAGCTGTAACTGTTTTCATTGGAGTGTGTGCAATATCCCACAGCTGTGTATTTGTGCTTGAGGTAATGGCAAAATGAAACTGAAATTCAGACTGTGGTAAACTGGGTGTCATGTACCTCTTTCAGGGAGTCACGTTCAGAGTGGAGAACAACGATCTGGTAATAGCCCGAATTCTTCATGGAGGAATGATAGATCGGCAAGGTCTTCTGCATGTAGGGGACATTATTAAAGAGGTGAACGGCCATGAAGTTGGAAACAATCCAAAAGAATTGCAAGAACTGCTGAAAAATATCAGTGGAAGTGTCACCTTGAAAATTCTCCCCAGCTACAGAGACGCTGTCATTCCTCAACAGGTCAGCAGCACATTTCTGATGATTCTGTGAAAAGAACTTCTGCTTAGTACTTTATTGTGTAAGATTCCCTAAGATTCTGGATTGCACATATTTTGATTATTTTGTGAATATAATGCTTGGAGAAAGAGTAAAATGTAGATACATGTATTTACCTTTAATTACATTTTAGAAATGAGTTTATTCACCTAATATGACTACCTAAAAAACTCGAAGTGTCTAAAATTGTTAGGCTTTTGTATGCTACATATAAAGCACTTTTTTTTAACCTTAAGTGACCTCTGATGACCTGACCACAATCACACTTCATGCAGTGAAGTGTGTGTGTGTTTATAACGTGGTTAGTGTCAAAATAATCAGTTTATTATGAATTCAGAAATGTATTTAATTCAACAGACAAGCTTTTGAACTCTCTGACTTTGGTGGGAACTTGGATGGTGGCTGTTCCTTGTCTTTTTGTTGTTTCTGTAGGCTGTCAATTTCTCCATGGCAGAAGTGACTTCCTGAACTAAATCAGAGCCTTTGAAACACCCTGTAAGATGCTCCTTCAAGTAGTGTGTCTTAATGCCTGTGACTAACAGGCTGTGCTTCCACTGAGTAGAGGCTGAGGGAATGTACTCTATTGAGGCAGGTGCAGGGCTTCCTTTGCTCCCCAGCCTGGTACAAAGAGAGTCAAAGATGTTTTCAGTTCAGTCAGCAACCTACTGTTTCTTCCCCTGCATCAAATTTGAGTCTTAAGCAGCTGCGTCTCCTGTTATTTTTGCCATGAACTCAGTGTTTTAAAAGCAATTCTTAAGATTCTACGAGCCTAAATACAGTGCTCACATTCCAATAATTTGTTTGTATTTTTAAATAATTAAAAGTCAGAATTCTAATTGAGTTGTATACACTGAAATGCAAGAAGGAGCATTTTGTAATACCATGTCCAAATGGAACAGATTTTTTTATTTTTATCATGAAGCTACTTCAGCCAAGGTTTGCACCATTGATTATTCTGTCCCAGTTGGTGAATAACTTTTTCCCCCTAGATTGTATTTTACGTGCCAAATGCAACTTGGATCATGTCAAGGTTTTTATGCTGTAGGTAAAGACATTATTTCAGTTTGACAGATAGATTAGTCAGAATGTATTTTATAATGCTTGTTACCTTTTACACATTACAGGTTTTTGTGAAATGTCATTTTGATTATAATCCGTATAATGACAACCTCATCCCATGCAAAGAAGCAGGTTTGAAATTTTCTAAAGGAGAAATTCTTCAGATTGTAAACCGGGAAGATCCAAATTGGTGGCAGGTTGGTAAAAAGATTAAACTAATTAAAATAACAAACTGAAAACCATCAGTATGTGCCTTAAACTCTTTAAATTTATGATCTACTTCCATTTAACAATAGATATATGAAAAAAATATTTACACTGCAATCCAATTTCAAGCTAATATAAAGATATGAAGTTGAAATACTAAAGGAAAAGGAATATTTTAAATTGTATATGTAACATTCATTTTACTGTTAGTTGTGTTTATTTGTCTTTGTTCTTGTAGCATAAGCCTGGACGTTCCTACATATAAATTTAAGGTGGACAATTTTTAGAAAAAAAGTCTTAGTTTGACTATAATTATGGTAAGCCTTCCCTGACAGCAACTATGGGAGACATGGACCCCTTCCTGAGTGCTCAGAGATACAAAGAGAGAAATTAATCATGTGGGTTTGAAGGGGTGAGAATAGCTGTTTGGAGAGGCTGTATGTTTTATTTCTACAGTGGTGGTCAGTGTCTGTGAGCTGGGTATCATGCATGCTCATAGTCACAGTGTTTGGCACTATTTCAAATATTAACAGTTCATCCTGCTTTAAGGTGGTATTTCTACATTCAGTCCTTCAGTAGAAATGTAATCCAGTGCTTATGCTATGTTTATTTTTTCCAAGACATGATGCACAGAATTAAACGTTATTAGTGCGTCTGAAAATGGGACAAGTGAACTTCTAAGACCCTTTTCTCAACCGAGATCCTCAAAACTGGCAAAGAGTGTAGCTTTATTAATTTCCCCTTCGACCCCTACATTGCTCACCCTTTGCAAGGTAACAAGCAGAAGAGAGCCAGACACTACCTGAGAACAAGATATATGACTTCTTTAAAAGCAACAGAAATATTCCAATATACCTAAGCAGCTGCTGAATTTTGTTGCTTCTCAGTGACAGTAATAACAGAAAGACAATAAAAAGTGAGGAAAGGCTGAAAATTTATTGCTGCCAGTTTAATTAGTTTCAGAAGTAGACACTCCAAAATTCTGGAGGAATTTGATGTTTAGCTCTCATGCTGACTTCTGTATTGCCTTTCAAACTCTCCAGTTGTAACTTGTGGGAGTCCAGGAGAAATAAATCTTCAACACTCAATCTGGCAAAATTGAAATGTGTTAAATCAGTATAGCATATTGCTATGCACATCATGCCCCAGGAAAAAGAAGTTTAGTTTTTCCTCATGCTTTCTAGAAATGCTAGACTCTTAATGAAACCTTCATACTGTAAAAAATCAGTTACTCATAGATAAAAGCATACAAGTTGAAAAGCAAACATCTCCTGTCAGCAGAAGAAGGATTTATTGTAAGCAAAAAATTTATGGAGAATTAAACACTTCATAACTGTGTTTGTGTATGTTAAGCTTGCTGAGAATTGAGCTTGCCATGAAATTATTTTATAGAGAATTTTAGCCAGTTCATTACTGGGAATACTTAGCTTACGAAGATTTTAAATCTGTAGATGCTTAGTGCAAAAAGCTTGAAGGCATGATTAGGGATGTGTTACTGGCATTCACTGGGAAATGACAGTTAATAAACTGCACTGAAACCTATTTGGAGCAGCTCAAGAATATAAAATAAATATACTGTATACTAGAAAATCTTGAGTTTTGTCACCTTAGACTTCAGTGTCTGGAGCCAGAGAATTCTACTTGGGAATTTTATGCCAAAGTTTTATGGCTGGAGGAGCTTACTACGTAATGGGAACCAGTAATGACACTTGGATTTATTTTACTTAAGTTTTCTGAATTTTTATACTCAATAGCAGGACACCATTCCTGTAAAGGAGAATTTTAATATTTACATCTGATTCTGAATTTTTTAGTCTCAGTAGTAAATGTATCAACACTCACCACTGAGAAACTAGCAGTGAGGAAGTCAGTCAACACCATGTTGATGAGATAAATGCTTCTTGCCAGTTAAATATAATCATTTGTTTGTTTGTTTTTCCCCAGGCTAGTCATGTCAAAGAAGGAGGAAGTGCAGGTCTAATTCCTAGCCAGTTCCTAGAAGAGAAGAGAAAGGCTTTTGTTAGGAGGGACTGGGACAACTCAGGTGAGATTTAGTACATTTCAGGAGTAGATTTTGCTCCGACTCCATTTGTTTTGCTTTTCCTGCCTTCATAAATAATAGAAAAACTGCTGTGTGAGATTGCACAGATTATTGTGAAATGCTGAATTTTATATTTTGGCTTTTGATGAAGGACAAAGGGTGAAGTCTCTGTTTAGTGTTCAAAGATACATTAATCAGTTTTGCCACCTGGTGCTGAAAAGCTGAATGAGGTGGGACAGGCAGTGTGCACTTTTTAAAAATTTTTCTTATGGTATGCACTGAAAGTTAATAAGCTAAACATGAATTTTTCAACTGCTTTCTTTTCTGGGAAAATAATTTTTTCTGTGTTCAGTTCTTCCTGTACCATTTTGTAAATAGATGTAATTTCTTGCCCTAGGATATATACAATTCTACAGTAATCCTTATAAATGTATTGATCTAAAATTTCATTTAGTCATATAAATAAGCTTTGGAAATTAACGGAAATTGTGAGTTCATCTAGTTTTTTTATTTCTAGGGCCTTTCTGTGGAACAATAAGCAGCAAAAAAAAGAAAAAGATGATGTATCTCACTACAAGAAATGCAGGTATCTCTTAATACTACGTGAAAGTCAAAGTTCTTTAGGCGTCAAAACTTGCAGAGTGTAGTGTATCCAAAGCTAAAGATTTGCAGTAAAATATTTGATTATAAGTTTGATAGATCAGATAGTTTTTATGGTTCAAAAACAATAGTGACCAGTGCAGACATGGCTGTGCTGAGTACATCATTTGGTGAGTGGAAATCAGAGAAAAACTGGGTGTTAAGAAAATAAAGTGAAATGTTTATTGCCAGTGGGCTGAGAGGATGTGATTTTTCATTTCTGTTCAGCACTGGTGAGGCCACTCCTAAGAATACTGGGCACCTCCCCAGTGCAAGGGAGATGTGGACATACAAAGGTGTTGAAGGGACTGGAGCATCTCACCCATGAGAAAAAGTTGTGACAGCTGGGAATGTTCAATCTGGAGAGGAGGAGGCTCAGGGCAGGTCTCAGCAATGTGTACAAATACTTGAAGGGAAGGGAGCTGGGTGGGCTTTTTGCAGAGTAGCCCAGTGACAGGGCAAGAGCCAACAAGCAACACAGGCTCTGAACATCAGAAAACACCTTTTCCACTGTGAGGGTGACTGAGCACTGGCACAGGTTATCCACAGAGGTTGTGGAGTTGGCTCCCCTAGAAATACTCAACAAGTGTCTGAATGTGGTCCTGGGCGTTGGGGTGGACCAGAGGTCTTCCAGAGGTACCTTCCAACCTCAACCATCCCATGATTCTGTGGAAGTAAACACAGACTTTCTGCTTGTAAGTAAAAGAGAGAACCTGACTTTATGCTGTCCATGGAGAAATAACTATTTTATTCCCAAACCAATTTAAAGCTAGAAGTCTTGTGTCAAACTTACTGCCCTCTGAGTACTGTTTATATTCACATATATTCACATTTATCTGTTGATAAATAGCAGGACTACTTAAGTTTTTTTTTTCTTACAGCCCCGAGTGTGTATTAAAGTTTTTTGTACATTTCTCAATGTAGAATTTGATCGCCATGAAATCCAGATATATGAGGAAGTAGCCAAAATGCCTCCTTTTCAGAGGAAAACCCTGGTCTTGATTGGGGCCCAAGGAGTGGGGCGAAGGAGTTTGAAGAACAGGTTTATTGTGCTGAATCCTACTAGATTTGGAACTACAGTGCCATGTAAGTTGTCAGCATTCCTTTTATAATATACTTTGATTAACTGGAAAGTATGGGATGTTTATCCTTGTGATTCAGTGTAGGAGTGATTTTGTCAGAGCATAAAAATTGTATAGAGTGGGAAAACAAAAGGCTCTTCCTGTTTTCAGAAAACTGAACTAACATATGACCATGAAGACATTTGTAACTAGCACTTAAATGGTACTGATGCTGCAGAGTACCGGTTTTTGTCTGTGCAGTATTTCAGTCTGGGTTTCCTCAGTGTCAGCCACCATCCATTACTGAGGTGATTCCATGAGTTCCCAGTAGCCTTCTGAAATGAACGGCCAGTGGAGTTCCTCAGGTCTGCCTTTTAGTTTTCCTCATGTGGACTAGGCATTATAAATTGTTGCTTTAGTTTAGAAATGTAGGGAAAAGCAGCAAACTTCCAATAAAACTGAAGTAAGTGTTTACGATCTCCAAGATTTGTATGACTGTATTTTAATATATTTAGCCTTAAGCACATGATCTTTCATTTTCCCCCCTATAAATAGCAGGAAAAAACCCTTATTTTACCTGAAGCATGTTTTCTTGCCTTTCTTTCAGATACTTTGCTCATTAACCTTTTTTTTTTAACTCCTCCCTCTTGTTTGGCTGGTGACCAGAGAAGCCCACTCTAGCTACATTATTATTCTCCTGACATGTGCTTTTCAGGATTTCAAAAACTGTCTGTTCCCTTCTCTTTCCAGTGGGCAAGAAATAGATCTGATAATAATAGGAGGAGGGACGGGTCTGAAAGATTAATTGTGTGAGATGAGAGAGCCAGTCTCGCTCATTTGCTGAATCTCTAGCATCAGAACTGGCCAGGGCACTTAAAATTGGTTGGTGGACCTGATAATATGGTTGACTTCTCAGTGTTACTTTTTAAAAGAAATCTTCTCTTGGGAATTCTATTATTTTATATTGATGAAATAGTAAGAGGCTTTTTATGGCTTCTAAAATTCTTGTTCTATTTCAAAAAAGCCTTCAGAATTACTTATTTCTCTATAATGCTATATAGATGCTTGAATATATGTAAGTAATGCGGGACAGTTGTTGAACATTCTTCAAAGGCATAACAGTAAACTTTTCCCAATCTAATAATCTAATCATGCACATGCAATACCCATTTTATTGTATACAGAACATCTTCTCGGCTTTGGATTTTAAGTGGGATAATTAGTAAACTTTGTTGGTCTTCTATTAGAAGAAAATTCTCCAGGTTATTAATAAACAGATTTATTAGGATGTGTTTTGGGAGGTGGTAAATGGATGAAGTTGATCCACTGCTCTACAGGGAGAATCATGTTCTTGGTGTTGAGTTTTAATCCAGCATGTGGTGCTGTGGTTTTTCTTCAGTATAGATAACTGAACTGTTAAATCATCTCCTAGCTCTAAGATGTTAAAGTTTACTCTCCAAAATTAATTGGAAACTGATATGTGATTCTTTTTAATGTGTTGTATTAACCACTATAGTTTTAATCTTTCCATAGAATCTTGACTAAAACTAGATGTTGTAGTAATATATTTATTCTTAACAGCTTCAGAGGATCATTTTTCCTGGCACTTGTGTTTTCTATAAGATTGAAGTGGATAGGAATTACTGAAAGGGAAAGATTGCTTTCCACTTGTCTCAAGAAGTTGCACCAAGTGATGATAGAAGAATTACCAAAGAATGCACTGACTGTTAGGTTTAATATGTTCTAGAGTTCAAATCTAATTAAGTAAAAGTAGCAGGTAGTTAATATGGTGATAGGGCAGCAAAGCCAGTAATAATATGATGTTATATTTTATTTTGCTTTTTTTAAAATTTTATTTTTACTCTTTAGCTTAAGTAATGTCTGTACTGCACAGTGGTGTAGCCAATACCCAAGACAATTGATAGTGATTTACTCAAATACTGGCTTTGATCTTTCTGCAAGGAATTTACCTTGCTTTAAAAGGGAAGTTGTCCTGGAAAGCAGCATTAGCTGGCCTCCACTAAGATTCTGCTGTGGTGGCTGGCCTGCTTCTGATATTTAAGCTAACTTTTTTTATAGCTAGGTCAGATAATTCCACCCTGAACAACAGGACAGAGAGCAAAGCTTTTGGGGGTGCGATTGGGCAGATCTTGTTGTGCTCAGCTGTTTTCAGAAGTACATTTGGCATTTGAGAGTTAAACTTCCATTTGATTTCCAAGTCACTTAAATAAGTATTTTATTCAGTGAATACTTAAAAAGATTACATGAATAAGTATTGTATATGGTGTGAAGGAGTAGACAAAGGAAACAGGCAAATGGGTGGGTAAGCACCATATAGGAAGTAGTATAAATAAAGGGAACAGGAGGGGCTGTGCTCAGTTCTAAAATTGATGTAGAATGAAGAATAAAGCTGTACATGGAGCAATTACACCTGTATAACAATGTGTATTATAGTCTCCCTACTTAACAGACAGTCCAGCTTCATATTTATATTTCAAATATAAAATGAAAACATTCAATTTATGTTTTTAATTTTTTGTTTAGTTACTTCACGGAAGCCAAGGGATGATGAAAAAGATGGGCAAGCATACAGATTTGTGTCACGAGCTGAAATGGAGACGGATATTAAAGCTGGTAGATACTTAGAGCATGGAGAATATGAAGGAAATCTTTATGGCACCAAAATTGATTCCATCCTTGAAGTTGTTCAGACAGGAAGGACCTGCATCTTGGATGTAAATCCACAGGTATATGATTTATAATGTTTTTATTATAACAAGTGTGGGATTATAATGTTGAAGAGGTGAAGAGAGATGCCTTCAAATTTAAAGGCTTCTTATCTGGTTTCAAGGTTACAATTATCAATTGGATTCTTGTTTGTGGCACTTACTTAGAATGGCTTAGAAAGATGGAAAAAACCCAACTTAAATTCTATGTGAAAGAGGAGTCTTGCAGAGTAATAAATAATCTTTTTAGCCAAGAAAAGAATGATGCTGAGCATTTCAAAAGGTAGTGTAGGAATTTCCAAAATAGAAATAAGAATCTTCACTTATGTATTGATGCCCATCCTAACAGATGAGTTTTGTGTTGTCCCTTAAGTAATGGGGAGATATGGTGAGTCACTCTCAAACTTTGGTGGTGGTGTTTTTTTTTTCCTTTGCTTTTAGGCTCTAAAAATACTGAGGACTTCAGAATTCATGCCCTATGTGGTGTTTATTGCTGCTCCAGAGTTGGAGACTTTGCGAGCTATGCACAAGGCTGTGGTAGATGCTGGAATTACAACCAAACTTCTCACTGTAAGCGGATGATTTCCTATTTAGTTTTCTTTGAACAAAATGTTCTTAGATTTTTTTGAAATTCTTTGCCATTCATTTTAGGTGGAATTTGTTCTGAAACTAATGTCTCTAAGAAAAGTTAGACAAGACTTTTGCTGATTACTTAGTAGAAGTTAATCAAATACTATGTATAAGGAAGATTGTTTCTTTCTTAAAAATAGACCTCTTATGGAGGAGTGTTGATTACAAAAATTACTTGTAATGTGCACTTTGATTATTTGCAGCAGATGGTAGATATTTCATGGTGACAATTGTTCTTTTATGCAGATGTCTTTCCTTAACTTTCCCATCTCCCTCCCCACCCAAATTTTTGTTCCTGTTTGTCTTAATAATATGTGTGTGCTTGAAAAATGGAATCTATAATGCTTGGGAAAGATATTGCAGCTTGTGTCAAAAAAGGTAAAAGCAAAAACCTCACTAACCACCAAACCATCCAAAACCCCCCCAAAACAAAACACAAAAAAACCCAAGAATGCAGGCTGTCCTTGTTTTCACTGCAGCAGCAGCATGTGCTGCACTGGGAGTGGCTGACAGCTGCTGGAATAAGAAGCATTGAACAACTTTCTCTGAAGTTGCTTGGATTTGTCATATAAAGTGAAGTGGCATTAGATCTTCCCTCCTTTTCTTAGACTATGTGTAGCAGAGGGAAGTAAGACGATTCCTCTAGTGCAACAAAGTATAAATATTCTGTGTGGGCATGAACTTTCCCAGCTTCAGGAGAAAAGCAAAAAAAGCCAGATTGAGCAGTTCAACTTCCCCAACAGAGAAAAGCTGTGTTTTGCTGATGGCTCATAATGATAGTGCTGCAGCTTCATAGGAGTATCTTGAATAAATGCTGACAGGGCATTCAAAGCTATAAAATGGGGGGGAGGGGTTGGTTAGTATTTCCACTAAATGACTGTATAATTTTTAGTCATGAGTTCTGGTTATTATGCATTCTAGTATCTCTGTGGATGCCTAGTCATCCCTCTTTCCTGCCCAAAATGAACCCTGAATTTTATGGTGCATAAACAAGAAGGCAAGGTTAAAACTGTCCAGACAAGTATAAAAATAATTTCCTGCACTTCCTAATATTTGATTCCCTAAGGGACATCTTTGCCTCTGTATTACTTCGTACGAATAATAAAGAGGTTCGTTAAATTTCAGATATGCATTCATGTGTCTTTACAGATTCTGCATTGCATCCCTGCACATGTATATGGAGTATGATTTGCTATTTCATATTTTGTGCTTCCTGAACAAATGAAAAACAAATGTCATTTAAAGTATTACAGTTTGCTTGTTAGTAGACCTGGTTGTATGTATTTCTAGCATCCTAACCCATTCCATTACAAAAAGTCTGGCTCTTGGGGTCGTACATTTACTTGTTTCCTTCATTCACTGTGAAGGAAAGGCTATTGACAAACTTAGTTTTTCATTTTGGCTTTTATATTGACAGCTGTATCAGGACTTGTAAATATTGAAATAATTCTTGCAAAGGGAGACAAATCTCATAACTACTTCCAAAAAAATTGATGTTGTGCAAAAATTGAGAGGAGCTTTTAAAGAATGTAGCACTAGCAAAACATGAAAACGTGCTCAAAAGGCACTTTATAAAGGCTTCATCATGTAGGAATATAAATTTCCTGCATATTTTGCAGCTCATGTCAGGACTACAGTAATGTATCAGTACTTCAAAAACGAGAGACTAATGACAGGTGAGCTAGGCTGAAATGTTGTTTCTAAAAGCCATAAGGTATTCTAGAGCTTTATTCTTCTAGAAATTGTCTTTCATTTCATCCTAATTTAAAATCTTAGATTTTTGGTGTCTTCTGTGGAAATAAAAGGGACACAAATATATTTGCAAAACTGATTGACTCAGTCATTCCTAAAGCATTAATTTTATTCTGGTTGGATCATCAGTTGCCCTTACAAAGTGTTTAACTGCTCCTGGTACACACCAGCCCAAGTTCACGTGCTTCTATTGATTCTCTTCAAAATTGCAAGATTGGCAAACATTTGCTTGCCATATTTAACATTATTGACACCTCTCAGAACTTTTTCAGCCCTTTCAACGTATTTTAGCTCAATCTCTGTGTGAATTTATGATAAATGAAAGCTTCCTTTATTTTTGAAATGTATGCGGTGTCTAGCTTTAAATAGTTGCAGTATGTACTGAAGGGATCTTCTTCTGCATCTAAAAGGGTTTGCCAAGTCCTATCTTTAAATCTTTAGTGAGATTTAGATTCACTGATCCTTAAAAATCTCTTGCCCAGGACACTGATCTGAAAAAAACAGTGGATGAGAGCGCCCGGATCCAGCGAGCCTACAACCACTACTTTGACCTGACCATTGTAAATGACAACCTGGACAAAGCCTTCGAGAAGCTGCAGACGGCCATCGAGAGACTGAGGCTGGAGCCCCAGTGGGTCCCCATCAGCTGGGTCTATTGAGTGTTCCAGAGGGAGCTTCAGTAACAAATAAAGTCAGCTGCAGCAAATGTGACGTGTAGATACTGATGATAACCTACAGCACCTGTGCATTTTTACTCTGTGTATATTCAAAAGTACACTGTTCTGAATTTTTATAAAAATGTTGAAGAGAAAGTGTACTTAAATATGTAATTTATTTTAATTTTTCTAACTTTTTACAGATAACCTTTCTATTCATATCACATGAAGGAAATGCGTTTAAGCATTTTTCTATGTTTTGATTTAGTATCTTTGCCTTTTTCATCTAAGAAACTTTCATTCACTTTAACATTTACATCTTGGTCTTACATTTTCACTGTGATTAAAAAAAGGATACTTGAAACAATTTTTGTAAAATTTGTTAATGTCAGTGTTTAACTGATCAAAAGTCTATAGCTCTTATTAGGAAAGAACACTAATTTCTTCGAGTTTTTTTTCTTCTTCAAAAAAATAATAATTTCATGGGAGCAGAATTTTAAATATTAAAAGCAGTAACAAAAACACAGGTCCATTGCTCCAGCTGCTTTCAGCTTAATGTTGGTGCATTCCTGATGATTCAAAAGTTCTGGATATCTCTTGATTTAGATAACTTTTGTGTAGATTCCCTTATATCTGTCTCCTAAAATAACATAGAGCAATACCTTGCAAGCTGCTTATTATGCTTTCTTGGGAGCCAACCTGTTCGCCCATTACAGTTGAAGTACTGACATTAGAAAGTCATACGCAAGGTAATTCAGTGCAATTTGAATAATGGTGAAGTAGCTTGAGAGAGAACCTGATAATGTGGAGCCTTGTAGGTGACACTTAATGTTTAGGACTATTTATTCACCCTTGTGAAAACACATTGCTTTAAAAAAAAGTTTAAAAAAAAGACATTTTTTTTCCTTAGGACATCGTTCTGTATTTGTGTAGTGATCTGTGGCTTCATTTCCTGTGATGTCTAGATGGGTTCTAAATTATCTTTTAAATATTTGTGTGTGATCAACTGCTGTATTTTGAGTGTTGTGTAATGGCATTTCTGTGCTTTTTCTTACATCGTTTTTAATTGCATTTTTCATTAGATAGCTTGTGAATTGGAAGCTTACTGCTAAAAAGCAATGTTGTTTATAGCTTTTTTTGTTTACAGTGTATTTCCTTTTTAGTGACAATTCTCCCCTCAGTACGCTCATTGATATAATTCATATTAGGTTAGGTTCAGGTTCATTGATCAAAACTTAAGCTGATGTAAATTAATGAGAACAGAAGGAAAATACAGCTTGTTGCTCAGATGAGCTCTTTTTGTGACCATGTTTTATATGACACTGTCAGCTGTTGTATATAGTCACATTCACCATCATATACTGGGTTAGGTGTCTAAACTGAAGTCATCTGTTTAATTCCTCTTCCATCTGGTGACAGGCACCTGGCTTCTGGATTCCTTTTCAACACCAAAGTGTGACCTGGAATGCTATCAAAAGGCATCTTCCTCAGAACTATTTCTGGAGGAAGACAGGCTTAGGCGCTGTAAAACAGCATTGATTCCTGTGGCTCTCAAAAGACTTTTATGTGCACAAGGAAAAGAAAAAATTGAGTGGATGTAGTAGGGGAAAACTGTTTAAAAAAACCTCAAAACACCTGTATGCAACAGATGGTTTTTACACAGCCTGTGAAGTTGGTTGTTGTGGGGGAAGAGGGACAGAGGAGACTTGAAATCCCAGTGTGTGTGTGTGTGTGGAAAATGTTAGTTAAACTTGCGTGCAGCACAGGAGATCTTCTTGGCTCTTAATACTGAGATTTCAAAGTGTCTTTCAGAGGGAATATGAAATTCTCGAAGGAAAATTTGTACCACTGCTTTTTTATTGTTATGCTTTCCAGGATGTGTTTTCTCTGTTTTTTTTTAAGTTTGGCAGAGCTCTCAGTTGTGGCACCAGCATGGGACTTGTAGTTTTCTTTCCCAGGAGACATGTTCTGTGATCCTGTTGCTCAGAGGCTGCTTTGAGAAGTGGATGGAGTGTGGTGTGTAGCAGCAAATGATAGCAGGGCTGTTGCTTGGCTATTTCAGTGGTTTGCTTCTGGCACTCTGTGCTGAATATGGCTGAACTGTGTTTGTGTATTTTGTCATGGGAGACCTCCATATGGTGTAAATAAGATATGCTGTCTGGACAGATAAGATGCCTTTTCATTATGAGTTAGAAATATACCCTTATTTCTGATGCCAAAAGTGGGCTGAGTTCACTCTTCCCCAATGAATGGAATGAGAAGATTCTTCAGTTTACACACCTCAGTACTTCATATTGCATACATCACTAATTTTCATCTTTTTTCTGTAAATTTACTGAACCAAACACATGAAACACAGCCACCGAGGTATAGTCAGGAAAGCTTCTCTCTGCTCATTGTTTCCATCCCAGGGAGAATACTGTCAAGAGAGTCTCCCTAGTTAGCAATCTCTAGAATAGTCATGTATTTACTAAAGCCTAGAACTTTAATATTTGCTCAGGTTCACGGTGTGGGTTTAAGTCAGGAGGTGGAATGTTGTGGCTGAGCTTTGGGTGGTGGCGGTGTAGATGGCAGTGAGCAATTCTGCAGTTCAGTTCTGGAGCAGTAAGAGAAGGTAGGTGACTCTTGGGTTGGCACAAAGATCGTGTGGAAATAACTGCAGGTCTGATTTGGTTTTCTGTGTGCCAGGCTGGTGGGGGGAAAACAACCCAAACCCAAACACCACACCCCTTGCATCTGTTTGTTAAATCTTGAGTGTTCCCACTGGATTGTTTAATGGTGAGAGGGGGAGAGAGATTGCTTTGTTTCTTCCTGGTAGTTTTGGGTTTTGGCACAGTCAGATTTTCATCAGATACTTTGCTTAGTTTGTCACCACCTGTTAGAATGACTGGAATGAGAATAACAGGTACTATTTTTTAAAAAGAATGTTCTTGGAAGTTCTTGAAACGTTGGTGTTTCAGTCACATCCACAGCAGTGACGGTCCCTACCTGCCAGGGTGTGCTGCATCAGCTGTCGGGCAGGGGCCTGTACATTGTGCAATTAGGGAAGACACTATGAGAGGCTTATTTTGAGCACGAAAAACATTTCATAAAGCACCTACTTGGAGTATTTTGGAGGAGTTAAAATAACTGGGATTTCATGTTATTCTGTACTAAACATTCATTTTCCAGATACTAACAGGAAAACTTTACATTGACTGTTAAAGAGTACAATAGGTGTGTCTGAGCGAGGTGAAGATGCTGCTAAATGTTTAAGATATGTGGTATGTATCACAAGATAAATATTTAAGTAGTTTAGAAAAGTAAATTATCAAATAGTTGTCTGTGTATATGTATGTGGATGGTAAAACAAAAAATGCTCATGTTGGTTATCACACTACTAAGCTACCACGACTTAATCCAGAAAATGTTACCTGCATGTGAGACTTTAGAACTGGTACACTTCTCTACCTGGTTTATTGTGTTTACTAATGTATATTTTTCTAAATATACAGATATTTCAATCTAAAAAAAAAAAATCTATATTTATCTGTAATTTTTATCTGTTTTGGACAGTGCATGAGGTGCTGTAAAATTCTGTACATATAGAGACTTATAGAAGAAACACTGTAGTTGCCCCGTGAATGAAAAGTTATACGTAGAAGTACAGTCAGTATGCCAAGACATGTAAGTTATTTCCCTGAATTCACCAAAAATTCACTTAAGCGTGCACCAATCTCAACTCTCCTGTAAATACTGTGGTGCATTGTGTACCCAGGTGATGACCTTGCTGTCTCTAAGTGTTATAGCAGGTCTGCTTTAGGTTCTGCATCAAGATGCAGTCCAAGTTTAGTGGGATAATTATAATGGAATACATCATCTTGCATAGATTTATAAAGGTCCTTCAAAATGTTCTGCAAACCTTTGCAACTAAGGTAAACATGGAGCAGAAGCACAGATCTTTGTAGGCAAGAAAAATCAAGTTCATAACCAACGCAGTATCTGTGGCTTGGGCTGTGTTCTCAGCTCAGGGCAGCTCTTTGTACTTAGTTGTACAAAAGCTTTGTGGAGCAGGATGGCAGATCAGCTCATCGCTTTTGAATTTGTGTTTATATAAACTGTCACATCTTGGCTGAGCTCAAATTGTGACATTTGTTCCTTCATCCTCTCTACTTGCTGCATTTTCTAAAATCATACCTAAGTGACTTGCTTACAAATTGCCTGCAGCTCAGTGCTCAGGAAGTCACCTGGGTTTGGTTTTGTTTTTTCAAGAGGGTGATTCACATAAGAAATAGGAAACTTCTTTCTCTTTATAACACAGAAAATCCCTGGCTAGGTACCCCCTTGAGCCCAGTGGGCCTCTGCTATGCTCAAGGACCAGTGGAGAGCGATCAAGCGATCAAGCTTACGTATGAGCCAATCTTGTGAACACGAACTCCCTTCACCTACCCCCTGGTTTCCCAGCCAGGCTTCCTGTAGGTTGCTTCTCTGCTCACACTGAACCTTGAGGCCGTGTCCCAGTGCATGGACAGTGCCTCCTGCAGCAGCTGCACTGTTGCCCATTGTGCCTGTGGGTGCAGCTCTCGGATACCCAACAGCTGGGGCTCTGGCGCACGTCCTGCACATCTGTACGGGCTGTTTGCTTCATGCAGGGTTCCCTGCCTCACCCAAATTCCAAAGAGTTCAAGTACCACATGGTTATTGCCAAACTTCATGATGCTACTTTTGCAGAAGTGGTGAGATCATTTTATTGGTGTCTGTGTGGTGGGTACTGGATCAAAGACTCGTAGTCTGCTGGGCGTCTTGCCTTAAATACCCCTCAGCTCCCAGCACCCTCCTCTTCCTGCAATAAAAACCTCTCCTGGGCCACTGAAAGGGGTTCTATCCTTAAGGCTACTTTAATTTACTTTCTCTGGTGGACTGTTGTGACTGACAGTGCTGAAGTAAAGTCCTGGCCCTTCTTTTTTTTCCCCTTGGTTTCTTCTTTTTTGGCCTGTACTTCTTAGTTTTCACATATGTTTAACAGGCTTGCTGGTGGGAATTGTCTGGGATTCTCAACTTGTGTCTTACAGAGGAAATAGTAGTTAACAAGAACATCAGTATTTAGGACTTGTCTAACTCACTGGTTTTAGGCCCAAGACAGATCCTAAAAATAAAAATAGCAAATACTTGTAAAATAATCAGTTTTGGTTATTTTTACAGGCAGCTTTGGCTTCTGATCATATTAAAATCGTGCTTGTGCCCACACACACAAACACCCATATATATACATATATAAATAAAACTCGGGGTAAATGCTGCAAACAATTCAGGCACTGTCTACTAAATTACCTGAATTCTCTGCAGTGGGATACTCTTCCACAGTTACATTGTCAACTGCTGAATTCTCAGTTCATTTGCTGGTACTGCCCCTGGGATTTACTGGTACAGGCCTAAAAACAAACCCCAGCTTGGTGAAGACTGTTATGTAGCTTCACCTACAAATGGAATTTATTCAGCAGGGGTTCAGCAATATTTATATTTTATAGCATAAATGACACTTGAAGTAAATTAGTTTTTTTTCTTGGTATTTGGAACTGTTTCGTATGCTCATTGGGTATGGAGTTCCTTTTGCTGCTAGGACAGTGGTCAGGTGACAGAGTTAAAGTAGTCCTGGAAACACTTTCTCCCATTTAGCCTTTTCCTTTTTATGTCACTAGCTCCATGCTAATGCTTTTCCATGCAATTTTGGTTGTTCCCATGGCTGAACCAACTCTTGGTTACGCCACAAGCAGCCAGCGTTTACCTGAATACAGCAGAACCTCTTCCAAAAACCTAATCTCTCTGTTGCCTGACCTCTCACATGATCCATAGCATAAGGCAAAATGAACAGTGCTGCTTTGTACAGGCAAAAAAAAGCTTTTGACTGATTTTTGTTGGTTTAGGTCTTGTACAAATTATGTGTGGAGATAACTGTTGAAATACATTGTTTCCCCCTAGGAAAATGCATGTTGAGCATCCCTTCCCTACCCCCCCATGTGCTGCCCATGAGTAACATTTGTGCACTGTGGTGTAGGGAGGGGAACTGCTTCTGTGGGGTTTAAAACACAAAGGAAGGTGCTGCTCTCCGACCTCACCGGGCTAAGAACTGTAGGATCTTGGTTGTGTTTGGGTTTAAACGTGTATTAGCACTCTTCTCACCAGGCGTTTCCTTACCTTGCTGCTTCTCACTACTGGTCTTGCCAGTTGGAAGCTCTCATGGTTTTTTGTTCTGTGGTTTTTTTTTTTTTTTTTATTTCTACAGTATATTAAATTAACCTGGATTTGAATTTGTAAAACTTTCAAAACTGCTCTTCTGTAAAAAATAGTTTCTTTAGCTGAAAACTTCCTACAAGAAAAATCTTAACCATTAGCTGAATTTTTTAATATAAACCTGGAAATTATTTAGTACCTAATTGTTTGAATACAGTACTGTAGAGCAGGCCTAGGATATGGGACTTGTTAGCATTGTGACTTCATACTGATAAAGTCAGCTACTATGTGGGATGTTTTTAAATTGTGACGTGTTTTCTAAGACCCCCCCGCCTTGTCTTTTTCACAGCTAATATTTTCACAATAAACACAGCCAAACATAAAAATGTTAATGTACAAATGATGAAATTCTGTTAATTCCCAACAAAATATTTTTGTATATAATAAAGATTTAATATTGAAAAAATGTAATTGGCCTTTTTTCTGACTTTCTTTGGTCATAGTCTGCATTTGAGCCACATAACTTATCAAGGACCAGTCTTTGAATCCCCTTTTATCTTTGGATTTTGATGCTCCAACTACGTAAAGGCAGCTTTTCAGTCAGTCTTGTTTATCTCCCTGTCCGTGAATGTGCCAAATCCCCATTCCATACACAGGCAGATCTTGGGGGCTCTTCAGCCACCCTGGGAATGTTGTCATTGCTGAATCTGGGCACCTGATTTTCTGAGCACTGCAGCACAAAGGGAGTCAATCTCCTGGGCCCACACTGGAATGGGCCAGTGGAAAAAGCCCAGGGATTTGGGCAGCTGGAAGGAAGGCAAGTGCTGGGTACTGGCAGCAAGGCAGAACCTGCTGGCCTCAGCAGGTAGCACATGCTCCTTGAAAGGCTGCTGATCTCCTCCTGACATAGCAACGGTATGGATTCTCCAACCTTGCTCCTGGGCAAGGCAAAGGGAAGCAGTATTTTGGGAAGGTTAAGTTAGGGTGTGAAATCAACACCCTTTATCACACCCACAAACCTCAGCCTGCTCTGAAGCACCCTATGGGTCTTTACCAACCTCCTTTGCTAGGGAAGGCCACATCTAAGCTTGAAAAAGCATCTTCCATGTGAGGCCAGCCTGGAGTCGCTTGTTTGTCTAAGATGTAGTCCCCAAAAGAAAAACACTGGAAATTACAAGCATAAGTTATTCTATTGTTTTGACATAGCATTTAATAGAAAGTTTTCATAAACTCATTACAGAGGCAACTTTGAGTAGTGATAGGTAAAAGACAACTGTCCCACTTACACACCTCTCCCAGAAGCAGAGTTCCATGCTTCCAGCTCCTCAAGGATCTTTCCTTCCACAGCAGCACAAAGTTCAGGCAACACCAGCAGCTTCACTGAGCAGATGAGATGCAGAAACGCCCACGTCCCAGCGTGCAGAGCTATCCTGAGCTCTGGGGGAGTGGAAAGGCACCGTGGTGCTTTTCTGCAAAGTCCGTGTCCTCAAGGAAAGCTGAACTGACGTGACTTTTTAAAGGCTTCTTAGACAATCTGCTCAAGGCCGTGTGGGAATAGAGCAGGAAACTGAGCAGAACTCCTACCCACCAGCTATGCTGCAGGGCCTGGTTACTGATCACCCCCACACAGGTGCCTGCTTGTTTGTCTCTCAGCCATCTCATGATCTCATCTGTAAGCACTGATACTCCACCTACTTGGAACATCTTCCCAAGCCCACACTTCTAGTGATCTCTGCTGCATTTCTGTTCCATCCATGATTATAAAAAATTATGATGAAAAAACAGGCAAAATAGTTCAAGCACACAGTGCTTTACTAATACTTTTCTGTTAGTCAAAGAAACAAGCAAAATACCTGCACTGAAAATGTCATATGGGTAAAATTATCATTTCTGTGGTGTGCAGCAGGGACCCTTCATGTGCTCACACCAGCAGGCATTGCCATGCCAAAGTTCAGAATGCAGCTGAAACTCGCTAACACAAGTAAAAACATACCAGAAAACAGAATGCTGTACAGAGGAATGAATCCCTAAAGTGGGTTTTGGTGGTTGAAAAAGAGGCTTTGTTATTTCCTGCAGTGTGCAGTTCATATCCGTAAAAGTCAAACAATAATTAATAAGACAATCTAACAAAGTACCTTTTAAGAGCCCTCCATTGCACTTGCTCCAGAGTGAAGGCATTCTGCACACCCGGGCTTAAGGAGAAAAACAGTTGCTGCATTGCAGAACCCTGGGTTTCCAGGGCCTGCCTGTTTGCTTGCTTACAAAAAGCAGTTTGTACTTTGCTGCTTTCTCCCATGCATATTAATGCAAGCAATCAGGCTTTCACTGCCCTGCAAATCTGACAGCTACCAGAGCAGCTATGTTCAGTTTCTCTCCCATGGCTCTCTTTCTTAATTTCTCCCCTTCATCCCTTATTTATGTATTTTTCACTGAAACTGCAGAGTCCCCTGGTCACCCTAATTCCTGGCTGTGCTGCCTTAAGTACCAACAGAACAGCTCTACTGCTGATCCCAAACACACCAAAATTACACAGCTACAAAAGAAGCAACAGGCAACACCAAAAACTGGATACTCAGTACAGCTCCTATACATTTCCACCTAAAGCATGAAATCCATACAGTGCAACATAAAGAACAAGTGGGAAGAATCTCGGTTCTTTCCTAGTTACAGCTTTTACAGAAGACTCTGTCATTTCCAGATTAATGTTTGATGAAGCAAACAGCCTTTGCACAACCTCAAATCTTCCTCTGTCAGCGAGAGTGGCCACCGAAGGACTGCTCAGCGCCACAGTGCCATCGGCTGAAGCAACGTTAGGCTGTATTCATGAGAGAGAGAGAGAGCAAAAGACAGAGACATTAAAACATTTTCCAGGCACTGCTGTTCCTGCCACTGCACAGCTCAGTTTCATATAAAACCACCAGAGAGCTGACAAGGCAGCAGCAAAAGGTCAAGATTCCCTTTGCTATTAGCCCTGACAAGTACGACGTACTGATCCAGAACCAAAGCTCTATTGCATGCTTTAAGGGGAAACATCTCTTCTACTGTGTCATTCCCTGAGTTCAGCTTCTCTCACTGCACATCACACTTACCTATCACTCTGAGCAAACAGAAGAACTCCCTTTGCCCCGACATATTTAAAGGATTTTACTATTGTTTTTCTAAATGACTTTAAAAAGCTTAGAAAAATCACAGAATATTCTGGGTTGGAAGTGACCTTAGAAGATCATTCAGTTCCAATCCCCCTGCCACAGGCAAGGACACTTTTCACTAGACCACGTTGTTCAAAGCCCCATCCAACCACGCCTAGAACACTTCCAGGGCTGGGACACCCACAACTTCTCTGGGCACCCTGTTCCAGTGCCTCACCGTTTTCATAGTAAAGAGTTTCTTCCCATCTAAACCTACTCTCCTTCGGTCTGAATCCAGTCCTTCTTGTCCAGTCACTACATGCTCTTGCAAAAAGTCTCTCTCTACCTTTTTCTAATTTTCTTTCAGGTACTGGGAGGCTACAATTAGGTCACCCCAAAGCATTCTCTTCTCCAGGCTAAACAAATCCAATTCTCTTATTCCCTCCTCAAAGGAGAGGTGCTCCATTCCTCTAATGCCCTGCACCATTCCTTCAGCAGTTACAATAAATGGCCTCAGAGTTTTGAGACTTCAGGGTTTGCCAAGGCTCAAGCACTGTTGCTATCAAAGCAAAATTTGTTTCCCAAGGAGAGGTGATTACTATTACTGAGACTTTAAAACAGTGAGAGTATTAGAAAAATAAAACCAGAGCTTCAGTCACAATTGTTTTTTGCTCCCAAGCCATGAAATCTCCCAAATACAGCAATGTTCAGAAGTTAGATATCCACGTGGAGTAAATTACGGGCTGCATTTGCCATGTCAGATTCTGACCTTGGCTAAGCACTGCCTACAGCTGAAATTCCCACTGTAGCTTGACATCTCCTCCTTTATTGGGGAGAAATATAGCTGAGGACACAGCCAGTCCTACTGCCGTGCCCAGGAGCACATCTCATCTCCATTACTCACCAAACAACACAAGGCTGGAACAACCTGAAGGTCGCAGCAGGCACGCAGCAGGACAAGGGTGTCATCAGGCAGCTCTGTGGAGGACACATGCACAGGCAAAGGTCATTGCCAGTGAACCCTGCACCAGGCTGGCTGCTGGACAGGAGCTTGATCAGGCAGCTAACAGGTCCTCCTCAGCTGGATGTTTGGAAGAGGCTGATCCAGCCCCTTCCTGCCAGCAGAATAGAATGGGATGGGCAGAGGGTCTGACTATCTCTGTTCTTGAAAAAAGGCATTTGTAGAAAAGGGGGTTTCCTCCCCATCACCTTGCCTCTCCCTAAGCATCTCCTCAGTGTTTAACTCCGAGTCTGGAGGCTGGATGACTTAAGCCTTGAATCAACCAAGAACCTATCCTCCCAAATTCATACATGATGCTAACTGCTGCAAAGCGCAATTTGAGAGGAATGGCATAGCTGAGACTGCCTCGATGCTGGGAGATGGACTAGCTGATCCCTGTGGTGCCCTTCAACTCTGTAACAAAAAGGCTCTAATTCCTACCACAAGCAACAACATAAAACAGCTTTTGAATCTAGATCCAGCTACACTTATGTCTGGACTTCAGCAGCAGACATTATCTCCAAAGCCAGGTAACAATGCAACACACTCAATTAACTGTGCCCTGCTGTTGATGGCATCTGACAATTGATACCACATCAGCAGGTTTCTGTTTTCTATTTCTTTTCTCTCTCCTCAAATGAGTTAAGCTCTCCCACCTGGGTCCTGTGTATATATGGATGCACACTGACATACTGCTGCACGGCGCCACAATTTACACTGGACTGTCCTTCGTTATCTTAATGTCAGGAAATTCTTTATATACAAGAGAGAAGAGAAAAATCCAGGGAAGTCTGTCTTGGACTTTGCAGGTAGCTTTTAATTAACACTGTGGTGCCAACTAGATTGTGAGGATGGCATTTGTTTGACATTTATGTTTAATCTCCTGTTTCAGCAGCTGCAACACAGCCCTCTAATTGCAGTGTCTCTGTGTTAAACTCATTTTTGCTAAATTTAGTTTGCACTTGAACAATATACACTGTTACACAGGAGACAACACCTAATTTGTAATTCTCAGCATTTAGGCGGGAAGGACTCTGGCATGCAATAAGTACAGAAATTAGCTTGCCAAACTGCAAATGCTCACACTCAGCAGAAGCAAAGTTGAGCAGTCTTGGGGGAATGTGTAATTTACACACAAAATCTGTCAGTGATTGAGGGCTGAATTTAATTCACAGCCAGGAATGCTAAGCATAGTATACCAAACTCATAAAAAGGGAACAGAAAAATTTATGTTCATGGAGCTCACCAACTGCTCAAAGAAAGCCATAAAAGCTTTAACATGGAGGGAGCTTCTAAAAGGAAAATAAAATTTTTAAAAGGGCTTTTCACAACATACCAGATATAGCACTGATAAGAAGGTGAGCAGCTGAGAAAAGTTCTTCATCTTGAGGCTGATATTTCTGCAACAACAGCTCACTCTTTAAACTGCACCCTAAGAGCTGCAGGAAGTCAAGGAGGTCTCTTTGTTGTTCAAGTTTTAACTCCTCCAGATCTGGCTTGTCTCCTATGCAGATATCATCAAACTGAAAGCAAAAGAATAAGCAAAACTTCTTGAAAAGAGAAAAATTCAAGCAAAAGAGAATGCTAGTACTATTCTGAAATTAATTTTAGGAGGCAATCGAAAGGTTCTTCGTCTTACCATGTCCCCCAGGGCAGTCACCATTTCTTCATGGAGCAAGAGTTCACAAAGGGTTTTATATAAAGCTCTTTGCTTGTCTTCTGGAAGCTTCACAAAGGGCTGGAACTGGGTCTTCAACCGTGACAGATCTTTCCCAAAAAAGCAGTGGAAAATAAAACTAAGTATTTCTACACAAATGCCAGTAAAACCACATAACATTTTGCTATGTGTTTCACAAGCTCATTTACCACCACACCTTGACATCTCTGACATCCTGATTTCCACCAGCACAAGTTATAACGCAAGGTTTGAACACATCTGATTTTACTTCCTAAGGCGTTAATGAAACCCCAATGCAAACATTAAGAAAGAAGAACAGCTACCAAGAATCAACATTTTGGTGTACAGTATTTCTAATATTTTGAAATTCAATACTTTAATGTTAACAAACTAACAACATCTTAAGTCTCCCACTTTGAAGTTTATCTCCAGAGAATGTTTATTTATATGGCAGAATGAAGAGTACTTATTATGTACAAGGGAGTGCTCCACATTCATTTTCTCACAATTCAACTATGATACTGAAATTAAATCTTCTGTGACATAAAATTACCATGTTGCTAAAAAAACCAAAACGAAGCTTTCAAATCAATAATGCCAACTGGAAGGTTGGAATGGCTCTTTCATCCACATTCCAAAAATGTGGGCATACAAGTGTTCTCAAATTTGTTTAAAAGACATTTTCCTTCATGTTACTCCAGTTAAGAAACATGCTCTGTTTAAAGACGTCCTTTATAACTAAAAAATTACTTCACTGGGGGGGAAAAAAAAAAGCCCAGCTGCAGGCAGTTATTTTGTTTATCTGATGCAATGGTATGAATTTGTCTATACAAATAACAGAAAATGAAATGTGCTTCCAAATTCTTTAATAAAAACAATTTTTTTAGCTTTTTCATTTTCCAAGAGACAGCAGAGGTTAAATTATTTAAAGAAATCTCAGAGCTTTTAAAGCAAGAAAAGCAAATAGGTACATCAAACTAAAACAAAAAATAGAACAGTGGCTTACCATTCTTTCATAAGTGTTTTTTACATATTGTTTATTAATCAAGGGTGAAACTTAGAGACAGGAGGGTGATATTCATCAGGAGAACCAGCTGTAAGAACTCCACCAAGAACTGAGGAAAAGCACAGTGTGTTCTGAGACCTTGACTGGTTTCCCCTTTTTTCATTCCACCAGTAACATTCCTGCCTCTTCTTTCCACATTCCTACAATAAAAACTTGTACCTGGGCCACTGTACCAATTTGCAAATCTCCATTTAAACCACATTTTGATTTTCTCAGTTACAAAGCTTCTCAGAAAATAATGAGGCTAAGCGAAGGCAAGGGAGATGTCTGAGACTTAACCTGTAACTGAGAAGCTTTACTGAGAGTATTTTTCAAATAATGAGAAACTATTTTCAATGACCCTTTCTGAATGAAAGCATGTATCACCACTAAACTTGCAGAGGTTATCTGGAATGTAAAAGAGCCATCTGACTTTGTAAGATGATATTTATGACAGATGGATTCAGAATCTTCACAGAAAGAGTCCACTGCACACACTCACTGCAAAATGATTTTTTATATTCTTTCAGTGCATTCCCCCAAGAGTTCCTGATAAGAGTTATTAAAATGAACTAACAAGATTTCTTTCTTACTATTGTACTAGATTATTTCTGCATATCAGGTTATTTAATGCACTGTAATACAATCATGCAAAGCATTTCTGGTAATACCTTGTTTCAATATACTTATAGAAGCATCACTGGGAACGAGGTTTTTAGCCCCAGAGTACATCTCATTATCAACAGCATCTGGCTGATAGAGGAACGAAGCATCTCTGAATTGAACTGAATGGGGATAAGCTGAGCCTTCTGTGCTTTCCTTTTCAAAACCTCCTTGCTGTTCATCTAGCAGACAGAACTCTGTAATTAGAAATTCAATCAAAAAACAATAATTAATAAAACACACGAGCAATCACAGAATGAGAGGATAGCTTGCATTTTCTGGGGTTCTCCCATGTCATTTCTCCATGTCTTGTCTCTTCCAGATGGAGAGAATGCCAGTGGTTGCTGTGCATGTGAATTATTGAGCATTCCTGCAGCCCTGGTGTTTGGTACAGTGTGTACAGACAAGACCTGTGGTGCAGCTGCCTCCTACAGAACATGACACCAGCTCCTGTGAACTAAATTAATGTAGACAGAAAATAACATGAAAACTTCCTGCTGATACTGTAAACCAGAGGGCTGCAGACAGGAGATGCAGGCAGGAATTCTTGATGTTTTCACAGAATCACAGAATAAGCTGAGTTGGAAGGGGCCCTCAAGGATAATCATGCTCCCACACAGCATCATCCCCAAGAATCACACACCGTGTGCCTGAGAGTGCTGTCCAAATGCTTCTTGAACTCTGTCAGGTTGGTGCTGTGACCACTTCTCTAGGGAGCCATTCCAGTGCCCAAATCCTCTCTGGGTAAAGAACCTTTTCCTGAAATCCAACCTAAACCTCCCCCGACACAACTTCGGGCCATTCCTTGTTGCTGGTCACCACAGAGAAGAGATCAGCATCTGCCCCCTCTTCCCCTCACAGGAAGTTGTAACTGCAGTCAGGTCTCTCCTCAGTCTCCTCTTCTCCAGGCTGATCAGCCCAAGTGCCCTCAGCTGCTCCTCATAAGGCTTCACCATCTTCACTGCCCTCCTTTGGGTACTCTCTAGGAGCTTTCTTACCTTGTGGCACCCAAAACTGCCCCCAGTACTCGAGGTGAGGCTGCCCCAGGTGAGAGCAGGGCAGGACAATCCCCTCCCTTGCCTGGCTGAGGATGCTGTGCCCAACTCCCCCCAGGACAGGGTTGGCCCTCCTGGCTGCCAGGGCACTGCTGAGTCAGATTCACCTTGTCATTGCCCAGGACCCCCAGGTCCCTTTCCATGGCACTGCTCTCCAGCTTCTCATTCCCCAGTCTGTACTTTTTCTACCTCTAAGAGACATGCTGTAATGCAGGCAAGGAGATCCACTCATGAAGGTGACACATGAAAGTACTGTCTGATATTTGTAAGAACTCTTGAGAGTCCTTCAAAGAGCTTCTGTTGGTCATGGCACTGACAGACTCCTCTTTCTCAGCCAAGCCACAGGTCCATTCTCAAGTCCTCCAGGTAAGCGGACAACAGGAGACTTCTGAGAGTCTCTAAAGGACATCACCCAGCGATGTTTCCTAACAGAATCACTCTGCAATAACTGTCTCTCTTCAGTAACATCACAGAGGAAATAACATGCCCTGGCTGGATTACCCTTTCTGCCTCATCTTTGTGACAAGCACTGGCCAAACTCACCCAAACAGGACTGTCCTTGTCCTGCCATCCCAGTGCTCCCAGCCTGATGAAGTTAAGGGCTTCCTGGAAAGTACAAGGAGCCTTTTTAAGAGTTATGCTGAGAAATCTGAAGTATCAAATTCTGTGTTCATGTGTCCAACACCATGCCCTAAAGATGCAGAATACAGTTAAAGCCCTATGCAGATTCTGATCATCTTTTATTGGCTCAAATGCAAGATTTGAATGTGTACCCATGGCACTCCACAGTGGGTCTGAGGACAACAGAGGCAGGCTAGCAAGAGAAACTCAATTTTAAAGTAATACCTGACAGCAAAGGGAAAAAAATGTAACTAATCAAGCACAGTGCTCAGATGTATCAGGAATAAAACCTAAATATAACCTTTCTGCAGCTGTAAGAGTCTGTCTTACTAAATTAAGGACATTCAAAGCAGATGAGAAAGCATGGAGAGCACTCCATCAGCAAAAAGCTTTTTCAAAGGGAAAGCAGACAAAGAAATCCCTGCCGTAGAGAAAGAAAGATGACAGACCTTTATGCTTGTATAACCCTTCATGGAGAAGAAGGAGCTACAGAGGAGCAGAAAGCGATTAACACAAGCTAAGAACTTCCCAAAGCAACAAGACTCTGGACAGCAGCTGAGGCACCACAAGGCCAACTCATCCATGTTACTGTCATTGAAAATAAAAAGGCTTTCACATGAAACCTGAGGAGGAAAACTGTGCTAATACACTGCCTCCCCTCCTGAGGCAAAATGATGCTAATAAGGGAAATAGAACTTTTCAGATGATTCACAGGAAGGCAAATTCACAGGAAAACACAGGACTCAAAATTCTGTATTAAGAGGATTGTTAGTAAATTCTGTATTGAATTCTATTACATTAATCAATGATAAACCTCCGACAGTGCAGTTAGAGCTTGTTAGTTACTCAAAAATGTTAACAAAAACATAAGAAAACCAGAGATGATCAATGAAAACAATCAAAGAAACTGCTTTATGTGGAAAAGTGGATATATTGGGACTGCTTAATTTACAGACATTTAAGAAAAAGCAAAACACACACATATAGCCATGAACAGAACAACACAAATCAGCTGGGTGCTTTTATATCCCCTGATTTGTAAAGCAAGAACAAGAGGCACTTCAGTACAACTTTAGAGACACAAAACTACAAAGCCTTAAGCAGAAACAGCTTTTACAGGGAGTGAAGAATTAGCCTGTAGAAATCAGAATGATTACAGGAAAGCACAATGGTAAATGGATCAGAAAAGTACTAGATCCTTCTTCTCTTAAAAAAAAAATTATTTATAAAAATATCCAAATATGTCCAGTTGCATTAGTCAGAACATTTAAAAGAAATATATACCATTCTTCCTAACAGAAAAACTCAGGTACTGACAGTGGAAAATAAAAGGAAACAATAAAAAAGAAACAATAAAAAGCTTATTCCAGGCATCTTATTCCATAATTATTTGTGAAGAGATTCCCACTAGGTTACACCTGCTATTGGTCAGTTTCAGTCTCATGAGAAAGGACTATACTAGTCCTTGGATTTAACTTCAAAGGCTATTTCTATTCCCATAAACAGACACTGATCCCCACTGCTCAGACATTCACAAGTTGAAGTTTAGGTTCCACCATACTCACTCTCCCTGGCAAAGTCCTAATTCTGTTGTCAGTATCTCCCCTTTACCTTCTCAATGACCCTCAGGCAAGGGCAAATAGCACAAATTAAAAAAGGGGCAGGACATAGATTGTTTAAGATAAAGCATGAAACAAACTGGTTTTGAAGCTTAAAATATGTTAATATTTAATATGAAAAAAAAGCGGAAAAAGAAGCAGAAGTGGAAAAAGAGCAGAGAAATACAGATCATTAACAAGACCCATGTATTCTTAGCTAGCAGGACATGATAATTTCATGTAGAAATCATCTAAGTAGGCTATCAGTTATATACCTATGCAGTCAGACAGCCTTAATTGCACCTCATTACTCTGAATTACAGTTCTATTATAACCATGACGTCAACATGCTCTGCAACGATCTCTGTGTTCAGGCTACATCAGAGCAATTCCACTTTTCAGAAACTTTTTGCAGGTTACATAATATTTACTTCTATTCCTGAGTTTACAGACTTCCTTAATATCAGGAATATGATGAAGAGTTAATCTTCTGCATTTCTCATCCAAGTAAAGCAAATCCTAGATTCAAATCTCAACTCTACTCCATTTATTTCTTCAATGTACCTCCTGTTTCACTCCACATCAGTCCTTCTCAACTTCCAGCTCTACTATCTGATTTTATTCCTCCTTGCATAACATCCTCTGAAACCTCCTTTAGGTCCGTGAGTTTAAATGAGGATAGACAAGAAAGAAAAACTCAAGTGATTGTGTAGAGCAGAGATACAACTCTCCCCAAAGCCAATTTCAACATTTTTTTAACCTGAAAAATATTCGACTTGACATAAGTAAAGCATGACCAGACAAGGGCATTTCTGCAACCACTCTGAGGGCAATCTTTAAATGAAAGTGTAAGCTAGAAAAGTTTAAATTCCAGTCCCAAATTCTGTTCTTAACATGACTGTTGTCTAAACATTCCTGGTTGATAGCTGATTTACATTCAGGTCCCTCTCTGCAGCAGGCAAAGGGAATAGCCCAGGCCAAGGGCCAGCTGGCTGGAAGCAAAACTGCAGTGAAAGACATGGACAATCTAAGAGGACCAGGAGCTTGCCCCTGCAGTTATTGAAGTTTGCTCCCAAATTTGCCCTAAACCAGAACAGTTGCATACTGGGCTGTACTGACAAGACTGTAGCTGGTGGATTGATGGAACTGAATTTGCAATTTGGCAAAGTGCATTCAGAGTGCTATGTCCAGTTTTGGACTCTTGAGTACAAGCCCCACATTCACATTCTGGAGCTATCTAGCAAACAGCAGATACTGAGGAAAATAAGTTCACTACCACAGTGGACAAATATGGTAACAGGCTGCCCAGAGGAGTGACAGAATCTCTGTCTCTGAAGATAAATCAAAACCTTATAACAGACAAGGATATGAGCAATCTGATCTAACTGAACTTAGATCAAAGTTCAAAAGTTGGCCTTGCCTTAAGCAGAGGCTTCAGCTACATGATCTCCTGTGGTTCCCTGAAACTTAAATCATTCTGAGTTTACAGTGTATTCAAGCCAGTGAAAAAGCATTACTATATCAAAGTTATAAAATTACTAAATCTGCACAAATAACTATCAAGGCAAAGGACACTGTACACCATAATCCCCTTCACACACAGGGAAACACAAAAATCACTGTCTGACAAACAGCTTTGTCCACAGTTGAACCGTGTGCCACAAAAAAAAGTTTTTTACTTACCAAACTGGCCATTGTGCTTTATAAACAGTTCAATTACACCGTATGCAATAGTAGTTGCAGGAGGAATTTCAAGGATCACGCTAGAATCCTTCATCAAACTTCCATTCTCACTTACTGAAACCTACAAGACAGATTTATTCACCATTTACCTGATTCAGCTACTGCATAGCTTAAACATATAATTAAGGTGAAAAATACAGAGGGAGAATATCCTTTATTCTTCATGATGTCTCATCAAAGTGTTACATCTGGCATTTAAGAAAGGAACTAGATGAAGAATGAGGTAGAAACAGTGCCAAGAGCAGCTCTCACGCTCTTAGCTACCCCGTCCTAGCACAAAGTTGAGCTCCAGGCGCAGCTTTTGCACCACATGAAACCCCATGTCAATGGGAAATGGGCACCCACTTCAGTGTCCTGCCTTGCCCAGTTCTACTGTGACATTTCTTTTGCCCAGCTGGAGGCTGGTACCAGCAAAGTGGTACTTGCAAAGGGGGTTGTTACACTGCAATTCCCAGATTCCTGCAATTGGAGACTCATTGCACACAGAAGTGATTTCCAGTTTTAAAAAAAACAACTTGCGCTAAATGAGCATGTTTTGACTTCAATAGTTCCTTCTCAATTCACAAGCAATTTTTCAGATAGCCTCATAATGCAGTTAATCTCTACTCCCACGATCAAAAACAAATAGTTTCCCAATAAATATGAAAACTCAGTAGACACTGCAACCATTTGTGATGAACGATTACTTGGCGTTTCAAATAAATGTGATTCAGCAATGCATTTTGCTATTCAATTGCAATGAATTGTTTTGGGTTTTCTTCATGTTCTGCTGTAGGCAGGAATCTACAGAGAAACGGAATCACAATTTGATAGTACTGATGGAAACTACATTCCAGGCTCATACAAAAATATGGCACCTTTTGCCAGAAAGGCAATGGAAAAAACATTTTACCATACAGAATTTTCACAACCAAGCACTGCAATTTATTCAGCACATTAGGAAAGCACAAAAAATACTCTGAAGTCCATTTGGAAAAATCATTTCTTCTCAGATAATAAGGAAGTGTTCTGATCTTTGCATATTTTTAGTAACTTTTACCTTTATTGTTTTTGCAGTGCATCCCATCACACCACTGACTTTTTCTTCTGTCTGGATATGTTCAGATATTGTACACCTCTGAGTTGTGATTATCTTTTCTCTCAAGATGCACAACACTTCACGCTTTCTTTCTATTACTTGTTGCAGTAAACTACTGTTTAGATCTATTGTTCTGGAAAAGAAAATACTGTAATTGTGAAAAAACCCCAAAAAGACCAAAACCAGCCACACTTTCTTAATTGCTTGAAGAAGCTTTTATTGCAAAAATGACAATGGTTTCAGTATGAGCAGCCCCCTCAAAATTATGATGTCCTCTTTTGTTATTTGGCAGCAGTAAATATCTGTTTCCCACAGTAAATCCTCACACACATAATGGATTTTTGATTCCCTACTCTAAGCAAAAATGGAACTTGTCCGGGTACTTTCTAAGCAAAGAAAAAAGCAAGAAGGAAGCAAAGGCAACTTCTAAGTTTCCTGGGTAATACAAAACCAACCAATCAGGCTCTTGGACACTGGACTGAATCCTCTCCTACTGTGAGCCCGCACTGACATTGCCACGGCCATGGCAGGGGGGGCTTGCTGGGGGACACAACGACAGCAATGCCTCAGTGCCAACCCCCACTGCTTGCTATGGATCTCTTTCAGGGCTCACCTAACCCCAAACAGGCTGAGTGGGATCAGCACTGACTGAGTATTTCAAAGGGCTGAATGAGAAAACAGAAGATTTCATTGATTTTGAGACTGGGGATTACTGAAAAAACCCCACCTGCTTCAAAATCCAGCGTTATTCGTTGGTATAGATGCAAAATTCAAAATCGGTGACCAGAACTGTCACAGTCAAAAGAAAAACTAACTGGGGGGCAGGGAGCTCAAAACTCTAGCCCAGGCACCAACTTAATAAACCATCCCTACTCCACAGCACAATTCAGCATCTGTTTAAATGCTGCTGGAAATGATTCTAACATTAGGTTATTCTTAGAATGAGCAGAAGACAGAAAGTGAACTCCAGAAACATTACAGGAGGTTTATTTTCTAAGAAAATGTTACAAAATCTACTACCTTGTCTTTTGGGGTGTTAACAGACTTTCTGGTAACAATTAAAGCAATTTCTTAATTGTATTTAATTGATGAAATGTGTCAATTATATCATACTTTTTCAAAATATTCACTGGAGGCCCTCAGATGAGATGTTATAATTTTTGTGAACAGGTAATCTAGCAAAACTGTTGGAAGATTAAAGGACTGCTATCCCTGACGCAAATTATTCAGTCTCTTCTCCTCCCTTTTATTGTAAATGGCTATTCATGGAGCTAAATGGCAATTTCCCAAAAATGTGACAGAAAGACATGTCTGACTCCAATTCATTTAAATCGAGATACCTCCACTTTTAATTAAAAAATTTTAGATTTATTAGATTCTGGAGCTTTGAATTTATGCAGTCTGTGTAAGTCTGAAGTCAGCTGGGGTTTTTATTGAATTAAAAATATCCTCAGGCAATTTTTGATCTTTGGAGAGTTACATGCTTATATGAAAGTTCAATCAGTTGGAATGAACTGTCTGAAAACCTTAAAGTTGATTGTTTAGACAAGGGAAAGAAAATACCTCTGAAGCAATGCAGCAGCCCCAAACATTCCTAAGATTATTAATATAACCTTTTTTCATTTGGTGCAAAGTCATGCTTTATGCTTGGAATGCAATGAACCTTTGGATTAAGCAAAAATTCAAGAAACATCGAGCAACCACAAACCTCACTATTCTCAGAAGTGTCTGCCAAACCAGAGCCATTAGTTACAGTCTATCAAGCCTATCATATACTTCACAATAATGATTTATGTTTCTAAAGTGGTGTGCTAAGCATCCTGAAAATACAAATGAATGCACTAAGAACTTGCAGTTTTAACATTTGACCTAGGGAACCACAGGGGAAAAATAACAATGAAGAAGCACAAAAACGATTTGTCACTTGCTTTGATGTGTATTTTTTGACTGTTTGAGAGGATGACAAACTTGCTGGATATCTCCAAAATTTACAGGAAAAAAGCCTCTCAAACAAAGGTAGAAAACCACCTATTAAATATAGATTTGCTATTTCTGAATAAGTGTTAATTGAAGAAGCCTACAGAATATGACCTATGCAAATGAATTACCAAAAAAATTCAAGAGACTTTTTCTTCCACCGGCTTCTACAGTATTCTGCCTGAGGCAGGACTGGCTCAGACCCTGTCACACTCCTGGCTTTGAGGCCCAGATGCAGAAGCAGCAGCAGAGTGGCAGAGCAGAAGAGTCAGAAGACATTAATTTGCAGAGAGGGGCAGTGAACAAATCCTGGAGGCAATGCTGGAGGAGCTGCTGCAGCACTGAGGGCTGTGGAGTGGCAGCAACACACAGGGACACAGAGCTACCTGCTGCAGCTGCACAATCCAGGCAGTGCCCAGAGGTGACCTGGGATCCCCTGCACAGAGCTGAATGTGTGCCAGAGACAGCCACTGTCACAGCCCCAAGGTTCAAATGACTTCAGTGGGATGTGTCCCATTGTAAAGCTGTCAGAAATGTTCTCTTCTGCCCAGTAAGCTTAGTGAGCTCCAAATCCAGAGCTTTCAAACACACAGCCTTGCCCACACCAACAGAAACCTTTTCTTTGAGGACAGCACAGTTAAGTGCACTTCTCTAGACTTCTGACACTGAACTTTCTATCATAAAACAGAACTCTGGGGTTGCATGTGGGCACATCACGAGTTATTACTGGGGCACAGCCTGTTGAAGGCAAAATATTCTGCTCTCCTCAGCAACTCACACAGGAGATGACACGAGGTAAGCAAGTATTTTATCTAAATTATCACTGAAAACAGTCATCAAGAGCAATCCACAACAGGGTTAAAGTTTGATAATCAGAGCAGGGCTTCAAGTATTGCAGGGCAATGGCTGCTGAGTCTATGACTGTATTTTTGCAAGAACTGAGCTTACTTGTCAGCATAACACTGAATATAAGAAAATATCTGAGTAACACGACATGGCAGAGTTAAACTCCTGAGAATACATGCATGCAAGGCACATAAATTGCAATTGAAATTTTTTATTTTACAGGTCATGTTTCAGAGCTTTTAATTCTGTTCTACAACCATGGCTCTTACCATCTCTTTCACTCTGTACTGTACAAGAGCTCCCACCAACCCTGTACCATTTGTACTTCATCACCAGTACCCATCCCACCCCAAGGAGCTGAGATGAAGCATTCAAAACTAACACTATAGAAAATATAATGAGACGTTGGTTTGCCAAGTCCCATTATCAACACACAGAGTACAAGCCTGTATAAATAAAAATTACGTTAAAAATATAAATTAGGGGTTTTGCTTGATTGTTTGTTCTGCCTAAACAACCTTCCTGAGGTCAATGATTTACTATGCTGGAAGCTTTACAGGTCCAACGTGTAAATAAAATAATTTCCTTGAGTTTTGGTCTCACTCCACATTTAACTAGATTAAACACTTCTACTCTCTTTTAATGCAAAGACTTCTTTCACCTTCATTCAGTATTTTTCTTCTCACATTAGGAAAGCAGTAGACAACAGAGGCACAAAGGCAATTTCTTGCAGACTGGAGTCAGAAAAGAAAAGAGAAAAGTAGAAACCAAATAAAGACAAGAAAAAACAGACAACACCTGGCAATATAGCAGGCTCTCACCATTAAAGGAGAGACCAAAAGCCTGCTCTAAATCCCACTGCTGAGACTGAGGGTCTTTCCTTTAGGCACAGAATTTGACCTGATTTCCCACAAAGGAGAGGCAATAGGACCATTTTTCCATCAAATCCTGCCTAACCGTCTCAGTAACCCACCCACAAATCCTCAAAGCAAGGTACATATCAATTTCCTACAAATACCAAGAGTATTGTAGGAATTGGGTATTGCTGTGAGTACCTCCATCCTCACATTTAAATCAGCACTGCTGCCTCTCTGCACAAATTTTCACTGGTCCCAACTACTTACAAGTAAAAAACCTTTTCAGCCCTGTACTGGGCAATGTCACCTCAATACACCTCCTCTCCCAGCTGCAGAGACACAGGCAGCTCATGCTCACAGCTTCTTCTCCCCTTCATTTGTAATGTGCAGTAGTCTGATGTCTTCCATACAAATACTGCTTGTTGCAAGTGAGAGCCTTCACCCAGCTTTGTTGCTGCTCTAATAGAGATGAGTGTCAGAGAGTAAAATCTCACTCTGCCACTTTCCACCAAGCACAGATGCATATTTCTTTTGTTAATCCACTTCAAATATAACCTCTCTGACCTACTTCTTACAGAACACAGCAGCTGCAATAGTCAGCTTATTGATAGCATTTCACTATTCTCCCTACAGAATAACCTGACACGTACTTCACAGAAAATCTTCCCTAAGAATACTAGAGACTTCTCAGACTGCAAGTGACAGGTAGTTTCCCTATTTTCTATTTGACATGCTCCTTATTTTTTTAAATCACAGGCACACACAATTGCTTTTATTCAATCCTGTCTCACAACAATTTGTGACTTTGTATTACCTCGTGTAGTAGCTTAGGTAGAAAACGGAATGGTTGGTTTTCTCATCGTGCTCATAAATGCTTCAAGGAGTTTTAAACAATAAATCACAAAATGGTTTGAATTTCCACTGTGCTCAGATTAAGATCAGATATTAATTTTTGTCTCAGGATGGACAATACCATGCAGTTCCACTAATTCAACTAAAATGCAATATGCAACAGTATGAAAGTATCTTTCAGCCATGCCAGAGTATGCTGTTAAAAACACAACTCTTTTCCTAATATGTTAATCACAGAGTTAGGAGTCATTCACACAAAATGATGAAAGTATGATAGGCAATTTTTTCTGCAGCAGATTGAACAGACTGCTATCACTGTCCCTTCAGAACTTCTCATTCAATCACCTTCGAAGACTTTTAGTGAAATGGTAAAAAAACAAACAGATTATAATATTCTCGTAATCCTTTTTACTGGAGGGAAGAAGACAGAATGGTTGAGGTTGGACAGTCATCTGGTCTAACCTCCCTGCTATAGCAGGGCCACCTAGAGCAGTCTGCCAAGGATCATGTCTCCAAGGTGGGGAACTCCACAGCCTCCTCAGGCAACCTGTGCTCAGTCACCCTCACAGTGAAAAAGAGTTTCCTCATGTTCAGACAGAGCCTCCTGCACCTCAGATTGTGCCTACTGCTTTCTGCTCTGTCTCTGGGCACCACTGAAAAGTGGCTTATCTAGCCCATACTTCATCAACTTCTCTAAGAGGACCTTATGGCAGACAGTACTGAAAGCCTTAAAATAGAAGATGGAATATAAGATCTTAAATCCATAGCAAACCAATTGAGCTAAAAGCACAGGACTCTGCCCCAAATCATGTATCAGTATGTTACAGTGTTCTGTGAACTAGCAAGCACTACGTAATACAAAATCAAAAATAATGTAAAGACAAATATGCCAAGTTTGTGTACCTAAAACTATCCCTTAACTTTATTTTAGGTATTGCTTATTATGTTAATTATTGTGTTCTGCATTTACAATGTCACTGCTTCTGCAAAACAGGAAGCATTTCATCCCACATCCGTCAGCTTTCACCCTTTCTCAGAAAAAGGAGCTAATACAGCATCTGGAATCTAATTAAAAGATCAGTAGGATTCTCCTTCAGAAGGTTCACCTAAGAAGTGACAGGAAACTGTTTTCCTGCCACTGAGCACTTTCAGCTTGCTCAACTCTGAAGACTCATATAACTTATTTTACAAGGCACATCAGCTTTGACTTTTTAGAGTTTACTGCTACTAATCTGCAGCTTTGACTTAATCAGCCTAATACAAGAAGATTTTAAAAATGCAATTTAATTAGGTTATATATGTAGAAATAATAAATGAAGCAGTGATTGATCAAACTAGGAGAAGCACGGCATGTTGTTAAATGACATCAAGAACAGTTTGCTGCCTCGCATTTCACAAGGCCTGACAGGTAAACATGCTCTTGTAAGTACTGTAATGTTTTGCATCCAAAAATCACTAACTTGTAGGCATCAGCACTCCTGAATTTCACACAATACTCATGAACGAGTTAAAAGCTTGAAGCTCGGACACAATCAATCATAAATCATAGAATATTTATGAACAAGTAAGTAGAATTTCATCTGTAAGGCTTGGCCAACAATTTCCAGAGAGCCTCTGCATTACACTGGAGAAAAAAAATAAAAATTCTGCCACCCTCATCATTTTCAGTGACCTGGCAGAAGGCAGACTGACTCAGTTTCAATTATACACTGTGCATCATAAGCTTTAATAAGCTATGAGCATCTTTTTTATGAACTAAAACCTACCGCCTTGCATAAAGTGGCACACACATCAACTTCAGTTAACAGTCACACACAGATCAGTGTAGAGCTACTGATTTTCAACACTCAAAAGAAGGTAATGTATTTTTGAGTATTTAGTTACATAAAGGATTGTAATTCCAAGATGGGCTGATTTGCTATGGGAGGATTCTTTTTGTGAACAGAGTAGGTAACTTCAAGTAAAAGCTTACTGATCCTAAATCAAAGTTACTGTAGTTTGTAACTCCATAGGACTCTACTTAGTGCTAGAAACAAGACTCTAAATCTTGACTGACACTATTTTCTTGATACTAGATGCAGATTAATTGTACAGGCTTGGTACACATATTTAGCCCATTATTTTCTGCTTTTAATAAGGCACTTAGTACAAAGAGAGCAAGGTGCCTTATTAGAATAAATTTGTTGACTTGTGAACGCTCACAATAAAAGGAACACCAGCCATTTGTTCCCATGAAAATGGAGAATTGATTATTCCTAGAACATCAGTGTATCTAAAGCAAATTTACATTGCTTCTGACAACTTCTGCACTGATAGCAAAAACCTATCATCTTTATCTTCAGAGCATCAGCAAAGGCAATTTAAATTCATTACAGCCTCTGCTACAGATCTAGAGTACAATGCTGTCACACACGAAGCACCCCTCATCTCCCACTGAGTCTCGACCTGCAATAGAGAGCAGACCCCTGACTTGCCAGCTGGTTTTCAAACAGGCTTTGGTCCATGACACTCCCATTGCAACATAAAATAGATCCCATTTCAGAGTAGGACAGAAGTGAGGAAGTGTTGCATATCTTGGAAAATAAAGAACATGGTTCCACTCAGTCAATACAGTGTAAAACAGGAAGCAGCATATCTATATTTTGTTCAGCTAGTAAAATATGCCTTGACTGTGCTTGCTCACCTCCGCTATTCCTTTAACTTCAAATAACCCCATTTTCTAGCATGGTCACTCACAAACATGAAATTACAAAGCCTGCTTACAAGAATATTAGCAGTTCTGAATTCAATTTCCATATTCAATGCCCCAGTAACACAGAGAACTAATTCTTTTTTTTTCCCAGACTGTTACCTCAGTACAGTCCCCCAAAGAAGGGGGGATTTGGCTCTAGTCCCAGGTGGCAATTCATGCAAAAAATGTAAAATGAAATAACAGAGAGATGTTTTTAAAGCAAGAAAGGGAAAAGTCTGACTGACAAGATTTTAAAATATGGAGAATTTCATTTTTGTATATATGATTTGTCATTAATATGAAAGCTTACAATAAAAATAATTTTCAAACTGTGGCAACACTACAAAATTAACTGGTGGGTGACCACAGCTGGCCCAAGTATTTTCAGCTCAGTAATCTCTCCTGGCCACTACAACACCCACATTAGAAACATACCTGTCCTTGACATCTTTCATAAGCTGCTGCAAGTCAACCTCCTGCTTCCTCAGGTTTCCAAATGAGGACTGGCTTTGCACATAACCCTTCCCTCCAGCTCCCAGGCTGAACTTCACAAATGATGTTTCAATACTTCCTTGAACAAAATCTTCAAACTTCCCCATATATTTTGCAAAGTCAGACTCCACAATCACTAGGAAAGCAATAACAGTAATTTCTGTGAAGAGAAGTGCTGAAACTGTCCTTAAGTGATTGGAGGAACAGATACTTACAGAAAATATGACAAGTTAGCAAAGGCAAGGAACAGTATGAAGAGGTAAATAATAAAATTTACATCTCTGCAACTCTTGCATCTTCTCCCTTCATGTTTTCATCATCTTTGCCCTATTATCTGTAGTATTTTGCCATTTTAGGAAAACATAAGGTGACTGAAGTGCTTAACTCAGACACTATGAAATATTTATAAAGAATAATTGAAAGTTATTTCGGCTACAAAGAAAACCACAAAGCAGACCTGCTTGTACAACAGTGCGAGTACTTTGGCATTATTTTGATACATCTCATCACAGGGCTGCCCCAAAGCTCACTGAAAACCAATGGAAGATTCTAACTGGTTTAAAACAACTCTAAATTTTACATACCTAAAAACCAGAGAGCTGACTCAACATGTTAGGTGAGGGAGTTATCTATTTTCCTGTATGGAATTATGACATGTCCAGAAATATGGTATTCCTTCTCATTAATCTGAAAACATGGGTGGGAGTGCTATAGTTGGATGAAGAAAAAAGTACAAGGGTCAACCTTTTTTAACAGTCTGTGCAAGACAGACAGAATGGGTGGTAAAACTCACTTGGCCTGGCCTGGAAGCATTCCGAGGGCTACTAACACCAACGTGACACTGTTTATTCACTGCTTTTGACCTGAAGCTCAGTACAGTTTCACACTACTATCACATACAACCCCCTATAATATTCTAGGGATATTCCTGTAGCTGCAAGACAGCTACTGTTATATAACAGTAGGACTATACAGCCTGACAACATTCAGCACTTAATTTAATACTCTACCCAGGCAAAACTTTCTTCTTTTTTTAACCAACATTTATTTCTACCAGTTTTAGTTACATAAATGGTCAAGTCAGAAAAGATCCATTCATCTCATTCCCATGGATGGAGGATTCCTTCAGAGCATTCCTCTGAAAGGAGCCCTCTAATAACATAATTGAGAATAACAATAGAACAGGTTAGGGATTGTACTGTTTTTATCTGCACTAATAGCACTGCCCGAGTATGGCTTTACCTGGCTTTATTGGTTTGTCTTCAGTAAGCACATCACTCAGGGTGACTGTCAAGAAATGATACTTGGGCTTCTGCCAGCACCAGAATTTCCTCCTCTTTGTAACTAAGCTCAAAAGCTGCAGCTTGTCTGAGGCGTTCAGTTGGGAGACAGGGATCAGGTCACCTCCACTGTCAGTTTCTCTCACAAAATTCTTCGTTGCTTTTGCAAACATCGTGGGGAATCAGTTGAAGCCTGAAAGAATACATCTGTTTTTAAACAACTACAGCTGGAAAGTATAAATATTTACATTGTCCTTTTAGAAGTCCTTCACAGAATTAGTATTAACAAAGGAACACCATAGTGTTTTCACCCTATCTTCTCCACTTTGAGCTGGGAAGGAGTTCCAATTACTTGTCCCAATGCAAGTTTTCCCAGTAACTAATAAAAGAATTCTAGTTAAGAGGAATATGCACAGGTTACTAATCTGTTAGGTAGGAAAAACTTACACAGCTTACCTGAAATTCTATGAAAAAGCATCCACTAATGAGCACCCTGCAGAGACCAGCTGTGATGAGGAGAGCACTGGGGCAATGGCAGAGGATTTCTACCTCCCCACAGGATCCTTCTTTTATTACCTAACATAAAACTTACTCCACGTAAGGCAATTAGGTATTACTCACACAAATTATCTTGATCTTTTTAATAGGGAGTAAACACATGGATAGATAATAACAACTGTTCTATAAAAAGAACCAAATACATGAGCTGGAATCTTTGTTACTAAATTTTGTTTCTGAACTACACCCCTGGAAAGTTCCAATTAATTTTTTTATTTATGAACTCTTTTTTACCTTCAGTGTTTTCCAATTTTCTATTTTTCATTTGCATAATTACAGCTAAATTGAACATACATTATTTGCAACTGTTATTCACAACTGTTATTCATATCCCCTACACAACTACATAGATTATCTTGCTGTTGCTTTGCAATGATTTTAATTAAAAATTACCAGCATCTCTTATAAGGTAAGGTTTTCTTTATCCCTGGGAATGTATTTTACTCTATTTACAAGGAATGTCTTCCAGTCAGGGAAGACTGGCTGAAGTCACAGAAGAAATGGCAAGAACAAGCATTCACAGGTGCCAAACAAACAATTCTAATAAATTAATATTTGATATTTTTCAAGAATCTTTCTAGTTTTTCAACTTTGTGTTATCTGAGCTAATGCTATCTCCAGAATTAAATGAGTTTTTTTTTTTAATCCAGCAGCATTCCTTTAAGTCCCCCAGCTGACACTGACTGGAAAGTTCAGCTAAGATCGTAAGACATCTCAGCTGGGTATTCACACTTCCATGATTAATTACCCATCTTGCTCCACACAGATCTTAGATTTCTCATTTACAAATACAGACTAGAGTAAGACAGGACAGACTTCAAACAAAAACAGATATTGCAGCGAGCACTCAGGATTATTGACAGAAAACAAAAACCTGAATACACATTATTAGTGCTTGGACCACAGGCTCCGTATTTTATTATTAGCGACAAAAGCCTTTTTGCAGAAGCAAACTTAACCTTTACATTAGTTTTTCTCAAATCCCATTTAAGATATTCCACACCATATTTACCAATTCATGATGAGGTATTTACCTCCTCATGAATCATCTATAGCCTAGTCTGTGTAACAAATAAAAAGTGTTTTCCAACAATACCTGCATCAAAAATGTCTAAGTCGCATAGCGTTTTACTGAAGAGTCTTCTGGGGCTTTCACTGTAACTGCAGCTGCAGCAAACCCTGCAGCACAACCTCAGCTGTGGGCACTGGGAATATTTCCAGTGGCTTCTTGCTCTCTGACCTTCTCTTAAACTGAACTCACACTGATTTTTTACATTCTTATGTCTCCTTAATCTCCCTGGTTTTAATCTCAGTGAGAGCACTTTTAACAGAATAAAGCAGTGCAGATGCCCTGCAGCAGAAAAGGAAAAAAACCCAAATAAAACTTCAAACCAAAACTAGTTTCCTTTATTCACAGAACTTCTTTTGCAGAAGTCTATTTTGCAAACAGCCAGATGACAGATTTGTTATCAGGAAGATAACAAAGGGGACCACCAAGAAAATTCTCACTGCCTGCATTAGCTGCCTCTGCCCAGCATAACCTTATACAAACATTTTTGTACTTTAGATGACAGCTCACCCACCCTGATCCCCTTGCTACATAGCCAGCTCACTTAGGCATAGAAAAAAAAAGGGCCACCAATTTCTGAGTTTATCATAAAAAAAATTGCAAAACCAGATCCTAATATTTGGCATTCTTACAAAATCACTAAATCTCATGAGACAAACCACTGCACCAGTCTGTAAAACTTCCAGTTCACAGTGTTTTGCCTTCATTCCCCATCCCCACTCTTGTCTAGCAAAAAGAACATCCAAGGAAGAGGAAAGAGTGCTTCTGGGGACTAACAAGACTCACCAGGCAGGACAGATGGGGCAGTTTTCAGCCTCAAAATGATGGCAATGTCTCCCACACTTTGCTGTGCTGGTAATGTCTTTGCAGGGAGCATATTTTGCTGGTGTAGAAGTACCTGCAAATCAAGAATATTCTATCCAAATTCCTGTTTATCTTTGGATATAGCACATTTAACACAAATTTGACAATGCCCCCAAATACCTTGCTTCACTGCTTCCCAGAACAAAGAGCAATTATGCCCCTAGCCAACATCAGGGAGTTAATACAGCCACAAGGCTCAGTGGCATCCTGAACCAATGGACAGGGAGTAGTTACAGACCCAGCTTAAAGAAAGCTCTGCCTTGCTAGTTTCTTCCTCTGCAAATTTTAATAGAGCTGTGCTTGGTTTTACAGAAATAAAAGGGAAGGTATCAAGCTGGTAGGAAATGCCCATCAGAGTGAATTCACTCTTGTAGATTGGTAGCTAGGCATGAAAAAGAGGAGTACCTTCCTTGCCTACCAAAAAATCTAAAATTAGCCTGAACCTGGACTACAGGAAGATTATTAAATGGTAGGAATGAGAACAAATGAAGGCAATGAAACCAATTTCCCCGTTTACCTAAACCAACTCTCATCCCTGCTTCTTTGCTTTACAGCTCCCTAATTCAGTAGAGTGGGATATCAAATCCAAAGCAACATTTTATGAGGAATTGCTGTTTGCCTCTGTCAGTACAAAAGAAAGCAAATAGTTGCCTGGTATTTCTTACATTCTACATCTTTCACGTAAAATACTTTTTTTTTTTTTTTTTTGCATTTAACCTAAGATCCAAGTTGTGAGGAAATGCAACATCTGAAAGCCAAAGAGGAAGCTTTTTTAAGATTAAAGCCTTAGCGTTGGAAGAGCTGTTATGGATTAACCACCGTGTAGGAGTGGTAATGGCCTTGGAATCCTAAAGGACTACGAGTCTACATCTGAAGCAAACTGGAGCATGGAAGTGACGACATGCACCTTACATGTTTTATTAAAGAACATTAGAGCTACTTTCACCTCTTCCCTAGATAATTAAAATTAAAAAGAAAAAAAAAAATCACCCATAAGAGCTAAAACACAAAGCCTAGCGGGGCTGCCCACACAATGCATTACAGGTTTTCAACGCACATAGTCCTCAAAAACACATCCAAAAGGTTTTAGCCCTGGCTGAAACCCTGCGTTTGCTCTTCGAGGACTCTGCAGCACGTGCCTCCACACACCGGTGCCGCAGCCTCGGGCGCCCCGGGGAGATGCGGCACCTTTCCTGGCCGTGGGCGCCGTCCTGCGGGCTGCGAGCGCTGCGGGAAGGCCCCGCGCTGCCCCGGCGCCGGGTGCGCGGTCCCGCCCGCCTCTCCGCCAGCGGCTCGGGCAGGGGAGCACGGCCCCGCCGTGCCACCGCTCAGAGCTCCGCACGGGCACCGCGGCCATTCCGCCGCCCGCAGGGCGGGCAGGACAGCGGGGCGCGGCCCGGAGGCCGCAGCCGCTGCTCGGACGCCGCGGAAGGGCGGAGTGGCAGCAGCCGGGGGAGGCGGGCAGGGCCAGGCCGCACTGCCGCCCCGGGCCCGCTCCCGTACTCACGGCACTCCCGGCGCTCCCTGCCGCCGCTACCGGGGGATGCGGCGCACTCCGCCCGCGGGGCGTGACGAGCCCGCCGCGCCCCAGGCGAGGGGCCGCGGGCGAAGCTCAGCGAGCAGCTCCCGCAGCAGCGGGGGCTCCGTGCCGGGAGCGGCGCGGTGGGGGTAACGCAGGCCCCGCCCGGGTGCCCGGGCCGTGCGGGCGGGCGGGAGCCGCGCCCGGGGCGCCTCCGCCATGTTGAGGCGCGGAGCCGCCGCCCAGCGCACGGCAGCCGGCGGGGGCCGGGGCGTTGCCCGCGGCCCTGCGAACCCTCGGGGCGGCTTCTGCCTCCCTCGCCCTCCCTCCCATCTGCCCGAGCTCCCTCGGGCGCTGACTGTCCTGCCGTGAGGGTGGGAACGAAAGGCTGCAGGTGTCCTTCTGCGCGGGGCAGTGGCCTGGCACAGGCCCCCCGCGGCAGGTGTCGTGTGGGGCAGCCCTGTGAGTGTGGCGTTGAAAAATTCTCACTGGGGTGGGACAAAAGGTTTTGTATGGCTGCACCCGGATAACACTGGCAGGTGTCTTTCCCTCCAAGTAATTGTGTGACAGCGATGTTCTGTGACACGAGTGACAAGGACACTTTGTGACAGCCTGTCAAGCCCGGCTCGGGTCGCCCGTGCTCAGAACTGCACGGGGTCGGTGCCAAGTCCATTGGAAGCACCAGCCCTGCCACGATTTTGGCTGCGAGTTTGCAACTCCGGGTTGGTACTGCGGGCCTTGTGAAGCTGCCGTGGTACGAACTGGAGCTCTCAAGTCAAGGTCTCCGGTCCAGGGACCTTGAGCAGCAGAACTGTGGAAAATGAGACGTGTGGTCAGTGGAGCTTGGGGCAGGTTAGTGAACCGCAGTGTGAAATACTGAGCACTGTCACAGAATCTCAGCCGTCTGAAAACACCACAGTGAAAAAACTTGGTTATTTATGAGGCAAAAGGACTGATCCAGTGAGAAACAGATGAATCCGCAAAAACCCAAAGAGTAGTTTTTTCATGATAATAAATACCAAATAAATCTTTTTCAAGTGAACCATGCCACAGGCTAGGTACTTCCCTTGTAGTTTGAACAGAGAGCACTTGAGGCTGGGGGTAAAGTCACAAATGTCACGTTACCAGATTGTAATGGGCTAATACCCTGACTTCAGAACAAAGGGAAGGTGAAAGCCTGACGTGTTTAAATGAGCACCCCTGGGTGAAAGGTATCAAGAGATGCATGTAGGTAAAGTAGATCAATTTCTTTGGTTTAGCTACGTGTAGCATCTAAACCTTCCAATGAATTTCAGCTGATTTTAATCCATCACCCCCTTTCCGATTTCCCCAGGTGACATCCTTATTGATTCAATGATAAAACATCTTCATTCTGGGGTTGCACCTGCTTACAGAAATTTGAACAAATAGCCAGAACGGAACTAAGTACTGTATTTGTGATAGTTTAAATTTTATAAACTAATGAAATTTATAAAGCTCCATTCTTAGAGCCCCTGCCTGAGAAAAAGTACCCACGCATCTTCGGGAGATCTCTTTTTAGGATCAGCACTGAGCTGCTGAATTGCTAGCTCCAGTAATAATCTGGCCAGTAATAGCACATGTTTCATAAGCTATCATGTGTTTTTCCAGGGAGTGGCAAAGAGTGATCCGTTTCAAATGCAGGAGTCTGCTAAAGCATATTTTGAGAAATAAGGGAGGAAGTTGCACTGAACCACATTGCTATGGAAATATCCACTGGGGAGGTGGGACTTAAAACTAGTGAAACTTGCTGGTAATCTTAAGGACACTTATGGCAGTTGCATGCGCACCAAATAGACAGTATCCACACCAGGAATATTTAAATGTTTTTAAGAAAAAGTCCTAAAACAGAAGTTTTCTATCCATCTGAATGGCACCAGCTGACATAGGGTAATTTTCAGGTGCATCTCATTGACTAGAAGAAACAGAAACACAGATTGTAAGCAAACAGTTTTGGGGCTATGCAGCAATTAACTTTGAGGCTTCAAAGTCTGTCACAGAAACTGGCTTGCAAATGAAAGACATTTAGGACTGAACACCCACCTTGAGCCTTCAGTCTTAGTGGAAATGCTCTTCAGGTGCCCAGCACAGTCAAAATTCCCAGCCTGTGTTTACTCCATGACCAGCTGGGATGCCAGCAGGGAGAATGTTGAATCAGAGAACTACACAGTCTCAGCGTGGTCTGTCAGCTACAGACTCCATCTCCTGAGCTGAAGCATGAAGTGCATCACTGCTGTGTTAGAAGATCCTTCTGCATTGCTCCTGCCTGAGATCGTCTTGCAGAAGGAGCAGAGGAGAGAAAATCAGAAATTTTTGCCTCTGGGACAAACTGCTCTTGGTATGGGACAAGTTCTGGCTACCTCTTAAATAAGTGAAGTGAGGCAAGTGGCCTCACAGCCACAACTTAAAAAATGAGTAATGTACATAACAAGTGAGTAAGAACACAAAAGATAGTAATCTGAAAGGGAAAAAGACCCCAGCAAAATAATTGTATGCTTTTTGAGTACGGCTGTGTGAAATTCCTCAGGTATGACATTCAAAAAATCACTGAGCATGCGGCCACAAGATGTCAGCATTGCAGAATGGTTATTCCTGCCAGAAACAGAAACGGGTTTTGCATCCTATATGCATTTGGTATTGGATTTAATTGTTTCTGTATGATGGCATAATCTGGCCTTATTGTTTTCAACCACTGACATAATGATGTCAGTCCAAATTTAGTTGCAAGGGAGAATTTCTTAAATGGCTTTTTAAAATTAACTCTATCTTAAAAACTTTAAAAAATGCTTTCACAGTATGAGCAGCAGTACTAATGGCCAATAATACCTTGTAGCCATTTGTTGTTTCAGCCTGCATCCAGCCTGGCTAGAAAGCACTCGCTAAAATTGTGCCCATATATTGAGGTGTCCAGAGGTCATCCAAAGCTCTGCTGCTGCATGCTAGGCCTTTATAAAACCCTCATGCTGGCTGGAGAAGGCTCTGCTGGCCTTAGTGGAGGAAGCAGGAAGAAAGTGTGAAGCTATTTTGAGCTTCTATTTAGAAGAGAAGGCTATTTGGGGTAGCAAATCTTTTAAAAGGTGGCCAGCAACATAAGCCAAATCACCAGCAAAAGAATTAATTTTTTTCCCTCCACTTCCTTTTGTAAGAATAAAAGATCTGAGCAACAGTTTTTGTTTGTTTCTGCATTTCTTTCAAATCAACTAACCAGCCTCATTTTTCTTCCACATTGAAATTCATGTCCTGTTTTGCTGGGATGCTCTGTACTTTTTGCCTCTACCATTGTGTCCTCTGAAACATTTCCTGTTGCACACAACAGATTTCTCCCTCTCCTGCTGTTACGGCTGTCACAGCCCTGCCACCGTGCCAGCAGCAAGTGACAACTTAGCAAGGGACTGTGTCCTGAGAAGGGGAGAGGAGTGGGAGGGTGCAGTGAGCCAGGAGGGGCTGTGTGAGTTCAGAACAGCCGGAATACTGTTGTGCTGTGCTTTCCTACCCGTTCACGTGAGCTTCTGAGTGTTCTGCTCTTGAGGATGGGAAGGTGACATCTTTACCCATCTGAAGATTTTGCTGTGAGATCAGTTTGGCCACTCTTGGGAGGCTATCTTGTATTACCAGGTTCAACTCTGCTACCTTTACAGACCAATATGAAGAAAACAGAGTTCACTTCTGGACGTTCTAGTCCCTTGGAAGGACCACTGGAGAGTGTCATGGTGAGATGCAGAAGGAGACCGATATGTTCAGTACAACTTGTTTGCTGTACCTCATTTAGAGCTCTGCCTTCAGCACTCATGTTGGGGAAGTAGTGCCACACCTGCCTTTCTGTAGTGCACAGGTTGTGGCACAGGGCTCCCCTCTGTCATTCTGCCCAACCATGTGATGATTCTGTTATGTCTCCAATAATATGGAGAACAATTTGCATGGATTTGCACAAACTTGGTGCTTCTAACTTTAAATTATGGCAGCCACAGAATTTTATTTTTTTTACAACAGTGATAAATGAAGACTTAGGAATAGATAACATTTCTTACATATCTCAAAAGCCTTCCATAATAGTTTATTAGAAACCATCTGGTTTCATTAATGTTTTATCAAATACCATCTGGCTGCTGTATTGTTTAAGCTATTTAGTAGTAAAACTTGCTCATAAATTAGGCAAAAAAATGGCTATCAAACTATTGTGTAGGAGCCCCAAACAACTTCCATGTAGGTTCTATATAAACAGTTATTTTAAAAGTATTAGATTACACTAAACTTCAACATTAAACTTCAAAAGGCTAGAAAATGTAATCAGTAATAAAATCTGAAATTTAGCTTATTCCTCAAGCTTCCTAATTTTTTTTTCTCTCTTTTCTACATGTTTAATTCTTGGCCAGTAGGAACAGGAGTGACAAAGTCAAAATGACAAACTGTATTTAAATAAAAATTACTAGAATTTTGTTTTTCAGTAAAACATTGCAAACAGAGAATACCTGTCACCATGCCTCCAAAAAATGAAATCCTTCATCTTTGTATCTCTGCACATGTACACTTTTCAGACTGTAAGCACTCTGTCAGGGTTTCTGGCACTGCTCTGAAATCCAACTGTACAGCAGCACAGGGCACCATTCAGAGTTGTACAGTGCCTACTCCTATGGGCAGCTAGATAACTGATTGTAAATACTTACATAATATACATTGTTTCAGTAAATTGTACTTCCACTCATAATTATTTCACTGTTACATTTTCAGTAAAAAATGTCACCCTAAAATTAGGGCAGTTCCTAGTGATTTTGCTATTAATAGACAACCTTAAAGTTACTGTGAATGGAAGAACTGAGGAAAGCATATCTAAAGAACACATAGAAGATTTAGGACAAAATTGGCAAAGCAACAGGAGTTAAAAGATCCCTGGGAAAGAGCCCATGGCTGAAGCTGCCTGTAGAGAGAAAAGCTGGCTCTAAGTTTTCTTTTGATCAGCTCTCCAGATTTGTTACGCTTCGTGCAATTCTGTTTGCATCCTCTGAATGTGTATGCACAAACATCCTCAAAAACCCTCCCTATCCACCTGTGGGAGCAAATGATTTGGGCAGAATTTTCTGAAGAATGGGCAGTATGTGACTGCAGTCCCTCACGGGGCAGCCAGCTGGATGGTGTTTGTGTTGCACTGCTGCAGAACTGGAGCATGGCCATAGTCAAACCTTGCAAAATGTTCAGAAGCTAACATTAATATTTCATTGAGTAACACCAGATGCATGTCATGTACTACATCGGTAGCAATAGTTTTATTGTGATTTAAAACAAATTTTCTCTCTCCCTTTTGGTTTTTGTGTCTGCTTTGTTTTCTTTTCTATTTGTTTTGCAACTCCGTAATCCCCCTTCTCATTCCCTGTTGTCAGCTCAGTCTCTCTTGCAGGAACAACAGCAGAAATTCCTGCTCCAGGACCATCTGAAAGGGGTTTCTCCAGAACAAAAAAGAAAAAAAAAATTAAAAAGTAATTTTAAGTGCTCACAAAGATAGAAATTGACAATTTTGTTTAGCAATATTTGAAGCAAGCCATGGCCCATAAACATGGCAGATACATTGAGGAGAAGACCACAAACAGCAAAGAAGTCAGTGGAGTAGTGAGGAGTGGTGAGGCTGCAGTGCTCCTACAAGCGAGTCAGGAGTCCTGCAGCTTCCCAGGGGCTCTGCAGAAGGAGCTTTCTGCATCTTCTGCTGTAGAAACACACACTGCAGAGGAGGACAGAAGTTAAAACTTCTGCTCCTCCCTTTTCCCACAGTGGTGACAGCTCAGCCCCATCGGGTACCAAGAGGAAGGCCTCATGTTTCTTAAAGTCACTTCATTCTTCAGCTTGCTATTGCTCCTCCTAATTTCAGCATGTGAAGTGTTTGCTTTTCAATGTTCTACAGGTGTTGGTAAGAACAGTGGGTAAGAACATACCTGGGTTTTTGCCACAAAAGAGAACAGGATGAAAAAGGAACACAGTTCTTTTTGAAGGGCTGGCAAGCAGCTAAAAAGTGTGTGGGCTGGTAATTTCATGGGAGCTCTTTTAATATTATGCAGCAGTGTTGCCCCAAAGGAAAGCAGGTACCATAAAGAAGGTGCTTTGGCTCAAAGCAGATTGATAGATATAAAAGCAGTGTGTCCCAGTCTGGGCTTCTCAGTACAAGAGACATATGGAGCTCCTGGAGCAGGTCCAGCAGAGGGCTACAAAGATCATTAAGGGACTGGAGCATCTCTGTTTCAAGGACAGGCTGTGGGAGCTGGACCTCTTCAGCCTCGAGAAGAGATGACTGAGAGGGAACCTCACCAATGTCTGTCAGTGTCTGAAGGGAGGGTGCCAAGAGGATGCAGCCAGGCTGTTCTCAGGGGTGCTGAGCAATAGGATAAGAGGTGATGGGCAGAAACTCTCACAGGAAATTCCACCTGAACATGAGGAGAAACTTTACTGTGTGAGTGACCCCACACTGGAACAACTTGCCCAGAGGGAAGGTGGAGTGTCTCTTGCTGGCGACACTCAAGAACTATCTGGGTGCAATCCTGTGCCAAATGCTCTAGGATGACTCTGCTTAAGCAGGGAGGATGGACCAGATGATCAAATGTGGTCCCTTCCAACCTGACTGATTCCGTGAAAAGGGTGCAGCTGTCCTTCAGAACAGAGTGGGAAGTAAAGAGCAGTCATTGTCCTGCAGGTTTATACTGATGGTGGCCTGGGACAGAGTCATGCAACTCCAGGTTGTTGACACTATTTGTTACATTGCAGTTCCACATGCAGAACCTCATGTATGAAATGAAGTGCTGGCCTCTTCTCTGACAATTAAAAATGTAAGTTATTTGCTTCATCACAGGACTAAAACTGGTGTCCTTGCTGCTTGTACTGCCCTTGTTTATGTGAATGGTGCACTGATTTGGGTAAATGGCATCTGTAGCAGGTGTTACAAGTACCCTTGGGTGGATGGCTTTCTTACTGCCAGAGACTACTCTTTGCAGCTGGGAGATGGAACTGTGCTTCTCCTGCAGAACCAGTTGCTATCAGCTGGAGATGGGGCTTATTTAAGTTACTGTCCAGCCTCCCCAGTGCCAACATACCACAGTGTGAGCAATATAGTCTCTAAAAGAGAAGGAAAACCAGCTGTGTCCTGAGATGAAGTGTTATCAGGAAAGGAAACAATGAGCAGCCGGTACCGGGAAAGCATGAACTGCAGTTACTCCTTTCTCCTAGGACCTCATGACTGCACACTTCAATACTGAGAATCATATTTCAGCATATACTCTTTCCCCTCATTCCTTTCTCCCATCATGTCAAACAACCAATTCATGTTGCTATCAACATTCCTTTTTCCCATCATGTCAAACAACCAATTCATGTTGCTATCAAGACCAAAGCATTCACATGAGCATCAGCTTTAGGAAGCTTTGCACCTACATAAAGTACAATGGAGCTCCTACTAGGGCTTTTTTTTTACCCTTGTGATGTGGCACATGCTCTTTTTCAGTTCCTGATATTCACAAATGGTAAGAATATAATATCCTGGAGTTCTCTACCCTGCATCACCTTTAACTGAAGCTTTACTTTGACTCTAAAATGAAAGAAGACATGTTAAGCTCACCATCCTTCAGAAACTAGAGAACTCAGAAAAAGTCAAGCTTGCCCTAACTGACCTATTTGCAATGCTTTCTTAGGCAAAGTCCTTAGTAAAAGATTCTCCCCACCAAAGAACTTTGTAATTTGGTGCACTATTTTTAAACCTTATAAGAAAAATTGATTTTTCCACCCAAAAAACCTATATAGCTCTAGTTGCCTTTACAGGGTTTGCTTCATCGACTGGAGTGCAAGTAGCAATAATGAATACAAGTAGGATGACCTCTTGACTTCACTCCATCTTCAGTCTGTCAATTGCCAAAATTGTAACAAACCTTGCAGTAAACAAAACTGTAAATCTCTTTCAGCTGTTAGGTTCTCATCTATTGATAAATCTACATAATCTTCCTTGCCTTAGGCAGCAATCTAGGCAATGCAGACATATCCTCATAAAAACCTCAGGAGGAGAGGATTTTTCAAGGCATGTACTGCAGTAATTCAAAGTTCCTTTACTAAAACCTTTATTTCTTTGGGTTTTTTTTTGACACGAGCTGAAAAGTAAGGAATTTTTAGTTTTGGAAAACATTTTTTATCAAGAAGTTTTAATAAAGACAAACAATGTTAAGTAAGCAAAAAAAAAAGTACTTTTGAATTTTAACAGCTGGTTTTACTAGAATAGCATGTGAAACATCAGCACACAAAATCCTCAAGGATAAGTAGTACCCTAATATTTAGAGGAAGACAATAATTCCTGGAGTCTGAAATTACAGTCAGAAACATCAGCGGATGTTCATACACAACATCTTGTGTTCCAGGAATTTATTACTGTTTCAAGAGCCTGTAAAACCTTACATCAGCAAGCCTACAGAGACAAATTCTCAGTTAACTCAAGCCTCAGTTACATTCAGCTCAGTAGAGCAATGTTGATTTACCTCAAATGAGAGTTTGCACAAAGTAATTTCAAATATTTCCCTTGGTACAGAGTAAACAAAGATACAAATTCATAAGTATACATCAGAATTTCAATTCTGGCCAGCTTTTAACCCCTTTTAAAAACAGTAACCCTACAAATTCTTATGCATAAAACAGAGAGGTCTAAATTCAAAATCAATAAACCAAGCAAAGAGAGCAACATTTGCAACATGAAAGCAATATAAGGAACATATATATTCTATATATAATATAGAATTTATAGGCCATAAAAAAAACAACAACAAAAAGCCAAGTCATGTTGGCTACTATGTAGAACAATCTTTGCTCAGCTGTCAGTGTTTTTCCTCACCCTATGAAGGTCTTAATCATTTTGCAGTAAGCAAAATGACTTTAAAATAGAGATTACTGTAAACAAAAAGACAACTGATCTTAAACACAAATTGGATGCAAGTTCTACACTCACCAAGTTTATCTTGCACTTCTGTAGAGGAGAACAGCCTGTTTTGTCTGGGTAGCACTGACCGCGCTGTGGGCACTTGGCATGGTATTAGCTTGTGGGGCAGTCATGAGAAATACACTCTGCAAGAGAAATTCCTGCTGCCTGGGTGCTCATGAGTGGGGCTCCAATAATGAACATCCCTTGCAATCTTTCTCTCCCTTTTATAATTATGAAAAAAATACTACTGCTTCTATAAGCCAGAACTTTCCCAGCAACTTGAACTAAATACTAGTTATTTCAGATACCAATTAAACAGTATCAGATCTCTCTGAAATAAATCAGTAATGAAGTAATTCCCCCTGACACAATGAGAAAGTTCTGAAGTTCTTAATCCAATAGAACCAAAATGGCTGGATTTCAAAAAAAAAACAGGAGCTGATTTTGGCCCACTGTAAAGACTGTTTTGCTTTTGGCCTCTATCCTGATTCTGCCATGTACCACAGTTGAGGATATTTTGCATAGTAACAAATATATAGATCCAGTTTTCCCAGCTCTTTCTGAATGCTCCATGCTCCCTTCCACCAAATCTTTGTAGACACTGAGGCTGCAAAGTGCTGCAGAACTGCAGTCAGGAATTTCACATTGGTCAGGAGTTACATTCACTGTATTCACACATTTTTAAAGATCCTAGTCCATCCATATTGTATCTTATCCACATACGGTGGGACTGTGAGATATTGTTGAGGTCTGATTGGAAGAGCTGTCCTGAGTCACCATCTCTAAGGGAAAAACCACCACATTTATATCCTTTTTTTCCAGTTATTTATTTTACCCAGTAAATACCATGTTTCCTTGGTTTTAAAAGTTGTTTTATGGAAAACATTTAGTTTGTGGTTTCTACACTCATAATAAAGCATAATATTTATGCTGCACATCTGTATGCTAAAAACTGCTTTTAAGAATAAATTTCCAGCTGTAAATGGATTCCATCAGCTTGCTTAGCCCTTTTCCTGCCCCAGTATCTGGCACGTGAGCTGTGCAGCAGAGCTGTGCAGAGCAGTACAACTGGAACATTGCACAACTTCCAGACAGATTGTTAGAGTGATAAATAAGGGTTCTAGCAGATGGAAGCTCTTTCCTACTTGCCATTTTGCAAAGTGTAAAAAGCACAGATCACTACTGCAGTGAAATTTGTTTCAGCTGTTACTAACAACCTTTGAAGAAAGTTGCTTACAACCCCTGGGAAAAAGTCAGGGTGCTCTGTGACCTTTGCAAGTATGATTTATTAACATCCAACTAAATTGGTTACAGAGACAAAAATAATAAATCAAGTTGTGCATCAAGGTACTCCAATGTTATTACAAATATTTGGAGTGAAGCAGAAAACAGGGATGGTCCTGACTACAGAGAGACTTCACAAATACCTGAAAGTCAGCAATAATTCTAATACATAAGATACCTTTCCTCATTCTGAAATCACTAATGCCCTATCAAAACAAACAACAAATTCAGCATTCAGCAGCTTTGTTTATGTAATACCTCATACATGTGAGATGGTTTTCCATTGCTGGAACTAGGAAAATACTGTTAACACAAAGACTTTCAGATTCTCAGGGGTGCCAACCATCTCCAACATGTGGAGCTGATGGACATCATCACCTCTTGTGGATCAGCATCCCAAACGTTCTCATAAGCTTTAATACAGTGTTGTTTTACACACTAAAAACACCAAACCTACAATTTATATTTAAAAAAATGAACTATTTAAAATAATTCTTTAACATATGGCAACTACTTATGCGGAAGATTTCTCTTATTGCTTTCAAAAAGCTGCAGCAAGAGCAGTAGCTAAGAACTGAGCAGTACAGTAATACATTTGGTGGTAGGTTACAGCATTTACTAAGTTTCAAAAGGTAAGCCAGATAATGTGCAGTTCGTATGAGCCCACAGCTGCTGGAGTAAGTTGCACCCACCAGTAGCTAGAAAATAGAAAGGATGAGTTATTGAACAATGTGAATTTTATTTATTGTAGGAATAATTCAGGAATGAAAACACACTCAACCAAAAAACCCCTGTCATTTTAATGTCACTCCTTTGAATAGCACCATCTCATTCTAGCCCTTGCAAGATATATTCCGATATGTGGACAAGTTGGATGTCATCCTTCTCTCTATTAAAATGCACCATGGGCCAGGTTTTGCACTCCTCTTCAGCTTGCCCCCCTCTGCATGAGTTGTACACAAAAAAGAAGCCATACTGAACAAAGCAAGACATGCTGCAAGTTTCCTGCTGGTCATTTGGAGAGACAGCACAAGAGATTTACACAAAAGCAGATGCAAGGACATTTGTAATTAGGATCTGCTGAGCAGATATAGCTTATTTTGATAGCACACCACCCTTACCCGGTCTGACTCCAGAGAGTAAGAAAGTCTTATTCACAGTCAAAGAAAAGATACAGAAGGAATTTATGGGGAAAAAAATTTAGCTACAGCCTCGAGGTATGATTTATCATTTGTTGCTATGGACTGTTTTCCTATTCATCAGGTTTTTTTAATAAAGAGAAAAATGGGACACTGACGAAGGGACCACAAAGAAAACCTGAGCAGGACAGTAAACAGCTGAGGGAAAGTGAGAGGCATGGAAGGGATGAGGTCTTTGTTAGGTTGGGTTTTTTTGGGGGGGTTGTTTGTTTTGAGACCAGCACTGGACCGTTGTGCTGTCCTTGGTTGGGCCCTAATTTCTGGTCCCGTGAATTGGTGTTCTTTTTGTACCATGATCTGGACTCAACACTAAGCTGCCAGGTAATACAGGTGAATGTGTTTGCAACTATTATGTCCTTTGGAGGCCAGATTTTAAAAGAAAGCAGTAATCCTGTTTCCAGTCTTTCAAAGAAAACTGGTTGGTGTAAGAACAGATATCCAGGCTGTTTCTGTATCAAAATTTGGGCTGGTTTTTGTCCTTCTTCCAGGCATCTAACTTTCCAAGCTCTGCATAAAGAACCGAAGTACAGACTGCTGGATCTGTATTTAAAAAAGTGTCTAAAAAAAGTATTTCAGTGCTGGCAAACTATCACATCAAGTATATCTCAGAGAATAGAGATCCAGAAAGGAATGCAGTGATTAATGATGTATTCTTGTTCCACTTGGTCTAAAGGGCACTTTACCCAGAGTCGCCTCCTGAACAAGTGATGCTGTTTTGTAATCCCAAATTTACACAAAATCAGAAACTAAGCATCAAGCCTGCAAATCTGAAAGTAGAGCTGTGGCTTTCTATGTTCCTATGTTTCCCTGGATTTTTTTTTTTCTTTCTGTGCTTTACAACTTGAAAAATGAAGCAGGGTTTCAACACCCAAAGGCCTGAGCTGCTCCGTCACCTTGATGGAAGTTTATAGTGAGGGTTTTACTTTATGACGAGACACACAGAAAGGCAGAGCTGCATGAGTGCTTCTCAAACTGGCCTCCAAATTCATATTAAGCAGTGTTTATAAAGTCATGAAATAAGAGAGCTATAACAGCAGGCAAGGGTCATCAGGAAATTTTAAGACTGGTCCATTGAGTTACACACCTTGGGGAACACAGCTGTGTACGAAAGGAAGCAGTTTAAGTTGCCTGATGCGTTCTTTTTTCTACCATTCAGGGTAGAAATAGTGGGTAAAAAGTCCCTCAGTGTCAGTTACTAAAAATAACAGTTGTCTTAGTTATACTGCAGAAAGCTAACATAATTTTGTACCCATTAACACAGCTGAAGTTTTGGGGAAGAAAATTACCAAAATTTAATATTTTACCAAGAATAACTTTATAGAATATATTAACTTTGTGAATGTTGAATATATTTACATGCAGAAATACAAAGAACTAACATCAAGACAAATTTCTTCCACTTCTTAGTATACATTTAACAGTAGTTTAACAACTAAACCAAATGGGTTCATACAAAAGTAAGCAGGGAAAACTATACTGCGGTTGGAAATGTGGGGTCAGAGGATCATTCACAACTGGTTACATTGTGTTTGGAGGTGTGTATTACAGATTTACAAAAGGAGAAATTACTTGTTCAATGATTTTTCTTCATGCATTTAAGAAATGCCGTGGATTATTCTCTGGCATTTTTATGGAGACAGTGCTAAAACTCTGGAGTTCACTTTCTTGATAGAGAAATTTTGATGAAGAAATTTTTATATAAGGCACTGCTCAGCCCAATGCTTCTTGTCATTCATCCCATGTATTTTGCAAAGTTTGGAGTGTTGGAGAAATCAGACTTGGCACTGCCAGTCTGATTTCTCAAAAATTATGACTCAAATAGTCTCAAATATGAGACTTGTTTTGTTTAATACCTGCGTGGGGAAATCACCTCCACAGACAGAATTTGCAAACCCAGCAATCAGATCAGGCAGTATCACAGTAGCTGCCAAATATGACAGTGAGCAAGCTTAATGCAGCCTCCACAAATTTAGCTCCTTTTCTTAAAAGCTTTTATTTCCTCTACCATCTTTTGTTTTTAAATGAACCTTAATTTTAGTATAAATTGTAATTACCAACAGCAAGGATAATTGCAATTATCAACTCATTTCTGTGCCAGGTTTTGACAGTTAATACGAGGATAAAAGACAGGATGGGAACAAGGCATGAAGAGAACCTCATTTTTCTTGAAAAGCCAAACAGCCCCCAAAGTTGAAGACTTCCTTTGGAATCAAAGCCCAGATATTGTCTTCATATAAGTGTGAACCTTGCCTTGTTTAAAGCTGCTGGCATGGTAGTCAAGTTTTTCAGACATATTAATTAGAAATAATTATGCTAACTTCTTTGGTAATAAATTACGGAAATGATGGCGAGGCAGAGATCCTGGGCAAAATGAAAAATGGTGAAAAAGCATTTATCTGCCTCTGAGACAATGAGGCTTCAAGGTAATAGAAAACAAAGTTCAAATATACATCTAATCTGACACCACAGATTTTGTTTAAAATTTAAAACCTTCATAGTATTTCCTTCATGATACATATAATACAAAGATCCATTTACAATAGATTTTCTCTAGAACAATGCAGCGCAATTGCAGTAAAGTGCAAGCTTTTCTAGGCTATTAGTCTGTCCTCCTAAGAGTCTACTTTATCCATACCATGTCCAGTTGCTCCAGCCATAAGCCAATTTAACATGCTAGCATTTGGGTTTGTTTTGTGTCTTTACAGTGGAAAGAAAAGAAAAAGAAAAAGAAAAAGAAAAAGAAAAAGAAAAAGAAAAAGAAAAAGAAAAAGAAAAAGAAAAAGCAAAAGAAAAAGAAAAAGAAAAAGAAAAAGAAAAAAGAGAAGAGAAGAGAAGAGAAGAGAAGAGAAGAGAAGAGAAGAGAAAAGAAAAGAAAAGAAAAGAAAAGAAAAGAAAAGAAAAGAAAAGAAAAGAAAAGAAAAGAAAAGAAAAGAAAAGAAAAGAAAAGAAAAGAAAAGAAAAGAAAAGAGAAAAGAAAAGAAAAGAGAAAAGAAAAGAAAAGAGAGAAAAGAAAAGAAAAGGGTGTGGTGACAGGATGCACATCTATCACACAGAAAACTGCATTGCTGCCAGAGAGTTGCAGACACACTGAGCAGATTTGAAGAACCATGGATCAGGCTTGGGTTGCAGATATGTGGGAATGCAAATTAGTCTGGTAATGACTATGGCATTGTGATTTGATGGAAAAAAACAAAAAATACTGCCCGTCTCTATAATCTTCATTCAAAAGTGAGGCTTCTGCTACATTTGCTTCCTGTTAAATTTCTGACCTATGGTTTAGTAGCTTCACAAACTGAACCATATGTATAAAATTACAGGAAAGGGATGCAATTCATTTAGTGCAAGACATTTAAATATCTATCTGAACTTAACAAACAAACAGAGGAAGATCAAAGACTCCATACGCTTCTCCATAAGGCAGATGGTAATTTTTTAAATATAAGATTTTAAATACGTTATTTCTTAAGAGGTAGAAAATATCAAAATACTAGGAAAAAATTTCTAGCTTAAAATAATCAGTTTGCTTACTTTTTAGAAAGTCTTACTGTTGCAATTTTTAAGTGAATAAAAACAAATGAAGCTATGGAAGCACAGGATTTCGTGCTCTGTATAAGATTTCACTTACTGGAAAAAGAGAGAGCTTCTTCGTCTAGTCAGTGCTCAAGCAGTATATACAAATGATCTCCTCTTCTTGCCCTGTTGGGGGCTATAAATTTGAAGTGACAATTTTTCCCAGTGGAAAATTTTGGCGATTCCTGACTTTCTAGCACTACATTTAACCGGGTACAGTGTTTGTGTATAAGGCAGTAGAACCACCGACGTAAGCTCGGAACTACCTCTTCCATAAAGCTAAGAAGAAAGTTAATAGAAACAAAAGCTTACTTAAATCTTTCCTGCAGACAGCAAAAGATCACAGTCAGATTCCAGCAGGAGCTGATAATCTGTTTTAGCAATTTATACCAGCCCAGAGACAGCTGAACTTCTCATTGCGCTGTGGAAGCCTACCTACAGTTTGAGTTACTAAGGCTTGCACTCTTCCTCAGCACAGCTAGGAGATGCTGATGCTACTGTCTCCAATGCAATTCAGTAAGGCATAATTGAACTCAGAAATGACATTATTACACATTGAAAAAGTAGTGTAAAAGCTCCTCTCTTTTCCATCTGTTAACATTCAGTACTATTTATTAAATATTTTATAAAAGGAAGTTAGGATATTTATACATTCAAACAATCACTGCAGTTGTTGAGTAAAGGAAACAAATGAATTATCAGATTCTAAATTAAGCATGATTCTGGAGATATGCACATTTGCACATATGCACACATCACACACATTCTGTATGTGTGTGTGTATATATAGATATATAGTTATATTTTATAGATACGCCTTTAAATCAGATCCGAGAATACAGCACAGAATATCTTCACTTAGCTCCTCTTTCACCAGAGGATAGGATTGTCCAGTTTGGAAAAACCAGGTTCTTTCCTAAGGTCCATGTAGGTTCCATTGCTCACCCAGGAGTCATCGCTGGATTTCCTATCAAAGATTAAACAAATGTAAGCTTGTATTTTCCATCCATATGCTGTGTGATGCAGTGTAGCACCATGCACTGATACCAAATCCAGCCCATGAACCTGGAGCTGTGCAGCTCACTGCAGCCTGCAGACAAGGCAGTACAGCTTGGAGAGCTGAATGGGTGTGTCTGCACTGGGCTGTGGAGAGGCATCTCAATCTCTTATTCACCAGAGAACTTCACTATTGAAGAGCCAAATGCATTAACTCCTATCTGCTCTAATACTTTTGCTATATAATAATGAAATTCTTTATTCCACCATTTAAATCTATAGGATAAATCTCAGCTTTCAAATCCTCATTGTAAGGATTCAAATCCTCATTCTTATTCACAATTCTCATTGTGAATATACAAGCACAAAGTATTAGACTTTGCCTTTATCCTGCTTCCCTTTAGTAGATGTGATTGGCATATGATGAGTTAGCTCATCAGCTTGTCAGAGATGTACTAGTCTAAGCCATTCCCTTTTGCACCTATTTAAAACATTCCAGGGTTCCTCAGAAGTACAGTATAGATATATCCAGAAAACATAGGATCCCAGATCTGCTAATAGGACCATACAACATTCCTCTTGGCTCCAACTCTTTCACTGCACGAGAACAAAAAAGCTGGAGGGCAAAAGACCACATCCTCACCAGCATTCCTTTCTGTCTTTCCATGCCTCAAGTCTCCTGTTTAACTAATTTACAACAGGAAGAGATAAAGCGCCCTCAGAATGATAATTCTCTCCCCATAAAATAGGGGAAACATGTTCAAAAATAGCCCTGGAAGCAAAAGGCTCCAACTCTGCACACTTTCACACCAGGCAATCCTACTGAATTCAGCAGAACTTCAGCAGAGGTAATTGAGCTAAATCCAGCTACTTCAGCTTGCTTCAAAGAATCAGAGGTGCTACATTCATTCAGGCAAATTCAAATGTAGACCAAATATCAATTGCCATCAAGGCAAAAAAAAAAAAATCAGAGATGCACTAATAAAAAACTAATACATAACTGTGAGTTTTAACCAAGTCAGGAGTATTCTGCATCACCAAAGTACAAACCCAAAGTACATAGGAGAACTCTGGAAAAAACTGGAGCCTGTCACATGGCAATTTAGAATCAGATCTATAATAAGAATTTCAATTAATGATAATGTATGCTAATTATTATGCTATCTAGTACCTGAAAAATCTAGGCTGATGCTCTAGATTGTTTTCTTCTAGCACCTTCCGTCGTTCTCGCTGTAGCTGCTCGATCCTCTGCTTTTGCATTTCAGCCCCTTCAATGTTCCCTTCTTCTAGAAACCTGCAGCAGCAGTGATATGAGACAATCGGTCTTCTGCCCCCAGAAGAATCTAATCTTTCCAGCAGGTATTTCACAGTGTTTGAAAGGTAAACAGCTACCTCTGCAGACAACTGCACTATAAAAAAGCACTTAAGGAAAATTAACTCTTGTAATAAACTCAGAGGCACAGTTACATTAGATTCTTCTACCTGGAAATTTGCAAAAGTAAAAATTTCACTGAAGAAAGAAGTTTCAAGTGTCTCAGTTTTCAGTTACTCAAATACTGTATGCTCAACATCCAGTACCTGAAGTACTGAGGTTTTAACTTCTTTGGAAAGGCAGTTATCTAGAAGCAGCCAAGAGGCAATTTTAGGATACACTTCCATAATAACTAGACTATCTCTCAATAAGTGATTACAATGTCTGTTTCAGATGCACATTAATGTAAAAATAGAAACACACTGCAGTTATCCACAGAAAATAGTCTGAGTTCAGGGTAAAGTGAGTGTATAGAAGATTAAGGGCTATTTCAGGAAAATATTTCAGAGTTAAAGCTTCTTACCTTTGGTCTGGCCTAAAACGTGTATCAGTGGATGGGAGTAATGACCTAGTTTGTGGGTCCAGCTCATTTAACTCCAGTGCAAATTGTGTAAATCCATACCACTGTTCATAATCTTTAGGCATTGGATCTACAGAAGAAAAGAGTACATCCAGAATTCCAATTAAATGCTATTATATTGAGAAAGAAAATTTCAAGCTCCCTCCAGTCATTTGTTTATGCCTGATCCACAGTGTCAATTCAGGGGGAACAAGAGGTTTTTAATAACGTGACAAAAGAGAACATCCCCCTTGATATTTGCACTGCAACAAGACAGATTTCTGTTCTCTCAGCTGAATCACAGCACAACTGTGATGAAGGCCATGCTATTATCATAATGTTTTTTCAAAACACAGTAGACAAAACCCCACAAGCTTGGGAGAAATTCAGCTATCGCTGTCACTACAGAATTGAGCTTTGTGGGCTATCATCCAGTGTTCAACACATGAAATAAATGACACTTCTCTGCACAAGCAGTAGGAGTTTGTTCCTTTTTTTTCCCCTTCCTGCTAGAGTCCTCAATACTCACTTCATGCCCAAATATGAAAATGAGGGAGAATGGAGAAAATTCAGGAAGTCGTGGGATTAAGTTCTCATATTATTTAAATTATAGATTCTTCTGATCTAGCTTTTAAATGCTTGACAGAAATCTAATATTCTACAGAAAAATAACAAGAAATTGGGGCCTAATAAGGATATTAAAACAGTAAGCTTATACTCAAGAAGATCTCAGTTTGTGTACATGAGCCATTCTGATCACTAACTTGCTCTCCATATGCAGTTTGAAGATGAAGTTGTCCCACAGTATAAACTTTCATGCCACTTCCCAAAGAGTCGATGCACAACTTTCCCAGATTTATCCACAACACTGCCTTCGATCTCATGTGCATTTGGATTCCAATACTTTGCCTAGAATTAAAAGGAACGAGGGGAAAGAAGGTGCATAAGAGCTCAAGTGCAGGCTATTTTGCCATGCCTGTAGCATCAGGCTGTAGAGCAATGAGAGCTGTTCATTTAGGTGTGCATTACATTATCAAGTGCAAACAACTGCTGTTAGTACCATTACAATACAAACTTGTTAGTATGTTAGCTTCTTAAAATACTAACGTTAAGAATTGCATTTATTTCGTTTGCCTTTTTTTAGGGGCACTATGAGGTAAAGTGCAGCTGACCCTGAATTTTGCCCAAGGACAGTTGACCCTGACTCCTGACTTGGTTATCTACATGTCTCCCAAATTTGCAGAAGAGGAAGAGAAGGAACTCCTATGTTAATCTCCATTTCAAATACTTTACAATGTCAAAGGTGTGAGATTTGCAGGCTCTCAGTCTTAAATATTTGAACTTTAAACATCCAGTGCAACTCTGAAAATACATTAAAGTACTTTCAAGTAAGTATTTGGAAAAAAAAAATCATCCTAATGCTTCTTAGAAAGCACAAAGCATTCAGGAAAACAAATTTAAAAAGTCCAAACTTGCTGGGGAGCGTGCCATGCTGCATAGGTACACTGAAGTACTTCCCTTGTATCTGTATGGCCTGTTCTATGTCCAGCAGATCCTTTCTCCATCAATCAGATACAGAAAATGCAGGTTAAGGTAAGTATTTATCAGGTTAGAAATTTTGGCATTGTTTTGTATTTTCATTGATTTTCCTTTACTACAAAGTAGTAGTAAAGTACATCTATTGCCAAAACCTGAATTTGATTTCACTTATAAGGACAATTCCTGAAGAAGTCATATAGATTGTACTTGTGCTGAAGCAAAAGCCTTGAGTAACACCCCAACATCTTACTTAAACTCCTCTGAGTTCCTGCAAAGGGCTGGAAAAGAGCAGCAGGAGAAACACCCTGCATAAGCACTGGTCTTACAGCTGCTGAATGACTGCAACCACAGCACGTGCCAGTGGGCCAGTAGGAGGCATGTGGTGAACCACTGTCAGTAGCCACCTTGTGCTCATGTCTCTTATCAAACCCAGAGCAGGTTTTCCATGATATTCCCTTCCCCATAACTCGTCCATTTCCAGTGGAATCACTCAAGAAAGCTGTTGTTTCTCTTTTTTTCTAGTGAGTGGCAGTTCCTTCAAAGTTACAGATTTCAAGGAATCACAGGTAATTACAGCTTGTAAGCAGAAGTACTGGGATTCAGCAGAGAGCATCCTCCCACTGCTGTGCCTGTAAGAAAAGGCAGTGCCAACACTGCTGTGGTTACCTTTATGAAAGTCAGCTTGCAGTGGCATGTGTCATCATTAAGATTTTTTATGATGATCTCTCCATAGTGTTCAATCCATCTTTGCCCACTTAAGATGTTATGGATGCAGGATGTCACCTTATTCCATGCAAAATGGTCTTTAAAACTGTAAGGAAAAATATACACAAGAAAATTGTCATGCCATGTTCAAGTGAGCTCAAGCTTGAGGAAGAACATTTGCAGACAATTTGGTTAGAGAAACCAAATAAACCTTTTTTTTTTTTTTAACTAGAATGCTTCATCTTCTTGTTCCAAACCTTCTCAAAAACAAACCCTATGACAACAATCCCACCTCCCAGAAAATCCTTTTCACTTCTGCTAGATACTTTGGTCTTGAATTCAGTTCTCTCTCAATCTATTTTCCCTTCTAATCAATTTTAAGTTTCCAGAAGTAATCATTCTGGTATCTTCTACAGTCTGAGATGCCCATTCCAAGCTTGTAACACAGTGACAAGGATATGGGCCACCAGAACATGTACTTGGCTTGAGAATAAGCTTGGCTCAAGCTCTCAAGGCTGAGCCTAATATGCATGTTTTAGGCAAGAGCCAAAGTTTTCACCAGGCACTTCAAGATGCAGTTGCACACTGGGAAACAGCAGACAGGGAGAGATAAACAAATACCAATAGGGAATGCAGCATTTCACCCTTAATGAAAAAAGGAAATGCTCTTATAAAACAGCTTTACAAAGCATCAAGGAAAGGAAAGTCATGTGAAGACATAAATTTGTTCTGGGTATGGATGGCCAACTCACTACTGGTAAGGAAAAATATAAACTTACAAAGCACCAGTTTCCCCACAACAAGTGTCTCACATACATCCTGTGAAGTTACTGGAATTTTTCCCTACCTCCCCTTATCCCTTGCTTTCAACTTGCTGCTTTCTAAGAGCACACACAAGGACAGTTTGTACAGACTTACAGATATGCAGCCAGTTTATCCCACAGTATCTTGTTTTTCTGCCCTTACCTAATGCTAAAAAAATCTATTTGTTTCAAAATGAACATTAATACTAATGCTTAATTTTTCCCTATAGCCTTGGCACCTTTTTTGTACCAATTCTGTACCAAATACACAGGGATACAAACCAACACCTGGAGATCACATATTAATCAGATTGCTCCCCAGTTCATCAGTCCCTCATAGGCCCTAATATATTAATTTTTTTGGTTCTGAGCACTCATTCACATCCTTTTATTTCAAAGCTTAGGACAGGTGCTATGAACAGAACATGGTTTATACATTACCTTTTGGATACTATCTTACTAGACTACAATTTTATCCACTTGAAAAAAAAAGGCATGCTTGATTTGATGAGTACTAGGTTCTTGAATTTTTTGGGGTTTTTTTCAGATGGCAAGCGGGCAGATTAATTAATTTTGTACTCTCTCACTGCAAAACAGATTTAATTGGAACAATACTCAACCTTTAGACCTCTGGTTCTGCAAACATGATGGATATAGGCCAAATTTTAAGGGATTTTAATTGCTCATCAATAATGGGCACTCTGACAAGCCAGCATTGAAACACTGCAGATCTTTTTAAAAAAAAAACAAAAGGAAAGAAACCAACTGTACTCAGCACTTCACTACAGTGGCTGCTTCCTTGGATAATGAACACCAGGTATGTAACTGGTTCTACTTATCACTTACAGTCATTATTTCTGCAGTGATGATGGTTGTTGGCCTTGCCTACAGCCCAGAACATCCCATGGTGCCTGGGTTCCTACAAATAGAGTCAAAATAGACAGGAACACCACCACCTCTTCCCCCAAACCCATACTCAAGCAAAAGAATTCATAGCTCCCTTTACCCTGTAGTTTTTCCCTGTGAGTTTAAAATGCATTAAGGTTGAAATTCAACTGAAGTATGAAAATACCAACTTTTCTTTTTTCAAGGTATACGGGAGCCATGGGGGTTTTTTTCATTGTTTGTTTTGCAAAGAGTCAGTACGTCTGATTTATGCTTCTGGCTTTGGTTTGGTGGGCTCTTTCTTCCTCCCCTTTTTTCTTTTAGTTAACTCATAGCCAGCAGTCCTTCCAAAAGGCAGAGCAGAGCTCACTGTCCTCTGGATGAACGTGGCTGCAGTGTGTGCAAGCATCAGTGCCTGTGCAGGAACAGCAGTGGCAAGGGCAGCACTTACGCTGGAAGAGTTACATGTGTTGTGCCAACTGGAACAATCTCCATGGACTTCCCCCAGAATTTGTTTTTCCATCTGACATCTGGAACAAGAAGTAAAAAATGACAGGTTTAGTCACAGGTAGGTGAATCATGCTGTTTCTGGGCTCTACTTTATTTTCAAGAAATCCAAAATAACAAAGTGCAACAGAAGTGTTCAAATAATGTTTTGGGACCTTCAAATACGTGTTGGTGGGTTTAGTGTTGTTGCTGTTTGGTTTGTTTGATTTTCATCATAATATTGGTTATTTAAATAGCAAAGTAACAGGTGTTTAACAGTCCTCTCAAAAACTTTTTCAAAATAAAGAAATTTGAATAAGCTATAGGCAGCATATACTTCCCTGCAATTCAGTTGCTATTCAATGAATGCAGACATTTTAAAAAACAAAAGCAGAATTTCAAATACAAAAATATAACAAGAAAATTCACAGTCAAGAGGCTAAAGAAGGTTTCAAAGGGCATAAAATGGCAGAGGTTTTTAGTCCAACTCCCTCTCTAAGTTTAACTGGTCTTTTGAAATCTTGTTTGAATTACAGAAAGACATGTCCAAGTCTCATGCCTTTTCTTCAAAAATCTAAAAAATGTAAGAAAACTCAATGAAAGTTTAGCCAAATTTATTGAACAAAAGTACCTGGAAGAGAAAGAAACAGAGAGGAGCATGGCAAAATGTGCGAACAGTTAAATTGGGCTAGATAATCAGCCAGTAACTTTCATAGTAATTTCAGAGTTCAGGGGAATAGTAACCTTCCTATTTTAGACTCTAGGAACTCCATTCCCTGGCCAACCCTAAAAAGAGGGGAAACTTCAACTCCAGTCTCAAAAAGATGCTGGTTCTAACAGAAGGAAAACAAAACACCATTTCCTGTGCAATTCTGGGGGGGAAACTCTTACACTGATTGTGAGATGGATGCTGAAACCACACCTAAGAAATTACTCAGGTATCTCCTGAGTATGTATGTGCAAGATAGGAGCCACACTGGGCTGCCTATCATTGCCAAGGCTAGAATGGGATATAGGGCAGAATTCTGCACACAAAGCAGTTACTTTTCTTATCATGTGAGAAAAGGACCTTTTGGGTTTTTTGGTTTTGAAGTCTGGTGCTGGGTCAGCATCTTCAGTGACAGCAATTTTTGTTGTGATTCCTACACTGCACAAGTGCTCCAAAGCTACTTCCAGTATGATGTTGTTGAGGCAAATTCCGTCCTGGCTTTCTCTCTTCTGCAGTGGGATGGAAGAGAAAGGGCAAAGGTACACCCTACCAAGCCTGACAGTTAAAATGCATCACCAGATTGTGCCAAATTCTATGCTCACATAAATGGCAAAGCTGTCCCACAGAGATCAGCATGTGGGAAACATCTTGGGAGCCAGGGTGCAACTGGATCACGCAATAATTTTAGGACAGAAGAGAAAAAGCAAAGTGTTATTTCAAAGCTATGCTCACACTAATTCATGCACAGATGCTGGAATGGCTGAAACTTCCTTCATTTCCACTGCTCATGTGTTGACACTCCTCTGCAAAAGCAGAGCCAGCTTCATAAGTCATGGAAAGCTATTTCCAAGCTATTGGTCCCTGTCAGAGCCCAGTCTTCAGTTCACTAGATGTGATCAGGAGATTTCTTGGTGATGGAACACATGAACTAAGATCAGTGCCTGGTGGGATGACAGCACTACCCTGCCAATGTTGCTGCCTCCTTTTGAGCTGAGAAGGTGACACAGTAAGTGGAAGGATCTTTGCACACAGAAAGAACTGAACTGACTGGCAACCTGCCTTTAGGATTAAATTGGTGTTAATCTTTCCATGTAAGTTAATATAGCCTCATAACAACAGGTCACAGCATTTTAAAATTGCCTTTACAATGGAAAAAAAAATCACTGTCTAGCCCTCCCATAAGCTCAGCCAGCCATATTTAAAAACAAAGCAAACAAAAATCCCCAAGGCCTGCTGCACTCTGATTGAATGTCCTGTGCTCATCAAGACCAAATCTCAGACTCTCACATTAATCTTCAGCTCTCATTAGAAGATCTTCATTCTCTAAATGGAAATGTTAAAATACTTGAATGATAACCATTTTCAAAATCTGTTAGACAAGTCAGTCTCATCTATTTTTATTAAGACAGGCTGCTATCTGATTTTATTTATACAGCATTCAAGTTACTGAATAAATTTTTGGTCATCTTAGCTTTTGGGCTATGAACAAAAGGATTCTTGTGTCCCTGTGTTTGTTTACAAAGCAAAGAATTACACAGAATAATAAAGCCCAGACTAATGGGTTCCAATATCTGTTCAGTATGGCTCCATCTGTAATAACTATAATCAAGTCAGCAGAGCCAATCAGGAAAAAAAAAAAAAAGATTACAATATGGCCACACTGTGATTTCACAAACCCCTGGGTGAAGGATTTAAAGTGAGTTAAAAGGCATGGTTATGTTTTGTGTGCACTCCAAAATTATCTAATCACACAGGTACTGTTACTGGCTGACACCTTCACTAGCAGTACACAGCAAACAAAGCTCCAACACACATATTTTGAAAAAAAAACCCAAAAACCAGTGTTCAAATAGCACAAAATCTTACAGACTGTAATAATGCCAGCAGAGAAAAAGAAGGTAAATGTATTTACCCTTGCTGTTATGCTCATTTTTGAAAATTGCTTTCCGAACAGGTTTACAAGACTTGCCAAGGTTCAGGATTTAACTTGTAGTGTTTTCATGCTGTCTTCAAGCTTGTTTGTTTTATAAAAAGCTTTTTTACTAGAGAACAATATCCCCCCCCACAAACCCCAAACAAACCTGATTAATGTTACATGAAAAAAATCCAAACAAAGCAAAATCTCTTGAGAATTTTTATAATAGCAGAAGATCCAAGTAAGAAGGGTGCAAATAAGGATAGGCTAAGATTTCATAAAACCATTCTAATACAAATTTAAGCAGGGAATTTCAACTTTTCCTAATTTCTGGATACTTTGTGTTAGACATATAATGAAAACATTATGAACACTGTAAAAGTAAATGATAGACTGAAGAGTTACCTTGCCAAAAAGCAAAATTCACAGATTCAGCATGGCAGGCAGAAATAGGTGGGTGGTGACTGACCTAATAGCAAGACATGAAAAGAGAGGGGGGAAAAAACATTAACATATGAACACTTGAACAGTCATTTTGGTTTGGCTTCTTTTGTTTTGTTTTCTCCTTCATTCCCATATGGCATTTACAATTTGAACATTAGTTTTCACTTTGCAGTTGTGTCCTGAAGGGGGAGGCAGTGAGATTAATAAAGGTTCTCAGACCCAAGAAACCTTGAAAGAAATGGCAAACAATTATTTTAAAAGGCCTGAGATTTTGTTCCAGTGAAAATCTAGCAATATACTTTGTACATTGTCTCTAAAGTGATTATTAAATTTACCCTTAGGACCTCTTAACAGATTAACAAAACCACACTTTGCTATTTCTTGAGTGCACAGACAAAAATTTTCAAAAAAACAAAAACACAACAAAGGGCCAAAAGCTTCTGTACAGTGAATAACCACAAAACCCTGAGTATGAGGGAGGAGATAGTGATCAGCATCTCTAAGTGGGCCAGGGGTGAAGAAATCAAGCCAGGAAATTCCATCCAGCAATCCCTACCACTGCAGCAGTGACACCCCAGGTGTTTTGAGGTGAAACTCTAACCACATGCACTGCATTTCATCAGCTTTGGGCAACACCACGTGCAGAAATTAGGGCAACCACCAAACTAGCAAAGCAGGGACTGTGAGCAAATAAACAGTTCAGACTATTAAAATGCAACAGTAAATTAAAAAAGCACAAAGTGAAAGCAGCCACTGCCACTCCTCCTCAACCTGAATTATCCCTTCTGGGTGAACACAACTAACAACTGACCAGGACCAGCTCTTAAGATGTGTTATGCCTGCTGTTCCTTGGGCAACTTTATTTTCAAGTCAAATTGCTATTTTGCACTATGAAAAATCAACTCAAAAAAGTAAGTCAACTTTTCCTTTGTTTTTTTTATTACTCATTTCACAAATCTCTAACTAAGCACTTTTTCCCACAGCCATGCAGTTATTTATTGAACATCCTCTACTTGGTTAAAAAAAAAAAAAAAGAGTACTAATTACTTTCAGCTATGGCCTAATTCAGCAAGAGCAACACTCTATCTCTCTCTCTCTCTTACATACTGTACCCAGATTAACCCCAGATGTCACTATAATACATGGGTTAAACTTAGTTCTCACTTAAACTCTTATAATTCCAGAGTAAGGTCATGGTGCTAACAGGAGTTATTCGAAACTCCCTCTAGGGATAAAACAGAATCTTTGTTACTTTTGTATCTTCTGTGAGATATTCCCATTAATTACATTCTGCCTGCATTAACAAGGTATCTGGAGTAAGCATCAAAATGCTGGTGGCAAGCAATAAGTCACTGTTCTGATGTAAAGGGAAATATTTAATGCTTGCAAGCAAGATGCATTAAATTTCTTTCTTCCTATACTGCCCTCTGTTCCTAATATTTCTCCACCCCATATTCTTACAGTAACTTTACCACTCTAAACTCACTTCACTTATTTCTCATATTAGAACAACAGCTGTTCATAGCACAAGCCCGCTCATGTAGTAAAATTCTTCCTTATAAAAACTAGCCTTTGTACTGGTTTACCCAATATTCAAGTGAAAATATCTTCCTTTAATTCAGTGTAACTTCAAACACAGTACTAACTTTTATTCACCACTTTATTACTCAAATTTGATGCTGTGTTGGTACTTGCAGTACTCTGTACACATCATTTTAGTACTGAAGTAGCACAGTGATGAACCAGATACATGAACTCTAAATTTGATTCTTGCTTTGACTGTACTATTTTCTGTTGGGTTTTTTTCCCCCTCCTTATTTTCACTCTTGCCTGTGACATTTCCTGAGACTAAGGAAAGATCACATAACATTCCTTTTTGTCAATTCTAAAACAATGTGCAAAATGCTACCTTCACAGGTGGTCAAAAGCACTTTTCATTTCCTAAAGGAAGCCTCTTAGAAGTCTTTCTCTGATCAAATTTCTAGGTTGCACACCTTTGCCCACTTGCACTTTTTGTATTTTTTTGTTATGTCTAGACAGAATGAGACAGCTTTCAGTCATTGTTACTTTGCTACCAGGCGCCAGGTATTTGAGTTTTATCTCTTTTTAACATACGCTTCAAGCTTAACAATTTTGGTAGCTTGGCTGGTTTAAATTTAGTGTTTTTCACCCATACTTAATAATTATTCTCCTACTGGGGAATTATCTTCATAAACACTCAGACCATGATGCAGACATCCTTCGCCTACTCTGCTCTGGTTGCAAATTCTCAAGGCTTATCCTTCTAAGTATTTGGACAGGAAGCAGAAAGAGTCATTGGAAATACTTGTGGTTGATTGACTTACAGGAGGGATCCATTTTTTATAGAAGAAGACATTAAACCGCTGAAGATACAGTATTTTTAATGATCACACACAAAAGAAAGTGACAAGAATGTAAACTTTTGTTGCAGTTCTGATCAGATTTCAGCATGGGGAATTGCACTCTACTTAACCAAGTTATCTTGTTACTGGAGCAGGCAGCCTGCCAGCCTTTGCTCCTCCAGTGTCAGCTGCAGGTTGTGATGTTCCACAACAGACTTAGCAGACTTTCCTCAAAAAACAATTCCCTTTGTTTACAATTCAGCAAAGTCCCTTGGGTGTTGCTGGGCTCAGACAATGTAGAATAATCTTGTATTTTGCCAGTAATTCTAGAGAATTCCAACCACACATTTAGAATTCAGCAGTGTATCGAGTAGCAATTCTAAGGGTTGCTGCATACAATACCTGTTCTGCAAAGAACTGGAAACCCTTATCTTCACGGATACATTCATAGGTTTCTCCAAGCACAGGATTAAATGGCTTACTTCCAGCTCTGTAGTAACTGGATGCATAGGCAGAGACTGCAAAGGCAGCTATGTACACCTGGGAAGTACATATTTGGGACTCAGATTAATTAATTTACAACAGACACAAAACAAATAAAAGCAAGCTTGATCCTGATTCTGTATTTTTCCCTTCATTTGCAGGCTACAAACGTGCACGCCTCCTGCAAGATAAGCCCTAGTTCACACATTAGAGGATTATTCAATTTTCAGAGTCATTCAATAGGTCAGGGATAGAATTGTTAGGGTCAGATACTGCAAATTTCATCAACTGAAAACAGCATTTCTGAAAAGTGTTTGGAACAGCTCAGCATTCTGCAATACGGTTCAAAGAAGTAACCTTAAAAGTCACTGTTAAATTTTTGTATAATAACTGGTTTTTATAGTTACATCTGTGACTCCATAAATGTACCAACCATCCTTTTCATATACATGGCACAGGAACTATTGGATGGTTCTTCACCAACTTTGCAATTTTTAATGCTGTTTGACTTAAATTGTTTTTTATCCACTGGGTGCTATTACTCCTAATCATGAAACTGTTGATCATGACTGACACACAGGCAGCCCTCCAAATTTTTGCAGTCAACTCAAGCATAACATGAGGAATCAGAATTCAAGGCTGTTTGATTCAAGTCTCTTTTGTAACACTTTTTTTCCCTCTTTTCGTTCCATTTTCCTCATCTTGTGAAAGTGTAGATACTCTCTTTTCACAGTTTCAGAAAACAAATCCACTGAGGATAGGCTATTTTATGAACTATTGCAATTACTATGCAGCAGCCAGTGTTAAATCTTGCTTCAGGAATTTCTCAAAGGTAAAGAATATAGAAGTCTGAGGTAATTTCCAGATGCTTGGGTGTGGGGAGGAGGGAAAAGGCTTCTTTTCCCTCCCTTTCGAACAACTACTGCTCATTTCCTTTTCCTTTTAGCATATGTTCTCAAGAGAATAAAAAATGCTATGGACTGAAACCCCCAGTGAATGACCCCACCCTGGGAACAGGCCCTAAATTGTAACCCTTGAAAGTGTCAGAATGTCAGAGGAAAGAGACTTTTCAAGCAGTATTTTTAACATGACTACCTACTCTCACTAATAACCTCATTTTGAGATAAGATATATTGAATTGAAAAGGCTTAATACAGTTTATGGGAAAATCTGTATCTCCCATTTAAGAGAATTTAGGGAGTTTCTAATCCTTTATTTATGGGTTTATGCATATTAAGTAGCTCTTGTACACCTGGAAGCAGAACAACAAATGCATTTCTTGTTGTTTCTCTCTTGTTCTTTTGCCAAATGCAGAATTCAGGGTTCTGCACTGGGAGAGGATGACATCATTATTGTACCCAACATACAGCATGCAGCCTGGTTTTGAGATCCTGAACATTTTGGATAAACACAAAAAATTCAGAACACCAGTTAATAAAAACCATGGAGCCCAGTTAGTTAATATAAAGATATCACAGCCATGTAGAGCTGGAAGATCCAGAATCTCTATGAAGAAATGTGTTACCACATCAGACAGCACTGAAAAAGATCTATTGTAGCTTTCATCTTGAGAGGGAACTAAGCTCAATCCCATCCTCCCTTTTTGCTGTATATTTTTAATGTTAGAGTGCATCAGCTGCAAAACAGAACTAAGCTCCTTCTTTGTTTAAACTTGCAGTACAGCAAGGTACTTGAGGAGAGACTTCCTGAAAAAGCAACAGAAATGAAACAGGGGAGTCAAAAATAGTGGCTATGTGAGTATGTACAGACATTTGGAGAGTTTGCTTCTCTCAGCTGAGAGAAGCAAAACAATGGAATTGAACATCTTCACTTCTTCAGCACTGCTTTTATGTTTATTCTATTCTGTTGAATGTTCCTGAGTATTTGGAGTCAGGTATTTACCATCCGCTCGAAGGGGTTTGGCGTGTGCGCCGCCGTATCCAGGAGCTCGCTGTACTCCAGCTCCTCGCAGAGGCGCTGCAGCGTGTTCAGGGGCTCGTTTAACTCCACAGGCATGGCCACTTTGGAGAGATCCTTCCCTATGTTATTCCTCAGGATATTCCACAGGCTGATGTTACTCGTGTTAGGGCACGGAGCTGGTAAACACGTTCTCCGTTTAGAATTGCATCCGATTCCGCTTTCAGAAATACAATCTGAAAAGGAAGGAAGTGGCAGAACAATTAAATTTGCATTTTCTTAGTTTCATCCCCCTTTGCAAACATACATTAAAATGCAACCATCTTTCCTTCTGTCAAAACTTCCTTCCACCCACGAATCATTTAAGTATTTCACTTGTGGTTTGAAGATAGCCTGTTATAAAAATGACAAAATTAAGAATCACATTTTATGTACATTAACGGAAGTAAAATGCCAAGTACGAGAGATGCATAAAAATGACCTTCTTTTCCCTTGAAGTCTGCAAGAAAAGGCTCAGACTTTCCACTGAATTTGAAAGAATAAATATTATAACTATTTTATTTGTAACAGAGATGGATTCCTATCTGTTTAGGGGATATAAACCTCCTTACTTGACAGACCTTCAATTAAGTTGACACTTCTCAGAAGGCAAGATGTAACTTACAGATGCAAGGATAATAACTACTCCTACTGATCTTTTCCTACTTCTTTGCATACTCCTACCAGGGAAATTTACTGTACCATGAATTTACATTCAGGCTTTTCCCCATAGCATTTAAACATAGCAATGTTACTTTGAGATATACCCATACATTGATGGAAAACTGATGTGTTTTAAGGATGCAAAAGCTGAAGCAACTGTAGAGCTATGGGTTTGCTGAAGATTAAAAAAAAAAAAAAAAAAGACTCAAGTCAAGAGTCCTTGACATGAATATCTGAAGTCTGTGTTCCTGTATCAAAGCAATCAGAACAGGATAAATAGCTCTAAGTGTGCCATGACAGAATTTGTAGCAGAATCCAAATAGAGCTACAAGCTTCCACAACAGGCACTAGTCTGAAGTGATAAGTGATTATATTGCTTAGCTGTACATCACTTCTGTTTCAGAGTGTGTTTGCCTCTACAAGAACATATTTTATCTTTCCAGGTGCCTCAGGAGCACCTAGGAAGCTCCTGCCTTAGGATCAGTTACTATTTGGGGGCACTCAGGAATAGCCTCAGTCTGTCAAGCCCTGTCCTTTTCTGGCTCTCCTCACACAGCTCTGTCTCAAAGGCATTAAACCCACACTGGGCTGCACATCTCCTTCTGTGCTACACATGCCTGAAGAGTCCCTGCCCTAAAATGCCCTTAACCAGTACTTCCTCTTCTCTGCCCCTGACATAAGCAGGGTATTAGCAGTGCTTACAGCAGTGACAGGGGACCACAAGGACAAACTTCTCCATGCCTGCCATGGAACTTTTACAGGGTAATCAGTAGCCTCAGAGTTTTGAGGAAGGAGTTTCCATCTTTCTTGCCACTGGCAAACTCCAAGTCCTAATACCTCATATGATTGAGTTACTCTAACAAGGTCATTATGAACCATTTCCAGCCCCTTGCCTGTGTCTTTCTTTTTACTTAAAAATGGCATGGGCGCTATGAGTCAAAAAACCGACCTGAAACAATTATACTGTTGGGAGTTAAGGAGCTCACTTCAATGCTTCCCTATTGGAAGAATTTATCTAATATCAGAAGAGGCCAAAAAGAAGGATGTTCCCTTAGCTAACTCAGGAATGAGGCAAATACTAAAAACTTATGCTCGTTCAAAAGAGCTCCCAGAAATGGGATTTGGCTATGTCTTTTGAAAACTTATGATTAAAAACAGGATTCCAATTGGCTCATTTACATATTCTGGACCAGTCCATTAATTGAGGTAAACTGCTGAAAAAACAGAGTGGAGCAAGAACTTCAGTACTCAGATACAAATTTTCTAAGCAGTGAAGTTTGCCTAGTCTCCATTAGAGAAAGGCCCAGGCAGTTCTGGTTTGTAGGAGCTGTGACAGACAGGATAAATGCCAAAGGAGGTTTAGACATCTGACCTCCAGTTGGAGTCAATGACTTCTGAGGCCAAACTGGACCATTATCAACATCTGATCTGACCTTCTGCATAACAGTGGCCACAGGATTTGTCATAATCCCACAATTTATGGTGCAGCTAAAGCCCTGTAGGAAAACGACATCCAGTTTTCTATTATTGGCAGTGGCAGGCTGCCCAAAGCACAGAAATAGCAGGTACCAGAAGCATGCAGAGGTGCTTCTTATACTGAAGAGCTTCAGTGACAGTCTTTGTCAAAAGAAGATGAACTGCCACATTAATACAGCTTTCTAAGGTCCAGATCATGAGATAAATTCATTTGAATTCATTTCTATCTTAAAGGAAAATTTTGAAATTTCTTTATTTTCTTTCAGTTACAGAATACATATTAAACTACCCAAGTACATAGGAATCTGCTGGTTCTTGGAGATGATCAGGAAACAGCTGCTAGTGAGAAATCAGTGTTCAGCATTTTTGAAATAAAAAATATATTGTTAGACTGGGAAGAACATTGTGGTTAGCTGAAATGAGTTGAAGGCACAAAGCCAATTAGGTTGTAACGACCAATTCTTCTCCTTTTTTTGAATCTCTTTCCATTAGGAGGACAAATTAGCATAGGTACTAACAACATTATCATGAGTAATACATGCAACAAAGAGATTCTTATGGTCATGCACCAAAGCTGCCAGTGAGTAATTATTCTCATGTTCCTTTAAACACAGAGTTCTTCTAAACCAACAGGACGTCTGAATGCAGTTGCTAAATTTCAGACTGAAAAAACAGTGTGACAAGGAAAAAAACTTGTTTTAAAAAATGAAAGCAGCTGGGCCTTACTACTTTGAAAAAATCCTGTGGCCATGAGAAACTGAGAGAGTGGGAGTTGCATCAAAGAAGCCAAGAAAAGAGGTGTTTCCCTGCTGATAGAGAGCCACTGTCCTGCCTAATCAACAGTGCCCAGAGAAGCAGATTAGCTAGAATCTGCTGTTCCAAACCAGTCTCAGTCTATACGAGAAAAAACACAGGCTTTTTACATTTCAAAACCCAAAATATCAAATTATCTAGTAAGAGAAGAAAAAAAAAAAATCCAAAACAAGCAGTAACAAAATTCTCAAAACATGGCATAAAAAACTCACTGAACTTACCTAAAGTTTGTCTTTCATTCTCCATGTCATTGCTTAGGTTATCTTCTGAGACATTATCACTGATATCACTTACATATGAGTCATCATCTGATACCTGAGTGTGGGGTGGGGAAAAAAGCAAGATACAGCACTCATTAAAATAATCCCAAATGCACGTGGACATTATTACTCTCAGCTGCAATTATTAATATAATTGAACTGTTCAATTATTAATATAATTGAACTGTTCAAGCTGTCTTTCAGTACTTTGGAAAAGTACTACGAAGTCCTAAGAAGACACGTTTGAGTTTGGGAGAGATGGCTATAATTGAAATTTTAGCTTGAGTGGAGACATGATTCCTCTCCTTGGCTTCACAACTAAGAAGGCTTTCCTCATATCAAAAGCCAAGGTTTTTATGGGACCCAAGAGAGGAAACAAAGTTGGAATAAATTTCAGAATGTATGACATCAGACTCAAGGCACCTACAGGTACTCAAGGACAGGTATGAATAAGTATTTTTGTGATGCAATTCCCTGGGCCCCTGTATAATGACTCGAGGCAGCCTACAATGTCTGCAGTATCTGCATAAAAGCTACTTAATTGCCATCTCTCTCACAGTGTATGTAAGACTTCTTCATAATACTTGCTACCCTTTACAGTGAAGAGACAATGACAACAAATAAATATAAATGACATATTAATTTCCAAATGTTTTGAAAATTTAAATTTTCTGGCAGTCTTCTGATGTACAGTTAGGGCTCAGAAAGATTGCCAGTCAATAAACAGATAAGAAAATACATCTGAGTGATGTAAATCTTCTTGCTCAGACCTCATTTTCTGAAGAACTAGCAGACAGCAGGACTTCCTGAGCATCAAAAAATTCTGTGAGAGAGTCAGCGATAGACAGTCTGCTTTCATTGGAGACCTGGTGAACCAGACCTCTGCCTTCCTCTCTTGAATTTTCCTGTTTAAAAGAAGAAAAAGTTTTGAGCAGGGAAGTAGCACAAACAACATTCATGCATGCAATTCCACAGTCTCCTAACTTGAAGGGCTGTAAAACACTGGGAGAAGATTGCACATGCTTCTCTTCAATTTACATGAATGATAGCATGTGTTTCAAAGTGGGATTTAAACCAAAGTAAAACAGACCAAAGAGAAGGAAAAAGAAGGAAAATAAAGCAATGCATATTGAGTAAATCACCTAAGGTGCTGCACATAAAAATGCTTTGCTATTTGGATGATTTAGCAAGATATATCCAAGTGTATCATCAAAAAGCCCACAAAAGAACAAAACTCCCATCTCTTTATATTACACCCTAGATTCACATTCCTTCCTGATCTTAGCAAATTAATTAATCTTTTCCTGCTCAAGCCTTGCTCAATGCAAAGCCTGCAGTAGAGTAGCCTACAAAATTCAGAGGGGTAAAGTTGCTTTGTTCATAAAGTATGTTTTCCTAGCTCTTTTTATTCCCTAATTTTCTATGCTGTGTTTTGGAAATCATTCTTACATATCCACATCTGAGATATCTCCATGTTACCCAAAACCAACATATTATTAAAGCCACGTAACCGGAATTGATCCTGATAGCCCCTCCCATGGAAGCACTACAGATCATTGGTGTAAGCAGAGCTCCAACGGGTGGCCTGGAAAAGGTGGGGGGACCAGTGAGACTTCTCATTCTGTGGTGGCAGTAAAGAAGTTGGAGAAGCTTGTGTGCCACTGTTTTCCCTGACAACTCCACCAACACAAGGGAAATGAGCTATGCTGGCCCAAATGAGTGTATTAGCTGCTCTCAAGATTTTCTGCATGAGGTGCCTTACTAGCTTATAACCATGACTTCCACATCGTAATTTTGCAGGAATTGTAGTATTTTTATTTTCAGAACAACATAATGAACAACCTGACAAGCCCAGAATCAGGCTGACAAACCTTCTTTCAAAGCTTTTCTGTTGGTAGGTTTTGCTGTGGTATGGAAAGTTATTCGGTACACGCTGATAATGGTGACATGGGAACAAAACAAACTGCTATAAAAAAAGACTTGAAAAACCCCTCCTTTTACAGCAGGGATAAAAGAAAACCTCAACATTGTTCCTTCTGGAGGAAGGCAGTTATACTAGCCTACAAGTAAAAAAAAAAAACAAACAACGTTACACACATAAGCATTGCTACTGGGATTATTTCCAATACTATTTTGAATCCGAGAAGGAAAGTGAGCAGGAAAGACTCATAAAAGAGCATCAGGTTTATATATCTAACACATTAAGCTTCAGTTTTTCTTGTTCCATATTCCCCCTTTGGCATGGTGAACTACAGTTAAATTACCCAATGGACAAACCAAACTTTTCCCTTATGCAAAGGCTTGAGCTACTATTTTATACTGCTTCAATTTTCACAGGTGGATCACAGCACCCAATGCATCATTAAGTGACAAGTTTTGTGCAGTTGCCCTGTCTTTCTCAAAGCAGCACTACTGTATCACAGTCCTCACACAGTCTTAAAATGAAGCTTCTCCAGTATAAGTGATTTCATCCTCAAGTTCCATCCCAAGCCATGCCAGAGGGAATTTGTAAATGCAACCTCCAAAGGACCTTCTGAAAGCTATTTTTGTCGTGTGTGTCTCTTTGTGTGTGTATAGCACATAGCACAAGATTCAAAAATAACCCATTGTCATTGCAAGGACCTCCACTGAAAAAGAAAATAACTCCTGAAACGAAGTAACAACGCATTAATGCTTTTCTGGATAGCAGTTTAAGGGCCGTTCAAATTCTCCTGGGTTTTAAAGCAAAAGGCATCAGAATGATCAACTACCTACAGGAAAAAAGCCCAAAACTGAACAGCTAAATATGACCAAAATACAGCTCCACTACACCAGAACTGAACCAGAAGCGAACAGATGGAATCTGTTCTGGAATGACTAAACTGTCTTTAAAAATAAAAGGAAATAATTAGTTACATAAAAGCCCCAGCATTACATGCACTCAAGTTCTAATGAAAGCTTTATACTACAAGCACAGCAGAGGTTTCTGTATGAGTTAACATTTAGGAAAATCCATCAGAAATAACACAGTTCTGGCTTCCCTCACTAACACCATTAACACCCACATCTTATGACCTATAATTACACTATTTTCTCATGCATTCTGCAGTGAGCCAAAAAGCTGTCTGAACATCAGTGGAATCTCAGACCAGCTAACTTGATGTAGAAGAGTCCCTGGCTTCACACAAACAAGACTAAATGGCTGAAAGGGCTCTTGTATGTCCCATTAACTTTGATCCTTTCTTGGAAATGTCTGGTAATTGTTCTAAACCTTACATGATCCACACTGGTAGCCAACATTCTGGGCTAACAGCACTTGGATGGGTGACAAAAGATCTACATGACTTAACAAAGGATTAAAAGGGCAAGAGAAACAGTGGCACGAGGGTGACAGGTGGCAGCTCTGTACATGCTGAATGAGAAGCAGGCAAGGGAGAACACCAGGAACCAGTAGCAGAAAGCAATGGAAGATGTGTTCAGGAAACCTGCTCACCAGGCAAGCCTTAGAAATCAAACACCACACAATGCACCACCAGAAATGACTCACAACCAGGAAAGCAGACTGGCTTGGCTAACACACCACACCAAGGCGGGGACACGAGAACAGACAAGAGGCAGCTATGCAGCACTGTCTAGATGTAGGGGCTGGAGGAACAGGACATCACTGAAAGAGGAAATCCATACCCACCTTCACCAAATCTGGGCTTGGTTTTGCATTAGATGCTGAATCAATGATCTTAGATTCGGCATGTATTCTGCGTAACCGGTCTTTAAGATCTGTGTTTTGTGCTATTGCCTGGAATATTTAACAAAAATATTGGGGATATAAAGTTCTCTTGAACGTGGCTTTCTCGTATAAAAAGGGGCAAAGACTATTTAAAGTGTAATATAAAACACCACCACATCCTTTTTTTACTGGTTCAGTGAATCCTTTATTATAAATACTTCAAAACTTACTCCTTATCTGTCAAGTTAAAACTGTTTTTTTTTCCTAGTGCGAGGAAACAGAGACATCAGTGGAGGAAAAAAGTCAAAGATGGCAGGCATATTTTTCTTTTCATGCCCCCTTCCTTCACCCCCATCTCCAACATAGCCTCTCTCAACGTTAGTTCTTGCCACATTCAAAACCATTTGATTTTCCCATACTGGCAGTTTCCTTTGCCTTTCAATGACAGATAAACAAGACATAAATTCACACAGGTAACAGGTACAACTCGTGTCCTCTCAGATTATAATGGCAATGGTCAGAATAAAAGGCCTCTACTGCAAACTCATGTTTGTTACATGTTATTTACTTATTCTGGGTGCATCTGATAGACAGATGTCAACTAGAGTAGACTTGTAGGAAGAGAGCCTAACACTGCAATGAAAATGTCTCTGAAACAAGAGATTGCATTATTAATTTTGGAACATTTTTGAAGACTTACATCCCATTTTAGTGATCTGAATCAATACCAGGATGTGGAGAACCCTGCTGTTTGCACATCCGCTTTATCCCACAAATGCTTCTGCTTTTGGCAGTAATTTGTGTTCAAAATTCTCTTGGGTGCAGGAAAGCCAGTAAGCTCAATGTGATGAAGGAGAGGAGAAAACTTATTTCTGGCTTTAGCTATATGTGGTCTGAATTTGCCATAAAGGTATATATATCCCTACTGTGTCAAATGCTCAGGACTGTGTTAAATCCTCATCAAGCAAGTGCAAAATAGCTCTCCTGTAATGACAATTTCCCATTTTCATTATTTGCTACAAAATCTTTTCTTCTTTCTGCTGGCTTCTTCCTCCTCCCAAACCAGAAACATTGTATCTTTTCCCATTCTGTATTTCCTTTTCTTAGAATGTGTGTAGGTCAAGGATACTATCTTAATGAGGGAGAAGCAGAGGCAGATATGCTAGTTTTGTGGGGGTTTATCCACTTTAAATCTGCTCATTTTTCTTCCACTGCCAGGCTGATGGGAGCAAAACAGAGTTATGTTTGATAGCTTTCCACCTGTGAGTGAATGTTTTTTGTTCCTCCTGTACAGAAAACAAACTAAAATGAGCAACAACAAACACTAAGCCAAAGTCATTAACACAAGACTCTTTCTTGCGAGGAAGTCTAAAAAATATATCAAGTTTATCATATCCATGCTTCCAAATGTCTTAAAAGGAAGTTCATTTCATTCTCCTACAGGATCTCTGCTGTACAGGGTGAGAAAATTTCTGTTGGCATGACATTACAGACCTGCAGATTAAAAAGAGCCCTCATAGGTGATCACCTTGCTGAAACAGCCAAGGTTCAAAGAAGACTTCTGGATGGGCTACAAGACTGATTAAGCATCAGATAAAACCTAACAGAATTATTTTTTAGACATGTATAGGATGAAGATGGACAACCACATTTCACTGCCTAGAAAACAAAATAATTCATGCTAAGCTGAGTGTTCACTAAGTTCAGCAATCTTAAAACTGATTTCCTGATATAAAATGGTAGACAAATAACGCTGAAAAAATAAAAGCCACCTATTCAAATATCAGAAGTGGAACATCTGAAAGCCAAAAACAAAAGTAGTGCAAGTGAACAAGTACAGTTATTACACAACTTCAACTTTCTCTAAACACTGTGGAGACATTGCAGTCTCTAGAGGCCCAGGCAAAGAGGCATGTCATACTCTTAAAAACTGTGATCACATGCAGCTTTTGCAAAGCAAAGGGAAGTTTTCATACTGAAATAATTCCCAGACTATCTACATCCCACTGATCAGTGGCAGAGAGTCTCCCCTGCCCTGATGTGGTGTTTGCAATAAACTCTGAAATTTTAAGGCCACGGTAATGATTGCCCTCATTGCCCTGGAGTCAGATCAGTTTGGTTGACATTTTTAAACATGACCAAGCTAAAAAGTTCTGGCCTCTACCAATTACAGAAAGAACACCAACCAAACCCCCACCTTTTTAAAGAGCACAATCTTTTGTCATTTAGAACTCTGCCCTAATAGCTCCATTGCTGCTTTTAGAGGACTGAGAGATAATTGAGGCTGGAAGTCAATATAAACAAGTTGTACTGGAATTTGCTTTGCAGTGTCTTGGTGCAGCATGGTGAAGCTCTAGTGCATTAAAAGGGACAGCTGAGTGCATTCAGCCACCCTCACCTTTGTTTTATGCCAAGTCATACGGGGAATATTTGAGTGCTGTTAGGTAAAAAAAAAGGAAAAGGAAACATGCAACCTATCAGAAGTGAGTAGTAGCATGTTCAGAAAGAAAGCAGATTCATAGTTACAGAGCAGCCCTCTGATTCTCCATCTCAAATAATACAGATTAGACTACATACCTAAATCAATCCATCTATCAAACTCCAATGATTTGACAATACCTTTAACATTTAGCAAAATCTCTGAAAAACACATCTATAATAAGTTACTATGATTGAATTCTGCAAGTTTTAGCACAGAGCTGACACTTTAGAAACAGAAATTAACTACTCTAAAATTTAAAAATAGTATCTGATGACAATGAAGCTTGGTGAGCTTCAGCATGTCACTTACAGATGTTAAGGCATTCTTCAAGCCCACTATTTGTGCAGATGGAGATGAGGATGCATCATACTCCAGCATCTGCTTCAGCTTTTCTCTCTCTGTAGATATGGTGCTGAAAGCTGACCTCAAGGTGAAGTAAACTAGAAGCATTTAATAAAAAGTGACAGTTAAAAACATCAGCAGCCAATTGTATACACACCAATTACATAAAACTCCAATAAAGCATCATTTATGGTGACAGAAACAAGAATTTAGGTTGAGAGATCCAGGGTGGGTTACTAAAACCAAGTAATATTAATCAAGGCTATAGGGTAGATTTTTTGTAGGAGACATGTTTATGGTGAAGAATACTGTGTTGACCATATTAGCCACAGTCAAAATTACTCTGACTATTTGTGACAGATGGCAACAAAGCTAACTAACCACATCTGCTCTTCACTTGCTTTTGTTTCCCAATTAACTTGAATCTTCAGATGGTCATGACTCTATTCCATATTCCTCTATAAATTCCGAGGTGGGGGGGGGGGGAGGGGGAGAAGAAGAGACAAAAGGGAAAAAAAAATCAAATAGGAGAAAAAAAAAAGAAACAGGCAGCTATAACACATATTGTGCTACAGCTCTAGGGTTAGTAGTTTCCCCACAAGCAAGTCAACTGTGGCGTTATGTTTTCTTATCTCTTTCTGTGCTAGAGCAATTCTAGCTTGTTAGATGATTTAGTGACTCAAAGGGTCAGATCCTGAATGATGTGCATGCTGTGCTGCTACTTCTACTCCTTCCTGAGGCATTATCACCAGCCCAATACATCTAAATCAGACAACAGATCATGCTATTTTAATATCACTACAGGGGGGCTTATAGGGGAAATGCACTTTTAGAATTTTTTTCACCACTATGACATTGCATCTTCTCTTTAACCACAAGGAATAAAAATTTATTTGAGCAGTGCTTGTCGGTGTAGGTTTTCAGCATTCATCTGACTGGAGCATTAGAGGACTTCTGAGGACCTAATCAAGCCCTGTAATACAGCCATGAGACTTGCCAATGCAAAAATGAATCCATTTACAGGGAAATGAAGGTAGAAAATCTGAGCATGGATGCATGAGAAGGGCAAACAACAAGAAATTCCCAATACCTCTCTCTCCTAATCATCCACTCTGAGTTAACCTGAATCTTCATAATTTCACTGAGTAGTTATGTAACCCAACTTAGACTTCTGAAAAATTATTCTTAAGGTATATTCCAATACTGCAAACCATTAGCAAAGCTAACTCTTATACTATCCAAAGAAATCTTTAACAGTATTACAGGGTGGGAAGGGAAATATATCCACGGTGACCTATTCTGTTGGGCTTTCTTTTACATGTAGATAACATGACCAGAATCTTCAGTGACCTTCACTGACATTTAATATTTTGTATACTAACTTTATTTTTCAAGAATTACTGCCAACTACATGACTAGTGTTACATTTTATGCAATTTGCATCGAAAAGGTGGCAAAAGAGGTTTCTCCACTACTTTTTCTTGGAATGGGGGTGCTATGAAATTACTTTAGAGAAAAATTCTTTATCCTCTTAGTAAAATGATTCTGCAGTCATTATAACAAAGTTAATTGTCCCTTCAAACGTGTGGATCAATCTAACCAAAATTTCTGTCTTGGACAATTCCAGTAAGATGATCTTGAGTAGTTGATTTCTTTGCTCTGCTTAACAGCAACTTTTCCCACTGCCTCCCACCCTCACTTCTTCTCTTCTTTTGGAAAACATACGTCAGTTTTGACTATAATTGGCTTTGTGAAGTTTACTACTTACATACATTCCTTACATAACAGAATCAAGATACATCAGCACCAAAGGGGAGCAGCAAGCCAAGAATGCTTATTGATACCATCAACCATTACCGTGTGCCAAAGGGGGCAAAGCCAATCCTCCCAAAAGCCTTTCAGCCATAAATGCTTAAGTGCCTCCCTCACCAAGATCACTTAAACAATAAAAACGTTTCTGGTGCGAGGGTGATGGAACAAAGCGCTGCAAATGAAAAATGATTTTGAGGGAAGAAATATTTCTAGTCAAGCTCCCCCTCTGGCTGCTTTGCATGATTTACTCTTCTGTATTCACTAAAAATAGGTTACTACCATAGCAACCCTTGCATCACCAACAAATGTTGACTCTGAACCACGGTGAAGCGCACAGAATATAGAAACATGAATGTGCCCATATGCACAAATATGCATGCAAGCACAAGAGAGTAAAGTCTGCTGTATTTCTAGCACCTGATTTTAGGTATTTTACCTTTTGGCAACATAGAAAACAATCCAGGCTTTTAGCACACAAAACAAGGGATAGTTCTCTATTAAATGAAAGTGTAAAAAGTGGTGATTAAGCCACCTTTTTCAAATGGCTCAAGATCTCAACACTTGCAATTCCTCAAGGAAATTAAAGGAAGGTGTTTTCTAAACAATAAACAGGAAGCATTTTCAGAAGTCATATCATCATCAAAACTAGGATGATATAAAACCATTTATAAAAGACAATTTAATTTACCTTTATGTGCAACATGAAATAAGTCCTCTTGCATTTTAGTAAATTCTGATGATGTTTCAGAGCCATCAGAGTAATTTTTCTCCTCTACAAAATCTATTGTAGATAAGTTTGGATTGGAAGCATGCAGTCTCATAGGGGCAGAAAATACTGAAGGCACCTGTAAGTTGGATAGTAATTTGTGATGTTTTTATAAACAAAAGAAAATTTTGTTTTACTGTACCCACTTGGATTCCATGTTGGAGACACCAAAAATGAAAAAAATTACTGTCAATTATCGATAAGCTTTGATTGATGACACCTGGCAAATGAAACCAGAGATAGAACTTCATCCAAGGTGCCATAATGGGAGATTGCCAAACTCAAAAAGACAAGGCCATTGAGAGCTGTTACATATGCCAGGTTATTTCCCCCCACTTATAAGTATCTAATCACATGGCCTCTGGATGCAAATGTGCACAAAGCTCTCTAGGGAATTTGCAAAAATCTGTACTCATTAAAAAAAAAACCAACCAAAAAACAAGCCAACAAACTCCAACAAACTGGAGAAGACTGACAATGGGTAAAAAACACGGCCAGTGTCCTGAAGGTAACAGGACAGATATTCTATTGCAGATATCAATGACATCACATTTGTGTTTTGTCTGATATATTACCACTAAAAATGAGCTAACATGGGACTCTACTTAAAAAGGATTCGTATTTCCTTAACTGGTCATGCCAAGAAGTGATCAATAACTAAGGTTTGGAGGCAGGTGGGCTCTGAAAGGACTGAAGTTACCTGTAACATTCCTTTAGCCTCTTTCCCAACAACTCTGGATCGCCACCTCCTGTGTGTTCTCTTTTCCTTCTTTGGGCTTTCAAAAGGTCCAACCTTTTAACAACACACAAAAACAACAGAGACTGCCATAAATCCAACAACACTAAGAAACACCTCGATTCTTTAGGATTTGGGGTTATTTTTCGGAATTGTAAGGGAAAATAGTTTTTGGTTTTGTTTTTAAGCAACAAACCTGCATAGCATTTATAGCAGGGGCTGAATAGGTCCTGTGAAGAACATCCATGCTCTGTAACAGCTGGTTCATTTCCAGTAAATATGTGTGACAGTTGGAGAGGTCTGTTTGGAACAAGAGAATATTTTCAGTTGCCCTAAAGTAACAGACACACTGACAGTTTTCCTTCTTTGCAGGCTAATCCTATTTTGATTGCAGCTAGCTTAAGTTATTCATTGACTAAAAGCATTAGACTGCTGGATAAAATGATTGTATCCTATAGTCAAGTTTAAATTCAAAATATTGAAATGCATCTATGTGGTGTGTATAATGATCATGATATCTTCTCCTAGCTGGATGGAGAAAAATGAGAATAATGTGATAATTTCTGCAGTTTGAGATTTGTCAAAGCTCCTCATGGCGAGGGTAACAATGCCACAGGCATCAACACTGAATTGTACATTCAGACCTAGAGGTGAGGCTCCTCTGCATTAGAGATGAAGCTCACTGGTAGGTAGAAATTTAGAAAATAAATATCACACACAGACATTGCCAACATGAGAAAGACCTTCCTGCTCTTAGGAAAGCATGAAAGCAGAAGGTGACTTTGAAGTACAAAGACTTAGTGCTTTTTAAGTTACTAGGTTTTGGATGCTTCCCTTTTTCCAGCCTAAGGATGTTCAAATCTTACTACTGAACATGATGTTCCCATGTAAAAGAAAATGTACTGAAATGCATTGGCTTCTTGAAGAGCTGCCCACAATTGATACCCCCACATCCAAAATTACCAGTTCTTTTGCAAAAAAAAAGTGAGTAACCACTTAATTGACAACTACATCTTTCCTTCCTCCAGGTTCAGAGAAAATTCTAACAGTAATGACTACTTAGTGTATAATACTCTCATTGTTAAGGAAAAACTAGGAAAAATATTAGGCTACTTTCAATTTTCTTCAAATATAATTACCTCTTGAGCATTTTTCCATGTCTTCAGAGGACTGTAGCCAAGATGAAATCCTGGACTCATTACTCGAAAAAGAAAACGACAAATTACCTCCAGTTGACGTTGAATTCTGTTTGGTCAAGCTGCCTGCCTGTTCCAAAGAAGAGCAAGTGAATTATTAACACACAATATTTTTATGTTTTATGCAAAAATTCTGACAACCAGCAGTTGAGGACCATGATCATGGGCAAGGACTGAAGGCATCAATTGCATGGAGGGGGGAGATCTAAACTAGGTATACAGTCCTTGAGCACAATGGCATGATAACTAATGTAACTGCTGTCCACAAGCAGCAGAAAAACTCCAGGAACCGTGAACATTTGCTGAGAACTAAATTTTGAGGAAGGGAAAATTCTGCATAAATTAAATCCACTTAACACAGTCTTAAGCTGCACCAAGGGAAATACAGGTTGGATATTAGGAGAAAGATTTTAGAGAAAGAGTGATCAAGTACTGGAATGGTCTGCCCAGGGAGGTGGGGGAGTCACCAACCCTGGCTGTGTTTAAGAATAGATTGGATATGGCACTCACTGCCATGTTGAGGTGTTAGGGCATGGGTTGGACCCAATGATCTTGAAGGTCTTTTCCAACCTGTCGATTGTGCAAAATAATTAAAGTACCACATCTGAAGAGGACCAAATTCAGACATTCTGTTCCTCCTCCACGCTTCCCAAAGAAGCCCCAAAAGTAACTAAGATGTAACACACACATTTGTTAATGCTGTTTTTCAGTGTAAAAACAAGATATCATTTAAAATTTTGACGCTAGATGTCATTTAAAATATTACACAAGTTTGAATGACTTCAGCATGGATTAGGCTCAACAGGGATAGCCATACACCTTATCTGGGTAAAGAGTACCCTTTGACAGCACCTCAGTAAACATTTCCACACTTAGTTAACTTGTGCCCACCATCAGATGCTCCAAGAGGTGATGGGAATGCTGCATAAGAGCTAACTGAGGAGTACAATTAAATAGCTTCCAAAGGGAAGAAATTTTTACCCAGTACTATTACCAGTTGATTGTGGCCTATAATGCTGTTTTCTTCTCTGATGTAACTACAAATAATAGCCATTCAAATTCCTAATTATTTGTACATCTCATTAAACCTTTCATTTTCAATAAAACCCAGGTCAGAAAGATGCACAAATTACATGTTTGTCAACATCTTGTTAATAATCAGTTATAAACTGTTTCATCCTAGTGACTTTACACAGCCATTTTACTTATGGTTATGAGGAAAGCTGACTAAATTGTTTGGCTCTTCTCTGAAGCATACAATTTACAAACTTTGTTACAACCTCCTGCTCACCTTATACCAGAACTCCAGCAGTACCAATTTTAAATCTATTAATAAGAAACTTCATCTACATCTCACTCAGCTGCAGCTTTCTTAGTTGGCCTTTTAAAGTTTACAGCATAACCACCAACCTGAGTTTCAGAATAAAATAAAATGCACCATCCATGTGATGTCATTTGGTATTTTGCCAGTATGCAATAGCAGTAAGCATCAGTGAGCACACTTGTTTTTAAATTAATCAATGCAGCTTAGCTGGCTTATTCCTACATAAAGCTGGCCGAGCTTTAGTCCATATATTTAGACATCTATACACACACACACACACATATATATATATATTCAAATAATAATCTCAGCACCTTTAAAAGCACAAGTAAACTGAATTTACTGATGGGCAATTATATTGGCATTTTGTGAACCAATTCCGCGTTTATCTCTTCATTAATTTGCCTCACCTCACCAGGTTTTCCAGAACTCATGTACATAAGTGAGATGAGCATGAGGAAACAAGGAAGTAGGGATTGCCAGGAAGCAGACAAGAGAGAGTTTGTGTAGCTCCAGTTTTCATAGTTTTGCTTACTTTGGATCAGCACAGTAAAGCTTTAGAATCCAGGAATTCCACATAAACATGCGTAGATACCTACACCTCTACACCTATCTCTCAACAACAATAATAATTAAAAAAAAAAAAAAAAAAGAAAACCAACTGGGTGTTGCTAAAAGCAAATAAAATGCAACTCAAATTTCACTTGATATATATTTCTCAAAATAACCTAAGTGCTGGAGTGATATCAACTAACACCAAGCTAAGGCTGGTGCAAATTGGCAGACTTCCATTTAGCTTGAGCACAGCTAAGGTGATTAACTGCAGCTTAAGAACTATCCCCTTCTATTTTTCACATGAAAATAAGTAGGGCTTCTTTGCAGTGCAAATCTGGATTAATAGTCTGAATTAAAGTCTTTCACGCCAAAGAAGAAATTGTTAGTTTCCTGACAGTAAGCAAGAGATTTTAGATATGCTGATCACATAGGTTTGGGTTTTTGGGGTTTTTTTTGAGGGCACCAGCATAAATAAACCACGGACTTTGCAATGTTCCACTTCTGCCCTTGATATTCACCCCCCTTCTATCCCTGCTGTCTTTCAGGAGAAAATGACTGCATGTCCACGGGAGATTTGCCCTTCCCTTGCAGGCAGTGCCTCAGGAGAGCAGGCTGTCAGAGCCACGGAGCTGCTGCTGGCACACGAGGTGCTGCAGATGACTCTCTGCAGAACAGCCTTGTTACCGCAGGGTGAGTTATTGTCCCTTCAGCTGCCCACTCACACAGACCCCCTCCTGCTCCACCACGAGCAAAAAGCTGCTCAGACACACGTCTGTGTTTGCTAAAACTCACTCTCAGTTACAGGATAAAGTGAGGGACTGCGGGTATTGGGGAACGAGCCTGCCCAGATCACAAAGTGATTACACCAGGGAAAAGCAAGCTTGGGTGGAAGGAGAACAAGAAGGGCATTGCTGCTTAGGGGCATTCTGGAGCTGACAGAAACAGTTACTGCATCTCAGTTGTAGTAACACAGAACAGTTGGGGTTTTTTTGACTCTCAAAAGCAACCAGTGATTCTACAATGGAGCAGAAGAGCTGCTTTGGGTGAAGGTCAGCCAGTCAACGCACAGACAGCTCAAGGCACAGGGGCCGTGTTCAGGCACAGAACACACACCATCTTCCATGAAACTGCAAAGAGGCCATTTATGGGGTTGGACTGAGCATTTGTCAGGCCATTTGTGAAACTAATTCACAGACTTTACCAAAAGAGAAGTACACTGCTGACTGGACTCATCCAGACCCCATATTCACCCACAGCACAGCCCTGGGATCGATCTGAGTAAAGCTTCTGCCTCAGTTAAAATATAAACAGTGGTCTTCTTGTATAATTCCTTGTAGATATAATATATATATTAAATATTTTATATATAAATATATAAATAATATAACATGTATAATATATGTATTCCTTTTATATATAATTTCTTGTATAATAGTGAGTTCTTGTATAATTCCTACATACTCCTTAGTTAAGTAAGCTTCATTCATGTAAAAGGGGAAAGGGTTTATAAGCTAAAGGATATACAGCAAAATGCTAAAGGGGCAAAAATTACCTAGCTGAGTACTCTTCTGTGACTAATATTCACCAGCACATATCAAATATTGATATATGTCAGAAATTACGAGGATTCTAACTCAGTATACAGTTTTGAAATTCACTGTGAAAGTACAATTTACTGGATTAAAATAGTGAAAAACTACTAAAAATTTAACAACATCATAAAGGAAACTGCTCGGGTGTAAATCAATGAATAATAAATTTTCCTCTTGACATTTTAGAACATAAGTGCCACCAAAAATTTCCATTGCGCTCTTTATTTAACGAACACAAATGAGACTAATTTAATTCCTTATGGAAGCTCATTATTTATAAATAAAAACTATTACCTTTCTACCTGGTGCAGAATCACAGAAACCTGGGACAGAGTCCGTGGTAGTAGACCCAGGGAAGAAAATGTTATTGGCATCGTGCGGGAACATGGAGATCTCGTTCTGGCGGTACATTCTGTGGTGGCGGAGTTTTGCTACCCATTCATCAAACAGCTCCTGAGACTTCACCTACACAAAATTTCAGGGTGGATGACATTCACATTCGAAACAACTAACAAAGAAACGGTGGAATTTTGTGCTCATTAGACAGCTAGCCTGGCTGACCTTTACTGGCAAAGTTTCAGGAAAGTTTTTCTAAGGAGGCTCCCTCCAAAATGCACATTATATGAGCCTAGGCATGACAGAAAATCAATCACAAGACAAAGTCAGGGAAAAAAGAAACTACAGTTAGTAATTATGCCTTCCAATGCAGAACACAATACTAAAGCAACTTACAGATTAAAAAAAAAAACTCAAATTTGAATAAAGCCCCTCATATTTATAATTTCTTAATTGCCATAGTTAAAGCTAGGTCAGTGGTTAACTAATTGCAAACAGAAATTTGATTTTGTTGATGTATTCCAAAACAATTTATTCTGCAAGTAAAAATCCTCATACTTGACCATGGAAAACACTTCTTATAGATAAGACAAGGATGAAGATACTGAAAATAAAAGCACTTAGGCAAGAAATGAAAAAAGAACTGCTAAACATGAGCTTTCTGTTCAGAACAGGGTTACTGATTCTGGGCCCTAAAACAGTGCAATAAGACCTCTCCAGTAATCAAGTGCAAAGTAACCTGATGAGACTAGAAAGTTATTAGTGCAACTGACAAACCTCTTGCTATAAAAAAAAAGTGCTCCAACCTACCCAGCTAATGGCAGTAGTTTGGGAGCAAGGTTATAACAATCTTGGAGACGTACCTTCAGGTGGTATATCTGCTCCTCTGTATCCAAATCTATACATTTTGTTGATTTCTTTACAGACATGACAGAAAGTCCAACATCAATGCAGCCATGAAGTTTTCCTCTCTCTATCTGCAAAAAAGTAAAAAGTAAAACCACAATCACTCCAGATGAAAGCATATGGATAAATATTACCTTCTGAAATCAGCATTTCTTCCCCTCTCAACCTACTGTTTAGAACTACTGAAAACTCTATTTCTCATTGCCAACAGTAGGGGGTTTTTGTTATTTTGGATACTTGTTACTTTGTAATGGCCTTAAAGGGTTTCAGATCACTTACATCAGCTCGGCATTTAGAATACTTCAAAATCCCTCTGTCCAAAAAGAAGTATCTCTGTAACAGAAATGTAGAGAATTAAAACCAAACAAAATACACACAAAAAGAAAAAGCCACAATCGGAAAAATAGCACAAACACATCCTCCCCCCTTCCATTTCCCTGGAGAAGACTTCCTCTGCTTTTATGTAACCTTTTTGTCACAAAACCACACCAAATAAGTCCCACTCAATCTTCCAGCTACACATTCCTTTCCTACCTTGTGCCAGCCTTTCAGAGGCCATTTCCTCTTTTTCAGCAAGCATCCCTCCTGCTTCTGTGGCTCCTGGGTACAATTCATTGCTCCCCGGAGTCCTTCTACAATTTCCCAGCTGTCCTGCTTAAACAGAAAATCCAAATGTAGATCTTATTTCTTCCAAATAACTGAATTGTTAAGAGAGATTCAAGAAGAAGAAGGCTATAAGAAAAAAAGACAAAACCCAATTGATGTTGAAACATAACCAAGGTTCCATTTGATGCTTTGTTATGTATCATCAGAGAGATAAGGTTCTTTTTAATTTTGATAGAAATAATACCACTAAACAAAACACAATTTTTGTGGCACCATCCTTCATAGAATTTTATATGTATCTTTACCTGCACATACATGCACACACTGCATAACCATAGCATAGTCACAATTTAGCAAAAAACCTTCTGTCATCAGAGACAGAAAATGTTCTGTGTTAAAAGGATATATTTTGTAGGCTATCAAGCAAAAAATAAGACATAAAAAATGAAGATCTTTTATATAGAACTCTTTTGTTACTCAGTAACTCAAGGTTTTGTGTTTGGTGTAAATTGCAGCATTCCTAAAGTAAAAATAATAAGATAAATCAAACTAACTAAAAACAATTTTAAAAAGCTGGGGAAGTAACTCAGGTACTGCGAGGAATATGACATAAATGGAAACTACAAGGAAAACAGGAGTCACCCTTTATCAGATAAAACTAATTAAAAGCAAATCTCTCTTTTTTGCCACCAGGAACTCTTAAATGAAAGACCCTGCAGCAACAAACCAGAGAAGAGTCTAAATCTCATAGTATTTTTATAGCTTTTATTTATGGAACAACTACAAATGACAATGTAACATGAGTTTCAAGGTTTCTGATGAGCGATCTCATGAATTATTTATTGCCAGGATTTGGCAGATGTAGCATTATAAATAACTGACAGGAAATGGTATGTGCTAGTACCATCCCCTTATATTTGAAAAAGATAAAGAATACTTTAATACATAGAGAATAATAAGAGAAAAGGACTAGCATGAAGCACTTTAGGGAGAGGAGAACTATTCTAGGTAGGTAAGTACTCATCATGCTCCCTGTAAGATACATAAAGAAGTATTTCCAAAAAGAACTTGGCTGCCTCAAAAAAAAAAAAAGAAAAGAAAAATGAAACAAATTTTTAAAAAAATAAATCAGCAAGTGTGCTAGCTGTCCTCATTTAACCATCTTCAGAATCCTTAAAATTCACCTCTATAAACCCAGAAAAAGATTCAGGCAATATGCTCATTACTTGTGTAATAAGGCATTACAAGCAAGCCATCTTTGAAAAGGCAGCTAACAATTCCACCACGCTATTGGTGGCACTCCGTTATTTCTGTTATTTTCCTTGTGCCTCATTTAACAGAACAAACTGGTAAGCTGCTCTGCTTTCCTGCTATGGGTTTAGTCTGCCAACACCCACCACACAATGAGCCACAAGCGGTGGAAATGTGGGGCTGAGCAGCTCCTGTCAACCAGCACCCTACAGACCATCCAGTGATGTTGTACTGCCTCAACACAAGTCAGAAGTGCAGCTGTCCTAACCAAAATTTTTATGAGGGAATACATTTGGTCATATAATTCTAATTAAGAACTAACAGCTACAGCTGCGAGATGAAGAAAAATGTTGTGTTCATGGTTTTGTTTCTTTCTTCTTGAAAGTATCCAGAAGAACTTGAAAGATGCTTTGCCCAAATACCAAGCAAGCTATATCCCTTCTCATGCCAAAATATATTAAACTGCAGTACCCAAGCACATAATTTGTCCACTGAGAATTAATCTGGCAGTAGTGAACAGCGGATCTTTTTCAATATTCTAGTGTTGTACCTAACGAAAGAACTTTCTCCAGTTTTGGGATCAAGTTTTCACAGTTTGGTTAAGCATAAACACAGCACATCATCGACTGCAGGAGACAAGCAGAAATTTGATCTCAGTCGAGGAAGATTTACAGTATCATCTCAGGCTGGAAGGGACTTTACAAGATCATCTAGTTCCAACCCCCCTGCCATGGGCAGGGACAACCTTCCACTAGACCAGGTTGCTCAGAGCCCCACTCAACCTGGCATTGAACCCCTCCAGGGCTGGGGCATCCACAAGTTCTCTGAGCAGCCTGCTTCAGTGGTCTCACAACTTTCACAGCAAAAAAATCTCTTAACAGCAAATCTAAATCTCCCTTCTTTCAGTTTAAGACCATTCCCCTCTGTCCTATCACTGTGCAAAAAATCCTTCTCAGTCTTTTTTAGATGCTCCATTAGGTACTAAAAAGGCTGCAATGAGTCACCACGGAGCCTCATCTGTCTGTAAGGATCAGCTTAGAAAGGGAATCCTGAAATGAGACAGACCCATGATACTGCATGTGTGAGGTGAAAAGAATCAGCTGAGAAATAGCTCAGCCGATTACACTCATCTGGAATAAACACAGTGTTAATAGTTTTGATCAGAATACAATGTTCTTTAATTCTTTTTAGTACAGAATACAATGTTCCCTGCATTGGAGCTCTGACTTTGCCTGGGCCTGTCCTGCAGTCCAGACACGAGGTGTCTCTCACATTCCTGCAGGAAAGTCATATTTATCACAGTTCTTCAGGTGAGCAGTGTGGCCTGGAGTGTGCCTTCTCAAATAAAAAGGGTGCAAATGGGGAGAAAATCTGAAGTGGAAGGACTGCTTCCCCTCAAGCAGGCTTGACACCCTGCCAAGTCTCAGGTAGAAGGCGAGTGTGCCACTCATCTCTCTGCCCTGGGGAACCTCACTCTTCAACTGTCAGCTGTACATAATGGTGGCTGAGTTGAATTGGAAATGGATCCTCTTTAAAGCTCACAGAATTAACAGTTTGGGGACCTGCTGGATACATGCAAGGTGGCATGATGCATTAACAGAATCTGGTCCTCTTCCATATACATCCTTCCAGATGAATCCAACCTTTCCCATCTGAGCAAACTCTCACATTTTTCAAAAACACTGCTGCTGTGACTAGTTTTGGTTTTCCACCAGACTCTACAGATCTTGACCAGGTTTTTTGTTTTACAAGAGATTTGACACCTCACTGAATGAGGAAAAACCATCAGCTGGCTATTCCTGGGAGCAGCTGCAGAAGTGAAAGAAAACTGCTTACTCTCTAAAATGAAGGCAAATGAATCAGGCTGGTCGATTATCATCTCTACTCATCCCTCTGAAACAGCAGAGGAGCAAACTGGAGACAAAGGATTTCCTGAAAACACTCAGATTATAGTCCCTTTTGCTTATTCTCACCCCACAATAGGGAACTGAAAGAGACAGCCCAGGGCACTAACTTGAAAAAAGACAATGGCACCCCCCCCAAAAAAGCCCCAAAACTCCCAGATGAATGGCATTAACAATTCTAGCATAAGTCTCCTGTCTAGATTGGTCGTGTTTTAAGGTCATGATGCTACAAAAGATTTTTGCATCATTATCTGGGCCAAAATCTACACGAAATTATCAACGCTGTATTTGCTGACCAGGAAAAAATTTCACTTGAGGCTAAGGGAGAAACAACATCTTTACTTTTCTCAGGTCTAGAGGTGCTCATTTCAGATAGGCACTGAAAAATTCCCCTGTACACGCTCCTTGGTGCACACTCGGTCTGTGGCAGAGGAGAAGACCCGTAGACTTTGGTCTTCAGAGACAAGTCCATTATTAGGCAAATGTATTCATTTTCTTTGTTTAATATAATAAAAGCCTTCTAATTTTCTGCAACATTCTGCACCATACTGCTCCTTAAGGCAAATTATTTCAGGGGAAAGTATGAAGTAATGATTCTGAATGGCTCTCAGACTGATGCTTGCAGTTGCAGCTCCCTGAACAAAACAGATGACAGTGTCACACTCTCTTTCAGTGCAAAATGCAGTCAGTTGTACCAAATATTTTAAACTGCCAAAAATAGAAACCTACTTTGTGGAGGATAAGGATTGGCATCAGCAGCAACTAAGGCATTTGTTACAGTTCATAAAATTAGCAGAAATTTTCTTTTATAGGACATGAGGTTTTTTTAAACAGCTCTCCTGTCACAAAGCTTTTCCCTGGTGGATCTATTTTAAATGTTAGTTAACATATTAGATTTAAAAATAACTAGTACAACATATCTTATTTTGATCACAGGTCAATTTAAATTTAAGGAAGGTCAACACCAGTTTTCTCTCCTCACAAAACTGAATTTGAGTTGTGTCTCTGTGGAAGAGATCCCTTTCCACAACTGAAGGAGAGGGGAACAGAAAAGCAAAGAGGTGGGAAGTGGCAGTAACCTCCAACTTTTCACGGGGCTTCAAAGTGAAGGTGAATTTAGTGGAAGAGGACTAAGTGTTCACCTGTTCAGTTCACTCAGCAATATACTAAATTGGGCAGGAAACGGGCACCAAATGTAGCAAAGGAAGGAGTGGATCCCTCAAAGTCCTGCAGCCCTGCTTAAGTCAACTCCTTTCTAGCACAGTGGCTCATTTTCTCCATCACAGGAGTCATGCTCCCCACAAACAGCCCTCTAACATGGAACTAAATTTTAGCAGACACAGCAGCCTGGCACTACTGTGCTTCCATATCCCAGCCTCAGGTCACTTATTTGGTGCTGGCATGCACCAGCAATAAAGTTTGCCTGCAGGAAAATCAAGAGAGGCTCAGAATTCAGACCCTGGTATTTTTTTAGCAAATTTCACCCTGCTCCAGCTCTTCTTCCCCCTACCATGTTCAGATCTTCTTTCTACTTAATCAAAGAAGTACTGCATCAGAGCAGCAGACTGAGAAAAGCACCCTTCAGGAATATCTGTCAGAGAAAAGCACCCTTCAGGAATATCTGTCACTAACCCACAAGCCATGAGCACAAGAGATGCAAGTATTTGAGGGAGGAATAAGAAGCCCCCCATGGAGCTGGAATATGAAGAAAAGAATATCAAAATCATAGCATGTCACTCCCTAACCTGCACAGCCCTTGGCAACATCATTTAAACTTTCAGGATACTATTGATAAAAAAGTTACATCCCACTATTCTAGAGGACTTTGAAACAAACACCAAAACAAATCCAAACAAACAAACAAAAGCTCCTGAAGGTTATTGTACGTGTGGTCTTTTTTTAATTAGGAGATTCTTAACAGATTCATACAACTTTAGATGGTTGCTGTTGTCTTAATAGAACACCTAAAGTATTGCCATTTAAACTAATATGCAGAGTGAAAGGGCAAATAAATGGCATTATTCCTTATATTGGCTGTACTACACACCAGTGGATTTAGTCATACTCATGTAAATCTTGTTATTTAAATAATACATGATAACACTTGATAGACACAAAATGTTGAACTCACAATACCAAATCACTTTTCAAAGGTAATCTCATATGGAGGATACAAGAAATAATATTGCAGGAAAACAAAAAAGATATCCTGAGAGCAAGGATTTTATTGTTCAGTATACTAGAAATGCACAGCATTTCTCACAAGCACAGCACTTTAAAAGTCATGAATTGTTCAGACATTTGTCTGCCTTGCCAACTGTATGAGCAGGGCCAGAAGTCCTAGAAGAGCAGGTGCTGTTTCAAAACACAGCTGAGGGCTCCAAAGCTTTTGGGGGATTGGGATGCTCAATTCCAATTAAAATTTCTGCCTGAGGCAGCTTCCAAGAGCTCCACTACGCCAGCACTTGTACAGATAAAAGTTTATGTTGAGCACTTTGCTCATGACTTTGCAAACATGGATTGAGCACATTTAAGTTTAATTCTCAGTGCAGCTGCAGGTCAGCATTTCTTGCCCACAAATGAAGCCTTCTTCAGCAGCCTCACCTGTCAGGTGCAAACACTTGTAGACAGGTCTTTTGAAACTGAGAGGTTTACAGAAAACAGAAGCAACCTTCTTAGCAGAAAACAAAGCAACCTTCACGTTTGGCATGCAGGAGCATCCTGCTACACGAATGCTCATTTTGCTATCTACAGTTCTAGAGCAACAACCAGCACAAATGGGCATTCAAAGAAGCCCTGTGTCAGGTTCATGAAAAATGAATTGTCCTTCACACATCCATGCACACCTTTCCTTGGAAACTTGAAATAAACAGAGCAGTTACACAATATTCTACCACAAAAGTAGTGCCTAACAGAAGAGATTTGGTATTTCAGGATCAAACCACTGAGACCAAGGTGCTACAGCAGCTCTATTTCACTATAAAGCCACCATACATACAATAAGATAGAAATCAAAACTCACTGTAAGCATTCCAGTTTTACACATGCCTGAAATTCAGTAATATGTGTTTAGTGCATTTGACTCAAAACAAGATGATGCTACCAACAAAAAAAAAAAAAAAAAAAAAAAACAAACCAAAAAAACAAAAAAAAAAACCAAAAAAAAAAAAAACCAGAGAGAGAGAGGCAAGCAAAGAAGTGATGAAATAAAACAAGCAAGCAACAGGAAAACCAGGTTTAAGAGATTTGCAGATATCCAAGAAAAAAGTAACAGCCAATCTTAGCAATGCTTTCAGCTTGGTGGAAAAAGTACCTGTCGACTTCCCTGCTTGGAGGAGCAGCTGCTCGTACTTCTTGAAGGAGACAACATCTTCTGGGATGCACCAAAGTTTTTTTCTTCACTCATGATCCAATACTATTTGCTTCACACAAGCTCACTCAGAACACCATTAAAAGGTAATTTGGAAAATGTGTTGGAAGACTCTTCAGAGAAACACTGAACTCATCCTTTACCCAAATGCAGTCCAGTGGCATGGTCTGCAACCCATGGAAACTCCTAAAAGGGAAAAGAAAAAAAAAAAAAAAGCCAAGTTATCAGATGCTATCTCTTGCTGCCATATTCTAGCATGAGTCATAACAAAGCCTTTGGTTAACACAGGCTGAGCACATTGCTGTATTTTATAAAAATTAAATTGAACAACCACTTTAAGATAAATTTGAAAGTCTCAAAAAGGAATTATATAAATTTTGAATCCTAAAAACATTTTAATTGTTGCTATTTATTCAGAGGACAAACTACAGTATCAAGCATCTTTTTATGGATTCAAATTTATTTTAAAAAATAATAAAAACTCACAAAGAAAATCATAAATATCTATATGAAATGGCCCAAAATAGACCCAAAGTAAGAGGCAAAGATCCAATAAAATGCCACTGAAAAATGTTGGTGTAATTAAATAAATGTCTCTTTTTCTCTGTTCCTTGATAATTTAAACAACTAAGCATGGCTTCATGTTATAAGGAAAAAAACCCACCTTCTACATAAAAGAGTAATACCTAAAAGTAGTGAGCATGAAAACTTAGCTGCCTAGAGCTGTGCATGAGCACTTTCACCTGGAATCAGAAAGCTCTATCTACTGTCACATCAGCTGTCTCAGCAAGTGACTGGAAGAATAATTAACAGTCTGTTTAATAACAGTGCTCCCTGCAGCACATGCAAATACCAGCCATGCCAGGAGCTCCCAGTAACGGAGCTCCAGCGTGGGTAAAAGCTGTCATGGTAACTGGATACTTCTAAAAAAAACCAGAAAAAACCAAAACACAAACAAACAGAGGACATTACAAAAGAGTGATGCTTTCCAAAACTCGAGGTGGCTATATAAATTGTGTTTCACTTCAAATTTTGTTGCCTCATGCAAAGAATTCACAATTAGGAAGAGTCCAAGAACAATCAGTGAGAAAGATAAGGAAGTTTCCACAGAGAGAAGAGAGATTTCATAGCTGAAACAGGGAGGCACTACTTCACAATTCCCTCACTTGCACTGTCACAACAGTCCTGAGCTGGATTCACTGATTATTGAAGTTTGCCATTGATTTTTTTTCCTTGAAGAGCCTTAAATTCTATTCTGAGAGAAGCAGCAATCTCCCTAGTCAAACATTTTGTGCATTTTAAGAATTCATTTTCCTTAAAAGCAAAACAAAATAATACATCATAAGCCACAGACGAGAGAAAACAACCAGAACACAAAATTAAAACCAGGTGCTATATTTAAGATGAAGACAGCACTCTCCCCCTGCAGCTGTAGTCTGAGGCATCCATCTTCTGAACAGAAACCTTTTCCAACCCACAGTGCTTTCAGGCAGTATAGTTTGCTGTAACATTTCAATCAACATGCCCTCTTTTCACCTGAAACACAGCCTCTCCTGATGGCATTTACTTTACCTAGTTAGAAGCACTCTGTTACCTCCAGAACAAATCTGTCATACAGCCCCAACCTCCACAAGTGAGGTGAGAAATCAGCTCTCCTGGGGTTCTTCCAGGAGTGAAGATGAGTCAGCTTGGTAAATATTCCAGGAACCATCAGAGAGCTACAAAGACAGTGAAGGCAAAAAAAAAAAAAAATCCCAGAACAGCAACATGACAAGTAAGGGGTCTGTGATTTGGGCCCAACACATGGACTTGAGACTGAAGCTGGACTGAGATTAGGAGCAGTGCAGTTTGGAGAAGGTATGGTCACTTTCTATCTGGAAGATAAATCTGTGTGGCATTTCATCAAGAACAAGTACTTCTAACAGGTTTAGATTTATTTCCATTTTCTTTTTAAAGCAGGTTAGAAGCATCTCAAGTTTTTTACTATGGAGTAAATATAAAGGATAACTTTCTTCTTTACTTGCAAGCTCCATTCAGCAAAACAGTTTAATGGTAACATCTGTATTTACAAGAACAGAAACACTCTTCCTGCAAACTCATTGTTCATATTACACATATATAACATTCAGAGATCCCCTTGAAACCAGGCAGCAAGTGTTTTGCTTCTGGAACACACTTTGCTTGGATAAATCCCTGTTCTCTCCACTGCTCTTGCTCAGAATGAGCACCTTCATCTTTCACTGGTACTGCCTGGCATTTTGGCAGTGATGGGCAGAGCTCAAGGCAAGAAACAGGCTCTAATTTGCAGCAAAAACTACCAGAAACTTTTGCAGCAAAAAGCACTGGGTATATCTCCAGGACACACTAAATTTAAAATATACAACGTCCTTTGCTTGTTTGAACACACAGCACAATAGTTGTGATGCCCTAGAAGTGTCAAGTAACCCAAAAAAACCCACTAGAGGTCTCTTGGACTTCAGCACAGAGAGAAGCCATATAATGATAGGAATCTTTCTATCATCATGTTTCTGGTGTGGAGTCTAAATGGACTAAAGGTTTGGCCACAGTCATGTTTTAGGACAGAGCAGAGGGGGGTTCCTCTGCATATCTCCCGTAATAATAAGGTTCACACTACAGGGCAGACTTGGAACATGGAAGCCAAATCCCTTTTGGATTAAATGTGCTGCAGGACTGCATCCAGTGCTCAAAGCCTTGAGTCCACCACACCAGACCAGAGCCAGTCCTGACCAGTCTTGTGTAGGGGCTGATGTTAGGTCTTCTGTCTAAGTGATTGACTACAAGGATCCAGTTTGACTGCACTGCCCCACTTGCTGACATCGACATCAGAGAGACACAGACTCACACCACTTAAGAAAGTACTTCAGATCTCCTACAGCAATGTCATTTGTCCTTCTGGAATCAAAAGGAGTGTGATGGGCAGGTTTCCAGAATTCAAATGAGTTGAAGATGACTCACCACCTAACAAGAGGCGCTTGAACAAGGAGCAGGTGACAGGTGAGGTAAATCCAGCAGAGCACACCTGAAGTATTTTGTCAGTCTACTTCTGAAGTTGGGTTTTTGAATTTTCCTTTATTCCTGCTAATGAGTTACTGCATGGGCTGGATGAAAGGCTTTTCTTACCAGCCCTGAAGAATTCAGGAGTGAAAAATGTGTCCTCTCTCCAAAGGGCTTTATTCTATTGGTGTTTCCCAGTAATTTAACTTATTACTTTCTGATTTGAGCATGAAAAAGTGTATGTGAATAACTACCACGGCCCCAACTCCTCTGTAAAAACTGCTGTGGATTCCAGCAACAACTTTGTGCTCCTTTTTTAAAATTCTCTTCAAGTTTAGAAGAGAAAAAAAGAAAACTGAGGCTGCCCTTCAGCAATAACTCACTTATTCTTCCAGGAAGGTGAGAAAACACTGATCCTGTATCCCAACTTGACTGCCTTTCAGCAGTGGTGACTGAGCCTCTTTAGGGCAAATGATATTTTGCAATACCTGTGGAAATTAAGGTCACCAGGTATAATAGCAATTACAACTTTAGAGCAAGCATAAAAAGCAGTGTTATGCTAATGAAGCAAAGATTGCAACTAAAATTGATTTTTAAGGTCACCATAATGCAATTGCTTCAGATTTATTACAATTTGATCCTTTCCATGCCACAGGATGGCCTCAGAACTGTATTTGTTCCCACATTTCTCTGGAGCACACAGGGCCACTTACGTTTGTCTACTTCAAAAAGACAATTCAAAGGTGTGAGGCTGCAGCAAATCCAAATAAATTTAGGACAGTAATTTTCACAAGTGCTAAGTATTGCCCTAATTCTTTTCTATAAGGCCAACATCTGCAGAAGTAGGCCAAGAGTAGCTCTGCAAATGACCTCACCAGGTGCATTTTGAAGAATTAAAAATACATGAGCATCAAATATTAGTTAGAGCTACTACACCATAAGACGAGAAACAGCACCTATCTCTGCTGATCATCTGCTACTAAGAGCCTTATCATTATATAACAATTAAAGCTAATGTGAACATATGATAATATGTAAAACAGGAATACAATACTATTTTTAAAAAAGTACCGTCCCAGGTTGTCCTCAAACCTTTAAAACTACACAGGTTCAAAGCAGCCTTGCTTTGAATCATTTCATCTCTCACAACTCTGAAAACAATAAGCTTACAGCAAAATCAAAGATTTTTCACATCTCACAAAAGAAGAGAAGGGAAATTCAGAAAAAAATTATGTGTAACTGCAGTAAAAAAACCCCAACAAAAACAGAACAATATTATGCAATTATTTTTGCCATGGTTCTGGAGGAAAAGTAAAGCCTTAACAGCTGCTTCAAAGCTGATTCAGCAGTGAAGGAACACTAGAGACTTTGAGAAGCAAAACTGGAAGTGTACATCTCATTCTGTAGTCAATTAAGTTTTTTTGGATAGAAGAATAGTAACAACATAAAGCCTGATGAGAGCCAGGTGGACACAGCAAGCAGGGAACTGAGCAATCCAAACCAGAGCTGCAAGCAACGTTGAGTGACTTTCACAGAATCAGCAAAGACTTTGTGCTGAAACCTTTGCTCTGCAGCTACTGTGAAATTACATTCACTCACATCTGCCTGGACAAACAAAGCAAAAGTCTTTTCCTAGTATTGCTTTCATGTCTCTCCCTGTTATAGTTCAATTTGCCAGCTTTAATCTATCCCAGTGTCTTATCTGGCTCAAAATAGGAAAGAATTATTTTTAGGCTACAGATACACCACGTACAACTGTGGGAGATGTCTTTCCAAGGCAGGTATTTGCTGCTCCTCAATTACTGTAAGATTCACACTGCTGAAGGTCAAAGCACATAAATCCTGTTCTGTTGCTGGCTGTTCTCTTTACTAAAAAAACCTGCAGAAACAAACACAAAGCAGTTTAAAACAACTCTTACTGATAGGTTGTTACACCTGTCTTTGAAAGCACAGGTTCAAACAGCTTAGGGAGACCAACAACAACAGGAAGCATTTCAGAACTGCCTTCCATCAGATAAGTGCTCACCCAAATCACAACTTCTCTTGAGCAGATGTTTTCATCAGCCATGTGAAAATACTACTTGGAAGCAGTCTGTGATGCAAAGAAACAGTTCCATCTAACCTGTCTCCTTGAGGAGGCTTTGTAGTAATTTAATCATTCTATGTCAGTGACCTAAAAGAGGAAAATTTAATTCAAAGAAAACTCTCCTAATTGTCTAATCAAGAGAGACAGACAGAGAGGGAAAGGGGAAAAGCTAGACAAACAACAACCATACTGCATTTCACAAGAGATTGCTTATCATGTATAATGCTCATCACTTGATGAAAGAAAATCCTGGATGTTCCAGTGCACAGAAAGGAAAAAAACTCCAAAACCACAGAAATAGAAAACAAACCACAAAACAAAACTCCAAAACCAATCTGGTAGTATACATCCCAAGAAAGACATCAAAGAACATGCTTCAATGTCAAGTCTAATTAGTCTTTACAGAAGCAAAGCAAATATTTGCTGTTTCACTAATAATTCAATCTTTGCGTTATAGATATCCAAGATAATTCAATACTTACATTATAAAAATCTTATTTAAATTTAGAAACAGGTAATTCAGCATCCTGAAATATGAGTACATATAAAAATACCACCTTTTCCTCACATCCACCACAGAAACTGACTATAATACTGCACAAGACATGATTCATTTAAAATGCATACTCTTGACACTATTTCCATCCCCCCAGGAGATCTGTGATAGATTGCACTAGTACCAAAAACCCAAACTTACTGGGTATATAAACTAGATAGACATGTTAAAAGTGGTACAGAAAATGCACGTGGTAATAGCAGTATTTTTACAGTAATTAGTCAGCTGTCTTACTACCTTTTTCACCTGTGAAAAATGCATATTTTATGATTGGCTTTTTGCAAATATTAAAATGAGTATTATATGTGTTGTGTTAGAAAGTAATGCTGTATTAATTCTCTTAAGTAGTGTGTTAAATATAGTTTTGGGTTACAACAAAATGTTAAAATAGAAACTATGCTGTGTAGGATACTTTTTTAAAGAAAGGACTTGCAGTGAGCTAGCAGCCACAGGACACCTAAATCTTTCAGAGAAAAAGAATTTATTGCCCTCTTATCAGAAGAAATGAACTTCTTCCCACCTCAAAGGCGCTGTTAGGATTCAGAGGAAGAAGTTGATGACCAGACAGAATCCTGTGTTTGAATAGAATTTATGCATCATGTAAGAGGTGTACGAATAGCAACAGGCTGTTGTTTTTAAGGGTTAATCCTCTGTTAACAGGGGTCCATTTTCGGGCTTGTGCTGCCCAGAAAAAGGTACCCGGATGTCCGTAACTCTTTGTTTTTGTTGTCTCATATTGTCCTAATTCAAATTGTGCAAATTATTATTACTCTAATTGTATTACTCTTTTTATAACCATTTTATTACTATTAAACCTTTAAAATTTTAAAAACAAATGATTGGCGTTTTTCACACACCCAGCTTTCAATCACAGTTGAGATCACAACTAACAGGTCTAACCTAGCCCACAGCCAGGTCCTAAATGATTATTATTCTTCTTCTCTCTTGGTCCCTTTCAGAAGGAGTCCTGCCAAGGGCTGGCCTGGCAGCTCAGGGCTCAGCAGCCACACACGCCCTGTCCAGCTCTTGGCATGGCTCAGCACCTCACCAACCAGCCAAAAGCTGGGGGACCACCAGAAACAATTTGTGACCCACTAAAAGAAGGGTCACAGTCTCCCTGCCGAGAGGGGGGATGCAGAACAAGAGCTCCTGAGCACTGCACACCGCAGGGCTAACAGGGTGCAGCCCTCCTTCTGCTCCAACAACACACCAGAGCAGCTCTGTTTGCACTGAACTGCTGCTCACCTAGAGAAACCTTACCAAAGATGATCAGGCAATAGAAGAGAGAGAGACAAGCTTCTTATCAGCTCCAGTAAGGAAAAGAACAGGCACATGGTATCACTTTACAGCCTGTACTAAAAACCTTGGAAAGGCCCATCTCTCAGTGATAACATCCCTGAGTGGGAAACATTTGGCAGGAGCTTGGTTGTCTTTCATTTTTCTGCTCTTACTACTTAAGGCTTTGCTTTGTTCACTGAAACAAAGATATTTCACTGTGCCCTGAGGCTTATTCCTTTTCAAAACTGCAGTCATTATTGCTAAAGTGTTACTGAAATACACAGTGTTTGTTGTCCTGGATTCAGTTTTGATAGGCACAATGTTAGCTCTGGAAATATCTGTCAGTCTGGCAGCATGTAGTAGATCAAGATCTTAAGACAGAACTGTCTGCACATCAAGCAAAGACACCACTTTTCTGTCAAATCATTGAAGGCATCAGTGTAACTTTGAATCAGACTGGCTCTTTGTGACCTCATGAACTGCATAATGCTGTGAGATCCATAAATCCATCAAGGCCAACATAAAACAAGATATTTTATTAAACCAGCTGACATTATTTGGTTTAACTGTGGAGAAAGAAACACAATCCCAGTCACCTCTGGTTTCAAGTAGAACAGCAAATAGAAATACTGGAAGAGTTTTGGTGGCCCAGGCATGATCCTCACCAAAATCTGAAGGAAAATGTCACGAGGGTGCTATAGCCAGCAAACACAACACATATGCTTAATCTCATTCAGGAGAGCTAGACATGTTCATTAAAGAGTTGCAGGATCCAACAAACCTGCTTTGTCCTCTTTGATGTGTTCTTTTACCTTTCACACTTTGGCATCATCTACTTTCTAAATAAATTAAAAAAAAGGCAACTAGACCATGAAAAACATCAAACAAAAAAACACCAAATGAACCAAACTAAAATTTTAATTCCCCACTAAGAAACCTGCTTTTCTATGATACATGGGAATTGTCATTTGTCCTGTATGTCACTAATTGCTAAAAGAAAAAAGGTACAAAGGAACCAGCACTTCCCTTTGAGAATGTTTCACATTTTTCCTTTGTAAGCAGGCCTATTATCTCAAAATTTAAATCTTAATAACTTTAATCACTGTGCTAACAAGATTCAGTTCTTCCTAGGATGCATAGAAATTTGTTTACACATTTTATAAAGTGCAACGATGACGAGCTCTAAATGTCTCGTATTTCCTCTTGATCAACTTAATGTAACTTTAGAGGCTTCTGTCTCTAAGTCCACTCCAGGACACCTTTTTCAGTGTACTTTACAACATTAGCATCTATACATGTAGCACTACAGCTTTCTTTTCAATATTATGTAGATTTTAATTTTTTTTTTCCAGAAGGTCTTTCATATGAAGAGAGCTGGAAACCACAAAAGAGGTGTGTGGTGTTCTGAACAAGGGCAGGTAGCTGCTAGCAGATCAGTGTTAACTCTAACACCACTTTAGGTGAGAGGCCACTGAGTTCTAAACACACAATGTGCAAACAAACATCAACACTTTAGAAATGCATTGTAGGAAATAATAACATTTAAAGCGTCACACTTAGTACTGCAAGTGCTAAGTAATTTTATTATTATTGCCAAAAGGTAGGAGTTTGCTAATTCCAAGTTTTCAATTAAAAAAAAAGAAACAAACCAAAAGCCAGCACGAAGGAAAGAAGTATACAGAGAACCATAGAATCAAATGGCTTAGGCTGAAAGGGACCTTGAAGATCACCCACTTCTGACCCCCTGCCATGGGCAGGGACATCTTCCTCTAGACCAGGTTGCTCAGAGTTTCATCCAGCCTGGCACTGAACACTGCCAGGGTTGGAACACACACAGCTTCTCAGGGCAGCCTGTGCCAGTGCCTCACCACCCTCACAGTAAAGATTTCCTTCTGAATATCTTATCTACATCTCTCAGAGAAATGTGTTCATTTTGCATACAAATTGGAACTGTTAAGGCTTTAGCAGGAGCTGCTCCAGGACAGACAGGAGGATGCCTGCAGCTGTCCTTTTGCCTGGAAACACTCATCTCCCACGTACACGGGGATGCAGGTGAGAGGAATGAGTCACAGATGCCAGAACCACACTCTTGGAGGATTCTGCATCACATCTGGTCTTAAATCCATTCATATTTATGCTTGTAATGAACACCTTGACAATGGGTGCCAGGAAGGCGGTTCCACAGATCGAGTCTTCTGCAACATGGCATTGGGAAAAGATGAACTGAAAGAGACCAAGAAGCAGAGAGATGCGAGGTGTGGGAATCTAGATTATAAATCTGAATGACTCCATGCAATGTTTTGTCTAATTAATAAGACATGGGAAAGTGTCAATCACAACAGCTGGGTCAGACAAAAAAAGATGCAGGCCAGAAGTGAGGGTCTCTGGTTAACAGGGCAGCTCTTGAACAGGAAAGAACGATACAGAGGATCCTCTCCCCACCTCAAATGATGCAATCCCACCACCACGTCTTCAAGTTCTGAAAGGCTGGAGGGAAAGACAAATCCAACTGGGGTTACCACAGAGGCTCAACTTGGATTGAGCTGGTAAAGGAACTTCTGCCCTCAAAAAGGGAAGAACTAAACACAAAGCTGCAGAAGTTGCAAACCCATATTTTGGAAGATCAGAAGGTCCATCTCAGAGTGAGTGACTTCATGTCAGACCTTGCCCTGCCTCTGCCTACAAGGGTACAAAACATAAAAGCAAGTTCAGGGATTAGCCAAAAAAAAGAGAGTGATGTAACTATTACAGACAGCCCAAAACAAGGAAGACCCAAAGAGTTTTAATGCACTAAGTCTATTTATACAAGGCTACTACAATATGACATTCCAATGTAAAAATATGGCCTGCCTCCAGCAATAGAGCTCAGAGTTAATACAAAGCTGCTGAGAACTTTTGTGGGTCTCAGTAGCAGCTCACAGTGCTTCCATTGACAGGTTAGAGCTCAAAATCATATTAACTTTCAAATCTGCCAAAGTAATTAACGGAATTCTTGCTCCCAAGCAATTTGCTACTGTCCTTTCCTGGAGATCAGTAGTTTCCCTGACAAAAAATAAACAAATACAAAAATAAAAAAATCACAGGAGCCCTCCCTGACTCACTTCAGTAGAGCGAGATTTTTGTCACAGCAAGTAGTTCACACACTCTGCTTTGGGATGGTCATCACCAGCTGGTGGCCAAGAAAGTGGAAGTAGTGTTATTTTCAATTGATCCAGACAGTTCTGCCCCCAGTTTTACATTTAGATTCAGGTTAGTGCAAGCTAGCAACAATCTATTTGAATTTAATTAAATTCAAATTAAATACCCCTGATTAAAAAAAGATTTAGCTATGCTCTGATTCTCAAGTATTTTTAGAGGTTTACAAGATGGAAGGTTTTAATTAGGATGCCTCAGCAATATGAGAGAATGAATAATTTACACAGAAATTTATTTGAGCTCAGTGAAAGGGTGGTACAACTAAACTATCCTTATTTTTTATTTCTAAGTAATATATAATTTTTTAGTTCAACTCCAGTCACTGCAAGCAGGCCACAGAGATGGCAGACAACAACATGAAGAGTTTTGTAATGTGTACAGTCCAACATTTTGGTTGCTTCATAGCATTCTTGAGGTTGGTTATACTTGAACAGCAACCAGCAAGCTGGATTTTAATTATAGGCTATAAAACCAGAAATACACATAAGTTTTCACAAGCTATGTAGATTCTCCTCAAGCAGCTAAATATTAGAGTTCCACCAGTCATTGCCTTCTCTCTCTACTCTCCTTCCAACCCTTCATCAGTTTTGTGTTAGTTTTTAAACTGCTGACATATGGCACTGGCTTTGCTAGACCATCAGGACTTGCAACACAAAAACAAATCAAAGCTGTGGTTAATTCTGGATCCTGCATAAAGTGAGTTCTGACAATACTTAACAAGCCTTATTTCATATAACTCTCTTGATGAATTTCTGAAAAGGAAAGTAGAACAAAGCAATTTCTTAGAGGAAACATGAAAAGGTTCAGGGATTTTTAATAAAAATGTCTAAAATGACTAAAACACCAACATATGAAGTTGCAGCAAACATAATAGTGCAAGCTATTTTCCTAACAGATGGCACTCACGCCTACTTCACCCATGCTGACCTACATTTTTTTCTTAACTTTTACTAATATTACTCTTTCATTGAAAGCATTTTTTACAATTTTGCCACCAAGTGATACTTTTAGCATTAAAGGTTTGAGATACTTATTCAAGAATATATTTCTAACAATATAAAATATAGAATGCATAAAGGAGGAAAACACCTTTACAAAGCTCAGGACATAAAATTTCACTTCTGACATAAAATTGTCTTCTCAAAGGCTGTTCAATATTGAAACTCTATGCACAAAGTTTTCATCCAGCCTTGACTGGAAAACATGACATTTGCAGACATTAAAGCAATGTCAAAACTCATGCTGCCTTGTAGGAAAAAATACACCTGTGTAATACAGGCAGTCAAACCAGAACCATTGAACTGATTTTCATCCTTTTGTTCTACACATTTAATTGTGAAAAAGTAGAAAAATTAAATGTATGTAGAAAAGGAGGAGCTGGAGGAGAAATGTGAAAAAATTTACAGTGAATGGTGATTTAAGTAAGAAACCCCTAAGATTTCCATACAAAAATGCACCCAATTATTTCTCCTAACATACTATACTGTTTTTGAGATCACATCATAAAATATGTCCAAAAACCCAAAAATCTTAAGTGTTGTTACACCAAAATAACAAGGATTTACATGCAACATCACATTAAAAATAAATCTGAGAGTGGCCACTGGCAGTTGGAAGTATGGCATTTGGAGAAGTTACATTATCAGCATTTGCAGTTTGACAGTCTTCTCTTCTGTACTCAAAAAAATAAGAAAATCAATCCCCTGTCTGTTCTAGCTGCAAACAAACCAGGTGGCCCCCAGGAGCTGGCAGTGCCCCAGCTCCTATTTCAGACTCTTCTCTAACCTGTTGACTCACCTGACTGCTCACCAGCCCCATGATATCCCTCTTTAGAATCATCTTCCAGAGTAGGACACTCACACTAACAGTGGGAATAATAAAAGAGGTGTTGTTGAAACTCTTCCCATGTGGTTCCCAGGGTGAGAGAGCAAAAAATTGTTCTCTGGAGTGATTTTACAATACCAGTTAAGCAGATCACAGCGAGGGCGATCACTGCTTCCAGTCACTGTTTAACTATAAAACACAGTGACAAAACAAAAAGGATCTCCTGCCACCCTCCAGCATTACAAGAGATGATTTTGGGAATACATTGTGTACCATGTTGAATGGGTACCACACTGTTAAAAGTTGAAACAAAATACAGTACAACACAAAGCATTTCTTGGGGACCTGATGCTGTATTCCTACTGGGCATTGAACTAAAATACTACTAGAGCCACACAAGAGTTCATTTTTGAAGTGCATACATAAAAATGTAAATAATTTATATTTGTGTCAAGTATAAAAAAGTTACTGAATTACTCAGAGAAAAATACTCTGATCCCTCTCCTTATGTTTTTCTCCCTTTAGCACTTCAGGTTTTTGAAGAAGGATTTTGAAAATGGGACAAATGGTAGCCACATGCCAGGCTCTGAACAGCATGCAGTGAAAACTGATTGCATCTTTGTGCTTCCTAAAACAGCCACCCTAAGGTGAAGTTCATTTAGACCCAAACCTACAGTAAAAGCTTTCACACCTCACTTTTTTCTTTCATATAAATTATAGCATTCCCAGAAATACAATTTTTGACCTATTACCAACTGCCAATCTAGTTAAAATTTCAGTATTATTCCCCAAACTGGAATGTAAATTTCCTTCTACTCCCCATGGCATTCAGCAACTAATTTTGAAAAAGTCTGTTATTTGTTCTTACAGATTGTCCACACAAATCCAGCATACAGTGCTTTAAAATAATTACAGCTTCCAATAAATGCTGCTGCCTTGTGCACAGGAATCTGACTTTATATTAATTTTGCCTGGGGACTTCACTTATTGCTCAGAGTTCACATCTCCTTTCACCAGTCTGAACAGCTCAATTTCTCTCTGTCTTCCTCCCTGCCCCACTGCCCATGCCAGGGATACTTTTCTGGAGCTAGGTGAGGACATGGAAAAAGCATTAGGCATTTGGAAGTTAAAACCAGCAGCTTAACCACCTTACACAGTAAATCTAAGGAGCTTAAACTCCCCAACAAGTGCAGGAATTGTCAAGTTGGATGCTATGCATTAAGCATGAGAAAGTAAATACATGTGACAAATGCGTTACTTCCCCTGTGAACATAATGATTCTCAGTTAACATATCTAAATTAAGTCACACATTAGTTATGTCTGAAGAGAGCAGAGTGACAATTAACATTTTGTACATAAACAACCACTGTTTTTTAGATTCAGAACCACTTTCAGGGATGCTGCAGGCCTGATTTTTCTACAGCTGAGCAAGCAGAGAGACATTATTCCAACAACATAAATGAGCCTTCATGTACCCATGGACAGAAACAGGGTATTTCACAGGTAGCAAATTAAATAAATCAGGTGAAAGCAAGCAGTCCAAATTGAGTTGCTACAATTTATCCAAAACCACTAAACAGTTTTCCGTTTGATCCTCCTTTTAACATACTGACCCAGAACTTCTTTGCAACTACTAACTTTAATAAGTAATAGCAACAAAGCTAGTTTTCACAATAATTTCAGAACACTCTGAAATTCAAACACATGCAGTCATATGGATGCTTTTGTGACAGTAACAAAATATTCTTTATAAAGGAAAATACATCTTCCTTACCCTGCACTTTCTATCATGTTAACCTTTGTTCACTGCTGTCTAATGAGAGGAATTTTGCTAATTGTCATTTATGGCAGTAGCAGCTTGATGCCACAAGGCCAAAAGGCAATTAAAGGTCGCTGCCTATTAGATTACACCAGACTGATGACAGCATATTTGGAAGCACAGGCAGAAGCCCCTGAGCTCTGACTCACTGCAGACACTCAGATCTGGACATTTTGCTCGGCACCTGCATGGCTGGGCCCTCTGAGCTGGCCCCTGTGCTCAGGTCAGTCAGCCTCCATCTGCCTCAGGTGGGCACTCAGGGGGCTGCAGCCTTCCTCTCTACCAAATACACCTTCAGCAGCTCTGTTCCATCCATCAGGCTAAGGACTTCTGCTGCACTTGCCATGGCAAACCTCATAATTCTTGGTGATAATAAAACTGTTTCATCTCCAATACCTGTGCAAAGAATAGGCATGTTGATACTCACGTTTTCTATATATGCATCTGAAGTGATACTAGCACCTTGCTCAAGTGTTAATGATCTCTTTTTAATCAAGTCTTAATATGCACATTTATTTTCTCTGTGACAGTGCCTTTGTGTTTTAAATGCACACATCATATCGAGTGCATTACAGTCAGATTTCTGGGCTATAAGTTAAATGAAATGTGATGCATGGTTATGTAACTGAAAAAAAATCCATGAATTTATCTTCCCACAAGTGACAACTGAATCACAGAATACTCTGAGTTGGAAGGGACCCACAAGGATCATTGAGTCCAAGTCTTCAGTGAATAGCCTGTAGAGCACAGCTGGAGCATCCCACACAGAGCCAGCCAGCCAGGCACAAGATGGTATTAGTGGTTCCTTATTTCTTAAAAGGGCCTCCAGCTCAGAGGCACAATCCCATTTCAGAAGCACTGCACAAGTGCTGTGAGCCCACGGGGGACGCACGCTGGGGCGGCTGAGGATGAACTGCGGCATGGAAAGGAGGAATTCCCGGAGGAGTGTCTCCCATGGGAGGGACCCCACCCTGGAGCAGGGCATGAGAGTGAGGAGTCCTTCCCCTGAGGAGAAAAGAGCAGCAGAGACAACGTGTGATGATGTGACTCCAGCCCTCATTCCCCTCTCACTGGGAGTGCATTTGGAGGTTGAGCCCAGAACGAAGGGAGCGGTGAAGGGAATGTGTTTTAAGATTTGGGTTTATTTCTCATGAACCCATATTTGCCAGGCATTAAATCACATTCATTTCCCTCAGTCAAGACTGATTTGCCCATGACAGCAATTGCTGAGTGATCTCTCTGTGTCCTTCTCTTGACCCATGAGCCTGCTACTACATTTTCTCTGCCCCATCCAGCCGAGGGGAGTGACAGGGTGGCTTAGGTGGCACCTGGTGCCAGCCACCACACAGCCATGGGGGCAGTCCCTGCACCCTGGTTACCTGCACTTCCTTACCAAGGATTTTGCAAAGACAGGATAGATGGACATTTATCAACTTGCAGGGGAAGCTGGTTGCAGCAGGAGATGCTGAATCATGCCTTTGACAGCTAACACTTAGCTAGCATCACCTCTTAATTAGTGGCTTCTTTTAGGTTTCCTCAATAGCTATATGGGACCAAAAAAACCCACAAAACAACAAAAAGAGGAAAAAAAGGCAACCCAGCAAACACAGAACAGACAATTCTAGCTCAAAACATAAACCACATGTAAAAATGTTAAAGGTGAAGTACAAACCATAATTTGTGTAAGATAAAACAAACAGCCAACTACAGGCATAGAAAGTGTTTATTTTATACTACCCTCAGGACAAATCAAAATCTATTGAACTTTTAAGTTCTAGATTTTGCAGCCTGTCTCACTCCACAGAGTGGAAAATCCAATTTCCTTTGGAGTCCCAAAGCTTGAGCAGCTAAACAATGAATGCTTTTCCTCCTTCTCTTGAAACAAAGGTTTTCCCTCCAAAGCTGCTGGCCAGATGCTGAATGGTATTAAGGGTAAAATTATAAATCAGCTTTTCTTAGTGTACATTTTACTTTGCTAACCACCTGTTACTGTGATCTTGTCCAGTGGTGGCAAAAAAAACCAAAACAAACAAGCAAGTAAGTGGCATGTGACTCATCACAATGTATTAAAACCAACTTTAACAGTTGAAATCTTTAGAAGCAAAGAGTTGTTACCCAATAAAAGTTGGCATTAAAAAAAAAAAATCACACACAAAGGCACTAGGCCATTCTCCAGTCCTCCTTGTCATCACCAACACCAAATTCCACTGGTCCCTCAGCCAGAAACACACATACACAGCTTTTTCACTGCCACCACAGTGAGTACTGCTGCCCCTGGACCATCCAAGCAGCTGAGAGTTTCTGCCTTTTAGCTAATGTAAATGCCCCAAGAATTAAAATAATTTCTTTTTGGAACATTTGACAGCTTGTTAGAAGTTCCAAACAAATGCTGTGCAACAGAAAGACTAATTTCAACATTTTGATCAGTCCTTTATTATTAGACTTCTAAAGTAGAATGATAACTTGAATTTCTTTGATTTTTTCTGAAAGCATAATTCCTGCTGTTTAAAATAAAATACAGCTTGAAGTATATTCAAGCACACCTATGGACAGTCATCAAATAGTTCAGATATTTAAGCACTGGAAGTAAAAAACTCCAGGGGAAAAACATACCATGGGCAGAACTTAAGGGGGGAATAAAAAAAAATTTTTTTGCTACTTTTCAAGGTAAAGCATGATATGAAATCTGGTCTTAGATCAAAAACTTTTTCTTTCTTTAATAACCTGCCATCCTCCAAAAACACAGCAGCAGAGCCCAGGTCTCCTCCAGATCTGAAGACAGAGAAGTCCCCTGGACTTCTCTGAAGGGAAGAGCAGGGAAAGTCACAATAAAACATGCTGCTGCACTGAAGGCTTCTTAAAACTTTGTCATCATTTTATTCTATCTTATCACCATCATTTTATCATAAATTTATTTTCATCCTTAATCTGGTGCTCACTATTGTGTCTCCAAGTTACCAGACAGTGTTTTACTCCCTATCAGGCAGCACCTTTCCTGGATTTCTCTCAGAACGTTAATGCTCCTGAAACATAAGTTGATGTGGGAATGTACTTCTATTCTGAAAAGTTCTTGCTATGCACATGTCTCCACAACAGACACTTTGTGAGTGAGATGGATAAAGTTGGGTAAGTTAAAAACACTCATTAAACAAATGCTGCAAATTTTACATTTTCATAAAAACATCTCTGTTTGTTCATCACTAGTGATAATTATACTTCACCAGGTTTGACCATTTTTCATCCCTCTTATATGGCTCGATAGGAAGTGCAACAAAAAAAAAAAAATCTACAACATTACATTCTTGGGCAAACACACAAGGATAAGACTTAAACACATTAACGTAACAGAACCCCACAAACTGAAACTGAAAAAGCCACTCAGCTTTATACATGTAGCTCAAAAAAATTATAATGCTAACACTTTACTCAGTCTTTAATCTTTTTTTCTCCTTGAGAAGTAACCACTTCAATAATCATAATATTTTTCTGGTTAGCAGGAAGCTTTTTCCAACCTAAGGAAACAATTCCATTTTCATTTTGTCTCCAAGTACCTGGTGCTACGAGAACCTGCCTTATGAATTAAAACAAGAATATGACCTTTTCTCTGAAGCAGATGTGAGTATAAGGCATATAAACTAGGAATCAGTGAATAAGCAGCAGTGACTAGAGGCCAAAGCCATCCCTCATTCCCAATCACACTTGGCAGGATGGGGGATTCAGTCCCACATCTGGATGAGCCCACCAACAGCTGCAGCCTTCTCCTCCACTCTCCTGCATTTCTCTCGCACACAAAACCTTTGCTGTGGCACAACTGGAAAAGAGGGGCCCTGAAGCTATACAGCTGTTGGTCATAATTAATTACTAAAGCCACCATTGAAACATGACAAATCTTCTGCCTTCTGGTGTATCTGTGGCTTTATTTCTATTCTTCAGCTGGTGGACAAATAAATTACCAGAGTCTACATAAGCAAAGACAAGAAAAATGTAGACCATCTTTTTTCAAAAAGATAAGACTGGCAGAAGCACGTGTCCAAGCATATACTAAAAGACAGAGGTGATCTCTTAAAACTGCTCTTAAAAGAAGAAGCAAGTTCTTTTGGCTTTTCCAAGCAAAAAGTTATGTACATCAGAGGATTGAGTTCATGAAAAGTGCATGCTTCTGCTCAGTGAGGGTGTGATGAAAACATTTTCGCTGGTGTGGGAATATGGACTATCTGTATCACTTTCTGTAAGCAAAATGCAGAGTCTCACTTCATAAAATCCTCACTGTAATGTCAGTAAGAAGGCAACTTGTTCCCACTGCTAAAACAGGAAGGTGACCCAGCTGATTGTCTCTGGAACAACCAGACACACAGTAGTTGCTACTTTTCTCTGCATTTAAGCTTAAGGAATGTAAAGTTTCCATAACAGGAGACAAGACTCATGATCTCCTAAGTTACTTTTGGCTATGCTAATTAGCTATTTCAAGCACTTAAAGTTCATAGTCTCTGCCAAAGTAGGAAGCAGTAACTATTAAAAAGACCTGAATTTGCATGTGTGGCATACTCTGCCCTGAATCCAGGGAGAATGGTCTGTCACCTTGGCACCACAGGGCTGAGGAGCTCACAACCTTGTCACACCACCTCAAGCCAAACATCAGCTTGACACGTTTGGCACAAGCAACAATTTGACCTAAAATATGCATTTAAATGATAAATAATATCCTGCTGTCTTAATGAAACTGTGATGTATATTTCATTCACCTTTTTGTAATTTCACACTTATTTTCTACTGAAACAAGTCTTAAAAAATTGCTTTATTCTGAGATCGTATAAAGTCATCAGTCTGCTTGTTTCAAACAGTTCCTCTGTCTAAGCAGAGTTTAGACTTTTCTGTTTTAGACCTAAGTACCTATGAAAAAAACTAAAAGATACAAATTATGCTTCCATGAAGAAGGTAACCTGCTTATTCACCCCTCCCAACCACAGATGCAATCCATGATACTCAGATGTTACAGTTTGTTTTGGACGTAAAAAGATAAAACTAATTTGTGTCAATAGCCACTAGTGAGACAGGAAGTTAACAACAGGCTTTTTCTTCCCTTCACATTTCTTTTGGGGATGTTTACCTATGCTACTACTCACTGGACAAGTTAGTACAAATATTCATAGCTAATTCCAAAAGAAACACATCTGAGAGCAGTGGCTTAAATTTATAGTCCTGAGCTTGTACACAAAATCTAGGGTTGTACATACATTATTTTTGCATTTACAAGCATATGCATGCTAAGATCTGGCCTCTTTTTCCTTCAGAGGAAGTACTGAATGATGTACTTTAATGCAGAATTTTGTTCTGTATGAAGACTTTTTCATATAACACTATTAGTAAAGTGCAGCAGACAGCTGCTCTTTTAAGCTGCTGATATTCAGCTTAAAAAGTAAAATTAAATACCTTTCACAAGTCAAATAAAACCAAATAGTCAATGTACATACACAGTACCAAAGAACCCAGCTTGGAATTTTACGTTGGCAAAACTAACAGAAAATACCAACAAAGACCAGAATACACAAGCTTTCCATGTAGTTCATTTTAAAAAAATTTATGTGGACTGAGGATCACTTCTTTCACTATATTTTCCTACATTCAGGAGAGCAGTAAAGAATTCTTCTAAGGGCTCAGCGACATCTGGAAGTTGCTTCTGTAACAGCCATAGATTCAATTTTCAAGCTTGTAAAAATGAATTTAGGATAGTTTCTTAAAGGTGAATTCACTTTGAGCACCAGCTACTGTTTCTTTCCTTTTTCAAAAGATACGGAGCTGTTTAGGGAAATTATTCCACGCGTTAATGTGAGATTTAATGTATCTCCAAAACAGGGTGTTACAAAGTATTAATGCATTCCGAGAACATACACCAACAGGATCGCACTGCATCAGTATGGAAATGGAAGTATTACTGTTAAAGTAAATCCCAATTCTCATTTCAGTCTTCTGCTGCCAATCTTAGAGGAGCAATGAAAAATTCCCTCTTTCTAGCTGTTCAAACGCTGTCATTTCTGTATCCCTGTAAATCTACCACCCTTGCTATCAAAGTTGCCTTCCAATGGTGAGCACTAGAAAGATTAGGACAAGCAGATAAGGTCTTGACCAGACTTTTTCACAGGTTTCCTGCATGAGTCCATGTGAAGTCACAAACCTATCTATTCCACAGGAACCCCCTCGGTAAATAAAATTGCCACACGTTGCATACTGGGGTGGGGCAGGTCTGTGTTCATTTCTGCCTCGTACAGAAATGTTTTCAAAGTCATAGGCAATCAAAAAACCTTTGGTTTGCTACTTAGACATAAAACTTCCCAACTTTATCAGCGAGCTGTTTGTAACAGTGTTGATAAACTCCACTATCTTCACAGGTAAAAGGATCCTATAGCAACTGGGCACCTCCCATTGGAGCAGCACGGCAGTACCTACCAACAGAAACAACCAAGTGAAAGTATTTGCCACTCCTTGCTCTCCTCCACTGACACTTTTACAGCTTCTAATTCAGAGAAGCTGAAAACATATGTGGTTTCTAATGTGCTTTACAGCAGTCACATCCAGCAAAGATTCAGTCCTTGTGCCTGCTCCGTACTTCAGTTCTCATGACTCATCTCCAGCTTTCCAGAGAAAACCAAATTCCTACTGGGCACCACAGAGCTAGTGATACCTTTTACATGCTCACAAGAGAAACAGAGATTCAGGCTAAAATTTCACCAAGTTTAAACAGTGATTAAGCCTGCACAAACACAGGTGCAAATACAGTAAGAAATTAGGGCAAACAGCAGTGCTCTATTCTGGTTTACAAGTATGACATCCATGTAAGTCTATCAAGACTGACGTTAAAAACATCAATTTATGCACAGGACTATAAGAACTGCAAAGTTCAGAAAACCCAGCCTTCCAAAACTGCAATTAAATATGTAAATTACATGCACATAAGGCCTAAAACATCCTAACCAGCTTATGTGCTCTAAAATACTAATCTAGTCCCTACAGGTTTAGAAGGACAAGAATAGACATATTTATAAACACACGCACAAATACAAACATTAATAGTTGAAATGCAGCCCAAGCAGCTGGCCAGAAAGTTCAAACACATTATCAACATTCCTACACCAAAAGAGAAATTGTTAAGTATTCAGAATGCATTGTGACTACATTTACATACTATTAGAGAAGATAAAATGCCACAAGTGCCATGAGTGGAATTATGACTCAGGACAGAGTTTTCTCCCAATGCTAAACCTCACAATTAGTGAACACAGGCAAAAAATCCCACCAGCAGGACAAGAAGATTTTCAATGTCACCGATAACAATCTCAACCTTGCCCAAGTCCTATATTTGGCTGCAGTCTAGAGAGAGCATTTCAGAATGAGACACAAACCACACAGTCCAATGGAGCAATGGGTGAGTCCCCCTTCCTGACTCAGTGGGTGATCAGTGGAAACCCCAAAGCCTTAGACTGAAGGGAACCCAAATACAGTACAACCCAACAAATGGTATTTTTTATCCCATTTCCCTCAAAAGTAACACAGCTTTGAGGTATTTTTGAACAATTACCCTTGTCTAAGCAGAATAAAAGGTTACATTAGCACAACTTCAGGTTTATCTATTCTATTTCTTTGTTACTTTCTTCTGTTCTTCTTGACATCTTAATTGAGCACCATGCCTTATCCCAAAAGGGGCCTGAACTGCTGCCCCTTCTCAGCTATACTGCAGACCTCTCCCATTCTCCATTGACTGATTCTTCATACCAGGAAGCTTCTTACACAGTTTTTTTGATCCTGCTCTCTCTAGGCTAGAACAGGCTCCACACCAATTTAACCTCTGCTTTCCCAGAAGGAGGGCAACACAGCTGTGAGAGAAGGATGACTGACTTACAGCGAGTGGGTAGGATCACTGCCACCAGGAAGAATCCAAATCTCTTCTCTTACAGAAGTGAAAGGATGAGCTATTCCATATAGGCAAGATGTGGCAAGCTCACATGAGTCTTGTGTTGGATCTGAAAAACAAACCAAAAAAAGCAGATGAGAAATAAAACTTCCTGCTGCATTGTCCTTTCATACCTGAGAAGCAACAAGTAGGATATATGAATAGTTGCGAGTTATTCTGCTTTGATTTTTGTGTATTCTTCCCTCCCAAAACATTTCCTTAAAATGCAGCATCTACAGCTGACATTTTTCTGAAATATATGCATTAAAAATTCAGGTTACCCACATTCTCCCATATAATTAGGCAAGTTGAGTTTTAGTCTACTAATACAGTGTGAGAGCAATGCATTTTGTATCAGAAACCCTTCTTGCTCCAAAAATGCAGAACTCTGCACAAGTGTGTAACTCTACTGAGGCTGTGGGGAACCCACCTAAAACATCTTGTCAGCACAAAAACAAGAAAGAAGAATCCTGAACTGAAATAGATGCCAGGGTACTACTCTTTACAAACTTGTAACATTATTCAGCTATTGCTTTGAAGCAACTAACTCAGGGCTTTGATGTTTAGCAAAATGCACTTTTTCTGAAGACCATCCAATTTTACAGTTTTAGCAGCCTGCAAGACTTCTCTGTACAACGTGAACACTACCAAAAAGAAATTATGACAAAGTTTAACATGCTCCATTTGAGCTAAAAAGAAACAATGGTTTAGTCTGCCTTTATATTCATGTTCTGCATGGTCCTTCATTCCAATTATTAGATTTGAATTTCTATTGCCCCGAGTCAGTTCCCATATCAGCTTGATGATAAATTTTCCAAAAGTCTGCAATCAATCAGCCCCAGACAAACTAGTGTCTGACTACCACATACTGTTTATAAAAACTAGCACATTGTTAAGCTTTCTCTGAGGCTTTCCTGATCTTTCTTCAAAGTCAGAATGAGCATCAGAGAATACTTCAAATTACTTGTGACAAGTTTTGAATTTAGATTACTGTTACAATTTAACTTTTTCTTAGCTACTACTTCTACATGCTGTCAGACTACAGCTTTAATTCAGTAATGAAATTAAATTCTTCTGCATTTCTTGAATTGACATTACTGCCCCTATTTAATATTATTCTTACAGTCTTAGCAAATTTTCCAAGTAAAAAGGAAATTCTTTTCCCTGTTTTCAACTCAGAGTTTTGAGCTATACTTTTGCCTTCTCCTATCAACTGTCTATATTTAATATCTCCTAATTTCACATTTTACACTCAATTTCTTGCTTCTTCTATATCAATTCCTAAAAATGCCACTGTCCCCATCTGGTTTGTAGCTTAAACATCTGTGATTTAATTTTAGGATAAATCAACACATGAACTTGTGTATTTTTAATCATCTAAATATTAAGGGTGAAAGTTTTTTAAACTAGAGTAAGAACACTTTATGTGTCGAATTTGATATTTTTGATAAATCTAAGGTTCTTTCATTGTACTGCCTTTTAAGATTAGAGTCTTAAAATAGCTATTAATATAAAAGCCTATTGACATTTTTAGCCTGTAGGAACATGCAGTGGGCAGAGGCAGCTGAAATAACAACATATTTGAGCGATGAACCAGCTTTATGATTTTATTACTCAGACTTTCCCAAATCTATGGCTGGCATTTTTCCCAGTAACTCAAAAATTAAGCTGTTCTACATTTGAAACCTCCAACTAATCATATATTAAAAACTTCTCATGGTTAAGGCAACTGAATAACCTTATAAAAAGCCTTCAAAAAAAACCCCCAACAAGCTAGAGCTGAAAAATTTGTTCCTTTAATTCTGTGCTATTTGCATGAACACTGTAAGAAAAACAGGAAAGAAATTATCTGACACAGGTTACAAAGAACTAAGTTAGTTACTAGGAGTATATTACCAATCATATTGAAGTAACAGGGTCTCTAGAAGGACCCTAAAGGAAAGTGGCAGATAAAAGGAGACACAGCCTAAGCATCCTTCACTGGACACCTTGGGCCATCAGCAGCTCAGGAAGCCAAGGGATCAACTACTTAGGCACGCCATAAAGCCAAGTGATGCCTTTGCTGTTCCACATCTTTCCACATTTTTGCATAGACATCAACTTTTCCTCCTTCCAAAATGAAATTTCCCCAACAGTTTGCTGGTCCAAAAAAGGCTCCATGTTCTCCCTTGGTCCCCAAACCACTGTACTCAAGAGATCTCTTCTGCTCAGTGAGCATAAAGCAGCACTCACATGATTTTGTTTCTGAACATTTTGCAACACAGGTACACAAGTTCTAAAACCATCTGGGAAATCCAGATCAGCTTAATGCACTGTTGGTTGATTTTTAACTTTTTCTGTGCCTGTGTAATAAAAAAGTAACCCATAGTTGTACAGACACACTCAAGAACATTAGACCAGAAAAACTCCAGAGCCTGATGCACTGGAATAGAAGGACAAACTGAGCAATAATCATGTCTCACAGTGGATGGCTATAGATCATGTGAGCATCACAGAGGGATGCTCACTTAATGCAGAATGGAGAAAATTAATTATTTGGTACCCAAGAGAAAAAAAGAATGAACATGCAATAAGTGACCTTTTAACAAATCTACAGCAATTAATTAAGGTGGTTTGTACTGCATTAGTCCTAAGGAAGGACTAATATTTCTAACTGTTTCCAGAAGAGCCTACCAGGAGTGTAACAAAGACTCAGTTTGGCAATAGACTGCAATTTGGGGTAAGTCTGCATCAAGCAGAACTGGCCTCTTGGGGAGGAACCAGCCAATCTCTCCCTTCTCCAGGTTAGCCATTTATGCCCACAGCAAGTTCTACTAAAGCCAGTAGAAACATGACTGCAGAGAGAAATTAGAGTGGAAAATTAATTCCATTATTAACTAAAGAAGGAAAAAGCCAAATTTTTAGCCACAGTGTTTGCAGAGTCATTTCACTGCACCAACATGCTGCAAGCATAAAGATGATGAAAAGAGCAAACCAGGCATCTGCTGACTGGAGGGCAGAGCAGAACTATCTCTTTCAAAAGCAACATGGGACTACAGGGTTTACACTGAAAATGGAAGTAGGAACAAAGTGGGAACAGCAAGCAAGCAAATAACTTCTCCAGAACAAACTGCACCAGACACACCTTCTAAAATGTGTCATTTAATGAATGTAAGCAGAAGTTAACAGTAATGCCAAGTCTGACTGAAACCAAACGTTAAAATCTTACTGTTTGCCTGATGGATAAGCTAATCTCAAGTGTCATTATACAGTGCTAGCTTTAATTGCTCCCAGCTAAATATAGCTTTCAGAATTTAATAGCTCCCCCTCAGCTTTTCTGTCTTTCAAGGAGGGAAAAATCTTCTCGTTAGAAAAAGCACCCATGCTTACAGAGTGGCATGTTAGCACAGCGAGGCAGGAAGCAAACCATTTGGATGATTACATTAGTCTCCAACACTCATTCAGAACTCCTGTTTTTCGAGAGACCAAATGTTTCCCTGTTCCACCACTCTGCTTCCAGGTACAGCAGGTGATGGAAGCATGCATACCTTTTCAAACTGAGCCTTTTTTCTGCTTTATTAGCAGACTGCAAATCTTGCTTGCCCTTCCAGTCAAAGATGATGCTTTTGCCAGCAAGCTGCCGTGGTGCGCACACCCTTCTTCCTGTGCCACCTCGCTGGGCACCACGGGGCAGGAAGAGGAGCAAGGCTACACACTCACACACAGCCTGCCCCTTCCCTGCAGCCTCTGGATTGGCACAGCTTGCATGAGAGGGTCCAAAACCTGCTGGAACAGCTGAGACTGCAGCACTCTGATAAAGGCATGAAACAAATTCTCTCTTCTGCCTTCTATTGCGCAATGAAGATCTCAAAAAATGTAACGAAAAGTTCCATATAGCAAGCTTCATTTTCCTGTCTCTGTGTGCTGATAACGGGTTTCACTCAGAAAATTTGGCTGACAGCTAGAAATGTGTTCTATGAATTCAGCATTTCTGTTCACCTTCATTTTAGAGGTCATTATGTAATTAAAGTGCTCACAGTTTTTCTACAATCCATGGAATTAAATTAAAAGTAACCACTGCTGCAATGGCAAGTCTTCCCACTTTCCCTCAGGCCAGAACTCCAAACTTTGTTCTCTCCCCCCCAAACTGTCATCTGACCATCTTCCTATTTTCTCTCTGGTTTCATCCATCCCCTTCTCCTTTACTGAGTGGGAAAAAGAATAATAATGCTACTTACTGAAAATAAAGCATTTACCAGACCATGTGAATCACCAAATGCCACATTACCTGGACCTTCACTTGAGCTGTAAAACTCCAGGACTGGCTGTGTTAGAGCTGTGCAAGCACTTTAGAAACACTGCCTGGAGGGCTGCCAGGAAGTACGTACTACACTGAACAAGACCAAAGGTAGTATACCACTGATTTTCTGCCCTCTGACCTACCATTTCTGAGGTGCAGAGCAGGCTGAATAGAACAGGTTAAAGGAACTATGTCTCTCTGCTGTTGAGGAGAGGTTTTACAGCGAGCCTCCTGTCATGTCATCTCCATGACGCTGTCCTGCACTGGGAAATCTGCGCTCTACTGCTGGCTGAGCTGCCCCAGAACAGAAAGGCTTCCCACTGCCAGTGCAGGCACAGACTTCATTTACCAACCTCTGGTAAAGCACAGAATCACGGCACTCATTCCCATTAAGATTCTTCCTCCTGAAGTAACAAATCAAAGTGTGGATAAATAGCATCAAAAATAGGGATGAGTACTGGAGGCACTTTGTGTATTAAATCTGGTTACTCTTACAGAACATGGCTTTATTTTAAAACTCTGCTGATCACAACAGACTATTTGGAACGAATGAAGGTTAAAAAAATCCTGCAAAGTGTACAAAGCATCATGCATGTACTGTGGATAAATATAGTCTTACTGCCATGAATCAGAGCTCAGTGCCCCAGAACTCCATGGGGCTCGTCCGAGCTGAGCTGTTCTACTCTCAGGCAGCGGCAACCAGACAGGGGCAGGGCAGGCAGCCTGCCAGCCAGGGCTGCACAAGTCCTGAGCACCAAACAGCCTCTCCCCACATCTGAAACCACCCTGTGAGGCGCAGAGAGCAGGGACACACCACATGCTGCTTTTTAAGAAAAGAAGCGACAAACCCGCGCAAGCAAAAGGAGGGAGGAACGGTGGAGATCAGCCAACGCCACTGCAGCATCAGAGCGGAAAGGAAGCATGCAGCTACGGTGGACAGACACACAGTGCTTCTAAATCTGGATCTGGGGATTAGCAGGACAGAAAAGATACCACAAAAAGGTAATTTGTTTTCTCATCATCTGTAACACTGAAGAGATTTTGCTCTCCTCTCCAAAACTGGAACGTGTATAGTATAACTCCTTCCCCTCTTAAGAGTCATGTGTATATAAAAAAAGCCATTAAAAAAAAAAAAAGGCATTATCAGCCTTAGGTCAGGACAATTGTGGCCTAAATAGTCACAAAATTGTCATGAAAGCATTAATTCAAAAGCAATTATGTTAAAACAAGAAGATCCATCAGAGTAAATTTATGACATTCTCCAGAATAAGTAAATACCATCCTGCAGAAGCTTCAGCCTAATCACAGTAAGTTTATTCAGAGACATTTTCTTGAACAAAAAAAAAGAAAAAAACCAAATCAAACAGATGTGACCAGTCAAGATGTCAACAAATTCCAGAATCTATTTATTTACCAGATGTTTTCCTCTACATCTGATGACCTGCAAATTTGCCTTAGCTGTAGCGATAGCAATAAACCTTGGCAACAGCTACTGCTGTATTTGTGACTGCAAGAAAATGACATATAATAATTTTCAGTTAATTATTTATACTCACTTACATGCAACATGAGGTGTTTTTTATGTTTATAAAATATGAAAAGTCACATTTAAGTGAACAGTTTCACATATATTGGCTTGCCCCTTGTCCCTTGTTCTTTATGTATTTCCCTGCTGATTCAAAGCTATATTCTATCTGGGTGTACAAGGTTACTTAAGGAGGGGGGACAGACTCTAGAGATTATTTATATGGCAGGGCTTCAAACAATTGATCCAGCTATATCTCAAGTGACTTGATAAAAAGGCATTAAAATAATGAGCAGAGAGAAAGATGGGTGAAACATTCCAGCATTTCAGAGTCACTCAGCAGGACTCTCCTGCTCAAGGACTCTCAATTTTCAGACAAGGACACTGACCATGAAGGGCAAGGTGACACACCCAGGGAGGGAGTGACAGATGAAAGTGAGAAGGGAGAGTTGTTGGGCACCCACACAACCTCATATCCAACCTCGATGCACAAGTAAAGGAAAATGAGAATGTGACCAAGAAGGACTCTTATCTCTGATTGTTTGATAAAGGGCTGAAAGTCCCAGCACAGATTAGAACAGGGTTCAGGCAGACAAGCAGTCTGCCCGGGTAAACAGGCGTGACAAGATAAAACATTCTAAAGCATTTGTGTACTTACAAAAAAAGAGGCCTCTACTACCAAACTAATGCACCTGAATTAAATACAAGATTAAATATCATAGGGACAACAGCATCTTAGTGGCTAAAACACAATGAAATGCACGTTATTCAAAAAAAGCCCGTAGAGGTAGGGGGTGTTCAAATATACATCCCTTAATATTGTGATAGATTAAAAAAAAAAACCACCCCAAACACACCATTGCAAAAGAACCTGCAGAATCTGACTGAGTAAAACCAAAAATAAAACAAAAAACACCAAGCCAAAATCAACCACACTTAAAAAGGACAGCCTTGCTCGGAGTCGGCAGTAGATTCAAAGAAACCAGCATTGCTACAGACTTTATTTTATTAGAATGAAAAATATCCCAGCGAGTTGGGCATTACAAGAGATTAACTTCTGACTCATATGAAGTTTAAGTAGTCATGTAGATTGAGGAGTTCAGACTCTCTAAACTGAAAATGCTGAGTTGCTGCTTCATTAAATGTGCATAAACAAATCTGGAAACGCCTCATGGGATGCAGCATGCAGTAGATAACTCGAAAGATGAAACAGCCTCAACTAGATAAGCACTTCACCACAGCTCCCAAAAGGCAGAGAACAAGTTGATTAAAGAAGTTGCACCTCAGATATTAAAATACAGGAATAAAGTTAGCTCAATATAGCTTTAATTTTTTTTTTTTAAAGACATTAGAAACTAAATTCTTCAACACCTCATAGAAACTATGTGAAGCGGTAACCTCAAAGTGAAAATTTCTCAGTAAAGAAATAAATATAGGATGTTGACCATGAAACAGACAGGGAAATTATGAAAACCAGCATTAAATTAACATCTTCCTGAGCATGTGTGAAGAAAAAAAGATGAAACCACTACAGATTTCTTAAAAAAAAAAAAAAAAAAAAAAGGCAGAATAAATTGCATATAGAATTGAAAATAAAACTTTGATGTATTCTCAAGCTTTTGTGTCTACTTCAGCCAATAAAATAATTTAAAACCTACAGTCTGTATTTCTAAAGCCAACAAAAAAACCCAGTTGGAGATGATGGCAGGAGAACAAACAGAATACCTGTCCTTAGAGTTGAAACAGAGGGGAGAAAAGAAAAAAGACATCAGCCCGACTACAATCAGCACCATGCAGTCAACAGAGAGTAACTTTTTGTAAAAAGTTAAAAGCAGACAGGAGAAATCTGAGAGCACATCTGGACTCGACAACAGCTGCAAAAGCTGCAACAGCTTTTAAAAAAGATTGGTAAGGATCTTATTCAGCAGAAGAATTGCAAAGTGACTGACTGACCACAGACAATAAAAAATTATCAGGCTGGACATGGATCACCAGAAGAAGTTGCCAAGAATTATCCTGGAGGTAGTTTTATTTAATATTCCTACTACTGGCAAGGCAATTGAGGTGTCTACCAAAACCTGCCGCTGACAAAAGGCATAGAGGCACATCTGATGCACTGAACAACTAGGACACCAGGTGAGAGGAGCCACATGAACAGAAGCAGTGACATGGAATGCAGTTTATCAGCCCTGGAGGCAAGGTCAGGGTCCAAGGAGGAAGGCAAGCACAAGTTCTGCTGAGACACTGGGAGGTGACCAAGGAGAGGAAGACACTCACATGCATGGAATACGTGTCTGATCAACTCATTAGCAAATTAATGAAGGTATGAAAAGAGAAAAGAGCTACCCATTACATAAATTAAGGCATTTCCTACAGAACCGTGTAGGGAAACATCAAAAAAAGGCACTGCCAGTATCTAATCTGGTCAGAAAATTTAAAAATAGTACCTAAGACACGAGTGAGATAAGTTTATGCAAGGAAGATTGACAGCATAATATTGTTCTGAAATAAGTACCGTGAACATACCTAATCAGCCATATCACAAGATTCCCTGCATCTCCAAGTCTAAATGCAAGTCTCCTAAACTGACTGGGAGAAAGAGAGTCACCCCTACACAAATAGAGAGAAAACCATTTTACAAAGGGTGCAAATACTCTTATAAATACCGAGAGAAAATACCAATTTTATCCAGCTGGGCATACAAGCTGGTTGTGGGTACTTTTAGCCAGAATCCTGGAATATAGCTTTAGTCTAAACACGTGAGCTTTGAAATAATTTGTTAATGAGACAAGCTTTGACTACTTTAAGATGATGCTTGGGAACTTTGCAAAAGAGAATATACAAATGCATTGACTGCAGCAAATACTGAACATGAGAACCCAGGAACTCTCTTCCAGATGTCTCATGTGCCAGTACAGCCACCTTCAGCAGGGAAGTCTTTATACATCACTTGCCAATGTTATTATCGCTGATTTAATCTGGGCTGAAAACTGACCTTGCCTTAATACTCTTAGGTTTCCCATAATAAAAAGAAATTACTTCATCTTTACTCACTTACATGTATTTCTTCTGTGCAAAGTTTTTGTGTGTCCTTATGGGTTTTTTTTAAGGAATATAATTTTTTAAAGTGGCAGATCAAGGAAATGGTATGTTTTAGAATCTATGTTTAGGCTACCAGCAATAGGTGGCTTCAAGTGCATCAATTCTGACAATGAAAATTATGCATATTTTCTTCTTGATTTGATGTCAATGCTTTGCATGTCCTTGCCTTTCCAAAGATAACTACACTCCCCAGACACAGAGAAACAAGCACTTCAGAATCTCAATGCAAGGAGGAAGTAGGAGATTATAGAACAATTCCCTTCTTCAAAGTCATCCGAGCACAAATCTAACCCACTATGCCTTGCAATTTTTTTTTGCAATCCTCCTACATTTCACAAAGCATTTTTGCATGCAAATGTGTCAGTGGCATTCAAAGACTGGGCAAAACAGCTTCATAAGATGACTTGGCTGTGTTTACTCAAAACACCCTCATGATTTTCAAGGGCCAAAAAAACCCACAAGGAAATAAAAAAGCAGTCAGTAAACCAGAATCAAAAGAAAAGAATTTAAGTTTTGTACATTAATATTTAAGAAAAAATAGAAAATCCTGTTTCCCCGCCCTTCATCCTGGTTCCATTACTGAATACCACCGTTCCATTATGCTGGACTAATATAAGACATGATTTTATCAATAAATTAATGTACAACAAATGCACAGCCTATACCATCTCTCTTCTTAAGTAAACCATCACAAGATGGATCAAGAAGCAATGCACTTGCAGAGTGTTGAGTAATGATATTAAGAAAGAAACTCCCTCAAGAATCCTAGTTCTGCAAAATGTGAGTGCTGGGATACCAGCCATAATGAGAAAGGCATTGCATCTTTCTAATGGTCAAGAGACAAACTTTTTTTCTTTTTAGCTTAGAACACAAAATTTACTTAACAGCAAGCAAAGATGATCCTTTTGTAGAAGGGCTCTTGAGACTGAACTACTATTTAAATTTGAGCAAACAACTCTCATCCTGCACTGAATAGAAGGGTGTGTTTGTGCTAACTGTGCATTCTAGTCATATTAAAGTAAATAATGCAAACTCACTTGACAAGGAGTGTTTGGTAGTTCCACGTGACCTGTCATGTCTGGAATGCCAGGACTGAAATGGCATCCACGGTTAGGAAAACAGCAATGTTTTCAAATGCTGAGCTGTGCCCCAGAAACCAAGATTTCCCAAGCCTCTTCAAATAGGAAGCTGTTATCTCCCAAAGTGAGAACAGTCACTTGGTGTCACTGAGATACAGCCACTGTTCTAGCACCAAATTACCATGAGATTAAGAAAACCACTTTAAAAACAGAGGTGGCTGACGCTACAGCCAGAAATAAATGGGAAGTTGCATTTTCCCTACTCAGCTTATCAACGTAATCAACTAGGACTAAAAGCAGATTATTAAACTCTTCTGGTGGAAACAATTACTTGCATGCATTTAAAAATACTCAGTGGTGTCCCATTACTTGAAACCTGATCTTTTAAAATGTAATATTATCTCTAAGGGATCACCAGTACACCAACAATTGCACACACATGACATGGCAGAAGAAAGTGATATTGTAGACTTAAGTGTTCTGGCAATAAAGGAAAAAAAAAAAAGAATTTATAAACCATACTTATCAAATATGCCATTTTGTCAAAGCCTGACATTACTTCCTTTTTCTTCTTTCAAAAACAAGCAAACAAACAGCAAGTGTCATCAGTGAAAGTGTTATCCTGGCAATGGCTCTGCTGTTGATCTTTAAGTGCAAGCATTGATCCTGCTGCACTTGAAGTAGTAAAGTACAATGTAGTATTACACACAGGAAAATAAGCTGTAAAATTGCATCCATGTGTGGAGAGAAGACTATGATTCAGCCATCCTGTGGAAAATTCTAATCTCTTATCTCTGAATCTGAAGTTCCATATTTATTCAGTGAGTGAAAAAACATGATTTCAGCAAAGTATTTGTATTCTTGTTCTAAGAAATAGGATGTTAGAAAAGCTTGTTTCAACAAAACAAACTGGCTATCAGCTAAAAGGCAAGAACTTACTTTATCCACAGTAGCACTTCCCTCCCTCAGCAAGTTCTCCTTCCTCAACAATTTGAAACTCTCTAAGCACTGGGAGATATTTAATATATTTAACAGCAAGCCTTAATTTTATAAGGTTCATAAAGTTACAATTATGAGTGCTTCTGGTTTAATGTCTTACAGTTGAAATTGGTAGATTTGAAAGACAATAAGAAATCTGCAAGTGAACTCACTGATACACCTTTTTTTTTTTCTTTTTAAACAACAGGAAAGAATGAATGTGTTTTATACTTCCTGAATTTCAGCAGCTGTGGCAGTAGTGTAAGGACTATGAATTGTTAACTTCCTAGTTAAGTCACTCAGTAAAACAGTATCAGCACCATTCAGTTAAGGAAGACAAGAATCAATCATAATACTTTGACTTGATATTTTTGGCACAGAAATTTTCCTGGAATCTAAACCCAGCTGGCTGCTTTCTCAGCCTAGAAGTGGTACAGATACCACAGTTGTAGGCAAATGAGGGTCCACGATACATCTTTGTTGAGGGTCCATGGTCCATCTTTGTTGTCCATCATTCTATTCACTAAATAATACTTGTTGGCACTAGTAAGAGCACACCTACTGATTTCACATATTAAAAACCAGTATCTTGCTTGCCAAGACATGACAAAATCCTGCAGACCAACACCTAAACTCTTTTCCTTCCATTGTTTGACCTTAATCAGAAAGCAAACAAGAAATATTAACTCTGCTTTCCTAGCATGGTTGTTATTAGAGTTCAATAACAGGACGAGATCTGGCCAAGGTTCTCCTCTCCTCATACACAAATTGCTGCTACTTGACTTACTGGTTTAGAAAACCCCAGCAGCTCTAGCTCTTTTTAAAACTCAAATTCTCTCAGACAGACATCACCAATCCTCCACAGGAAGCCTACTCCAACAATGGATGCACCCTGTTGTATGAGAGACGACCTGTACCCCAATCACAAGGTTGCTTACTGACTTTAAGGCACAGCCAAGACTAGAAAAAAGTTACCAAGACTCTAGCTGGGTTTTAAAAATTATTTTGTTCATCTAAGATTTTGAAAAGCAGAATTGCACCACACTGAGCTTCAAAATACCCTAGTAAAATTATCACAGAATGGTTCAAGTTGGAAGGGACCCCTCCAGTTGGAGGGCATCTGGTCCAAAACCCCCTCAAGCAGAACCAGCTGAAATGGGTTATCCAGGATCACGTCCAGAAAGCTTCTGAGCATCTCCAAGGAGGGAGACTGCATCTTCTCTGGGCAACCTGTGCCAGTGCTCAGTCACCCTCCTTTCCAGTGCAGGAAAAACTTCCTGATGCTCAGATGGAACCTCCCTCATTTCAATGCCCATTGTCTCTAGTCCTCTCACACATCTTAAGAAGTGACAAAGCTGTTATTTGAATGTTATCTTTTAAGGAAACTGAACATGGCTGTTCTGAATGATTCAGCTAACCCTATTTAACAGTAACAGCAAGTAAGATAGAGTTCTGACAAGTTCCCAGGGTAGACCACAGAGTCCTATGAATTACTCTTATTAGCAAAAAAAAAAAGTTAGGGAGAAGATTTCTCTTCAGGCATAGTCTTAACAACTCTTTTTTTTTTGTTCCTTAATTCCAATATTGCTTATTTATTAAGCAAATACCTTCAATCTTTCATCAAAAATGTCAGCTCCAAACAGCTTGATGCATTCCAGGTGGCCTACCTTCTTTGGAGGTGGTGAATCATTGCTAAAGAGATGGACCTGCTACCTAAATGGCTGCACACTTCCCGTGAACTAAGAGCTCACGTGCCTCTATGCTGCACAGACACAGATACATGCAATTAAGGGGGAAAACCCCACACAGCTACCAAATTGTGGAAAGGCATCTCTCAGCAAGCACCAGCCTGCCTTCCTCTGGCAAGCAGCAAGGTATCAGGGAGTGAACCTGGGAGAGCCACCTCAAACTCATAACCAGTCATCTCGAACTAGCAGAGACTCAGCAGCCCACTTCCTTTGGAGCTCCCTTCATCTGCTCCCAAACACACAGAACACAATCACTTGCCTGTCTTCAGGATGGCTGTTGCTACTGACGATTTACACATTGTTATTTTAAATCAGTCAAGCACTACCACAGCAGATTAACAGACACTTGCTGTTTCCTTTTTTAAGGTATACGAGACTGTCAGTGACTGAATCATGCTCATAGTGAAACTTCCTCCCTTCCTCCCATCATAAATTGCACTTGAATTCAGATTTTATGCTGTCAAAGCTTTGTAGGGCATCTCAGCGCTCATATTTGTCACAAGCAAGAGATATTGAAAAATTATAGAATCATTTACCCTCCTTCAGAATACAGTATTTTATCAGCCTATTAAACAAACTTCTTCTCTGGCAGCACGGTATGGGCAAGATGCATTCCACATCATATTCAGGGCAGATGCCATGGTTATGCCTCACAGCCTGAGGCAGCACCAGAACCTTTTTGACAGACACACTTAGCAAGACTGGTCTCGAAGTTGTATGTTGTCACTGCAGACAGGACGGAAAAAGTCCTGTAAAAATAAGAATTGTAAATTTCCCTTCAGCAACTGTGAGCATGAAGTAACTCAATCCCTCCTCAAGGCTATTTTTCTAGGCACACTGACAAAGCAATTATCTTGGAGAAGAGGGAGACATTGCAACAAAATGTTTTTAACATGTGTGACTGGCAAGATGGAAGAATAGTACCAGAGACCTATATCCTGCTCACATGAAAACTTGAAGGGCAGGACTCGACCTTCTGTAACAAGCAGAATTAGCAGTGACACAGATGGGCTTGTGCACTGAGAAGGATAAAGTCTCTGGCACACATGGTTCTCTCCCTGATTGCCAGGCTGTTCAGAAATTGTCTCTCCAGGGGTTTCAGCTACTCTCTGGGCAGAGTGTACATGGGAGGCAAATGGAGTATATCCACACAGCTGCTCCTTATCAGAACCGTGAACACCAGGAGCTTCATTCATTTTCACCAACAGCTATATGAAAGTGGAACAGACTAAAACTGGAGCAGTAAAAAAGTGTTCACTATGACTAGGAAAAAGCCTCCAGAATCGCGAGAGTAAGTGGCAACAGATAAGAGAGAAGTGACCTAAAAGTGACCTAGAGTGACTGGCACAAGAGATAGGAGATTACAGTGGGATAACAGACTCTGCAGTATCATCATGAGCAATAATAAAAGAATCGGCTGCAACTAAGATGGGAGAAAAGTATGACTACATTCAGTAAGGGAACTATTGCAGATTTTTACCCTGAAAGCATTCATCAGAGGATACACAGAATGGCCAGAAAGCCCAACACTTGTTTTTTTCCTAATGATAATAAAAAAGTCACTACTGAAATTCAATAGATACCACTACAGTAAACACAGAAATGCAAATAAGGATGAGTTTCTCACCTTTACTGCTTTGTATTGTTACTGTCTTTGTTCTCAGTACAGCAATTACATACAACTGCTTCATGACAACTGTAGCATCACACACTACCATGGTTTTGCTGTGATTTTTTTCAGGATTAAGTTCAACTAGCATGGAAGCAGAATCTGAAGATTCTGAATTGAAGATTCAATTAAAAAGTTGCTAATATGTAAAAATTAATCTGAAGAAAAATGTCATTAATTCTCAGCCTATGCATTACATTGGAAAGCAGAGGAAAGGGAGATTTGTTTGTACACTCCTGTTATTATAATTGCCAAAGAAAATGTTCAGAAGGAAATAATTAAGTGTTGACATGGCAGCAGCTGTGTTTGCCAAACTAAATATGATTCAGGTATCAAACCCCCACAACTTAAAGACTAGAGAGGAAATTTCAGTTCGGGTACTTGTAGTTTAACAACTGAACTTGAAAATGACAAATCTAAAACCACAGATATATATGCACACCTCATGGCTGCAGGAGGAATGCAGAGCTTGCCTAGTACGCTTTTCAATGACTTCAAAGGACAAGTTTTCACATTCAGTCTAAGCAGTTACAATATTGACAAACAACAGAGACACATAAAACATCCTTTCTGCAGCCTTTCTCCTGTGACTTACCAGATGCTATTAGACAGCCACTATCGTTTTGTCAGGATGTCTGTCTCACAGCCAGATGTACAATTATTTAGTTTAGAGATATCTCTAAGAGCACATAGCAAGTCTCAGTGTACTCCCTAAGCTTAGGGCTTAGATGTCAGTGAAAGTCAGTTCTCTCTGTTTGTTCCTCCTGTTGCACATGACAGGGATTCCTGTCAAGTCTTGCTTATCAGTACTTATTTTCCACAATTCAAGAGGCATGTCTAGAATAGCCTGCATTCAAAGACTGAGAATCATTAGCAAATAGCAAACAGACATTGCAAAACCTGCTCAGCACCTGCCAGATTGAAAGCAGCTCAACTCTATTTCTTTACTTTCGTGGTTAACATCACGGAGTGCCCAGACTCTGAAATAGGATTAGGCCCTGCTGCGCTCAGTGCCTCACACCAACACGTGACTTCTACCCTAAGGAGCTTGCACTGAGTCAGGCAAGCACACCAGACAGGCAGGACAGTAGAGGCTGAGCTGCCATGGCCAAGTACATTTCCCAGTTTCAGCTAGCATTCCTAGAGTCCTCACTGCTTTCAGTAGCAAGGCAGGTATGAGACTTGCCATTGAATTTGTATTTTAGAAAAAAATCAAAACAAAACCAAACCCCCCGAACAAACAAACAAACCCAGCAGCCACAACACCTCTGATCATTTAAAAATTATCTCAGTTGCAACAGCTGAACACGGAAAATCAGAAAGAATTTGTTCAAGTTCTCCGCTTTCTTCCCCATCTGAGGCTGTCCTCAACTTTATTTTTAAATGTTTCAAGTGACTCGCAACAACGTGCACGAGCTTCACGCTGACAGAATTCCGAAACCCCAATGCTGTTCATTCATGTCATAACTTCATATATAACAGAATCTACTTCTGAACATATACTCTATGTGAAAGCCACAAGCATCTTCAAGAACTCTGCACAAGTAACGCGCTAAAACAGATTTAAAGAAGGAGTTACAGATATCCTGCCTCCCAGGGTCAGACCCAGAGCTGTGCTTTTCTTAATTATCATGCCTACAACTTTACCTAGGCTATCATAGTCATTAGCATCAACACCCACATCACTCAGCCTTGAAGGCAGACAGAAAACCTCCCTCTAAGGTAATTAGAAATTAACATGGAGGAGGTACATGTTATGTTAGTAGAATAAAGACAAGTACCCACCCATAACAGGACCGAATGTTACGATACCCCAAACCTCCTTGTCCTTTAGATAAATGACAAACTTAAGCAATGATATATGTATTTCAAGGCACAGTATTCAAGGACGTTGCACAAGTGACAGCTGCAGGAGCCTAAAAACAGTGTCTGCCCCCCAAAGTATAATGTTTGAACATAGTCACTAATGCAGAAGACAGACATGCAAATCCAGCATCTCAAAGAGCAGAGCAGGGTAAATTTGGAAACATATTAGTCCTGGTCCAGAGAGTTGTTTGTCAGATCTCAGTGTATCTGCATCCTATTATCTGAAACTTGATACAGAAAAAAAGCAATTAGATTCTCCTAGAAGTTTCTTTGCTACCTTAGTAGCAGGGCATCACAGTATCTACACCACAGCCTTTTACCAGCAAAACTTTGCTAATTCGGTATGTCAAATCTTACCTGCACTAAAGTAAATTGAATTTAATGAGATCAAAATATGCTGATACAGATAGTACACTGCTTCTGACATGTAAAATACCCCATGCACGGTAACATACTCATTCTGCTGCCTGTTCATCACTGCATGGTTTTGAAATGCACTTTGTAGAAAATCCAATTTAAACCTAAAACATATTAGTACTTTAGATATGAATTAACTTTTCTATAGAGAGGCTTTTTTCATTTGGTAGCTAAGAGCACCATTTGCAGAAACTGAAAACTCAGCCTTACAATTAGAAACCATAAGGTCTGAGAAATGCCATGTTTGACTCTATTTTCTCCTCAGTATGTAACAAGATCTAGAGAATGCAACAAACGCGGGAATTAAGCTGACACACATCTGTTTATAATAGATGTGGTTTGAACAAGACCCAATTCTTTGCAACAATGTACACATATCTACTTAAAAAAAACCCAAATAAGGTTTTGTATAAAATACAGCACACTTACATTTGCAACAGTGAATGAGCTAGCCACACACAGTGTTGCAACAGGCAGACTCCAGCAGAACCTCACCATCATTTCCTGTCCTTGGTGAGCACACTAATAATTTCAGCACAACCACAACTGTGCACACACAGAGAACATCTCCAACACCTAAAAGTTCCCTCCCACCCTTCCTGCATGCAAACCCAGATACTACACAAAATTATAAAAGAGATGACATAAGTGGGCCTAATGCAATGTGTGGGGAAGGCAATATAAGAGTAAAGAGAAAGAGAATCAAGACTTGTGAATGCTGCTGCTTTGAAAATGGATAAGAGCCACAATGGAAAACTAGTTAATCTATTAATCTATTAACTAGTTTGAATCTATTGGGAGCGCAGACTGGGCAGTATTATTTAAAGATATCTTTTTAAAAGCATTTTAAACAATAAAAAAACAAAGCTCATGGAAATTAAAACTGTCGCTACCCAGGGCTTTACAGAAAATGTCCATGAAAACACACGCTTTAAATACCCAAACCGGACTTACAAGCTCTGTTGAAATTAATTAGAGTGAAACACTCTGAACCCTATGAGTGAAACACTCTGAACTCTATGATTAATCGATGAAAGTCAAGGGGTGAAGCAACTGTTCCCTTTGTCCCTTCTCAAGAAAACAGAGAAAGAAAAACACAGGTAGCATCATTAGCGGCCTAGGACAAAAACATACGGCAGAAAATTACCTTACATTTATTAAATGTCCTTTTCTCTAGCTGTTCTAGATATCCTCCTAGTAAAAACAAAACAGTCTCAATGAAGAGTACTTCACTGTCACTGAACTGCGAAGTACTGTACACCAAACAGTTTTCAAATAATGGAGTATTTAAAAGCTCATATTGCCTAATTGGTTCTCAAATGGAAATTAAATCAACCTAGAAGCAAGCTGGATTTAATTAACCTATTTAAGATAGAGAAGATAGAGGCAAGAAGAAATAATAATAATAATAATAATAATAATAATAATAATAATAATAATAATAATAATAATAATAATAAATGGTGTTTGGTTGTGGTTTTTTTTATTTATTTATTTAACACTGCTGCCAGCTGCCAGCACAGAGAACCACAGATTGAGCAGAGATCGATGGCTTTGCAAACACGCCCAAGATTTCTGAAGTTCCAGGGATTTCACAGCCAGCCGGCAGCCGGGCGATCCCCCAGAGCCCGCAGCCGCGGGAGAGCTGCTCCAGCCCGTCCCCGGGGCAGCGGCTGCCCGGTGCGTCCCGGCTCACCTGAATTCGCTCCGGCTCGGCGCCACATGGAGCGTACCGGCAGGAAAATAAACCCCTCAGCAGCACCCTCCCGGAGCAGTGACGGTGTCTAAGTTGGCTGTCGCTCCGGAACAGCCTCGTGGGGCTGTGACAGCGCGGCCGGAGCCCCCGAGGCCGCAGGAGGAGGCTGGAGGGGCTCGGCGGGATAAGGCGCTGCACCGGCAGCACCCGCCCGTCCGCCCCCCGGCCGGCAGCCGTGGGCGCCCTCGCTGCCAGCCGGGCGTGAAAGGCGCTTGCTGGGCGCCAAAGCGACACTTTTCTCGCTTGCCGAGTTCGCCGGCTGCCGCCCCTCGGCCCGTCCCGTCCCGCGGAGCCCCGGCTCGTCCCGCAGCGCTCCAGCGAGGGGAGCGGCGACCGCCGCCAGCCCCGCCGGGCTGCGCCCCGCCAGCCCGCCCCGTCCCATCCCATCCCATCCCATCCCTACAGCGGACACCCACCTGAGCTCCACACCTACGGCCCGCCGGGCGCCCCCGCCATAGTCCCCGGGCAGCGGCGCCCCGCAGGCAGGAGCGAGGAAGGAAGGAGCCTGGCAGGAACGACAGCCAGCATAAAGGGCCGGTCCGGGTGAGCGCTCGCTCCGGCTGGCAAGGAACACCCACGAGCGGGACCGGCGGCAGGACCGCCGCCTCGACTGACGGCCGCTCCGGCCAACGGGAGGAGCCTGCGCTGCCCCCGCCCCACCGCCGCCCAGAGCCGCCGCCGCCGCCGCCCGCCTTCCCGGCCCGCGGGGCGGGGGCAGGGGTGTTTCCATGACGTCACGGGCAGCGCCCGCGGACAGGTGGGGAGCGGTCCCGAGGGGACGCGGGGACAGGAGCCCCGGGCTAAGCCGCAGCTGAGCCCCCGAGCCCGCCTTAAGCAGTTGGGGCGGGCTGCGGGCACGGCAGGGCAGGGCAGGCGCGGAGCTAATCCCGCAGCGACCCGGAGGGGGCCTCGGGAGCGATGGCTCCCTAAGCCGCCTGGACCCGAGGGCGCGGCTCCCCGCGCCGCAGGGGCGAAGTGCGAGCGAGCGCCGGCGGAGAGGGTTTGTCGGGGATCGCCGCATCCACAGCAGCCTGCGGGCATCACTTCCCGCTCACTGGGAGCGCTTCCCGCGCCCCACCTCGCCATCCGCCTGGGGAAGAGCTCCTCCGGGGGAGAACCACCCCTCCCCGCCTTCCCCGGCTACTCCTTCCCTGAACCGGCATCCTAAAATTATCGTGTTTCTCTGCACCTTATTTAAAAATAAACATCTTGAATGACTAATTAGATCCAAGCCGTTAGAAGAGCGCTGGACGGCTTCCATGAACCCTTAATGTGTGCACTAAATCTTTCAGAAATTGTTACTGCTTGCGAGGAGGTAGACGGGATGTGACCTGGCACACCATTCACACCGTCTTTACTTACAAAGTGCGATTTAATCTACACTTAGGGGAAATGGAGGGGGGCGGGAAGAACCACCCCGGTTTCTTTACTCAGACTCACATGCACAAAACTGATCAGCTGCTTCTCAATTCCATTCAGAACTCGGTGCTTTCCTCGACTGGAGGGAAACAGAAACCTTTTTCTTCATGAATACCATTCATACAGCATTAAAAAAGAGCAGAAGCATTTGTAAGAGCAAGCTTAAGGGACATCCCGAAAGTTAGGAATGGTATTCACAGATTGGAACTTGAGGCAGCATAACCGAGCAGAGTAGTACATAGCACCTTGAACAAAATCTTGTAAGGGCGTGAGAGAGGCAGAACATCACTTTTAGTAAGGACAGTATCCACTGAAGGCTTCCCAAACCATCAGCAGCAGCATGACCCAAACAACCTGAAAGCTGCTTTCAGAGCTGGCCTGTGTGATGCTACAGCACCGAGGGCTCCTGATGCCTCTGCTGTTGACTGCAGCTATCCAGACTGACGATGGCTTGAGGAGATGCTGCCTACACAATGAAAGCTCAAGCAACGACTTTTTAGTCAGCATCCAGCATCAAAGTCAATGAAAAGCAGCAGAAGTAGTTTTAGTTTTCATAGTATTGTTTACTGTAGCTGCAAGTCGCTGCTGTATGGGCGTTCAGGCGTTGCCAGAGGGTATATATCTGTTTGCAGGCAAGTAGAATTTAACAATAACATTTAGCAATTCCTTGGGTTTCAGATTTTATAAAAGTTTGATTTTATAAATCCCAGTTTTAGGACAAAACTAGCAGCGCCTGTCATTTTAAAGAGCACAATTTTTGAACTAAAGGCACCAAACAGTCTGCAGCATCAATTCAGTTAAGGAAAAATTAGACACCTGGAGTATGTTGATGGCATACCTTTCTAGTGTTCCCATGATGTAATAGCTCATTGTTAGGTAACAGCATGTTTCCTATGCATATGTGGCCTCTTCCAACTTCCATTGAAATCTAACTCAGACCACATCTTAATTTAGAAAGTAACCGTGTGTCTACCTGAAGATGTGCAATCTCCAGACCCTGCAATAAAAAAGACACAAATTGCAAAAATTAAAATTCTCTTCCAGACCAAAATCTCCATCTTGAGTCCTGTTGTATAGATGTTGCCTGGTTTGAGATTCATGAAATATTTAGGACTTCTATTGTTCCTGTGTAAAAAACATGGACTGGGTGCATCCATGGGCTGTATTACATTATTTCACTGGAGTTACATCAGGAAGGAGTTTGATCTTCTTATGAATTTAGGGCTTCGTTTCCTTTCCTTTTGTTCTTTCCTTCTGTCACACAGAAACAATGAAAAAATATCTGAGTGCTCTGTTTTCCTGTGCTAAAGAAAAGTTTAGGAAAAAAGTAATAACCAGCCTTTTGAGAACAAGGTCATTCTTTCTGTTAGAAAAGCAACACACAGAGAAATAGTGACAGTTCATTATCTGAGATGGCAAGATACAATGTGGTTGCACACATTGGGGGAAATGTATGGGCAGAAAGCCTCTGTGTGAATATAGATTGCTGGTTTTTTGTTCTTAATAGATCCATCCACACAAACTCATCCGGTTTATAATCATAAAAGGAGGGTGGTTAGGGTGTTCCTCAGCAACATGCACTTAACCTTCGATTTATCCTTGCTCTTTGGGCTTTCTGATTGATGGAGCCTCATGACACAGTCATCTTTTCAGAGCTATTAAGAAGAGGAACTCCATTCTGCATAATCCAACAGGTATTTTCTTTAATTCAGTTTCCCTTTGATCTATTGTAATTCAGAATTAAATTACACGGTCTGAATTAAAACTCTACTAAAATATGTGTTCTTTCAGCTTGCTTTTTCCTGTGGTTTTGTAAAGACAGTTCATAATAATGCTTCCAGTGGTGCAATGAAAGGGATTGTCTTTTGATTTCCAGCTTGATTTTTTTCCCTTTAATTATTAGGTAAAAATAATTATTGCATCCCTATTGAACTCAAAGACAAGCAATGATGTCTCGTGTTTAAGCAATCTTAGTCTGGTGGGTGAGCCAGCTTCCATTCCATGTATATGGAGCACAAAGAGAAAGGCTCATTATTAGACACAAGTTTTGTCCTGCGGTTTGAGCTGAAGAACTGACAAATAAGTTTTGCAAAGAGCTTCTACATTTACAGCAGATGGATATATTTATCAGTATTTTTGTGGCTGAGGTGTGAGCAGCACAAGTTGTGCACATTGCAAAGTTATTGCGTTCATCTGTCTAACTCTTCTGATGACTATGCACATATATCTTCAGTCCTGGGCAGGAGTTATCTATCTTGAAATTCAGAAACATCTTTCTTCATGCACAAAAATAAATCTGTCCTTGAGAGTTTTCTTCTTTCCACCAGGCCTCCCCATGATGTAATTTCTGTCCTTATGCCAGTTCCTTCTATGTTATTCTTGGTCTCCACTGAGGAGCCTCTATCCCACTGACAGTGCTTTGGCAAACGTTGCTGTTGTCCTGTTGCACTTACTGGCTGGTATTATGGAAGCTCTTGGCACCACCTTTCATGCACTTTCTTGCTGGTATTTCTAAATTCTTATCTCCCTAGGCTGCCCAGGCCTCTTTTCACATGACCATGGTTACTGGGTCTTCCATGACTTGTCTGGCTTCCCAGCTAGAATTAGCCTTGTTAGATTCCCTTCGGAGCCCTTCTGGATACCTCTGAGGTAAGAGCATATCATATGTGTTGCAAAATTCATTAATTTTTGCAGTACTTTTAGCAATCTTGATTGCACCTCACCATTTGTATGGTGAAAAGAGCTCTACAGCTGTGAGGGAAAGCAGACCTGCTATCACAGCACCCTTTATTCTTTTTCTTCTTACAAACCGCTATATTGATTTTTGTTTACTTATTCAGGTGAGGGCAGAGAGAGAGCAGGAAGGCTTGTAGTCTTTCCATGTTGGCAAAGCAGGTGGGTGGGCAGAAGGAAGTCGGAATGGGAAGATGAAAAACTGAAAAGGAATTAATATCCACCACCTGGGCACTCAGGAAGAGAGTTCCCATGCCAAATGGTCCAAAGAAGTTTGACCTGGTCTAAAATGTAGAAAGCTGAATAGGATGAACCAGGCAGCAAACATTAAAAAGGTGCACAGATTTACTGTGGCTGCCATGAATGACCATGCTTAGTGTATAGCTGTGTAACATGACATGAGATACACAACACGACATGTCATACATAACAGGATAACATAACATGGCTTCACAGCCTCTTCCCACAACATTGCTGATCTGTCCCAGAAGGCACCAGTGCACACCAAAGAAATAGAGAATGCATGCAACATATGTTGCTCAAAAAAGACCCAAAAGCCAAAAATGCAGACTCTCGGGAACCCTGTTTTTGTGAGTGTAGGTGGTTCTGTGCATTACCTGCCACAGTAGGTTCTGTGTGCTTGGCAGTCACTGAATTCCAAATAGTAACGCTCATCATGAGTATTAAAAGTACTTTTCTTGCTGTTGATTTGAGTTTTATTTGTCTGTTTCACTTAGCTCCAGGGAAACTGGGAGGGCTCACTTGCATTTGGTCTGGCTCCTGGGCTTACTGCATTTGAGAGCCAATTTCGAATGTCAAGTGGTCACTGTGTGGTGAATGAGTAAAATTAACATCGAGACCTCTAGAGAAATGGAATAAAGAATCACTGAGTTTCTTCTTTACACAGACAAGGACATTTTTTAAGTAGTAACTTAGTACTGCCTCGGAAATGAGAGGAAACCTCAAGGTTTTCAAGAGAAAGTTATTCTGATTTTTTTATAGCAGCATTTTCCCTTAAGAAGAGAAGTTAAACAAACAGGCAATTGGAGATTCTGGATTTCTCAGTCTTGGGCTGGTTTCATACATACCAGATGCTGTTTTATAACATTTATCCTCCTCCCCCTCGTTGGTGACTATTACTCATTTGTCCCAGCGTTCTGGGATTTTAGTATTTATCTAAAAGGCAGTCAGATGGAAAAAAAAAATTAGTCCTAATTTTTTTTTTATTACTTAAGGCAAAAAACATCAGGGTACATGGAGGTTTACCATATTTAGAAAGCATGTTTACAGAGATGTGATACAGGTCTCTGCAGAATCTGGCAGCCAGACGCCGTTCAGCTGGCAGAGGGCAATACAGCCATTGGGCAGCACTGGAATTCAGTGCACTGCAGGCCAGATTATCCCTCCTGCTGATGCAGGCCTGGTTATTCAGATTGCTACTGAGGGAGGAGAGACAGAAACCTCCTGTGGGGCACAAAGGATTAGCAGAGATACTCCAGACCCGTGGGTCCTTCAGCTTTTTAGCGTCTCACCTAGATGCAGATGGAAGACTTAATATATTGTCTATTGCAAGCAAAGTTTCTGCTCACTTTCTGGGCTCTGGGTGAGGCCCAGGCATACCTCTTGTGTTCTTCTTTCTCCTTCAAGTATTGCACACAGCATGGAGCACTTCAAATCCAGAGGTTAGGTCCCTGTTCTTTTCTCAGAGGATCGCCACACAGATTCTTTAATCTTTCAAGACTGTCATGCTTTCTGCTCTGAGAGTAGGATCCCAGTTTCTCTTATTAGTATTAGCTTTGCTGTTCCTTTCCTTTGAATACACAAGAGGAAAAAAAGTAGAAACACTGGTGCAAAAAACTGCCAATGCCAAGTTATTTAATTCTTTTGGGACCATGAACACAAAAGGTAAGATAAGACACTGAGTTATTATCTGGAAGACCATGGGAAGATACCTTTGCATTTAGCTTCAAAGGAAAATAAATTTTATTGCTCAAACCTTGTAAATTGGACCTACAAGGTACATTTCCTGCCAGCATGAACAACGTTTTCCATTGTGTGAACTCCCTGAAATTGCTAGTACTTCATTTGAGTGCATGTGATACTCAGCAAGTGTCAATATGGCAGTAACAAGCATGACCTTGACAATGTGTGCAGTCCAGCTTTACAGACATTAAACTTAGCAAACAGTTATTGCTGACTGGCGTCAGAGCAGAAGAACAGAGAACCAACTCTCCTCATGCTCACTTGAAAGTTGTCTTCTGGCCTCCAACCAAAGAGCTGTTCCAGAGCCTTCCTGCTCCAGTGATCAGACAGTCTCCTGGTTCTCAGACTGGGCATAGTTACACCCAGTTTGTGCCTGTTGATACTTCTCACCCTGTCCTGGTTTAACTCCAGCCAGCAGCCAAGCCCCGCACAGTCACTCCCTCACTGCCCCACCAGTGAGATCAGGGAGAGCATCAGAAGGATAAAGCCAGAAGACTCGTGGGTTGAGATAAGAGACAGTTTAATAGGCAAGGAAAAAGCTGCACACACAAGCAAGGCAGAACAAGGAATTCACTGCTTTACAAGGCAGATAGGTGTTCAGCCATCTTCAGGAGAGCAGGGCCCCATCATGCCCAACATGTACTTAGGAAGACAAACTCCAAGTGGCCCCCTCTTCTTCCTTCATCCCCCCACTTTATATACATGATGTCACATGGTCTGGATTATCCCTTTGGACAGTGGGAGTCACCTGTCTGTGTTTCCTCCCAACCTCTCACGCACCCCCAGTCCCCTCACCAGCATTACAGTATATAAAGCAGAAAAGGCTTTGGCTGTGTGCGAGCCCTGCTCAGCAATAACAAAAAACTTATCTCCTCTATCATCACTGTGTTCAGCACAAATTCAAAAGACAGCCCAAGTCTAGCTACTGTGAAGAAAATTAGCAGTACCCAGCTAAAACAACCCCCCAGACCTGCGCCTCATCCGCACTTAATGCAGCAAAACTATCCAGTGCCACAGCTGTTAGACAGATGTGCACGGGTCAGGATCTCACCAGATGACTGTAGAAAGCATGCCTGTTTCTACTGTGAATGAACTGCTCATTTGCATCAGGAGATTTCCATCAGGAAAACTGTTCAGTCTGACTGCCAAGTTACTGTTAGCTGAGGGAAAAACTAAGCTAGGTGGGTTGAGTTCTGCTGGGGTACAGTAGCAGCCTCTCCTCTTTCTGTATCACAGCCATTGGTGTCACGGCCTGAGTTTTAAAACAGCTAAGACACATACTAGTAAGCTTACTTCCCACTTTTACTGCTGGCAGTAGACCTTATTTGACAGAAAGATATGTCTTCCCAGACACCATAACCCTGGCTCCACACAAAACAAGTCAATAAGTCCAAGCAGACTTTATTTTTTTATTTGCCAGAGGTCAGCAATTGTTCCAACCAGAAGGAACATCCAAGAAATTAAATCTTCTGCTTTATTTGAAGTAACATTACTGTTCCAGGCAGCAGAATCAGACCATATCTAGAGCTGTTGAAGTCAATGGAAAAATCATCCTTTAAGCTCAATGAGTTTTCTGTCAGATGCCTTACCTAAGGGATCAAAATGTTGAGTAGCTCTGATTTTCCCTTGCATCTTAAGATATTGATGAGAATCCAGGCAGCTGTGGTAAAACAAGTACTCCCCCCCACTACTGCCTCGTGATAATTGAGGCAAGATGGGCACAGGGGCTGTTGCTCAATGCATCCATCCTTTCATCCATGCTGCTCTCCTAAGGGTTTACTGCTGAGAATGGGTTTCTGTGGTTAAGAAAGTTTTGTCAATGATAAAGCAATGAGAATTGAACTCAAAGGTGATTGCTGAGAAAGAGAAGAACAAGAGTTTTTATGGCACTAGTGCCACACTTTGGCACAACTGGCTGACAAAGTAAAACAGAGGAAAAGCAAACCTCCCACGCAGTCCGCCTTGGGCAAATACGAATACAGAGGTCAGGAGCGAAAGGTATGAAAGGAAGTTTATTCACCTGCAGCCCAGGTATAGCCAGTTCTTCAGTCATCTCAGTCTACCCAGCTGCTGCTCAGTCACTTAGCACAAGCTCAATCTCGGCCATGACAGAGATATGCAGCTGCATTTCCTCTTTTCTACCTCCAGAAGAGGTGTTGGAGAGAGATACCTGTGTAAAGTTTTTAAGTCAGCCACCTCTAAAATTTATTTTTTAATACAAATAGATAGAGATTGGCCAGCTGTTAAGATATTTATTTTAACAAACTGTTATTTTTAAATAGAATTTTAACAAAACCAAAACAAAACAACAAAACCAAATAAAAACAAACCTGTTGAAAAGTTCAGCAAATATCACACCAAAAATGTTGAGGTGATTGGTCTGTACACATTTCAAGGAACTGAGTGAACAAGTATATAATATACTATAATCTTTAAAAACACCAAGTCCTCCATTCATAACTGAAGAAGGAAAACATTTGGCAGAGACACAGATCTGTTTATGCACACTCATCATCCCTCAGGGCTCATTTTTGGGGCCGGTCCTGTTCAATATGTTTGTCAATGATGTGGGTGAGGACATGGACTGGCCCCTCAGTCAGTTTGCAGACAACACCAAGTTGGGCAGGAGTGTTGATCAGGGCAGGAGGGTAGGAAGGCTCTGCAGTGGGATCAGAACAGGCTGGATCAATGGGCCAAGGCCAAGGGTATGACATAACAGGGTGAAGTGCTGAGTCCTGCACTGGGGTCACAGCCAGTGCTCCAGGCTGGGGGCTGAGTGGCTGGAAAGCTGCCTGGCAGAAAAGGACCTGGTGGTGCTGGTTGCTGAACATGCACTGTCAGTGTGCCCAGGTGGCACAGAAGGCCAATGGCATCCTGCCCTGTATCAGCAATAGTGTGGCCAGCAGGACCAGGGCAGAGATTGTCCCCCTGTACACAGCACTGGTGAGCTCACACCTCAAATCCTGTGCTCAGTTTTGGACTCCTTTCTATAAGAAAAACATTGAGGTGCTGGAGAGTGTCCAGAGAGGGGTAACAGAGCTGGGGAAGGGCCTGGAGCAAAATGAGGAGTGTCTGAGGGAGCTGGGGGAATTTAATCTGGAGAAAGGGAGGCTCCTGGGGGACCTCATCACTCTCTACAGCTGTCTGGAAGGAGGGTGTAGCCAGGTGGGGGTCAGCCCCTTCTCCCAAGTAACAAACTATAGAATGAGAGGAAACACCCTCAAGATGCACCAGGGGAGGTTTAGATAGGAGATTAGAAAAAATTTCTTCACCAGAAGGGTTGTGAGGCATTGGAAGAGGCTGCCCAGGGAGGTGGTGGAATTACCAGTCCTGGAGGCATTTAAAAAATATGTAGATATGGCACTTTAGGACATGGTTTAGAGGTTAACCTGGCAGTGCTGGGTGAATGGTTGATTTTAAAGGCCTTATCCAACCTAAAGATTGTATGATTATCACAGTAATTAGTAAAATCAAATGGCAGGAAATAACTGCCTGTGGGGAATTCAGGGTTTTCTTAGTGTTTACAAGTAATAAAGGCAAAAGACTTCTGGAGACATCTTTGAAAAGGTGAATTAAATCATATTACATAACTGGGAGCAGGTGACATAAGAATATCTAGAAAGAACTACAGTAAGAAGCATCTGAATTTAAAAAATACCTCCCACAAAATGAAAAATGGCTTTTGAATTAAATGGGCTGTTAAACTGATCTCAAAAAGCTAAGACAATGTGTAATGACAAACATTTGCTTTGCAAGGAGAAATGAAAAAACACAATATTCACTCTCTAAAATGGAACTCGTGTTGATTTTAGGAATCACACAGGTTATAGAGTTTTAATCAGTGTTGAGGTAAAGAATTAAAGGTGTTTTGCTGAGGCAGCTGGGGGACTATTAGAGACTGGAAGCAAACAGTCATAACAACAGGGGGAGAAACACGAGCAAATATGCCTCCCATGCACTGCTTTTGATAAGCCAAAATGAAGTCACTTACTAATGGCAGGAAGAGCATTTATTTTCTAATATGTAAACATTATTTCAGTATTAAAATACTGGCTAGTGAAGGATGAAGAGATGAAATTAATTGAGAGCCTTGAAACACTGTCAATAAGGTCTTTTTCCAAGAGGCTGTAAAGGAACTTGAGAATCAGACGTGAAAGGTAAAGTCATATCATGAGTTAAAAACTATCTGAGAGACTATAAAGAGCTAGAGTAAATTACTGCCTCTTAAAGTGGAAAAAGGTTAATAGCAGGAGGCCCCAAGGACCCTGTCTGGAGCCACTGTTCTGTGCAGTATTCAGAGTCTGACAGGATGAATGGTCTGGGAGTAAAATTTGCTTCTGATACAGATTATTTGGGTTTGGCACAGTTTGGGAGGATTATGAAGAATACCAGATGGATCTAATAAAGCTACTGTAAACGTTTGGAAGCAATATAATTGTAAATGAAATACCAACTGTCATGGTTTAACCCTAGCAGCAACTAAGAACCACACTGCCTCTCACACTCTCCCAGCCCCAGTGGGACAGGCAGGAGAATTGGGAAGGGGTGAAACTTGTGGCTTAAAATAGTAACAGTTTCATTATTGAAATAAAATCAAGCATAATACTACTACTAATAATAGTAATGAAAAGAGATGTAACAAAGAGAGAGAGCAGAGAAATAAAACTCCAGGGGAAAAAATCCCAGTGATGCACACTAGAGCAACTCACCATCCACTGAATGATGCCCAACCCATCCCTGAGCAGGGATTGCCCCTCCCAGCCAACTCCCCGCAGTTTGTATAATGAGCCTGATTCTGTGGTGTGGAATATCCCTTGGCTCAGTTTGGATCAGCTGCCCTGGCTGTGCTGCTCCCTTACAGCTTGTTTGTGCCTCCTCACTGGCAAAGCACGGAAAAGTCCTTGGTTCAGAGAAAGCTCTACTTAGCAACAACTAAACACCAGTGTGTTGTCAACATTATGCTCACCCTTAATCCAAAACACAGCCTTGCACCAGCTACTAGGGAGAAAATTAACCCTGATTCAGCCAAAATCAGGACACCAAGAAAGAAAGTTCAAGATAAGGCTTTTTGGAAGGAATGTAAGTTGCAGCATACTTGTGTGCAGTGGGCTCTGGTTGCACTGCAACCTCCAAGGTCAGCCCTGAGCACAACTGGCAAGAAGAACATTAAAAAAGTACCAGTAGAACTGCCAGTGTGGTTGCTGTCATCTCGAGACTCTTTGCAAATGTGAACTGACTAGCCAAACAGTTTCAGCAAGAAAAGACCCAAAAAATGTCAAGGGCCAAGTTCAAAAAAGTGAAGCAGTAACTGGAGCACTTGGAAAAGATGCATGAGAACCAGTTCCCCTTCCTTCCTGTAAGGGAAGTCCACCTGTCATGGGGGAATGCCACAGGGCTACCACAGCATGAGTTGTGCCAAAGGGTGCAGATTGAATTGTTTCATTTCCTTGCAGAATAAAGAGGAAAAGAATGAATCCCTGACCTTGGCAGTGATTAAGCTATTCCTAAGAAGATGCAGTGCTTTAATGTCTTTACCAATCCAGTGTGTTTAATTAGTGGTATTCCCCCACCAAAAAAAAACCTGAATTCCTGTCAGGAAATGCTTGATTCTCAGAAAATGCTTTAGACAGGAGGTTAGGGTTCCCACTACATGCTTACTCACTGAAGAAGCAGGAACAATAAAATTGGAGGGTTAGACTATATTTTCTTCTATTTTTCTTCTGAGCAAAGTATTTCTCAGAGGCTGAACGGAATATTTGTGTCAAATGAGCCAGTGTTTTCCAGGGTTTCTTTTGACAAGAAGATAGACTGTAGACTTGACTGTAACCATTTTTTGTTTAAATTGTCCAGTTTAGCTGTCAAATCAATTTGTGGTGCTCAGGATGCAAATGCATGCTGTCAGTTCATTGAAGACATCTGCTGAGTGTTCAGCAATTGTCAAGAAGTGAGTGAAATATTAACATTTTAAAGAAGAAAATGAAAGGTAATAGACAATATGATACCATGCAGCCTTCTTTTGGTCTTCACTTTGCCAGTTAACAACAGGCTGCATCAATGCCCTTGAAACTTAAAGGCATTTTTCAAAGACATCCCACATTGCTTTTTTGTGTGGCCTTCTGCATTTCCACTCCCTCATTTCATCACTCTCTTTTCTCTTTTGTTCCTTCACCAGACTTACACATACCTTAAGTGCATACCCAAAGAATTCTTCTAGTATTTTTCCTTTTTGTCCCCCTCTCACCTCCCCAGGAGGCCATCCTATCACTTCCATATTTGAGGCTGAATTTGAAAAGTACTTTTTGCTAAAAATCTCAATGCTTTCAATTCTTGAAATCTCCCATCTAAAAGAAAATTATCCAGATATAACCAGCATGACAAATCATAACTGTCATCATAAAAGGTCCCCAGTGTCAATGTGAGTTCTATATTCAGTATCCACTCCCCAAAAAATAAAAGGAAGGAAAGTGACACAAAATGTTTGGCAGAGAATGGATGTGCTGCTTGAGCTTCTATGAGCCTGAGCAGCACAGGGAGGAGATGCCCAGAAAGGTGACTGTCTTTTAATTCAGCAAATGTAGGCTCAATGGCAATGAAAGACATCTTCAAACTGGCAGCTGAAAAGACTCTGAATCACTCAGGTGAGATTCCTGAACATAAATGGAAGAAAAAAATTCAGAGTAAGAAACTTCAGAGGGAAAGAGAAGATGGTATGAAATGGGCAGCAGAATGAAAGAAGTTTGCTGTCTTACAGATTTGTTTCTCTACATGTTTCTCAAGAAGCTCGACTCAATAACCATGGATTTCCCTTCATCTTGCAAAGTTCACCTACGTGTCCCTCAGCTCTCCTACAATAGCTTCACCTCACTCCAGGTCCTCTAATTACCAGGCAGGGAAGGGGCCAGATGTGCTGCAGCTGAATTCGAGCTCAGCACCTAGTCAATCAGTAACAAGATGAACAGGTCAGCCTGCTCTCACCCAAAAGAACAGTGCCTGAGTGCCTCCTTTTCCTGCATCATGAAGGAAATAATAGGCTTTTCCTACCTAACTACAGGGTTTTAATACAATTTGCAGGAACACTGCCCGATCTGTCTGAAATCAGCCTGATGTCCATAGTTATTAGAGCTAAATTGATAGACGGGTGAACAATCAACTTGGCTGAGCAGGCATTGCTTCCTTAAGAAAACAGTCTAAAAATAGTTTTCTGTTGTGAATGCCCGACACTCTGGGGCCTCTTTTCACAATGAACAGACTTAAATAATTTTCAGCCATTTTAAAGGAAGTGAAGTTTAGCTATCTGATCCAGCTGAAATAACTTTGCAAATGGAAATTAGCTTCTGGAAACGCAGAAGAAGAAAAAGGCAGAAGTGTCTCTAATAAAATCTGCCTTGAAGTACTGCAAATATGGAGCAGATTTGCAGTAAAATAATATGATCCTAGCCACCAGATTAATTCTTGTCCTTTTTAGCTTGTATGAAATACAGGCAAGTAGGCTTGGCTTTATATTAACGCATCCAACCCCAAAATAATGACAGTCTCGTCCTAGTCAGCTGGTGGGGAATTAACTAGGTGGCATGGTAACTCTGCTCATAGTGTGGAGATGTCCCCAGGGGCTCCATGGATGAGGATGCACTCGAGGACTTACTGCACTGAATTTATGCTAGTTTGAAAAGCCTTGTAATGCAGAGTTGCCTACTCTTTGTGTGTGCTGATGTTAACTCTGGTATTGTCTAGTCTAACTCATCCTAACACCTCCCTCACAACTAAATTTCCAGGATTATGCTGACTAATTTTACAGGATTGTGCTGCTGAATCTGCTTTGGCAACCTAAGGGTGACCTTCACAGACTACCAGGGATGATAGAATTGTACAAGCTATTCTTAACTAGTCTCTTTCTTCCAGCAGAACCCAGGTAGGATTCGGCAGTGTTTCCCCAGCCAGAATACACTTCAGTGTCTGTTTGTCCTCAAGCATCTGCCCCAAGAACTCTAATCCTAGTCCAAGCTAACACTGGGTGAGGAAGGTGGAAAGTCTCTGTCCTGTCTGCCCTAGGTGAAAAAAATGATTTAAATTGTGAAAGCTACAGGGGAGAGATATTTGGGTGTATGTGTATTGGGGAGAATGTCTAAAGCTGAACTCCTGCACCATCAAGCTCAGCCTAGAAGCCAGCCACCAACTGCAACTGGTACAGGCTGGTAGCAAATTTTGGTAACACCTGGATTAAACAGAAGTGGTACATCCTGAGTCCTGCAATTAATGAAGCTCATGAGACAGAGCCACCAGTTACAAGGCTGATCATACACATTGTGCTTCAGACTACTGAGACCAGGGAAAACATGGTCCTTGAACTCTGTAAAGGAGAGCTGGTAATAAAATGACAGGTTCCCAGTAAGAAGTGGTCTCAATAAAAAGAAGGTGTTCTACAAAAAGAAAGGCGGAGATCTTGACTAGGGGAAAGATCCTGAATGTGGAGGAAGATCCTAAAGACCTGGGGGCTGTGTGTAGGTGAATGCCAGGGGATGGTCTTGCTGGTTGAATAGTGATGAACCTGCTGGGAAGTGAAGTTGAGACTTAGAGGTCATAACATGGACAGTAGGACTGAGTATATGAAATAATTAAAAAGGGTAGAAATTAAAATTTTGTTGGTTTTTAAGTAATGCTCAGTTCCTGGATCAGTGGTGGGTTGTCATTTGCTCTGTCTCATCCATGACATTGCCTTATTTAAAGCAGTCTGAATTTCCAGGGCTAGCGATGATGTCAGATCTTGTGACTTTTGTGCATTTCTTTGCTATTGTAATACAAAAGACAAAAAAAGAACATTGTCATATAATTACTGTTTTCCTCCAAAGATTTCTCAGCTGGTACAAAAGCACTCCAAAGCTCACCTCTCAGTGGGAAAGGAACACTGACACTTTTAACCTTGAAAGCAGGCACCTGAACCAAGTAATGCAGCATGAAAAGTAGACACTGGTCTGATTAAAAAATTGCTAGTATTTAAAGTATGTGTGCATGGAGGGGCCTTTTTTTGGATGCAATTAAAAAATTTAATATGGAAACTCATCAATATTAAGAAGTCTGTAAACTGTTAAAATGTGTGCAAGTAAAATTAAATTATCTGGAATATAATTGATTTACAATGCAATAAAATTGACTGGTGTATGGCTGAGTCATAGCAATATTTATTTTTCAAAAAAATTGCCCACATCTAACAGTGAATATCCTTGAGTGACTGAGCCCAAGTCCTTTTTGTGGTGCGAAGTGAAGCACTGGAGATTTGCAATGACATCCTATGTCTTCCTGTGTTTAAAGCTCATCTAGATAATAAGCACTAGCCTTGTATTAGCAATCTGATTCTCTTCTCTGTCTCCACAACAAAGTCTTGACAACTCTTTCTGAAGGTCAGATACTCGCTTTAAGGGCATGTTAAGCTGTCCATGTGGATGTAGCAGTTTTTTTCACTGTTTTCAACTAAGTCTTGTAAGCAGAGCTGAGAAAAGTCAGAGATCTCTAGTTCCTTTATTACAAAGAGCCACCTTCTTTGGCAGCTCAATACCCTGCTCAGGTCAGGCATTTTCTTCTGACAGCATTCCAGTGATGCAATCATAAAAGCTGCAAAGAATTATCTTCTTAGAGAGTTTCTGAAACTCACTAGTGAGGGCAGCAAGGCAAAGTAGTGAGAACTCTGACTGTGATAGAACTCTTGGAAGGAAAAAGATGGTGACGTCAGTTTGTCATGCAATTTCCATTTCACTTTTTACTGCTAAATCTTCACAGTCCTAGATTAGGAAAATAAAAAGTGCTGGCTGTCTTGTTTTTTGCAGAGTAAACTTGTGATCTTTTTATGTTTTGGAACATTTTTTTTTTTGTCAGACTGGACCCATTGTCTGTCTACAAAGAATATTGTTGCAGTATCTTTCAGCCTGGTGAAAAAATACCATGCAAAGCCTCTGGTTTACTCTCTGACAACAGGCTTTCCAGTGGCCATTGGTTTCCTGACAAGCCACAACACTTTCTTTTACAGGTCCTGCAAAATTCCACAATGCTTTACATCAAATCACATATGTGAGGAGTAACACAGATCCTGGAAATCTGGGGGTAATACCCCAAGTCTTTTCACTTTTTTGTAACCCACTGCTTCCTTGGAGGCTCACAAAAATATTATCGCTGCTGTGTTTTGCCTTAGGACATCAATAAAACTCAAGTCATATAAGAACATAATAGTGAACTGCAAAAGGGTGATACCATTACCTTGACAAAGGGAACAGTGATAAGATCTACTGCAAGTGGTGTTCTTGGAAGTAGGTAACAGATCAAGACTTACTCTCTATTTGGTACTAACTCTGAACTAGGCATGCTGCCAAGTGAAAAAACTCCAGTCACCAAGGAAGTGGCAGATTACTCTGTTGTAGACTGCTAGTGACTTTTCCACAAGCATTGTACAGCAGAATTTGGTTTCTTGCATAGCAGCAGCTCCTCAAGGTCACAGCTCAATAAGTCCTATCCATGTTTGCAGAACACCCACACTAAACACATCAGAAATCCAAGAGTAGGAAAAGGTGCTGAACACTACACTTTGGGTAAGCTCTACTTTCATGAGCTGGCTCTGTAGTGACTTCTCCTCTAGTTTGTCGAGATTGCTGCACCAAAAGAGAGAACCAGTGCTGACACAAGCACACACACACTTCAGAGCTGTGGCTCTTCCATCTGTGGTTATTCAGGAGATGTTCTCTGGCCAGGAAACACTCTTTTCTGCCATGCAAAAATTTCAAGCTGCTGTGGAAGTTTGTGTCTGCCTTCCTAGTCATTGTTGATGAGGGAGCTGATACAATGACAAAGCTATGGCAATTGGGACTAAAGAGGGAAATTAAGTTATTCCACTAGCAGGAAAGTAAACTAAGTCTAACAAGCTACAAATGTGTGTTATGTGTTCTGAGCCCTAACATGTATTAGTAATCCATCTCTCACCCATGTTTCATGCAGTACTTCCATCACCATGTCCCCAGTCTTTGTCTCTCCTAAATTCTCCTTACCTCAAACTCCTCTTACAGTCCCTTGTCCCAGTCATGCAGCATCCAAAGATCTAGTTATTCCCCTTATTTACAGCCTGTAGGCTTTCTGCTGAGCATAAATGAACACATGGTATGAAGAGCTATGGGCACAGTCACTGGTTAACCAGCTGCTGTCAGAGAGAAATCTCATTTGGTGCTCCCTCTTTCCTGCTCCATCCAGTCACCTGTCAGACCTTCACATCTCAGAGATCGCTGCTCAGCCATCCCTCTTTGACACACACTTTATTTCCTTAAGATGTGTCAGTGAAAAATACAAACCAACTTGCTCTTTCTTTCTATCTTTAAGAAAAACAACCCACAAAGAATGTGCACACTTAGCATCCTTACACACTGGGCAGTGAGAACCTACAGAAGTGAGAACCTGGTGAAGGATAGGAGGATAGGAGGCGTGTGCTGCTCCAAGTAAGAGAAGAACTACCAAAAATCTAGGGAAGGAAACTCAGATTCAGCTCTGTATTTCTTCCTAGCCAAGGTCAAAGTGTCATTTATGCCCAGTGCTATAAAATGTGAGTGGGATTGCATTCCTGCTGCCGCCCGGGATTCCAGGGGGCGATTGTGGCTCTGCTGCAGCAGCAGCACCGCTCTGCAGCGGGGGAGGTGTGGGGTGACATCCAAAGCATTACTCATGTCCTTCTGTCTGCAGATAAGTGATGATGGCAGGCCCTGGCAGCTATCGTCTGAGGAGGGAGGCACCGGGCAAGTTCTCAGTCTCAATTCTGACTTCTCCCTACCCAGCCTTCCCAGAGCTGCAGATGTCATCTAAAAGGTCATAGATATCTCAACTGTTATCAGTATTAACAATTCTGAGCAAATTTTGGTCCTCCAATACTCCAGCGTGATGGGTGGCAATGCAGAGGAGTGTTTGATAAGTCATTGTAGGGAACCTGAGATAGCCACGCAAAACAATGCAACAGCTCCCTAGAGCTCTGCACAAATACTTTTGCTCATTTCAGGATAGGAGTAGTGTAAGTGTGAAACACAGCCAACAACTGTAAAAGCCACATACTGATCACAGCCCCAGCCACCAGACCAGGCACGGGACAGCAAACACAATCTCATTGATGGGAGAGATCAGAAATCCTGCAGCTAGCATCAGGGAGGAGGAAAATGCAGTGATGTTTATTCATATATATGATATTTCCCATGGAAGTGTGTAGGAGTTTAGCCTTTTACCATAACCTAAATTTTAAGAAAAGTAACAACTTGTTTCTCGTTCAATTACACAAGCATATGACATTTTTTATTAGCCCGAGAAATAAGGGAGGACAGAGTATGATGTAATTCTTCCCTTTGATGCTCCATATTTTTCAAATTCATGATAGTTATGTGCTATGTTAAGGCATTTGAAAAGATGCTTTCATCCAGAAGCAGCAAATAAATAAGAGTGGAAGAATATATTTGGAGAGTCATAAGGCCACATCTTATCAAGACTCCTAATAAATATAGCACAACTATGATCAGATGTTTCTAAGCTGCCACATTTTGGCTTAAAGAAAAAATAGAATAGACAAACAAAATACTCAAGTAAAGATTGATATGAATAACTGGATTTAATGACCTGACTTCCTTAAGCAGCAACAAACAAGTAGATAAGGTCTTGTTTCAACACACATTTCAATCCATAGATTCTGCACCAGAAAGCTGGGCCACAAAGATCTGATTTTCTCCTCTTAATGCTAACAAAATGATGGCTGAAGCAGATTTTAGGGGCTTCATTCTTTTTTGAGCACTGGCTGTGATCTCCTGAAAGATGCCAAGGGAGACCAAGCAATCTACACAAACCAGAAATCTGCCTGTAAGGAACTATAAACAGAAGCTGTGGTGTAGGAGACTCGTGATATGAAGTTAGGGATGACTGGCAGGGTGGGAATACAACATCCAGCAGCACCTTGGATTTGAAACCTGTATCCTGATTTTTTTATTAAAGGTATATAGCTTTTTTTGTTGTTGTTGTTGTTCAAAACAGCCCTCCAGGAAAAGAAGCTGCTATGCTATCAAGAAGGGGGAAAAATCAAAGAAATTTTTCAATGTTCCTTACTCTCCATTGCTCAGTGACATTTAATTACAAATCATAAAGTGTTGGTCTGTGCTGTTGTATTTCCTGGTCATTCAGTTCACTACAATATGGAGCAATCTCATATTATTAGTTATTCCAACTCTAACAGAGACTCTCCCCCATTCTACACAGCGTCTCTGCTGTAACTCCACGAGTTATAGCCAAGAGTGCAACTACAGAAATCTAACTTTAGATCCTTTGTTCTGGAGCTGTGCTGCTGCCAGCAGAAATTCACTGAAAGAAAGCTTAAAAGGACATGTTTCTCCTGATACTACATATTTTTGTAATTTTACCACTCATTGCCAAATGCAAGAGTTCAAGCTATTATAGCTCTGGAAAGCGAATGGAGATGAGCCAATTTTTACCACTCAAATCCTGGCTTTATTTCCACATTCCCGTTCACCCACTTGTTCTGCATTGTTCCATAAAACCACCTCATGCCTGGGCTATTTATTTTCAAATGTATTATGTTACTCTCTAATTACAGTGAGAGAATAGATGGACTTGTTATTTCTATGTGAAATATGGTAATTGTAGCACCATTTAAATAATTTTGGAAAAATTATCAGCTCTGAATAAAGAACACAGTGAATGAAGAAGTAAAACACAACCTTGAAGCAGTCCTGACAACTCAGGAATGTGAGTCAAGTGTATCGGAAAGTTTGGAGATTTGGGACAATTGGTTTCTCTACAGAGTCCCCCTCACCCCTCCCAAAATAAAAACTCCTCCAGGCTACTTGCTAATACATTTGACTAAAATTTGTTTCTTTATATAGCTTGCAGCATACAAAACTTTGCAAAGAGAGTCAGGAGTTGCCGGAAGGGATGAGTCAGTGACTTAGAGAAGGAAAGAGGATTGTGCACACGTGGGGGGAGCGGGCGTGACACAGCAGTGCTTTCCTGCAGGACACGGCAGAAGTGCAAAACAAAGGAGACCTGGAGTTTGTAAGCAAAGGGACACAATTTAACAAGTTAAGCCAATTTATCTGTCCGTGGAAAATGAACATGTATTAAAGCCCCAAACGGTCGTTGTTAGGATTAAAGTGGTCCTAATGTGACTAAAGTGATCCTCAGTCCTTGGGGATTGAGTCCTTGATGAAAGAGTGCTCTGAATTGATTCAAAGACATTTTGTAGAATAAAATCTCAATGTGCAGGTTTCTCCCTTTTCAAGTCATGTCAACTGACTTCATACTTCTCCTTGACTCATCATGATGCTGCTGATTTTCCCCATGAAACACAACTTTAATTTGAAACATGAACATTTAGAGTGACAGGCCAGAACCACTCTTGGGAAAATTGCAGCCAAGGACTCTATTGGGAGCACTGGAGGTTGAATAATATAATTCAGAGAAAAGGTAAAACCAGGGCAAAACCACTAACCTGACTTGCCATGAGATAAAATTCCTAGGCAAAAGCCCAGAGGTAGCCACTCTGGGCCAACAGCACACAAGACGCTGACCCCAGGGTAAACCCCCTTTACCACCTAGGAATCACCTTGTGTTTTAGCTGCAGGAAGCCAGCCTGGGCAGATTTGCCTTAGTTCAAGAAACTTTGCCATGTCCTTTAGGGTGGAAAGGAGGGAGTTAGGGTTTCCCAAAGGTATTTCACCACTCAGGGTTAGTTATAACAGAGTCGTGATGACACTTTGAGGGAGAAAGCAGACCCTGCCATGGGCACTTCCCCAACTGACACAAAACACACTGAAGTACTTAGAGATGAGGAGAATTACATTCCTCCTGATTTCCCCCCGCAAATCCATCTCTGCAAGGCCTAAGAAGATAAAGCCAGAGGAAGGCAGGACATGCTGATCTCCAGGGCATATCCAGCTTTCAGCCTTCTGCATTCAGCTTCAAGATAGGATGGGATGTCAGCACCAAATGCGTCAGCTTCTGCAGAGCATCACCCATCTGCTAGACCCTGGACATGGCTCAGGTTAATTTTACACAGCCCCAGCAGCTGTTCCAGGCGAGCAGCTTCTTATGAACAGCCAGCAAATTAAAATTGACATAATTAAGGGAGGAAAATCTCAATCCAATCTCAGCTTCCAAGGACACTGGCAGCAAGGAGAACATGGGGATTACTCCTGACACGTGCACACCTGCTTCACTCTTGTTTTAAAATCTTCCATTGAAGAAAATACAAAAGCATTTATTTTCCAATGAGGAAAGCAAAAACTCTGACACTGATAGAAACCATATAGATTGCCTCAGTCTTTGACTCTTTTGACATGCTTACCTAATCTTGTAACATGCATTTTCTGCAGCTTGGGATTGTCTATGGTCTGCTTGTGCTATCAGTCACAGCAAAGGTTTCCTGCATTCTGACTTCTGCATGAGCTGAAGTGTGGGAAGATATTTCCATCTCAGCTTCATTCATGTTGAAGAATTAGCCTCCAGGCTCTGCAGATGAGCTGTGCTGGCCTCCTCTATTAGACATGCAAAAGTGTCCTATCAGCGCTCTTATGTAACTATATAATGATTTCTAAGTAAAAGATATTTGTGTGGAAAATGCTGGGCAAACTTTGGTGGTAAAAGAGGCCAGGTGAATGAGCAGGTCTAGCATAATCATATCTCTGAACGATAGTAACAGTTACACACAGCTTGGAGTGCTGAGCTCAACAACCACAGCCCTCTTAGTCCTTAAGACAGATAGTGAGACAATTCAGGCAAAACATGGATGCACAGGTTCTTCACAGACAGGGGAATAAAATTTGGTGGAAGTCCCAAAGCACAGTGGGGCTCCTCAGCCACAAACTCCAGATTGTGAGGGATGCTCTGGATCTTGTCTGTTTTCATGGGGTGGGATGTCACTGGGCCAATGTAATCATGTGAGAATGGAAACTTCATTCCATCATGCTATATAGCCTGCTGGTGTGACAATCAGCACCAAAGGGAGAAGAAACATCAGGTAGGAGGCTATACATGTATTAATGTCCATGTGTGTAAGACACAAAAAGGAAAGACTTTATTTGCTACGAATCAAGGTGAATTTGTCTGGTCTAGCAGCAGCAAGACAGAAATCCTTACTGATGCATTTACCTGATCATCCCAGTGGCTGAGGCATGTCTGAAAAGAGTCTCTAGAAAAGAAGAACTGACAAAGAGAGAGTCATTGAGAAATTAGCAGTGTTTCTGCATAAACAAAATAATGTAGACACAGCAATGTGAAAGTGCAGGAGATACAGATGAGGCTTGTGCTGCTGCAGCACTCCTTGCACCCTTGCAGCTAGGTTAAACCCACAGCCTGTGAAATCTGGTGAGCTGGCATTAGCATTCAGCCTCTTTAAAACACAGCTTTCTAATCCAGCTGTCATGGAGGTGTCTGGTCATACCTGCTCAAGGAGACAGAGAAGGGTGAAGAAGACAAATGAGAATGGGATGGGAGGAAGGAGAATGCAGACAGGGTAGACTGGCAGAAGAAAAATGAGTTTCAGGTATGAGCTGAAGCTAGTGGACATAACGGTGTTTCCTATGAGTCTTTCTTTTTCTTAGCAGAACTAGGGTGACAAGATTCCATCTCTCAGGAAAAAAAAAAACCAAAAAAAAAAGAGAATGCTGTTATGTAACAGAGCACTTCAGCAAAAGATAAAAGGTAGAGTTATGTTTGCAAAGCTGGACTCTGAGTGACAGCTTAGCACTTCTGGCATCAGTACCAAAGTGCAAACATAGCTTGAATGGCTTATTGCCCTTTTCATTTTTTTTTTTTTTTCAACAATAAGGTCTGATTTCAGACTTACTGGAGGAATCACATTGATTTCTTGTTAATGCACTGTTTACCAAACATGATCTCAACACAGGTTTTAGAAAGCATATTCTTTACAGACTAAGTACTTTTCTTTTTTTGCCTTTAGTTTTTTCTGACGTTTAAAAAAAAGTTCACAGAGCAAGCAGAATTCGACCTTTGCTGCTTAATACACCTTGGAGTGTAGTCCATAAACACAATGCTAGCTCTGCCCTTTTCAAGGGCACTCTGCCCAGGGTGCAGCACAAAACTGCCCTAAGGAAGGCTGAATCTGGGTCCAAATCTTGCAACAAACAGCTTCAAGAATAAATCACAACCATTTTTATCTCATATTTTTGATCATTCTTTAAGCTGCAAATGCCTGGAACTCTTGCAGTAAGTCCTGCAGAGAACATTGCCGAAGGTTAAGTAGAGCTACATGTATTTTGGACAATGAGTTTATGAGACATGGGGATGAAGACATTACTCTTTTTTTTTAACTGCCCATTATAACATGATGTCTAAACATCAGTTGCTGTTGTCCACAGGAAGGTGATTTACCTAAAGATAAATCTAACAGCCTGTGATCAGCAAGTTATCACCTCAGTGTTGAATTAGATTCTTGAGTTTATTCCTGCACTGCAAGTTTTGCAGTATCACAGTCATATAATGCCAAAACCATTTCTTGTCATTTGGCTGAAGGAAAGTGAATGTTCCCCAGTAAAGAGCTTCATTACTGAGTCCACTGCCAGTGCATCCAACAAGCAGGCCTTGTGCTGCTGGAATCTTATCTCATGCATAGTTAAATACCAGTATTGCTCATTTAGCCTCTCATTTGCTTCTGGTTCTAATAAGCCAAGCACTAAAGCTGATTTATAGAATTGCACTCACTCAGTATGAAATTTGGCACGATAGTCCTTCTTTCTCAGGACAGACAGAGCCTGGCTTAACAACAGATTTCCAGCAATCAATCAGAAACATGATATACTGTCCTGCCACATCAGCCCTAGCTAAACCCATGAGCTCCCTGAACAGTATGTGGAGGTGCAGCAGATCCTCTGCTGACACTTTTCTAATGCAGCTTTTAGAAGAACAGAACCTTGACTCAGCCTGAAGACAAGAGAACAGAGCAAAATCAATAGCACTGTTCCTGGTGCTGGATGAAACTGGCTATAATAACTTTAAATGTCTTATCTGCACATCTTGCTGTCTGAAGAGGCCTATTTGGAAACAAATAATTGCTGCAGGACTGGGAAGGGCCATCAAACCAGCTACCTCTTGTACTTCCCTGCAGGATTTGAGTTCAGATTCCTGCCCACTTCAGATTCATGGACTTTCTGTCTTTGCCTTCTCTGCTTTCAAGAGCTTCCCCAGGCATTCCCAGGGACACTTGACACATGCTGCTGCACAGCCAGTTCCTTTAGAAAGGAGGGATCCTGCTCTGCTTAGGCTAGAGAAAGAAACCAGTCAATAGAGAAAGAAACCAGTCAATACCCAGATCAATACTCCCACACAGCCGCTGCCTCTTCTCTCTTGGAGGAGTTTGGTCAGGGGCCAAAGATGCAAAGGTCTCTTGGCATCTGTGTGTCAGCCATGACCAAACACATCCTTTGGAAGGCCACAGGACTCCAGGCATGGATTGTTAAGGAGCAGACCGAGCTTGTGAATCACCAGGGGAAGCGGTCAGTGCTCTCCCCCTCAGGAACACTGCCTGTGTTTCCATGCCTGCACACAGTGCCTGCCTGTGATGCTAAGTGCTAAACGAATGGAGGCATCTAGGGTAGATTCTCAGCTGCAGCACTTGGCTCTGATGCAGTGCTCTGCTAATGCAGCCCTTCTCTCTTTGCTGCCAATGATAGCTCTGTAAAAATTAGCCTGAAAATCTGCACGCTGTGCTGCATTGTACAGCACAGGTGCACCTACCTCTGAGAGTGAAAAGATGAGCAGGCTTAGAATGGAAGAGAATAGCAGAAGCCCCCATTTCTGCTGCCACCTGGGAGTACAGAAATGTTGCTTCCTAAAGGAGCTTTTACTTGACTGCTAAACATCCTTTTAACCAGGTCATTTCCTAAGCACACATTTAAGAAGAAGAGAGGAAGCTGATCAGAAATGAAAATGCTCCAGTCAAAGACCCAGTAATGTTCCTGGCCTGTCAGGCACCAAAACCTCTTAAAAGCGTCATTTCCAGTTGAAATTAAACCTGTGCTTCAGATGGTCCTAGACTTTTATTTATTATAGAGGATAGAAACTTTCTATGTATTTACATATAGTCAACATTTTGGTTATTACTGAACTGTAGGCCAATACTATTAAAAGGAACACCAACAGAACTTGGGTAGTAATTTTCCCTAGTCCATATTTCCAAAACAACTTTAATCAGAAGACGACACTACAGGACTATCAATTTCAGCAATGAAAGATGCTTCCACAAATTGCTATTATTTTATCTGTTTGCAAATAAGTCTTAGCTAAATGAGCTATTTAGTGCTACCAGTGCAATTCTATGCTCTGAAATTCCTCCAAAGAAAGGGGAATCATGGGTGTTCTTTTTCTTCTGCATAAGAACAAATTAAAGAAATTAGAGGATTCATATCTTTATGGACAAATAAGATGCAAAGTTTAAAACCATATGAAATAGAACACAGTTTGTCTAGGCATTTTGGTAAGTATGGTTTCAACTAAATAATTTATAATTGTTTCAGTGTATATGTAGTCCTGTTATGTATATTCTACTTACTAATGAAGTAACTACATAATTAATAATATGAAGCTTCTCCACAGTTTTCAGTTGTTACCTCTCAGTTATTACACAGAATGAGACCATAGGCATATGAAAATGCTCAGCTGAAGAGCAGATCAGAGTGAAAATTAGACCCCATTCCTGCAGCTGCTGCCTGTGGAAGCACAGTGATTCGCTATTGTAATATTGCATTTTGCTGTAAGATTGCTTTTTTTGAATTTTTATGGACTTTCAGCTGTATGAGCGCAAGATCAGGCAGCTTTTCAGAAGCAGGCAAAAAGAGGATCCTGTAGGCTGTATTGAAAGTAGAATCTAGGGAGGGAAGCAAGCTATTAGTCACTTACAGGGCAGAATGCTTGATGGGCCAAACACTCAATAAAACAGAGTCAATAACATCCTAGTCCTGCTCTGATTCTTACCTTCTTTTTCTCCACCACCATCCTTTTACGTCTGGATAAGCTTTCTGTAGTCTTCCTCATGTCTCACTCTTTTCATGGAAATTCCTTCATTCTTTTAAATTGCATTTGCTTTGCTCCTTCTTAGAGCTGCCTGCGTTTCCTACGACTGTCCTCCCTTCAGTGCTGTACCCCTGATGAATGTGATCATGTCTGCCTCCCTAAGTTTTGTGTGAGCACTTCACCAGCTTTCCTTTCCCTTGATCATCTCCAGTCTTTTGTTCCCTTCTTCTCAAAGAATGGGCATCTTGGGGACCTTCTTTCTACCTCCTCAGCCCCTTCCACATTTCCCTTACTCCTTTCCGCAACTGAATTTTCATCCTTTTATAGAAGTGCCCATGCCTTTCTCCATCTAGGTGCAGGATAAGGAGCACACCAAAAACACTTGCATGAGTTGTTCTTTCTTCTCCACATACTTGCCAAATGAGAATTATGCAGTCAATTTTTCAGTAACTCAAGGAAACTTTGCTCATTTTGGTGACATGGCAGCTGGGTCAGGGATGCCAAAGCTCCTGTTAGTTAAGTGGCAGCCAGAACAGACACAGCATCCAGTGCCAGTAGGTGGCCAGAGGAAGCAGCTCCTTGCACTGCTCAGGCAGTTCTTTAGTGCCACAGGGTGGTCTGTGGTGACCATTTCCACAATGCAGCTTTTGCGTATTATATGTGTTGCTGCTTAATGGCCATTTTTCTTGAAAACATTAGTAGAAATTTAGATGTGAGCAAACAAGTGAATATTCCATGCACTTCCAGGTCCCACTGTTAACTGGCATAGCACCCTATGCCTTCCCTCCAGAACTTGCTGATTTCTTGTCCCCACTCTTCTCCCTGTAATGCACTGAGGAGCAGGCTTGATTTTACCTTGACTTTGCTTACTTTCCTTCTTTCTTCTCAAATTTCTTTAAACTTCATTTTTGGATTCCTGTCCACTTCAGATTCATACACTTTCTGTCTTTGCCTTCTCTGCTTTGAAGATCATGCACTCCACCTGCATCTATATACTCAGTTTTGTCCATCTTAAGCCCAAATACTTTCTCCTCCCCCCTGCTTTACACCAGTCTACATTTACATTGTGCCTAACATTGATGCCTCATTTGTGTCACTATAAAACAGAAGAGAATCGAGCCTTACATGTGGAAACAAGAAATCCTCAAAGACACAATAGCATTTCTACCCACTTTGATTTTCTTTTCTTGTAAGTAAAAGATAATTTAAAAAGCCTAATTAAAATTGATCTTGATTTTCTGAAACATTGAATGATGCTGCCCTAAATCAAAATTATAGCAGCTATCTTTTAACAATCATGAGATTGAAGAAAAAGAAAATAACTGTCAAAACAGCTAAGAAATATTATCAGTATTGGTTTGCTGGCTCAGGAAACAATACCAGTCTTTGAACTGCATATTCTTATTCAGATAGGTGGCTTGCAACAATCCAAGAAATTTATTCTACTGTTCCCAGAAGGATAATGTCACAAAAGCTAAATCTCAGCATGGCAGTGGCAGTGGCAGCAGCCTAGGACAGGACTCACTGCAGGCTACATACAAACAAGAGATCATCAACAAATCCTGCCAGAGCCAAAGGAAGGAATTATGAGCATTTTTAGGTTTCATGTATAGAGGTGAAGATGGAGGAGAAGCAGAAGGAAAAAATACAACCCACCCCAGTCCTAAAATTGAGTCAACTGTAAGCAAAACTTTAAGTCACAAAGTAGCAAAATGTAGAATATGTTTCCTTTTCTGTGGTGACACAAAAAACTCAACCCCCCCCACCCAAAACCCAACCAACCAACCAAAAAAACCCAAACCAAAACACTCCCCCAGCCCCCCCCCCCCCCAAGCCCCTCTATTTTAGAAACATACTGGGCAACACAACTAGCTAGGAGACACATCTGTGCCTTTACTTATATAGGAACATTAGTATACACCAACACTCAAGAAAATGTCTTTTTAGAATGAAGAAAATTCGTGCAGTAACAATTCTTTATACTAAGGAACACTCCTGTAATTTTAAATGCTTTTAGACCTGCTGCCCTAAACCAGCTGTCAATGCATTTTATTTGAAATATTGAAGAAGCTGTTGTCATTCACTGAAATATTTGCCAAAGTAGAGCTTGCCTTCCCGTAAATGATAACTTTTAATGCTGCTAATGAAGTCATGTTCTGCTAATGCATTTGATATTTTTCTTGGAGTGAGAACTAGAGCTTTCTGCGTTTCAGTCTGTAGCTGTTGTGCCATCCTTTTAGATTTTTATAGCTACTTCTAAGTTGTAGAGTAGCCATTAAACTCAACTGCAATGACAATTTTGGAAAGATAGTAATATTGTATGCTGGAGATAATTCACAAAGCCTTTATTACTTGAGTGCTTAGAAACAGAGATGCACTGTAATGCCTAAATCCCACAAAAGCTGATTATTTTCCTCCGGAGCTTCAGACACAAATCAAGAAAATGCATCTGAATAGGAGGAAAGGAGCTGCAAAAACAGGATTGCTGAAAACATTTTCCTGGGCTACATATCTTTATCCCACATCCTATTTATGAGTTCTGAATTACTAGGGATCATTACTTAAAAAAAAATCCATCATTGCATCCAATCTGATGCACTGATGTAGTCATTATTGAAATAATTTATATGCTGCAGACATTAAATGTCTTATTGTCTAAAAATTATCTTCTATATCTTTATCTTCTATAAACTGTGAAGCAGCAAGAGACTACAGAACACATACACAAGCATATATATATATATATTTGAGATAGTAATCAATGAGCAAACAGCAGAGCAAAACAAAAACAAGACTTCACTCAAAGAGAATGGAGAAAACACAACTTTTTCAGAAGGAGCTGGGCTGGGGGTGGTGGAAAGTTCAGCATCCATTCATGGTAGACCAGCTCATCCTGAATGGACTATTTAATGCTGGATAAATTAAGGATGAAAAGTTGATCCCTCTAGGGATATAAAGGACATAAATCCAGGATTCCACATATAGGAAGTCTTTTTAACCAAAGTTTTTGCTTCAGTCATTAAATTAGCTTTTCTTGCTCTATGACATTCAATGCAAGAGCAGCAAAATATTCACTTCTGTGTAATTATTGGGCTGCCTCCTCTATGTCTTCCATAACATGGAATGTAAGCAAGAAATATAACTATTGGCCTCTAAGCCTTTCTGAGAGAGACTTTGAAGCTACAGAGAAACAATTCAGGAAAAGACACAGAATCACAGAAGCAATCATTGCTGAAAGACAAATGCCCAAACCTACAAATATATATATATACACACACACATATATACACATGCACAGTAGTCTGGCAAGACCCTATTGAGATGCCTTAATAAGTGGTGCGTACATGTGAAATTTCCCCAGATGAGGTTCTCATTTTGGTTATGGTGGCAGGGAAATAAAACCAAGGCAGGTATGGAGAGTAAATCCTATCCAATGAAGTTTGGGTGTAGGAGCCAAACTTTAGGCAGACGTGGGACACCCGTCCACACTGATTTATAGTCAACACCTGCAATGTTTTAAGATCTTGGGTTCCTTGAGACTGACAACAAATAAGCAGTCAAGTTCATACATCTGGCATGCTTTATACATGCTGTGTAGATTTTCTGGCACTTGCATTTTCTGGGATTAGTTAAGTATTGGCAGGTTCCCAGTCTCATATATGCATTAAAGCATAAGAAAAAAGCCCCAGCATTTCTGAACTCACCAAAGTCTATTAAATACTTAGAAAATGCGTATAGGGCTATGCAATTCCTTCAAAGCCTGACAAGACAGAAAAATTCCACCTACTTGCAAAATTTAGACAAATATATATTTTCCCACAGCTAGAAAGTTCAAAGCATATAATTTTACAATTGTGAGGGGACACCACTCCTGAGAATAGTGAAAACTCTTCCATTTATAAAATAAAACCCCTGCACTACTTAAAACTTGCAATAGAAACAGAGAAAGTCACAAGACTGTACAAACTCAGACAGGTTGTACCTACATTTACTGGAAAAGATGGGCTTAGGTAACAAAATGACTTGCTTTAAAAGGTGGCTTCATGAAGAGGAAGAAGGTCTCCTTCTCTGTGACTGGAAAGAAACTGCAGGCATGAACAAGACACAGGACAAAAAGAAAGTCCCACCCATATGGATTACATCCACAGCTATGGGAAAGAGCTCTATACAGCAGCCAGAGCTCATGAGCCCCTCTTTCCTTTTCCACCCTCCATGTGTATGAGAGAGAGACCACGCCCTCAATTAAATAAAAATAAACATGCTGAAAAATGAACAAGCTGTTGTGTTTATGCAGAATGTCTCCTAAAAACAGCTTAAACCAAGCCTTTGCTAGTTGAATGTTTTAGCAATCACTACAACCATATACTTGATTCCCTGGAAAATGTAGCTGTAATAGCTGTAGACAGCAAAAGAAAACAGGATGGGTCACCAGAGGATCAAACATGTCAGAATTTCATTAATATTTGCTTGGTTTTATATGAAAATCTAAGTTAAAGATTCTCATTGTGCTACTATAAAGCTTTTGCTTAGAATTAAGCACCTGTGCTACTGAAAGTTAAGGAATCTGCCTCTGAAACCTTTTCATGTCGAGTGCTGTCATAAAATGTACACTTTATATTTACAATTACTTTCAGTGAAGTTACAAGCTCTTGTGTTATATTAGGTCAATAAATAAAGAGAAACTGAGCACATGATGTGCACCAATAAAGTGAATATGTGCAGATGAAGTAGTAAGAAATACTTACCCAATAATTACCCTGTATTTGAAGCTCCTCAGGGTCGAATTCAAGCACATAGAAAAATAGGAAAATAAAAGGAAAGCCCTTGTGTTTATGGTACTATATTCTTCTCCCATGAGCAAGGGACTGGCTGGGCCTTTCAAAGGCTCTCTAAATTAAAACCTATTAGTAGCTCTTGAAAAACAAATGAACAAGCAAACTGCAAACAAACAAACAACCCACCCAGGAAAAAGAAATTAAAAACACTCCCGAATCTTAGAAGACCTTACAGAAAGTGAAGATCCCAACACTTTCAGTTAAAGTAAATGAGTGATTGGATTACTCCAAAGGCAGGGAGAAATCTAAAGATTTCTGTTCTTAGGGATCCTAAGATCATCTGCTGCTCTTTAAAGTAAGAACCAAAATCTGTAATCCTAAAATAAGAAAGGATGTATGGAAATTTTAACACAGTAGAAAGAAAATTCCCCACACCTGGAAGACCAGTGGAGACTGCCCCCCTTTTTTGAAGAAGTCAAACCAGCATCTGTGACCTGGTTACTGTAAGTTCCTGCTGCAGCCATGCAGGAAAAGAAGCTGCACGGAGAGGACGTGAGAGGTAGTAGACATTATTGGTAATGGGCAGTGGGAAGGTCGAGATTTAAGAAAAATCTGTGTGGAAAAGCATCTCTTGACACACCATCCCAAACTGCAACCACAGTGCAGAGACTGACATCAGTTTGCACCTCTCCCTCCATCCCCCACCTTTTTAGCCACAGTAGCAGAGGGCATGGCACCCAGAAAGGCTTTCTAGAGCTGTGGGAAAAACCCTCCAGCTGCCAGACACCAAACTGTCATGGATGCACAGTTTGGGACAGTGCTGTTTTTGGGTCATGGTGTGAAGCCCTGGGAGGGGATTTTCCTATCTCACTCAGGCAGCAGGGGAAGGCTTCATGGGGACATTTCCCTCTCCTGCTTTCCTGGCAATAGCACCAGTTGTATACACAGCACTGATTTGATTGTATGCGAAAAATAAAACTAATTGCTTTAGCAAAGGAATAGTTTTCTTGAAATCTTGACATGATAAAAAAAAGATTATTGGAAATCATTTTCTGAGAGAAAAACATAAATTTGGCTAACCTGACCAGTCAGAGACTGCACTACCTAGAAACCGAAAACTGCTGTTAAAGAGCCAGACAGGCAAAGAGCCAGACAGATGGCACTGTAGTAGATGTGGATTCACTGGGCTTTTTATCTTCACTTCTGGAGACTTTCATGATGACGTGACTTTCAACTGCATTCTGGATTGGCACAGAGCAGCACAGAGAACTATCATCCTTAAATTTAAAATAAAATATATCGGCAATGTAAATGTAATTTAAGCCAAGCTCCCCATCAATACCTTTCATATATTCTGGCTGAGGAACAAAGGCTTTTTTCATGCTGATTCTACTGTATAACTACTCTCTCCTGTGCTAGAGCCCATCTTGTTACCTTTTCATCTACAAAATGTTCACTGCATCTACTAAAGATTACTGACCTGTACTTTTCAGGTAAGATCTGAAGCTGGAGCAAAATTTAAAGCTATGCTACCAACTGCAGTGTAACTCAAGCATATTGTGCGAGTGGGGACATTAGGCTTTGGTGTTTCTGAAGAATCAGAGCTGACAGCCCCACAAAACATCATTTGCTATGTGCGCTGAGTAAGCATCACACCATTTCTCAGCTGGCTGAGTTGCTAACGTGGGACATATATCAGTAAAACCAGTGGAAGTGAAGTGCAGACTGCTGGAGCCAGGTGGCCTCAATTGGGTGGCTTCAATTAGCTGAAGCAAAATTAAATGCATCCAACCAAAGACATACTCACTGAACACACACACCCACTCCCTCTAAAACTTCAGCTGAAGATACACAAGTTTGGGTTTTGTTGCTTCTGGGTTTCCACTGCTTTTCTCTTCATTCTGCAATAGGTGTCCCTGTTGAACATATAACATGTCACCCTGCACTAACCTTGTTTAATTTCCACTTTGCTTCCCCATTCTTTGCTTCATTTGTGTCATCTTGATTTCTATCCTATGATCCAGTTCATTTGTAGAAGACTACCCTATGTTTTTGATAGATTTTCTGATGTGGAAGTATCTTTTATCTGCAAAGCTCTGTCTTTGATTGCATCTCTCTTTGAGGAGTTTTTCTGATGTGTCACTGGATGCTGGTACAGAGAGAGATGTCATCTTTCTGAGAATTCAGAGTGATAGCAAACACATATATGAGCTAAATTTTTAGTGTCTGATCAGACTGCTCCTGGTAGAGTTAGGCACTACAAAACAAGCTTAACTTGTAACATACACATTGACCATGAACTGACAGGACAAAAGGCAGCATGGTCTTTTGAAGAATTGAAAAGGCTTCATGATCAGGCATGGGCCAGAAAATCCATACTGATAGTCAAATTAACATTAACATCCTCATAAGAAATATCCATGCTAAGTAAAATTCTAACTAATATTAGAAATACTAATTTTCCTATGATCTTATATAGAATCAATGCCAGTATTTAGATACATATGTATTGTAAAACATCATGGTTTTCAGGGTAATTTGAGACTACAACAAGCACCATCCATAAAGCAGTATTAAAACAGACTTAAAAGTGCATTTTTGCTAACAAAAGTCACAATGCTTCTGCCTAACATCTAGTGGAGAAACTATATTACCTGTATATCCATTTCACGCTTAATACTTCAACTGATGACATCAAAGTGAGCTCCACAGTAGGAACAAAGCCAGAATACGCATTAGAGATTGTCACCTTTGATTTAGGATTCTTTTGAGCAGTCAGAAAGAAACATTTTACTTTCTAGCTGAATCTTTTACCATTTGAATAGGCTGAAATTTAATCCAGACTATTTCAAACTTGAGCATGCCTGATGAAATATAAAACATGAATCGGTTTAAGACTTCGGAATACCACAGACTTATCGCAGACATATCACTGTATTCAGCTGGGTAATCACCTCCAGCGTTTTTTGCTGAGCACTTGCATTCAAACTGCTTTGTGTACAAATGAAATTTGTCTTTCAAACTGAGGTTTTTTTAAAATTACCTTCAAGAGCGTGATACAACTCCTCTGCAGCTTTTTTGTACATTGGCTCCCTCTCCTGTTCACTGAGCGCAAGTAAGAAACTGATCAGGTGCAGCCAAAGACATTTCTCAGCACTTCCATCATTGTTATTTGGAAGCATGTTTCTGAGGATCACAAGAAAAGATTTTCTTAGGTATCCAGTTGAAACTCACTTTTTCAGTTAATTTAAAGCAAAAAAATTTGAAACAATGTAGGATTCTTAGAGTCATTACCTTTAGAGTCCACATTAGAGTTAAGAGACGTACATTTTAGAGTCCACATTAGAGTTAAGAGATGTCTAAATAAAGACTACATTTGAATAGTAAAGTACAAGAAACTGAATACATGAAAAGTATATATTGTAACAGCAACACATGAAATGAAGAAGAGTAAAACCAGATGGGCAAACTAACCAGCGACAATTTGTACATGAGAATTAGAATTAAAATTATTCACTATGGCAAAAATCTGTAGAAGCAAAAATGTGGTATCTTTCCTGTAAAAATACCACTGGAAGGAATACAGACCTAATATCTAATATTCAGAGAATTGATTGTCCCTCTACTTGGCACTGGTGAAGCTGCACCACAAGTCCTGTGTCCACTTCTGGGCCCCTTGCTACAGGAAAAACCTTGAGGTGCTGGAACTTGTCGAGAGAAAGGCAATAAAGCTGATGAAAGGTCTGCAGAACAAGTCCTGAAAGGAAATCTGAGGGAGCTGGGGTTGGGAATGTTCAGCCTGGAGAAAAGGAGGCTCAGGGGAGACCTTATCACACTCTACAACTGCCTGAAAGGAGGTTGTAGCCAAGTGAGGGTCAGCCTCTTCTCCCAAGCAACCAGCTAGAGGAGGACCCAGCCTCAAGCTGTTCCAGGAGAGGTTCAAGTTGGACATCAGGATGAATTTCTCCATGGAAAGGGTTGTTAAGCATTGGAATGGACTGCTCAGGGAGGTGGTGGTCACATTCCTGGAGGTGTTCAAGAACAACTGGACATTGTTAGCACTTAGTGCCATGGTCCAGCTGGCAAGGTGGTGGTCAGTCACAGGCTGGACTGGATGATCTTGGAGGCCTTTTTCCCCTGAAATTATTCAGTGATTCTGTGATCAATAGCAAATAAACTGATTAAATAACTGGAAATAAAATGACAGAATCTTATAGGAAACATGGCAAGGTATGGAGAAGTCGGGTTTCCTTTCCTCTGTTCTCCAAACAAAAAAATCAACAGTGGAAGTAGAAATACGAGACACACTTCCAAGGAAAGGCTAGTTATAGTCAACGTAGGAACACTCCTGCAACAAAATCTGGGTGGGTAAGAGCACCAGATTATTGAGGGCACTGGAGGCAGGCACATAGGTGACAGCCATGATATTTTTAAAATGCAGTGTGTGTGAATCTATCTGTCTTATCTGGAAGGACTATACCTCAGGGAATGCTCATATAATCATGCTGTATCTCATACTAAAAAAACCCCGAGGCACAGTGCAGGTAAAAGCCACATAAAACTACCTGCTTTAGTTAGCTCTTAAAAATTTAGAATTAAAAACACCAATAAAAGGCAATGTCCCATATCTTAAGAACCATGAGACATCTTAAAAAGAAATTGTCACCAGACACTCACAACTGAATGGGGCCATCAGAAGTCAATTTCTGTGTTATTGTAAGGGTGAGAATACAGCTTGGTACTTCTGCTAACTGCTTTTCATTTGAGTGCTTATGACCGGAAGACTGGTAGTGGGGTAAGACAGGGACAGCACAGACTTCCACACAAAAATATGCTTTAACACATAGAGGAAAGGGAAGATGGATCTGGAGAGTGGGTGACTCTAAATGGAAAAAAAGCAGTGGCTCACATTGCATAAGCAAGCTGCATTGAACAGCTTTAACGAGATGTAAAACCAGCAGAGTAATGACTTCTGATCTCCACTGACAGGTTTATTTTTATCCAAGGCTGTTTAAAATTAATTAATTAAATGCATAAATAACCTGGAGAGAACACACCTCCCCTGCTCCCAGGTATGTGTTTTGAACACTGTGCTATAATTAGTTCCTCTTTTGCAAATTTTCTTTTTGGCTTTCCTTTTGCATAATGACAGCTTCAACAGAGGCATAGACCATCTTCTTCCCAGAACACAGGTTCAGTTTGTTGATTATTGCAGCTTTCTGGAAACCGAGGATGTGAATCTGAATGGTGTTACAGAAGCAAACATCACCCACTTCTTTTACCTCCTGTGACACTGACCTCTAAGCTGAAAGCGATCATTCAAAAGGTGACCATCACATTTTCCGTATTTCAGACCACAAGAACAATCCTGGAAAAAAGCATGCAAGTACTCACGTGCAAGCTCTAAATCATGAGCAGAGGGACAACTACCTGGAGTCCTGACTCAGCAATTGCAGCACTGGGAAGGGGCAGGATTTCATACTCTTTCCCAGGGTTAACATGTCCTGCTGCTAGCTCTGGGCTGCTCACTTCCCAGAATAACCTGGTTTTCAGGACATCAGCTTGAAATGGTGCGACTCATCCTGTATGTAGCAAACAGACTTCTGTTGCCTTTAGCCCTAGATGAGATTCCAGGATGTGTTTTGGACAAAGGCCAATGACAAGGCTTCCCATAGAGGTAAATGTGTGCACTTCAATGGGCTTTGATGTATGTGACAGACTAGAATATCTAATTATCACCTATTAGCTGGTTCTGTTCTCCCCTGTGAACAGAAGGATAGTGTACCACATTTCTTTTAGAAACTGATGCTATATTTTTTACCAAAAGAAGGAAAGCATTACATAATCCCATACAAGACTAAATCTATCAAAATGAAGATCTTTATCTGAAGCAATTATTTACAATTGTACAGGCAGCAACAAATGGAACTCTCCCAAGCTGGTTGTAGAGTTATACTTGAATTGTTAAGACTCTAAATAAACAAGACAGCTTCTGTATCACTAAATTTCAGTTGGATGTACAACTAATAAGTTTTGTAGCTTTGTAAGTATCCTACTTATTTGGAAGTTGCACTACGAAAAGGTGAGCTTTTGGATTTCACCTTTTTTCCAGTCATTATCTTCATTCATTTGCATAACTACACATGCAAATATCACAAGATCAGTTTCAAAGGCATGCCCAAGCAAAGCTGTGAACCAGTAGCCAAGCAGAATTTTTACAGGATGGGGCAACGCTTTGATTCCCTAATTGGCAACTGTAAAGGAACTACTGAAATACCAAGTGTCTATACTGGTATCACCATCAGAATGAAAAGCACTAAACCTGGTACTTCATAAAACAAAGGCAAACTCCACCCCTCTACTCTGTAATATAAACTAAGAAATGAAGCACTAAAGCTTGATTATGTAACTGATCATGATGCCTCCTTCCCACCCAAGCAAGCCCTTGCATTAACACTTACTCAAGTGATAATCTAATCTCCTTCCAATATTCTTTGCTTAACCATTAGTAAAAATGCTATAATATTGTGTTTCTCCCGTGGCAAATGGCTGCTCGTTACCTACTACAAAACTTTTAAGCCATTGCAGTCCTGGGCTACATACATAGAAAGGTGAAATTTTAAAGGTCTGAATGGTCTTTTCCATAACATGTTATCAAGAATGCGTGCTGAGTCTAGAATTAAATTTTCTCAGTTTTCAGCATTATGTAGAAGTAACATTTGTCTTTGCACACACTGATAGAAGAGACAAGCTAAATTGTGTCCTCTGCTTACTTTGGGCAAAGGATAACTCTGCTTTCCCCTTAAGTTTTTCTGGTGATAGGTAACTCACTTGTTGCAAATTGTAATCTGTGAAGAAATTACACCTTACTGAAAAATCCTCTTCTCTAATTGATCTAGAGAAGAAACAAGTTGTAAAGAAGAGCAGCTTGGAGGTCACAGTCTTCTTTCACAAAGGTGCTAACAGAATGAAGTGTCACAACTCTCTTCACTATAATCATCTCAGAAGACTGCAGAGCTTGGTACTGTTACTTTCTGTATCTACAACTGCTCTATCAGGATTTTGGAACGTAAAAAAGCCTCAGTTCTGCATAGCCATAAAAGTGCTATGACAAACAATCCTTATGGAAATTGGAACAGCAATAAACTACTACAATTTGAAGTTTTCTGTTAACAAGATTTTAGTAAAAAACCTGCTGTTGTTTAATACTGTATCTGTAACTGCAAGAAATGCTCTTTGCAGGTTAGTCTAGAAAGAAAAAATAATCACAACACATATGACAGCAATCACTGAGACCACTGTTAGTAATCTTAGTTCTTTTCACTCATTTACCCCGAGTAAAGCACTTTGCCATTCCATTATTAAGAACACTACTCCATACAAATCAAATGCAGCCCATTCTACAGCATAGCTACAGCTTTTCAGTTCCTTGAATTTTCTCCCATCTCCCTCTGGAAGCACAGCAGAAAATGCTGTTAAACAGCACATCCCTGAAAGATCTTTGCCGGCTCTGGTCCAAAACACTAACTTTGCAACATTTATACTCCCCCCAACTCAATTAGAATTTACCTTTTTCCACGTGGAGCTTTTTTTTTTTCTAGTTTCCTAATGATGTAAATCTGGGCACGCAACTTTGCTTTGCATTCCCACTGTTTTTCACTTAATTTCATACACATACAGCAAGCAAGACTTTTTAATTTTTTTTTAATTTACAGTATTGATTGCTCCAAATTTTGCCTTACTGCTGGTACACAGTAAATACATTCTTCTGAACAACCTAGTATGAAAAAAATGCAGATAAAACATTAAAATACTGCTTTACAATGTGCGAAACAGAACCTTCAGAAGTAATGATGGTGGCTACAGCCAGGCACAGAGGAAGACTGCTTGATTTTGTCTTTTAGTCTACCAGCACATTCATTACTGCATCCCTTCATCTGAAACTTCCTGTAACAATGGATTCTAGGTGAATGTTTCTGCTGAATTAGGAAGATTAAGTGACTCTCAGCTTGGCCACTAGCACTCATATTTCCAGAACAGGATGCTTTCTCTTACACTAAGAATGGCTGTTATCAGTAGATTTACTGAGCAAAGGGCACCAATAACATGTCAGAACTGGAGATGTTTCTGAAGGTGCATGCAGCTGTCAAAGCCTGGATGAATTAGGTATCATGCTTCCCCTAGATAAAAGACAAGTGGCTGGGATCAACTGGCAGTTCACAAATAGTACTTAAATCAGATGAAATGTGTTTTTATCACAAGCTTTAGACAGATTAATACATATTGCAACACCTAGCACAGATTAAATTTAGAAAAATATTATACTAGAATTGGGGATTTTCTTAATAGCCTTTGTTGTTTTGTTGTTAATGTAACAGAAGTTGTATGGCAGAAGATGCCAAAAAGGACCCTGCTTTTTGATGTTAAAGAACTGAGCTGTCAAAGCTATTATGCTGCTGATGATTACTCATTTGATTATTTACATATTTTTTTAAACAATGAAGAGGCAGGAAATGTTTATTTATTTTTTTTAATTTTTATGATCAAGGATGACTGAACCCAATTACATAGTCTTTGTTAAGTTAATGGCTGCCAAACAAGTGTGTACTCCAGTGACCCACCGTGAGCAAAGTTATCTGATGGGTGATTTTAAGGTTAGACACAGTACATGTAAAAATAGAAAGTTTAAAAACCAATCTCATCACAGACATTTCCATTGCCATCTCCTTTGTGAAATAAATAAGGCAGCAGATAACTTTTACTTTGCAGTGGCAACTTTGAGGTATGCTATTAAGTCTGCTCTCTCGCCCTTCTTCTTAATACCCGCAAAAATCATCTTTGTTCCAGGAATATACTTCTTTGGATTTTCCAAATACTCCATCAGAGTATCTTCACCCCAGGTGATACCTAAAGGAAGGTAAAAAAAAAACCAAAAAAAACCAGTTAATAAATTCAAAACAGCAAGCACTTATATTCTTGTCCTCTGCTCAAATTTTGGCAGATTTTTAACATTATCACAAAGAACTGTGTATTTTTGTCTCCTAAGGGCAGCTTTAAGTTTACCTTTGTTCTTATTAGCATCCGTGTAAGAGAAACCTTCAGCCTGCCCAGTCTTGCGTCCAAACAGGCCATTCAGGTTGGGTCCAGTCTTATGCTTGCCTCCCTTTTCAACTGTGTGGCACTGGGAGCATTTCTGGACAAAGATCTTCTTGCCTTTCTCGACGTCTCCCATTGTCAGTACTAGACCAAAAACACACACAGAGGTCAGCATTGCAACCTCAAGGTCACCAACTAAGAAGAAACTTTAAGAAGCATCCTGCAGATTTACAAAATCACCATATGCAGCACGTGAATCTGGCAATTCTCCAGCACACCGTCTGTCTTCAAGCCACAGCTCCCGGGCTTGAAGATTAGTATGAAACTACGAGGCTACCTAAAAGGTATCAAGGTGATCTTCCCTGAAACAAACTAATTGCCCCACAGTATTTAATAGGTACGGCGACAATTTCTGAAGAACAAACTGAACATAACTCGTACATCTGTAACAGGAGTTTCCTCCTCCGAGTGAATGACCTCGTGTAAAAGCACAGGACTCTTGGCAGGCTTTTCCTCTGGAGCTGAAAAAGCGCACCAGCCACGCGCCCGGGGAGGCCCGGAGGGCAGCCGGCGGTCACCGTGACCCGGGATGACTCCAGGGCCCCGCCGGCAGCCACGCGTGAGGAGGCCCGAGGGCCCAAGGGCGCCCGCACCGCCCGGCTCCGGCTCTACCCGCGCCCAGCCTGGCCCTGAGCATATCCTCAGGCCCCCGCCCGCGGAAAGCCGCCGGGCCCCACGGTGACCTTCCGCCGCACCCCGGCCGCCGCCTCAGGCCGCGGCCTCGGCAGGCGGGAATGGCGCTCAGGACGGCCGAGAGCGACGTCCGCCCGCCCCACGTCCCTGACAGCCGTCACCACCTCGCGGCGCCCGGCCGCCCTGCCGCACCTGTCTGCCCGGCTGGCCCGCTGCGCCCTCAGACCGGCTGACCGCGCTCCGGCACCTCCCGCTCCGTCTGCGCCCAAGGACACGCTGTACTCCGCCCTATGTAACCCGGCACCGTCGCAACCAACCCCTGCCCGCGCCCGCCGCCCGCCTCCCCGCCCTCACAACCAATCAAGCGCCAGCTTCTGGAGTGCTGATTGGTTAGAATCAGCGACGTCACGCCACCGGCGGCTAGTGGGGTAGGTTGCGACCGGCGGGCCCCCGGACTTCCTTCCTTCCTGCCCCTCTTCCCTCCAATCGCGACGGAGTGACGTCAGACGTCCCTCTGCTGCGGAGGGGGCGCGCAGCGGCGGGGCGCAGGTGCTGCGGGCGCATGCGCACAGCGCAAGTGGAAGCAAGGGTCGCGCGGCGCCCTCTGCGCGCGGCCTCGGCGTTGGGCGGGGCCTGGGCAGTGACGCAGCGGGAGGCGCTGGTGTGGGGGCGGCCGGCGGCGGTCGGGCCGTCAGGGCGGGTGCGAAGGGCGGAGTGATGGAATTGCAGCACCCGTGAGGACGGGAAACGCCTCTATCGCTGAGTCAGTTCTCGGGAATGAACACCAGCGTGTCGCTTACACCACCGCGCTAAGTGCCGTGTCCAGTCTTAAACACCTCCAAGGACAGCGACTCCACCCCCTCCCTCCGCAACCCATTCTATTGTCTAATCGTCCTTTCTGGGAAGAAATTCTTCCTGATGTCCAACCTGACCTCCCCCAGGTGCAGTTTGAGACTGTAACCTCTCCGGTCGCTGGCTGCCTGGGAGAAGAGGCCGACCCAGATGTGGCTACAGCCTCCTTTGAGGCACCTGTACAGAGGATAAGGTGTGCCCTGAGCCTCCTTCACTCCGGGGTTAACACCCACAGCTCCGTTAGCTTTTCCTCACAGGGCATGTGCTCCATGAGTTTTAAAAGTTTCTCCAGGGGAGCCTGGGGAGTAATGAAGTGTTGCAGTAGGCAAAGTACGGCGAAATCAGCCTTGGAGAACGCGGCCAGGGCCGCCTGCCAGCATGGCCCCACAACGGGCTGGAGGGCAGCGGGCGTGCGGCTGTATCCCCCGTCTGTGGGGACACCAAAGCCACCACAATGCTTTGTCAGAGCTTTGGTGTCTCCCACCGTCTGTGGGAGAGTCATGGAAGGGACTGCCACGTGAAGGGATGGAAGTGTCCCAAGCGCCAGCCCAGCAGTGTGGCAGTGCTCAAAGAGGATGTGTCAACATTCACACATTGTGGCCTTCCAGGCAGAATTTGAATAGCGTGAAAAGTGCATATCATATGGCTCTACGCAGATATTTACTATATGTATTTTGTTGTATTGATTTGTAGTGCTGTATTAGCATTTTAATAATATGATAAATGTAGTCTTGTAAGGTAACTGTTTTAGTTAAAATAAGAACTGTGTAAGTGGGATTTTTTTTTTAATGGAATGAGGCACTCACACCGGATAGCAGCCACAGGACACCTAAATCTTTCCGAGAAAAGGAATTTATTGTTCTTTTATCAGAAGAAACTGAATTCTTCCTGCCTAGCTAATGATCGAAGGTGCCTTAGGATTAGGAGGAAGAAGTTGACCAATGACAAGACCAAATCCTTTGTTTGAGTGGAATTTATGAATCATGTATGAGGTGTATGAATATTCAACAGGTTATTGCTTTTAAGGGTTAATCCTTTGTTTAACAGGGGTCCTTTTTCAGGCTTGTGCTGCCCAGAAAAAGGTACCCGGACGTCCGTAACTCTTTGTTTCTGTTGTCTCATATTGTCCTAATTCAAATTGTCTAAATTATTATTACTCTGATTGTATTACTATTTTTATAACCATTTTATTACTATTAAACTTTTAAAATTTTAAAAAACAAGTGATTGGCGTTTTTCACAAATACTGAATTCCAAACATGACAGCCATCTCACTCTCCATGGCAAGGAGGAGGAAGAGCTGTAGGAAAAGCCCAGTGTAATAATGCCTAGTATTCAAAAGAGTTGAACTGTTTGCTTTAACTATGGACATTAAAACTGTCAGCATTTTCCACTGCATGATATTAGAAAGACATTTATTTTCTGTGTGTGCTTTTATGTTGTCCTGGAACTGGTATGGGTGTGCCTCTGTAATTGCCCATGGGGCAGAGCTGATGTGAAGTGTCAACATGAAGCAGAAATGGGTGAGGACTCTTTTCTGTAAAAATACAGAATTACTCCTTTATGTAAAAATACATCAAGGGTTCCTCTGATGGCAGAATTTTGTATATAATTCACAAGGCCATTCAGAAATCCTCCCTAGTTCAGACATTGCATTGCCTTTCAAAGCTCATGGTGTCTAGAGCACAAAACACAGGTTTTGTGCATTTTTTAACACTTCATCACAAGGTATATACAAAATATGCATTCTTAAACTTTTAACAATTTATGCTGTAACCTTATTGGCAGCTCACTGGCCTCAGTAAAACTGTTTTGCTTACGATATACAGATAAATTCAGGAAGAGTGAGGAAAAGTGTGCAATGAAACTGCTTTAAATCAGGATCTTGAGTTCTACTGTTGTTGCCCAACTCAGATCTCCAGTCATGTCAGACTCCCACAATTATGAGATTAACTGGAAAAATATTATTTTAAAAACTAAAGGCATCTTCTGTTTCTTTTATTTGCTGTTTGGTTTTGAACCTTCATGGTGCCTTTCACTCTTGTTTTTAGACTTTTGATCATGATTGTAAGGACTGAGTTTCATTTAGTAAGGCTTCTGTGTCTTATATGATTCCAAGGGTCAGTTGTAAATATCACAAGACTTGTGATAAAACCATGTCTCTTCTATCTCTAAAGAATGAGGTGAAAGCACCTTTTAAGCTGCTCTAAGAAATTGTGCCAGTGTAAATTCTTAAGCCTCTTTAAGCACTTGTTGTGGACTGATGCGTGCTCACATCTATTCAGAGGTTCTTCCTTTCTTCACAGAACACAAACTTCAGGCATCTGTAGCTCTCTTAATTTCTGTTGCATTTTGCCTTTTAAATATGTATGCTCCATTCTGAGAATTGCACGTTGTGTTTCACAGTTAACCCTTCTGATGTGGAGGGACACTGTAGCAATATTTTTTCAGGTTTTTTTCCAGGAAAAAAGAAGCTGTTCTTGAAAACTGGAGCTTAGTTCAAGACAACAGCATGCACTCATTATATAATACTCTTTCCTGAAGGTGTAAATGATACAAACAGAGTATTAGTCAGTTCCCATACTGTATAATTACTGGAAGCAGAGGTTCTGATATAACAAGTTAGTAGGTTAGGTGATGTGTTTCCACCAGTAAAAAGAGGTATCTCAATTGGAAAGGATTTCTCATGTCTGTTTGAGTCCATTTGGGCATTACTAAGGGTGGATCTGGAGCAACACTGTGGTAAGAACTGACTTGTAAGTAAAGTAGAAGGTGCAGGAAAGGGTGTTCAAGGTGCCCCATTGTTTGCTTTTTGAAATGTTCTGTGATAGGACAGACTAAGAGTGAAATTTTTGCCTTCTCTGCTAAACGTGGTATCTGCAACATACATTGCAGATATGTGTGAAATATATGTGAATACCTGCATCCGAATTCCTGTGTAGAGCAGAGTATGCTGTGGGACTTCCAGAAGCAGCACTGAAGACAAAGGCAGGACTTTTCTAGCTTTGTGGGTTTGAATTGCTGGAGTAAATGACAATGACTCAGGGTGCAATTTCAGTGCTTTATACTTTACACACATTAACATTCATTAGACTATTTGCCTTGGTGTGGTTTGCCTAGAAGGCTCATATTTTAGTCTTTCAGTTATTTGCTGTGGTTATACCTGGAATATTTTTTCCTAGCTCAGGCCATTACACACTGGAACTAGTTATTTTGCAATCAGGCCATTACACACTGGAACTAGTTATTTTGCAATCAGAATTCTGTGTGTAACTCTATGTAATTCTGTCCCAAAGGGAGGAAAAATAAACCAAATGTGTCAAGTCCAATAACAAACAAAACATGTCAAAAGAGGCATCCAGATCTCCTTAAAAGGGACACTGCAAATGAAAGAACAAAGGTAGCCCTGCGTTATGGACCTAGACTGGAACTCAGGAGAATATGGAATTTTTTTTCTCAGCTCTGTGCTAACCTTCTGGTTTGGTCTTTGACAAATAATTTCGAACCCATTTCTTATGGAAATAATCACCTCATCCCTGAGCAGCTCGAGTACCTTGGCCTGTTTTCATTCCCTTACCATGTGGAAGTGGGACAACCCTGAGCTGTTGCTGATTATCAGCAGACTGTGCCAGCACTGAGGAGTTTGTGATTTGTACTGGAGTCATTGTGGTATGAGCTGGAGTTATGACCTGAATTGTAAATCTTACCCTATCACAAAGCAGTATTGATTGATTTGCACTGTTATGATTTCTAATTGTACTGAAGCAGTTGAGAAAACCTGCAAGTTTTTTTGCTTCTTCTGATTTTATTTTTGCCTTTGGAATTGTTTGGGAGAAAGGTATATCTCTTCTTGGGTTTTTCAAAGCCCAGTTTATAAAGATGAAAGAGTTATTCTGGGCTGGGGTTGAAAAGTTTTTTATGCTACTATCCTTCAGAAAGGAATATTCCACAGTGGCAAACGGGTTTAGGGTTACTTTCCAACACTTTCATGGTACAAGTCCTGTCACTTGGAATATACTGCTGGCCTTATGTTTATTATGTCTTTTACAGGCATTTCTGGGGGAAGACACTAACCTGTTCACCCAAACAGGTAGGGAACAAAGTTGAAAAGCATTAGAGACTCAAAAGGAAATAAAAATGCCTGATGAATGGTGTGCCTCTAATCTCTACTGCTTGTTGTGTTTTATACAGTCTGAGACAGAGAAGCCAATTTTGCTACTGCTTTAAACAGTTGCAAGGGCAGTCTCTGAGAGGCTGCAGTTCCTAAAGGTGACTGTATTCCTTCTTAAGACAAAGCTAAATATTGGCCTAGCATCTACTTTTGTGTAATATTTTACCAAACAATTCTTGGTTTTATTTTAAGGACTGCTTTTAGTAAATTCTTGTGGCAGTGTGTTTATTCTTTGTGCAGTCATCTCTGACAATATTGTGTTTTTTTTTTTTTTAATGACAAGTGTTACATTGACTTGAGTATCTGGATTGCATTCAATGCTTAATTGCCATTATTGAAAAGGAAAAAGCTATTCCCACATTTAAAAGACTGCTGATGTATTATACTTATGTTATAAAGACCAATTATTTGGGAGTAGGACATAAAAATATTTTCCACAGCCAATGTATAGAGTGGCAGTTGAAAAAACTGATCTTGACAGAGGAAGGCAGAACTTGGAATTCTTTCTGCTGTTCCTGTGTTTTTGGAGAGTGAGTTTTGTGAAACTGTGAAAGCAACTACTTGGCACTAAGGGACATAAGAGTGTCTCTTAAGTGCCAAGTAATGAGAATTGGCTGGCTGTGATGTTGTAGGTTCCACTTAGGCACAGGGTGAGGCAATGCTGCTCAGCCTCACAGTGAGCTGTAAAAAAAAAAATTACAAGAGGCACAGGGAGAAACAACAACCAATCCAGCCAGAGTAGAAAGCAGAGTGGGAAGCTGGGAGATTGCCAAGCTTTCCTAGCTGAATCAATTGCACAACCATTGTAATGCCATGGCTTACTGAGTGATAAATTTACTGATGAGTTTAACAGGTGTGAAAATAGCAAAGTACTTTGACCACTCTGTGATGCTGTGGTTCTAAGCCTCAGGCATGAAGATTTATCCGGCAGCCTTTTATTGTATGATAAAGTATCCCCAGGACTGGGGTAGGTAGAAGTCTCTGTCATTCATCTGGCCTGTGGGGAGCTGGGTAGATAAGGAGATCCAGGGTTCAGAGTTACTGTCTGTCAACTTAAAACAAACACAGCCCTCAAACTGAGAACATTGACTCAATACCTGCCTTCACTGCATGGAGATATGGGGTTGCCCTGCTCAAGCACCCAGTAGCTACCTGCAGACTGATAGATGCCTTCTTATCTGTGGGCTCACAGAAAAATAACCTTGGGCCTCAAAATAGGATGTGTGGGATACAACTTCTCTGTAATAAGATGATGGTTTGGTTCAAGTGACACAACAGAGGCATCTTGTTTGAATGAGTACAGAGGAGTAGTGAGTATAAAACATACGTGCGTGAAGTTGGGATAATTTGCACTGAAACATGGAAAGGAAGAAAGGACTGAATGCAAGACTTGTCCTAGGATGGGACTGCATCAACTTCTGGTTTACTATTAGAAAAATCATTCTGAATCGTTATAATCCAGTTCCCATAGTGAAAGTAAGTTAAAAAGAGTGGTGATTCAAGGTAGTAATTTAGGAAAAAAAAAAAACCAAAACCAAAAAACCCCAAAACTATTTTAGTTCAAGGACAAAATTAATTAAGTTAACCAAGAAGGACTTTCACATTTGAAAGATTCAGGACCTAGCAATTTTCCAGAAGTTCAGCTTTTCTTAAAGACATAACTGTTTCTTTTGGAAAAGAACTTCAGAATTAACTTTAGGGCTTCAAAAACTGAAAGGCAAATGAAAGGATATTCCATTATGTTTTTAACTTTAGAGTTAGTCTCATGCTATTGTGGAGCCTGCCACAGTTTACTGGAAAGCTTAAAACATAATAAATGTCCTTGAACATTGTCTGATTGCATCTGACAAAAAACATGCTACAATAACAGTAACTTTTACTGGCCTCAATTTCAACTTTTGGGTGGCAAGTAGTTGGTCAAAACTACCCCATTTTCCATGTTTTTATTTGTAATGAATCAAACAATTGGAAAAATTTCTGGAATATCCTATTTGGAGGGGATGACAGTTAGTTTCATTGATAACACATTTGCTTTGTGTATCTGTGGGAGCCAAGGATTACTGTCCTCTCACTTGCATGATCATTTGGGATGTAGTCTTCTGCATAATCCAAGCTGTAGAGTGAGAAGTACCTCTGCAACAGCCTAAATTCAGCTATTCTGAGATCAGTCTTGAGAGCATCAACTTAGCCCCAAGAAAAGCTTAAAATTAAGAGTCCTTTTGTAAGGAGATTTGTATGGTTGGGTCTCCTTATGTAATGATGATGTGCTAATTTAATGTAACCTACTAAAGCCTATGCAGTTCTTGTGTCTAAGGTATAGGCCAGACAGGAGAACCTTGCTTGAAATATGAGCACTAGTATGGTCCCAAAAGTCACATAAGAATCTTAAAAATAAAAGCTTTGCTTATCTTAGAATTTTCAAAGGAGAAACCTTTTACAACATAAATAGAGATAAGGCCGTAAACTGGCAAATTTCTCTCCACTCTCTGACAGAACTGGAACAGCTGTGTTTTGGCAGGCTTAATTCTTGTAAGTGTAAACCCAGCTCTCTGCAGAGCTACGAGGCCTCTGTCTACAGCAGCAGGAGGAGCTGTTGAATGTCAAGCCTGACCAAGTCCCAAGACAACACATTCACAGATTGTCTTCTTCCTAGAAAGATAGTCACTCCTGCGGGTGGTGGAACACAGAGGGTGTTTGTCAGTGGAGAGGTGGGTTTACTCCCTGTTATGCTTGTTTTGCTGCCTGTTGTGTCAAGTTTTCATGAGTTTGGTCACCAAGTCATCACCTGGCTGGTAGTTTTAGAATCAGATTTTAATAGCCCAGCTTCATTGTTTGTTTTTACATCAGACTTCAGGTATGTGTCAAGTGTTCTATCAGACCAGATTAGGGGTTTAGTGCTGTTTCTGACAGTGATGAATGCTGGATGTTTTGCAGACACAAAAAACTACCCAGGATGAGTTTATAATCCTAAAGCATGGAGTTTCAGAGCTCTGAGAACACTTAATCCAAACTGCTAGTGTGGATGATGTTTTTCTTGTGCTGTTAGGACATGTCTCTAAGGCTTTTAAAAATTATGTCAATCTTTTTGCCTTCATCATATTCCCAGACTTTTTTGCTTTTTTGTTACTTAGGAAGTGTGCTGAATAAAACGAAATGCAAGATACCCAAATATTCTGTCTATTCTGCTGTCCTGAACTGTACTAGAGGCAGAGCAAAAGGCAGGGGTCTGCATTTATTTTAAAATAATTGTTCCAAGAGGTAACAACCATCTAAAAACCCATATATGGCTGAGTTGTCTTCAGCAGTTCTTTGCAGTAAGTTTCTTCATACTTCACTTTTAAATTTCAGCTGTTATTATGCTGCTCGGTTATTTTTATACTAAGACCTCTAGAGGCTGTCCTGTACGCTCCTTGTGTCCTAATAAATGCATAAATCACCTCTGTTTTAACAGCTAAAAGTCTCATTGTTTCTGAAATGTGTGAAGGTGGGGTAGAAAGTGAGTATCCTCTCCTAACAGGCAATAAGGTCTCTGACTCCTGTCTTGTCATTTTAGTTGTATTCTTTTGGTAGTCTTGGAGCCCTTTGTACTCTGAATACTTGCCCAGAAAATAGTGCACTGCTGGGGCACTGTGTCCTGGCTAACCTCCTGAAGACCTCACACATAAATAAAGTCATAAGTGATTTGTGCCATGATTCTTTGCTAGTATCTCTTTTTTGTAAGGGAAAGTTTAGTGGATAAGGACTGCTGGAAGCAAGGTTCTGTTTGAGCCATATATTCAGAGCATGATCCTGCCAGTCTCCTGAACTCTGGTGATTTGCTTGAAGGGAGAGAGAAATATATCTGATTCCTTGATGGGACAGCTTAGAAGATTGCAATGAAAAAATTCTCAATGAAAAGCACAATGGTATTTTGCTCCCTCTTCAGGTTCTCTCTAGGAAACAACTGAATAATTCCTCATTTATTTAAGAGTTAAAAAAAACCCCTAATGAATGTCTGTGTGCTGTTTCTGCTTCTCTAATCCCCACTTGGCTGCAGCTTCTTAAGATATGCATTGAACCAATATGAGCTGTTCCTGAAAAAGCTGCTCCAGTATTATGTTCCTGAAATCTGTGTAGCAGCATCATAAATCTGTCAGCACACAGAAAATAGCAATTTAACTGTATTCTTTGCATTCTGTTATGAGATAGCTTTCCACAAAAGTTTCCTTTGCAGCTTCCTTATTTTCAAAAATCTTTACAAAAATATTCAAGATATTTAAATATATTGTATGTGGGGACTGTTTTTTTAGTTGATTTTTGTTCACGGTTCTCAGACATCTAGAACAGCTCTGTGACCACAACATGACAGCAGGGCTGTTCTTTCCTTATCTCTTGGTATTAATTTTTTTTATAACCCCCAAGTTAATGCTCATTATTAATCTCTGGCTACTATATTTATCACTTTCAGCCATTTAGGCCTGACTGCTAATAACAGATTACATATTTTTGGTAGGTTTCGTGCTTCATCCTAAAAGTTCTTCAAATCCCTGGATGGACTATTAAATCTCATTTTCCCTCTACCAGACTTCCCTTCCATTTAAATACAGTCTCTGTGGCCTTTCCAGTCCTCTGAAATATTCCTGTCTCACACAATGAGTGAAAAAGGAGAGGGAAAAGTCTGGAACAGAAGCCACAATAGTCTGACATAGGAATGTGTGTTTGGAGAGGCCAGTCAGCCTTAGAGCATGGAGACTTTGGTAATGTGCTGTGCACAGAGACACCGTGTCCCGTAAGAATCATGTTTGTCCCCGTGTGTGTGCTGCAGTGCTGTCTTTGTTGGCATTTGGCCCCCTGCAGAGTAGCAGAGGATCCTTTCAACATGGGAGTTTGGTGTTTGGGAGGGCCTGCAAAGAGCCTTATTGGGGCAGTAATGTTGGTTCCCAGCTGTTGTTGGCACTGCGTCATGGCTCCTTTCATAAATGGAAGCAGCCTCTATTCTCATCCTCTTCTTTCAGCCTCTTCTGATCCTCAGCTACTCCTGAAGGTCCCTGCTGTGAACATTAAAAATCATCTTGTCATACCCACCCTAAGTTTATTCCCAGTCAGACTGTAATGCTCATTTATTAATCCATTTGACCTTTAATGAACCAGCTCTTTCCAAAGCAGTGTTTTTCCCACTAATGTGTTTCTCTAGAATAGTCATGTTTTCACAGCCTCTAGCTCAAGCTCTTCCAGTGTTCTCAAATGGCCTGCATGTGTCCTGGGCTACTCTAATTGCACTTCTCTTTACTATTTGAATTTATTATGGTTCCCTGGGAAAGGCCAGACAATTTGTATTGAAGTTCTTTTTATTTGTTACTCCATTTTAAAAAATGTGTCAGTTAAAGAAATAAAAAAAAATTATTGAAACAATATGTCTTGTGTCTCTTTCAGCAGTGTTATCTATGAGGATTTTTTCCTCTCTCCTTTTACAGAATCATGTACATGTTTTTGTGCTGCTGTCATAGAGAAGGAATGTTGAAGTTCCATTGGCCTTGCCTGGAACTGAGGAACTTCACAGCTGGGGATCCATTCAGGCAGTGTTATCTCTCTTGGCCCATCCTCTGGTCTCCATGCAGGCAGATGTGTTTTCTTGATGGCAGAGTCTTTGCAACAAAATTCCACTTTCTTCATGCTTAACATCCACTGGTAAGCTTGGCTTAGGTAGGCTGACTGGGTTTTTCAATGTTGGGTGTTGATCCAAACAGCTGGACTTGAAGTCTTCATAGGAAAGTGAACATGCAGATTTTGGAAGGGGTTCAAATTTGGGCTTTCCTGAAAGCTGCCACCTCTACAATGCTTCCTTTTGCAACATGTCAGTGATTTTCAGAAGGCTGTTTATTGTGGGGCTTGAATCAAGATAAGGAGCTTTCTGATAGCATGTCTGAGACACAGTGTCCTGCTCTTGGCTGACATTCCATTTCTGGTCTGTGCTTTCTGTCACTTTGCACTGCTGACCTAGGCTGGCTGCTCTTTTTATCTCACTCAGCATTGTGCCTTAGTAGCTGGTGACAACAGTGGGAATGCTGAGTACAGGTGAAGGCACCTGAAGGAGCACCGTTTTTGCAGAATTGACTCATGGGGATGTTCACGCTGAAGTAAGCATGCAGGGCACACTTCAGGAGATGTCACTTGGGACAGAGCAACAGAAATGTTTCTGTGTGAAGAAAGTAGCAGGATTTATACTGCCATCTATGTCTCTTAGCAGGGACTGCTTATTTTAGCAGACCATTGACCCTGACTGCCCTGAAAAGGCACAGTTAGAGGTCACTCAGTTAAGAGAAACAGCCCAGACCTTCACTACTGCCCTGTCATATAGGGAGCCCAGAGTCACTCTTTATGCTTTGGAGAACTAAATATTCTGTTACACCCTGGTGCATAAGATAGAAATGGGCATAGATGGCTTGTGCTTTTTTCTTTCTTCTATAAGCATCTGTCTTCTCATATGAGTGATAGTGTAAATGGTGACTTAATTAGTGTGCTTTTAATTTCTTTTAGGAACAGTTGCAGGTGGTTTTTAGGATGTTCACTTGCATGTGACTTTTTAGCTTTCTCAACCACTGTTTGATCCACTGCTCACATACTGTTAACCTTGATGAATCTTTTACATTGTTGAGGCTTTAGGTGCTGGTGCAGTGCCAAAGGAACTGTTCAAACATAAAGTACATTTGAGCCCCATAGCCAAAGAATGAACTTCAGCGGTTACTGTGCTGATTCAACATGTATATGCTTTAAGTGGATGAGTGTTGTTCAAGTAAATCACCATGGCCCAGGATAGGCCTCTGCCAATCACACTTTGGAAGCCAGAGGGCAATAAAACTGCTCAGTTTTGAATTATGTAAGGTGCTGGTCTGGATTTTCATTTCCAGAGACAAACTGTTGAAAGTGTTCTTTGGAGTGTTCATTATCATAAAGCAAACACTTTTTTCTTTCTTCATTACACTGAAAAAAAATGTTAGACAGCTTTTCCATTTCAGATACAGAGATTCAATTATCAGAAATTTGTAAATATATCAGAAAATGTGAAATGTAAATGAGAAGGGATTTCCTTACTTGGATTTGTTTTAATTCAATAGAAGAAAAGCAGGACAGTTTGGGGTCTTCTTATCCAGAGCCATTTGGGACTACAACCGAGAAAATGACAGCATCTTGCTTAATTGCCCTGCTTTATGTAAGTCCATGTAGTGTGAATCTGGAAATGTCTTCTGGTTTAGTCACCCTAGGACAAAGTGCTATAAAGCCAGCAGAGCAGGAATGTGTTCCTTCTGTTTTACCTGCAGAATTGCTTAGTCAGTTACAATTGCTTAGAGTTGCCATCAATCAGAGCTGTGTATATAAAGCCATCACAAGTAATGATGCATTTGCAAAACACAATTCTCAACTTGATTTGTTCTGCTTATATACCACATTATGCTCTGCTTGCATGAGTAGCATTTAATGCAGATAATATCTTTTCACTTTTATACAGGTCACAGAGAATATAAGAAGTGTTGAAGACAACAAACACAGAGTTTTTCAGTATAGTTTCATACATCCTTAAGAGTAAATCTTGGCATTAAAATAGAATTTGCTAGAGGTTTTGATGCATCCTGGAGGAAGAAAGGCAAATCACTCATGCAAATGGAGGAGTATAAGTCATAGAAACTGTGCCAAACTTAAACTGATGTGGTTAGTAAGGAAGCAGTAGTCTGCAATGATAATAAGTCACTTATCAAACACATAGTGCAATAAGGACAGTAAATTGGTGAGTTCAGTCAGACTGTCCTGGTTGTCCCCATTCACATGACAGCTGCCAACTCATTTTATGGACCTACAATGAGTTGTTACAGATACTGCTCAAGGCTAAAGGTCTTTTGAATTTCTGTTGTGTGTTGGTGCCGACTTAAAATGGTAAGATAAAAAGTAAGCAGATAATCACAGTAACTTCCCCTTCTGCAAGCCCCAAAGAAGCCATTAATCCATTCTGTCAACCTGCTGTGTCAGGACTGATTTAGTATTCTGAACTTTTGCCTCTGCTTTAGAGTGAGCTTTGCCCTGTGCTTAAGTATTGTCAAAGAGAAGGCTTAATTCTGCCAGCTGATTCTGATAATTCTCTTGGCAGTGTTACTTGTGGTGGAAGCGTGAGATTCTTAGTAAATCCAGTATTTATTAGTTCTGTGTCTCCACCTGGTTGTCCAGTCAATCTGCAAACTGCTTTCATGTAAGGCAGTATATTGGAACTCTTCCTAAACAGAGACATGTGTTATTGTCACACATCTTTATGGGTTAGAAAAATCAGGGCTAATCTATAGTCCTCCCTGAAAAGCCTCAGATAATTTACAGTTTATGTGTCCTTTGTAACTAAATGACAAAAAAATCAGTGTCTTTGAGTAATTTAGGGGCTAACAATTTGTGGTCTCACATCGCTATCCCAACTAAACTAATTTAATAAAAATTGCTTACCTGTGAAGACCTGACTGTTGTGATCTCTAGAGCCCTTTCAGCGTTTTGTAGCATATTGGTTATTCTTGGAGAAAAGTTATATTTGAGCTCTTTAAAATGGGGTTGGGTACCACTGTGTTTGGTGGATTTGAAAAATATATTTGACCATTTTCTTCAACAAACTTGGAAAGCTGAAGGATAAGAAGAAACAGGTAAGGTATAAAACAAATATGTGTGCTGGATGGGGAAGACTATTTTAAAGACTTGAAATAACATGTGGTTGCCCTCCTCTCCCTCAGTTATCTGTTTAGCAAATACTAATAAAATCTGGTGGGAAAAAAGATTTGCTGCTGTATTAGTACTCAAGTGAAAGTTTCAACAGGTATGTAGTTATGCTGAACTTGGGTCAAATAACTTGGATCAAGGTAGTCACATCTGGTGGGCAGGAAGAGCTTTGTAAGCTTTCTTTTGTAGTAGTCACAGTTATAAACTGCCTGTTATTGTTTCCATTTCCACATCTGTAAACAGTGTGTGCATGGATCAGAATGACAGATGGATCTGCATTTTTAGCTGTAGATGAATGCTCACTATAAAGACAGCTGTGATGGTGGGAGAGGTGCTTTCTGTGAGCTGTTGCTAATGTCTCTTTTTCCTTTGGAGACTGGTCTGATGGACATGCAAACAGAACTTCTCTCTTTTGGTACAAAATCAGCAGGATTAGACCTGATCAGCTATTTTATCAGCATCAGTTAACCCAGTGATGTGTGATGAAGTCTTAGTGGAGGTCCTCTCTATGGTCATCTGCACCACTAGATCTGCAAATCTAATTGTCTCAGGCAAAGAGATGGTGACAAGCAGCTGAGAGCTCGATCTTATACCAGCAAAAATCTGCCTTTGCAGAAGGCCATCTTCCCGCTGCCAATTGCAGGAGCTCTGGGTTGATTCACACATCAGCAGGGAAGGTTCTTATTTCATTTTCTGTGCACAATTTTTACAAACAGGAACAGCAGACTCTAAAGCTTAATGAATTGTGAAGCTTGTTCTGAGCCCCTAATGTCACCATCAGGAATAACTAAGTTTTTCTAGATGTCTTTTAGAAATGAAACTGCAGTGGAATTAGTTCCAACCCTGTTTCTGTCACCACTTTTTCCCTTTCCATTCTTTCTGCCTCTTGTTTCCTTATTTACCTTACAATGATGCTGCCAGCATTAATTACATAATAGATATCATGATTTTTGTAAAGGAGAGATGTGGAAAAGACACAAAGCTTTTAAGCACAACCTTCTGTTGGTAAAAGTCACTGGGCTGTAGTCTGGGTTATCTGTATTTAACCAGGGATTTCTCCTTCAGCCATGAGAACTGGAGTGTCCCAGTCTCTGAGAAAGTCAAAACATATGGAGGGAACAGCAAAAGAAATTAAAGTATTTCGTAAGGGCCCATGGTAACTGTCCCCTTAGCTGATAATTCTGAACCTGTTAAACGGTGCTGGAAATAGATTTTGGTCTCTGATGATCCTGCTGTTGTGCAAAAATAGGCTTTGTAAATCCACCTCCACACATGATTAGTGTTTCTTAAATTGACCAGTGATCAGTGAAAACTGACTAAAAACTACTACTCCTAGCATTACATATTCTGTGGAAGGATTTTGGTTTTGGATGCTAAAATACTTCACTAAAAATCACTCATGTACCTAATTATGTAAATAACAGTACAGCATTGTACTGATGACTGGGAATGGCAGCTAATTAATGCAAATTGACCTCCCACTTAACATTATCAGCTTTTACTTTCCTGAAAAGCTTCTTATCCACACCACCATGTGGTGTTTTTCTGTTTCAAACAGTTGCAGCCAGACCTTTCCTGACAAGCACTGCCATGGCACACAGAGGTGCTGGCTCTCCTGTCCCAAATTCATCCTTATTCTGTGTGGTCAGTAGCTGCCAAGTGCTCCTCATCAGTTCACAGAAGTGATCTTTGAAGTCTTCTGAAACAAAGTACCTGTCAGTTAAGAACAATAATTTCATGCACTTTTCCTCCAATATTGGATGTAAAACACTCCCAGGGTAAGATGCTGTTGGGGTTAAAAACAAACACCTCATGACGGCTTACATAGGTGCTCTGCAAGTAGTGAATGTCTAGGGTTTCATCTCAGGCTTCATAAGGGATAGGAAGAATTGTTTTTTCTCTCTGGATCTTGTTCTAGTATTTGTGTAGTGATAAAATGTTTTAAAACATTCAGCTCTTATTCCATGGGTATTTCTCGACCCCAATGCAGGTGGCAGGTATGACTGGCTCAAAAAATGCAACTTTTGGGTCCCACTGATGATTTTTTTTTTTTCATTTTTCTTTCCCTGTTTTGAACTGTTGAGAATTAGTTGTCTGGCAGAAGATACCAGACTCACTGAGGGATCCATCAAGCTTTTGTGGGGAATGGCAGTTGTGCTAATAGCTCTGTTGGCTTCTGAGGCTACAAGGCGGCCACAAATTGCTTTTATTCTCAGTGCCGAGACATCCTTCATGAGACTGCAACTATCAGCACATACAGCTTTATTTTAAGCAAAGGTGCTTGCCTTGATCACTGGTGTAGTCAGATTCTGTTAAACTTCAGCAGAAAAGAGTCTCAGCTTCCATCGTGTTTTGAAGTAAGTTTCAAGAATAAAGGGTAAACCAGTGGAGTTCTCTCTTACCTCTGGTCTTCCTCAGAACAACCATGTCAAAAGTCTTGCTAGAGATACCGGGATGGAAGGGTTGATGACTGCTTGAATTGATCCCAGTGTCTCAACCCTCAAGTGAGCTGAAGTTGGGGAACATGGTATACCTAGAAATGTGTGTAGGGTAGGGGTAAGAGGGGGAAGATGGCAGGCACAATGATCTTGGGTTGTTTAAGTTGTCAGGAAGAAGGACAGAAAGAAAGGAAATTTCCTTATTTCATATTTCACTGAGCTTTGGATTAAATATACCGCTTTGCAAGAACGGGGAGAGATGTGAGAATCAAAAAGGTGATATCTTAGTTTTTTAATCCCCTTTTGCTTCCACCCTGCAAGCAAGAATTCCCAATGATGCTGCCCTTGCAGCTTTTTTATGTGATCAATCGTACTGATTCTCATTTACTTTTATGTGGCTTAAGGGAATTTAAGATTCTTGCACAGCTCCAATTAATAGTAGCTGAGTTTGTGCTTGTGTAATCAAAATTTGTCTCTAAGATGACATTTATTTCTGTGAGGAAGGAGGATAGAGCTAAACTGGAGATTTTATGGGATACTGAGAACTGCCATTTCATGGAGTGCCCATGTTCCTGTTCTTTTCAGCTATAAATTTTTAATGATAGATTAATTTAAGACTTAATAAAATCAGGAGTATCATGAAATCTGAGGAAAACTAATGTGGCAGTTTATTCCAGTAAGAGAGACTAGCTTGTTAAATAAATCCCTGTTTGGATTCATGTAACTTTAGCACCACTGCATACAGCAACTTGCTGAGAGCAAATACCTCCCCCCAGCTGCTGTGTAAAGCAAAGTCACTTTCTTGTACAGGAGCCAGATTAATTCGGTTCCTGGAGCTGTGTGTCATGACATAACGAGGTCTTACCAAGCTGGACTTTTCTGAGGCTTCTCTCTCATAAATCTGCTTTATGAGAGAGAAGTTGTGCTTTATAGTTGCTCTCAGACACTTTAATTCACATTAAGTAAAGAGGCCATGAGCAACACAGCCAAGAAAACCCAATTAGCCCATAGGCAAGTCAGCAAGATCAGTATTTGTTAGGGGAGTGTGTGTGCTAAGTAAACACTGCTAATCTTCTAAACCTAATCTTTGCATGCTTTGTTCAATAGAGAGGTTTTTGTGCCTCATAGTGTTGCTGCTGCTTATTGCCAAGGAACCTGCACCGTGCAATTATGACTGTGAGAAGAACAACTTGCCCTTTTATTTCATTAAGGAAAGGTAAGATACAGGTGAAATGTACCTAGGCCAAGTGTGTGGTGGTTTGGGAAGCCTAGGTTAGGGAAGAAATGTAATAGCTTAGCTGAAGTGACCCACTCTCATTTGCATCTCCCACCCTTTATCTGAATCAGTGCAGTCAATATACATTAGGGACAAATCAATGTGTAAGCAGTGGAGGCAGTGTTCTTACTGAGATCACTCATTACACAAGGAATGTTTTGTGTTGCCAGGTGCCAAAGACTGAAAAGACATCAGGAACATTTGATGTGTGGAATGTCTTTTTAAAACAGAGTGAAGGAAAAAAAAAATCTATCTCCTTAGACTTTTGTGTAATAAGCTCTATAATAGTTAACAATGGTGTGTGCTATTAGTACAAAAAAATAAAATTTAAAAAATTCCTTTTATCAGTAATGCAAAACAAAAAACATACCCTGTTTATACTTGCAGAGAAATTACCTCTTCATACCATGCTAATACATTATTTATATTTTACCTTGGAGACATTTATTTCAAGGCAAGCAAAAAAACCCACTAACTTTAAAGGGCAAGAATTTAATCACTAAGCCTAGCTAAGAGTCTCTTAGCAATTTTACCAAGTCAGAAAAATATCTAAGGTTGAAAAAGTAATTATTTGCTTAATGGTTCTTTCTGGTATAATAAAAAATAAAACAAATGCCTGAAGTATTACTGGGCTAATCTAAGTAGTTCGCCTAGAGCTCCAAAATTTTTTGTATTTCATAAGAAAGGCTTATCTACCAGGCCTTGCTTCAAAGGGTCTTTATTGTAAATTGGTAGGAGATGTTGTCAGATGAGAGCCCTTTTTTAAACTTTATTATTTGTACATTGTCACACAATGTTTCTTCAAAAGCTGTATGCCAGAATCTGCATATTGCTAAAACCCTTTGTTTTCCTCAATGAGAAGAGTGATGTCCCAGATTCATTTCCAAGCAGGAGATGATGGTAACTTCAGGGCTCCTTCCCTTCCTCAACTTGAGGACATGGAACTGTTGGGAATCCCTGCAGGGATTCCATAATTTCAGCTTTAGCAGCAGCTCTATTCCTCCCATGGCTGGGGTTTGTTCAGTAGCCTGGTTAATGACATTGCTGTGGCATGGGAGCTGCACCCCAGCTCTCTCCAAGTCATCTGTGACTCAGGGTGCAGCTGGGCCACTCCATCATTGAATTGGTCTCTATAATGACAGGTGTTGCAGAGTTGCAAAGAGGAAATAAGTCCCTTCACAAAAAAGAGTTTAAATGTAGTCGTGGGCTTATTTCTTTCCATACTAACATGGGTGTTTTAAAGATAAACTTCAACTGCCGGATCAATTTTATTCACACATTCTGATATGAGATACAGAAGTCATGCACTTCATTGTGAAATCTGTGCTGTGATGCTATGGGACTCACTGCAATCAACATGAGGTGTGATATCTCACAAATTGCTGTGCCAGCATAACTCATGCTTCAGCTGAGCTGAACAAAAGATCTGCTTTTAATGTGTGATGCTACAAAGATAACAGGACTTAAAGTGTTGAATTCTGGCAACCATTTGTATATTGTTGCATTTATAACAAACTGGGACTCTGATTCAAAAGTTCACATCTCTCTTCGTAGTGGGAAGCCTTTATAGAAATGCCATACTTTATAGAAATGCCATGCAGACCAGCAATCTCTGAAAGTTTATTCCATAGGTAATTCTAGTTGATTTTCCATTTATTTCTACTGTTAGAACTGGTGTATATCTACCAGTGCTGTAGATATGTAGAATACTTCTTAGTATTTCTATTCAGTGCACGTTGTGTTACAGCTGCATTATTGTAACAGAATGTGAATTGAAAAGAAATACTAAGAAGTGTTTTCAATTTCTGTTTTGTTGTGTTACAGTGTGACTTGCTACATTTTTCACTGCAATAATTGGACATACTGCTGATACACATACACATAAATAAGGACAGACAATCTGCTTTGAGCTCTGGCACGGCAGAACTATTTAACTACCATTGTGTATCACTTTTCATTTTAACATCTAAACTTAAGACAACAATAAAATAAGGATGAACATGCATTTTCACGACTGCAATGATTTAGGGAAGGTTTCTAAGCTCAGGTTGTAACAGCAAGCAAAGTTTTGCATTTTTAAGGGTAGATGGTTGTTTAGAATATTTGTTATATTTTTAAAACTCACACTGTTTAATCGATCTTGAAGCCACCCAGAATGGAAGGCAGAAGAGAAAGAAGGTAGAGCTTTTTCTGGAAAGGAAGCAAGATATTGGCAATTTTTTACAATTTGGCACTGTTATCACTGGAGTTCTATGAGACTTTTGCTGGAGTCTGCCAGCATCACGCAAGAAACAGTTGGTCAGTATTATATCATCTGCCCCTTTATGATCAGTCCACAGAGCATATGGAGTTTGTCTACTGAAAAGAAGTCAAGGCTTGTGGTGGCAGGATTTATGCTCCCAGCTTGGAAAGGCCCAGAAAAAATCCAGGGAGCTGTGCAGATGAACACCATCCCATTTCCCTAGCAATGAATGCACTTGGGCACTCTTCAAACACTTTTTGATAAAATAGGCATAAATGGAGTTTCACATGAGAGAGAATACCCTTATGCACAACTCTGGCTTCTGTGCAGTAGTTCTGCAGCCTCCCTCATGATGGCAGAGCATTCAGTGGAGAGATGCATTTGTTCAGTGATAGTAACAAGAGAGGCATTGGAACCTGTGTGACCTTCATGAGGGTCTCCCACTTAGTGCTACTTTCCTACTCTCTGACACATGCTAGGGCCTCTGAAGATCTGTTTCTTTTCTCAAGTGTGTGTTTGGCCTGAAAGTGATGCAGTGTGGGCAGCCTCATGACCTTCACCTTCTTTTCTAGATCAGGCCAGAGAACATTTTGCTTCTCTTTCCTGTTACTTTCCCATGTATTCTGTAAATTATTAAGAGAATCTGATGTATCGCTCCTGCCAATTTAAACAGAAAGGAAATTACAATTAGAGAATAAATTGTTTCAAATGTATAAATTGACTTTCTCTACAGCTTTTTATTCTTGCAAAGGGAGGCAATTACTTATCTTGCCTAACCTTAAATCCTGCTTGGTCAGGAATCTGCAGGTCTGGGAACCACCATGGGTCAAGGAGCTGGGAGACAGCCAGAGGAATGTAAATACTTTGTGGCATGATAAACAGCAAAACCATATTAAAAACCACAAGGCAAAACAAACAAACAAACAAAAAAAACAACAAACAAACAAAACCCCAAAACCCCAAACAAACAAACAAACAAACAAAAACACCAAAAAACCCAAAAAACTTAACAAAACAATTTTTACTCATTGTATGCTGTCACTAAACCTACTGGAAGCCTTACTGGTGTGGCTTGTCAATGGCAGGACAGCTGCCAATGCTCTAGCTTGATGTGTGTGTGTATAACTAAGGCTTTTGCCAGTGGCTGAAAGGTGTTTTTCAACACCTTTCCTAATTTTTGTGGTCTTGTTTGATGTGAACCTGAGGACCCATTACACCTACAGAAGTGAGGAGGCAACTACTTTTCTCCAGTACCTTTGGCTGGGAGGGCACATGTGTGTGACCCACTGCCAGTGCACTCAGCAAAACACATCTGCAGCCAGTGCAGATTCCAGTGTGCAAAAGTGCACAAGGAGAGATAGTGTTCATCTTTAAGGCAAGGGCATTGTTGGTCCATGAAAGTGTAAAGAGTTATTGCAAATACCTTGTAATTAATTTCCCACAAAAGACAGTAATGGCTCGAAGGAGCCCTCACAGGCTATAAGGTAAATAAACTGAGTGTTAATAGCTCCCAGGTAGGTCTGCTTAGCACCACTCAGAGTGCATTATTTAGGAAAGGTTCCATGTGGCTGTCATTTAATAGTTCCTGGTGTCAGGAAGAATATTTGCTCTGAAAGACCTTGGACTATGAACGTGAAAGACTTTTTGTGTGTGTGTGTGTGTGTGTTTCACTTTTTGTTTAAAAGGATATATTCTTTCCTTCAATTTAAAGGTCTTTTAAAGACCAAGAAAATAGAATATTATAGGGAAATAAAATGCTTAAACTAGGACAAATGAAAGAATTTTTAGAGATCCAGCATATTTCAGGTTAAGATGTGAGTGCATAATAATGGAGAAAGCATTTTAATGATCTGTTGGTCAAATATTCAGAGTCCAAGGTTATGTGCTTTTCAGTGTGTATAGGGGCAGAATTTGACCTACTCCTGTAAAATCTCCTTCCTCCTTATATAGCTGACACAAGGGCACAGAGTCCCAGCAGTCCCTGGTTGATTCCTATTAAGGAAGCAAATCCCTAGAAAGGTGCTGTGATCTCTTCCTCAGCCTGTGTACCTGCATGACCCGTTCAGGTGAACACCTCTCACGAGGAATGCACCTCACAGCCCTGTACAGTTAACTGTGAAATCATCACAGAATTAGTCTCAGGTTTTTATTATACTTTATCAATGCTGATATAAGACGTTGTTTATTTTCTCTTTTTGAGGAATTTATATCTATGCTTCAAACTGCCTCAATCTAAAATCCCCGTAGTTTGATCAAGTGTTTTGCTGGTGCCATCAAGTGGCAAAATGTTGGATTGCAAAAGTCCCACAGCACCCAAATTGACTCAAATACCTCTTGAACAGCACCAATGAGGAAAATAATCCCTGACAAGCCTCCTCCAAAAATACATATGTATACATATGTATGAGAAAAATGGACTGAAATACACATGGTGTCATGATAACTTCAGCTACTTTAGTTTGATCTGCATTCTAACAAGTAGAAAGGCTAATATTTTTGAGTATTACTGGTTGATAAACATAGGCAACCTGTAAAGCAAACTCAGAGATCTTTGTTGAGGAGCTACTTGAACTGAAGTGGCACAATGCTGTATTCTGAATTTCTGTGTTTGCTGTCCTCTGTTACTAGCTAATTCCTTTTTACAGAACATGGCCCTTTGGTTTCATATCATAGCTGCACTTCATATCATCACAGTAGAATGAATATTCAGTTTGCTAATGTCACAATCTGGTTAACTGAAAATTTAAACTTTCATACACACATCAATTTTTTTTTTTTCCAGCTGAGTGACATCATAGTATTGTTCAGTAGGAAAGCCTCTGTGCAAAGGAAACACATCAATTTATAAAGCTTATGCTCTATTTCCTTGTAAAAATCCAAATAAATTGGTATGTTTTTGTCTTGATTTCTCAGGGGACTGCTAATATCAAAACTCATAGATGCTGCTGTCGAAATTATCCTGTGTTTCAAAATCTACATCATGCAGGGCTGGAATTTGAGAAGTGCTGAGCACCCATGCCTGACTTTAAAGTTCCTGAGAATGCTGAGAATTTTCCCCTGTGAAAACCTGGCTTATAGTTCCTTACCACACACACCTAACACTCAACAGGACCTATGGGAATGTCTCAAATAGGTACAGGCTCCAGCTTTTTACCCTAAAATGAGTTATTTCTACACTCTGGGGATCACTTTCATCTCCTTCTGCCAAAGGGCTCACAGAATCCAGCTAAACTGCATGGTGCTTTTCACTGACAAGAGTCTGAAAACAGCTCCACACCAAAAAACAAAACCAACAACAGAGAGCAAATGAGAGTGTGCAAATGATGGAAATGCAGGTGGAAAGATCAGCCATAATCAGTAAGATTTTCCTGGCATTAGAAAAAAACCTTACATTTTAATTAATTCTCACTGTGGATACTTCCTGAAGTTTTATTTACAATTTATATTATAAGCAAAATTATATTTAAGCTTCTTATACTTTCTCCACTGAAATTTGTGCCAGTACTATCAGAGGCACAAACATTAAAATATTTCATTTAAATCTTGCCCACTTCAGCTTTTTACTCTGTAATTATTTGCGCTAGACTAAGCTTTTAATTAATATCTAGCCTGTATTTCTGGTATGTTTGGAGATCAGTGAAACTGGTGCTATTGGGGTTACTGTAGCTCTGTTGCTTGCCAGTTTTCTGTGTTTTACAGAAACTTAGTATGGAGGAAAGGCTGCACCCCTTGGCCTCTGAGTAGCACCTTCAGGATTTTGGGTACCTGTGTATGCTTTGAGCTAGTCTCTTGCATGTTACTGTGAGAGAAAATGGAAAATGAATGTAATTAACATAGGTTTATGAAGTAGCTTGCTTATGTCTTCTCCCTTTCTGACTGCTACATTGGTTTTCTGAGATGGGACATGTAGTTGCTATGACTCATCTGCTTTCTCATGAGGTCCTGTGTCTGAGTTGGCCAAAATCTCTCCTGGCTTGCAGTGTGAGTGTAGGAATTTAGAGTCATAGACTACATGCAACTTAGGCAATTTCCACCTTGTGGAATAGGAATGGTTTGTTTCTGGACCTCTTTTTTTCTCCAGAGTGGAATTCACTTGGATTGGTTGGGGGCTCTACACTAGTGTGCCTGCACAACAAAAAAATCCAAGGGATTGCATATTCAGAAAAGACAAACACAAGAGCAATGAAAATTCTTGTTTCAAGCTTATTAGGCATCCTTGCACCTGTCCTATCACTGTGGCATCCCAGCACCTTGCCATGGCTCCGGGATGGAAGTGCCATCAGCATCATTTAAAAATGCAAATGCTGGACTCTCCTCTGGTATGGCTAACCCTGGTTATATGTACAGATTGGGTGATGAGAGGCTGGAGAGCAGCCCTGGGGAAAGACATCTGGTGTTTGGGTTGGTGGCAAGCTGAAGATGAGTCAACAGTGTCCCCTGGCAGCCAAAAGGGCCAGCTGTACCCTGGGGTGTATCCAGCAGAGCGCAGTGAGCTGAGTGACGGAAGTGACTGGGAAGTGACTGGGAAATGACTGGGAAGTGAGTGTCCTGCTCTGCTCTGCACTGGTGCAGCCTCACCTCGAGCACTCTGAGCTGGTTTGGGTGCCTTAGTGGAAGAAGCACATCAAACTGTTGGACAGCGTCCAGAGGAGGGGACCAAGATGACGAAAGGTCTCAAGGGCAAGATGTACAAGGAGCAGCTGAGGTCACTTGTTTTGTTCAGCTGGGAGAAGAGAAGGCTGAGGGGTGGCCTCCACAAAGTCTACACCTTCCTCAAGGGAGGCAGTGGAGGGAGAGGTGCTGATCTCCTCTCCCTGGTGACCAGAAATGATAGTATGTGAGAGAATGGCACGAAGGTCCATCGGGGAAAGTTCAGGATGGATATTTGGAGAAGGTTCTCCACTGTGTGGGTGACCAGTAACTGGAACAGACACCCCAGGGGAGTGATCATGGCACCAAGTCTGTCAGAGTTCAAGGAGCATCTGGACAGTGCTCGTGGTCATGGTTTAGTGTTAGACAGTTGTGTGAGGAGCAGGAAGTTGGACTTGGTGATCCATATGGGTCCCTCCCAAACTGAGATATTCTGTGATCATTTCACATAAAGGTTAGCTCATGATAACCAAGAGGAGAACAAGGACAGGAAGGCAAGTTTCCAGTCTTTGTGTCATGTTTAACTCTTTGACATTCTAGTCTGCATCTTCCATTCCTGTTGTCCAGGAAAGGCTGAAGGGCTGAAGGCTATCCTTGGACTTTTCCGAATCAGCCTTTAGCAGTGTGCTCTGCTTTCAGAGCTTTCCCGTAAGTCAGTAATGGTGATCTGAATCCTACATGAGTGTCTGAATAACAGATTTGGCATCATCATTTGCCTATCTTTCAGTTAGTCAGTCTTTTTTTTTTTTTTTTTATGCTGTCATGAAGAAAAAGTCTTGGAACTGGTTTCAGTGGAAGTGGCACCAGCCTCAGTATATTTTAAAGAACAAATTGGCTGTGGTTAGCATGTAGAAAAAGGAGCCCTAATTCCAAAAGCATTCCCCAACAGCTCCTCAGCTGTTGTTCCTAGACATATCTCTTCTTTTACAACAGTTTTCTGAAAAAGTTGAGCACTGTTAATGTCTATGGTATTTGGGGATGCTGTAAATTAGGCCAGAAATGAAATCTTTAAGTTCAGGAAGGGTGTTTGGGACAACAGCCAACAGAGAATAGTCATCAAATGATGGGCAAAAAAAATAAATATGGAAATTTGGAACTTCAGGTGTTTCAGCAAAATATTGTGTAGAGATTTTTGAGTACCAATATATTTCCACATTAATATTTAGGGCATTGTGAAAAAAATAAAAGCTTAAAGTGCCCATCATTTGATGGCACTTTGTACATCTCAGTCTAATGCACAAAGTGCCCATTTGTACATCATCTCAGTCTAAATTGCTGTTCAGGAAATTAACTGCCTGGTGCTACTCTTGGTGAAAGCACTTCACTTAAACATTTTGACTGTGAGAAGTGTATATCTAGCCTACATTGGCTGAGGGTCTTTTCCACTACCATGAGGTGTACATCCATTAACAAATGTACATGGAGATCCTTTCCCTTGCTCAGTTGTCTCCTGGCAGTACAGATAGAGCAAGTCCTCTGTGCTTCCTTTCTGCTTCTCAGGGAAGCTTGCAGCAATGAAGGAATTTTCTGAACTCTTTATCTCTGAAAAAAACCAAAAAACCTAACAAAACCAAAATGTCTTTTGATAGCAGCAACAGTGATGGTTACCTGAAGTCTTTTAAACAATGACAGCTTGGCTCTGTTTCCATGACTGATTTACTCAGCTTATTCTGGCTAATGCCATTAGGACGAACTGTCACTAGGAGAAGTTAGTACAACAGCAATTGTCAATTGTTTAATGAAGGTTGGGTCAAGTTGGTGATGTTTTGCTCAATGAGAGGAAGAAAGAAGGCAATAGATGTGTGGCATCTTGCAGTGTTATGGAGTGTCAGCTGCCAGCACATACATACCTGCACTCTCAGCAGCATATGGACAGCAAATATATGCAATAGCACAGATGGAAGCTTTAGCATCTAATTCCCACTGATTTCAGAATTTGTTATTTATGCCTTTGAAAACTTCCCCTCTCCATCTCCAGAGAGGGGTGAGAAATGTAACTGTTTAGTAGCTGTAGTTCAGACTGCAGGAATGCTGTGTTAGGCACTCACATGGAGGCCCTAGAGGCTGAGGATACTCTGTGCATTTCCATACATTGGTATCATTTGAAATCCAGCAGTTTGATGTGTATGATGAACCAAAATAAGAATCTGATGTGCCGTAGAGTATCAGAAAACTTTTCTGTTTCTCAGTTTCTGAAGGAAGTCAAGCATTCACTTAAAAGTTCTCTCTAAAATTTTGCCCCCAGCCTGAAGGTAGTCAGGCAGATGCCAAGTCACCTGTGTGCCTGTGATGTTTGTATTCATTAGGCCAGCTCTCACTGAAAACATTAATAAACCATTCCTGTTGGCTTCTCTCTATAGGCTACCAAGCTGCAGAACAACCACTTTGCCTTAGACATAAAAGAGAAGTGCTACGAAGGTGTGATCATCTAGTCAGTTCAAACTGGACTGTGTTAAACTTAAAGTATTTACAAGTCTCCTTCTCCCAAAGAAACATTTAGAGCCAATACTGATCCAGTGACATTTGGGATCTCAACACACATTAAAAAATGTCTTAGCCTGGAGATTATTGAAAAAGGGCTAAGGTGTCTATCATGAACAATCCTTAAGAGTCTCAGCACTATAGACAATGATTTAATAGACACTATTAGGATTTCTAACTTCCACAACAGTAGATTTATTCTGAATTCTGACAGACAACTTCCAGCTTTCTGGCTCTTTTCTTCTGAGGAAAAATCCACACCACCAAAAATATAATGTTCTGGGATCAGAACATCAGTTTGCTAAGGCCTTCTTTATTACTAAAAAGTTGCATTTTCCCCTTCAGGTTTGTTTTGTATGTCATGTAGGTCTCAAACCAGAGTGTAAGAATACAGTGTCTTAAATTATGAGTTTGTGAAGCCTCCAGTAATTGTTTTGATCAGCGCATGAAGCCAACACATCTGAGGGTATGTGCTGCCAACAGCTTCCAGCAGGTCTTGGAAGGAGAGTTCTTATTCATACTGGTATTTTAATTCATGACTCTACTTTGACATGACTCTCCCACTGGTCTCTGTTTTGCAGTACCTTGGTCTCAGAGTACATGAACTGGGTTCCTTATGTGTGTAATTATCTGAAAGCTGTGTTCCAGAAATGTACCAGAAGGGTACCACAGCCACAAACAGACCCTTAATCCAAAGTAAAGAGCGTCTGAAATGCATTTTTTGGGCACCTCAGATCCTCAGCACCCACTGTTTCACTCTACACATCTTCTCCTGTAGTCCACAATACATGCCAAGTGACATAGTCACTGAGCAACATACAGATTTGGAATCAATTGAAGTTTTTTTAGAGTGGGATGGTCTGGATTTGTTTTTATTCACTGTTTCCCAATAAACCTATAAATAACTATACACATAATCTTAGGATATCAATGCTGAATCTGACTATCTGATGATAGGGTAAAATACATAGGATACCTTCTTTGTACATATACACAACCTGGCATTATTCAAATATATGTACATGATTCTGGTTATTCAGGGGCACAGTCTAGCTATTAGGAACATATGCTCCAGTCCAAGAAAATAATGTAATAAAATTAATGGATGAATTATTTTTAAATGCTGAGAACAACTGTTCTATTCATTTATTTGTATTTATGTGGCTAGGGAAAAATGTAGCATTTTAAAAGCATATGATATTGTAAAACATGCAGGCATCTTCTTTTCAGGTGTGCATTGGTGAGTTCATGTGCTGTGTTTACAGCAGCAGAAAAATGTATCTTATGACCTGTGTTACAATACAGATTTTCATGGTCACAGAGAAAAGAATGTTACCTTGCTATGTGTATTTAATGTTTGTGTTTCAGAATTGGGTCTAACATAGTTGTCATCTGAAAGGTGCTTTTCTGTTGCTTTCCTAATTTTTCCTCCTTCTTGGTATCCTGTGTAGCTAACACGATTCTTTCCTGGACATTCATTAAAATTTAAATCAGGTCTATAATTCAGTAAACTTCCAAGCCTATTAATAGTTAAAAGAATGCAGGTGGAAATTCACCAAATTCCTGCAATGCAAGGAATACCACAAAAACTTGCTTCAGGGCAGATATGTAAGTGGGTGGCATCAAGACACAGTTTGACAAGTGTTAGAATTCAATAATATCAAAGTATTCTGACTGAAATTCAGATGTTGGATAGGAGACATTGCAAATAAGGAAAGAATTTATCAATTGTAGTAAACCAGAAGCCTGCCAGAAAGATGGAAACTAGGACCTGATTTTGCTAACAATAGAGATAAAATCTCATATGAAAGAACATTGAAGGACTTGGGGCTCACTCTGGAATCCATTATGTATGGAAAAAATACAAAATTAGATTAAAAAAATAAATGTCATGAGTGCCAAACAGCATGGAAGTTCAGCTTTTCAGACCTTTAAAAATTGCAGGAATTCTGCCATATCCTGCCCTCCAGATATTACTATAATTGAGCCTGTAAAATACAGTCAAAACACATTGATTCCTGAAACTTCCTGATTACATACTGATGATTATGAAAGCTAAATGCAAGCTTCCTTTAATTTTAAATTTTAATTTAAAAATTTATTTCAGTAATTCTAGGTCAAACTGTAATCTAGGAAAAAAAATTTTAAAACAGGAGTAGATACAGTGATAAATGTTGGTGATTGATTTGTCAAATATGCTCATTTTTTTAAAATTAGAAATAAATGCTATATATGTGTTCATTTTATTCTTTATGGAAATTATTTCAGGAGATTTTGAATGCTAAAACCACAGTATAATTTATTTTAGCAGTCCTCTTTTCAGAAGTAATGAACATATTTCCTGGGGGACTGACAGACTATTGCACAAAGTAGGATTAAAGCAATTTCGTTAAAGCAAAACAAAAAAATCCCCTCTGTCTTGCCAGAAAAATATAACCATAAGAAAATGCTTTCAGTAACAGTAAATTCATATCAAATACTTCTAATGGAATAATTTTCCTTTACAAGTTCTGCTCTTACCTTTCTTTTAGACAGCTCGAGAAGCCAGGAATTTGAAATGGAGTTAGTGCTACATGCAAATTGAATGCTCTTGATAGGACTTCAGGTCCCTCATTTTCTTGGTAGTGTTGGGGCAGGTTATGCAGTTGCAGGTTATCATGTTTCATATTTGAACTTTTCAGGGAAGATGCAGGATAAAATACCAAATACCAGAGAATTTGTTACTGCATCTGAATACTAAGGAGAAAACAGATGAGTTCTGCCTAATTCTGGCGAGTTTCTACAGGAAACAATGGTTGCTTTTACTACTGCTACTGGTTATTTGTACCAGGTTACAAAATAAAACAAACACAAAAACAAAATTAAAAGAAGTAGATTAAAGAGGTGTGATACTATTGCTTTGTGTTACTGATGAACAGAAGCTGGAAATAAGCTTTTAAGTAAGAGCAGAAAGTTTGGAGTCACACAGAAAAGGACTTGTGCACAGAAAGTCTCACTTGGTGAATTCAGTTTCACTGTAAAGTTGCAGTCCCACTCTGAAAAGGACTTTAAACCCATGATACTTTTAATAGAAAATACCTTTTTCCTTAACTGCCATGGTTTCTGTTTCTACATCTGTGCTTAGGGGAAATGCTTCAGCCCTCCTTTCACTTGAACAAATTTGTATTTCAACGCTGGTTGATCAGCTCCTTGTGAGGAGAGGAGCTGTACTAGGTCAGTGTAAACCCCTGAGCTCTCCAGAACTTCATGCAGGCATTTATATCTAAACAAGGTTCCTCTGCTTTGAGCTGCTCTCTGTGCAAGACAAAAGCACCAGGACTTTTGCTTTTTATCAGACGAAGCTTTGGTTCATGGTGACAAAGAGACTTCTCAGAAAGCCACCATCAGTTTCTGAGACAGGGTAGACAAAGAAGCACCACTGCTTCCTTTCCTGTCCACCAAGAGCCAGCAGAGCTCTCTCTTGTATCTGTGCCTGCTTCTTCTGGGACAGTCCTGGGGAAGCCCTCAGGAACCTGTTTGTCCATGGCAGGCACAGAGTGTAATAACAGCTACATAAGTTCACAAAGGGAAGCACTGAATTCACTCTGCTTTCTGCACACTGTGACTCCTTTTGACTAAAAAAGCAATGGCTCATCCTGTGAAGAAGGCTGAGAGGCCTTTGTTTTACATCCTCACATTCTGAGTTGTACTCTTAAGACTTCTGTGTTGCTCTGCACTTAATGATCTGCTAGCTTTTGGATATGGATCTTATAATGGGAAGAAGAGTCTGAGAAGAGTCTCAAGGAGAAAGGAGCAATTTTATATTCATCTGACTGGTAGGTTTGCTATCCTGACTTTGGCAAAGCTTTGACAGAAAGGGTATTTTAAACAAGTCCTCTTCTTCTCTGGCATATGTTAGTAAAATGCAAAAGATTTTGCTTTGCCTTATTAAAATAGGGAACTAATTTGAAAAAATTTGAAATATGTTATTCTTCCAGGATGTCTGGGAGTTTCAGCCATATGTTTTTGAAGAAAATAAGTTGATATAGCATATTCAAGTGAAAAAACCTGAACTAATTCTATCATGCTGGCAGTTTAAAGAGTATTGAGTAGGTCTGCTATGGTAGCTATATGAACACTATGGAAATCTTACAATGATGACTCACATTCAAGTACAACTGGCTTGCAATGAGAAAAATGTTCTGAGTTGTTGATCCATAATCTGCAAGTGGGCAAGAAACAGAAATCAGACTTTCTTTCTAGCAGAGCTGCTGTGGTTCTGCTAGAACTTGCAATGCTATGCACTTTTGAGTCCACATTGTTCCGACCCCAGTGGAATTTCCTTTGTCTCCAGCTTTATTAGCCTGTCTCAAAAATTTATTTCTGGCAGCCAGAATTACAGATGGTGCCTGTGACTAGTAGATTTTTTGCCCCTGCCTGTTGCACATATAGGGAGCTCCCACATATCATGGGTTCTCTTTGCCACTCTATGACAGCAGCTGCCCACTGAGGCAGGGATCTGTGCCATCAATTTTACTTCATCAGTCTCCTGGCATTCAGCCATCATCCATAGCACCAGATCATGATTGACTGCACTCTACTTCAAATCCATGTTATGCATACAGTTATATTATGCAGTCTCACCCAGCACACCAACACCAGGACCACTGATTCACCACAATCCCCTCTCCCTCAACAAAAGGGTTCTGAACATATATGTCCTATGTCCCTGCAGCTGCACTAGTCCAAAACCACCATTCAAATCCTAAAACTTGCCTTCAGCTCCAGAAAATTAGTTCCTTGCACAGCACTTCCAGTGGCTGGTGCTGGGACCTCAAGCTTGCGGTCATTGACACCTCCCTTTAGGAGCAGGACCCAGACCAAGGGTCAGGGCATCCCTAAGAACAGAGCTCTCTGGACACAGCCCAATGCATGCAGAGGAGCCCACACTGTCTGTCCAGTTCTGTCCCCTGGCAAACTGGCCCAATTCCTTGGCAGAAGAATCCAAGGGGATTTTAGCTCAGTGACCAAAGTCACAAGTACTTATTGATCCAGGGGAAATCACCCACAAAGGAAATCAGAAGTTTCCAGAATGATATCTCTCCACCATCATACACATTTCAGCCCCAGAGCTTTTAGAAATCCATGATTAAGAGAATGAATTATCTCCCTGGGAGGCTTTGCTGAGGAAAAGCTCCCAGTGGGAGGAAGTAGGAAGGTATAGGAAAATGATACATTATTATTTTGAGAAAGGATGCCTAAGTAAAAATTGATTTCGAAATGTAACAAATATTGTGCTTACAGAACCCTAAAGAAATATAATTCCAACACAGGAAACAGTATTTGGAGATCAGCCCCTCTCTTCCCAACCATTATTGTCTGTTTCTTTGGAAGAAAAGCATTAATAGGAAACTGTAGGGCTGAACTCTGAACTAAGCTTACCTTCTTATTCAGTGCACTGTGGCTGTGCTTTGGTCTGTGTTCTGGTAGTATTTGACATCACAGCAAGGGGGTCTTGGGGAGCAGCTCCTAGGATGAGGCAGCTGGTGATGCCAGCAGGGGTTTAACTGTTGAATGGGATGGAAGGATGTTAGAGCACACCTGGGAGCTGGGATCCAGGACACATGTAGGTCATGGGCAGGTTTACCTCTGCTGAATAAAGCAATAAATACAGCCACAAACCAAGACAGTTTGTTACAGGAAATTTGATTGGGTAGAATTTAATGAAGTCATGTGGATGTTGGTTCAGTTCTTGACAAATTGTCTGAGCCTAGTGGATTTCAAGTAAGGCAGGCAGCACAGCAGCAAGACTTCCATGAAGTGACAGTTTTTTATTCCTGTTCTTGGAGATACCAATATTCTTTGCTAAGATCTTGTGGGATGTTCACACCATCCTTCAAAACAGTTGGAGCTGGCCACCACTGGTGGAGTTTGGATTCTGGTTAAGTTTGCTTGCTGGACGTTTTTGCCTTCCTGTGTTTGACAGACATGGTGATAGATTTTGATTTGTTTTACTTTCTTCTGCTGACTTTTTCTTTTCTCTCAATATGTTTTTTTTGTTTGGCTTGAATTGGCAGCAAAATAAATGGATGCATTTGAAAAGGGTGGTTTTTTTCTGTTGGTTTTTGTTTCACCAGTGAGAGGAAAACTAGTTGGAGGTCCTACTTTTCTTGGAAAAGCAGTGTGAAAAAAGCTGGAAGCATGTCTTTTGGCAAGTGATAGTACATAAATAGTCATAATACATAAATTTTCTGAGTACCTATTAAATGCACTATTGTGTTATTAATAGCCAGTTAAGCCAGTAATTGGTTTATTATGATTTTGAACCACTGATTTGTTTTTAACCTGGATGGCTTGGCCGTCACATTAAAGTGAACTAAGCTTTAATGCTTTTGTCATGTGCGAGTGATACAGCTGTATCAGTGATTTCCAAAGTTCACAAGTTTAATATATTCTAAAAAAAAAAAAAAAAATTTCAATATGTCTTTTTAATGCTCTGTCTTACTCTAAAGCTGAGTGTTTGGAAAGGCTCAGCAGAATATTTTCCTTCATTTTATTAATTACTCAACTGTTGAAAAATGTCTGTTATTTCCTTCCAAAAATATACTATGGAAGAATTAGAGTTGTGGTTTTAGGATACAATGGGAATGAGCTACCTCAGATATTATTATAGAGGGTGTGCTGACTGGAAGAAAAAGGCTTAGGACATCAGTTCTACACTCTGAATCTTCACACAAAAAGGTCACCCCCCCACATGTAAATCTATCAGTACCTCAGTTAAGTGTTTTGCTGCCACCTGTATCTCCACATTACTGAATTTCTTTGGAAAAAAAAAACTAATTGGGAGGATGAAGGTCCTTGATACGCCTCTGTATACCTCCCTTACCAGGCTACAGTGAATGTCCTGTGCTGATGGAGCAATGGTGTCAGGGAAAAATGGATATCACAAAATCACAGAATGCTTGAGGTGGGAGGGGACTTCTGATGGTCACCTGGTGCAGCCCCTGAGCAAGGCCATCTAAATCAGGCTGCCTATGACTATGTTTCCAAGGAGGTGTCACACCCTCTCTGGGCTCAGTCACCCTCACAGGCTAAGTGCTTCCTTGTGTTCAGATGGACCATCCCGAGTTTCAGTTGGTGCCCATCACCTCTGGCCCTCTCACTGGGCACAAATGAAAAGCACCTGGCTCCATCTTCTTCTGCAACCTCCCTTCAGGTGTTTTTACATATTGATGAGATCCTCCCTGAGCTTTTTCTTCTCCAGGCTGCACAGTTCCTACTCAGCCTCATTTGAGAAGTGTTCTAGACCCTTCCTTAGCTTAATGGCCTTTCACAGGACTTGCACCAGTAACTCCAGCTCCTTTGTTCTGGGAAGTTCTTGAAAAGCCACGGGGGCTGCTTCTAGCTGGATAGCTGGATACCTGCAGGGTCAGTGTGCCCTAGGGAGCAGCCTTTTGGAGGCTGGGCATCCAGAAACCCAAGCTGCCACAGCTGCAGCCACCTTAGCAAGCTCAGTGATTATCAGCTCTTAGTGAGCTCAGCTCTGTTATAGTTTCAGCTCTTGGCTTGCTAAAGGCGCCTTGGCTTGGCAATGGCTTCAGGCAGGCGGAGAGAGAGAGAAGGCAGCCTTGGTGGTTCCACGGCAATGGTTTATTGAGGGGTCTGGGAAGGGTTCTGGTGACAGCTCTTCTGCCAGAATGGGCTAAAGTAGCCCCTTATATAGGGGTAGAAGGGCTCAGGAACTGACCAATTGTAGGGGTTAGGGAAAATAGCCCGTGGGGTCACAGAGAGATAAGCTGGCCTGGAGGACAGGAGAGAGGGCTTCTGGCTTAGTTACTATGACTTGGCATTTTCTTATCTCTAAGCCTCCGTCCTCCACGGGGCTCTTGCTGGCCCTGTGTCTGCTGCAAGTTCTGAACTGGACACAATACTCCAGATGTGGTCCCACCAGTGCTGAGTAGAGCGGAGGGACCACCTCCCTCAAGCTGCTGCCCACTCCTCTCCTGCAGTCCCAGAGACCATTTGCCTTCCTTCTAGTAAAGGCGGTTTCCTGGCTCCTGTCCAGCCTGGCATCCCCCAGACCCCCAGTCCTTCCTGCAAAGCTGCTTTCCAGCTGGTCAGCTGCAGCATGTGCTGGTCCTCCTTCCAGCATGGGGCTGTTCCTCCCTACATGCCAGACTTTCCATTTTGTTGAACTTCATGAGTTGTTGAATTGCATGCCCGTCCATTTCTCCAGCCTGTTCAGATCCCTTTGGCTGGCATCATGACTCTCTCAATTTTCTATCATCAGCTAACTTGTTGAGGACACACCCTGCCCCATTGGTCAGATAATCATGACAGCGTTGAGCAGGTCTGACCCCGGCATTGTTCCTGGGGTTCATTGCTCATTATTGGCTTCCAGTCAGACTTTGTAGCAACAACCACCACCCTCTGGGCCCAGCAATTCAGCCAGTTTTCATTCTCATTCAGGCCATTATTCATCATCTTCTCTATGTGTGCATCTTACAGGGAACAGTGTCAAAAGCATGACTCAAGTCAAGGTAGACCATGTCCATTGTCCTGACCATGTCTGTTCTTTCATCATAGAATACCAGCCAGGTTGATAAACCATCACCATAGAATACCAGGTTGATAAACCATTACTTTCCCCTGGTGACTTCATGCTCCTGGTTATCTTCATGTGCCTGAAACTGGTTTCCAGGATGAGTGGCTCTGTATCTTCCTAGGGCTGGAAATGAGTCTGACCAGCCTGTGGTTCCAGGGCTCCTTCTTCCTGCCCTTTTCAAAGATACAAATGGCACTTGCTTTCTTCCAGTCCTCAGACATGTCTCCCAGTTGCTGTGATTGTTCATGGTTTAGAGTGCCTCAGGATATCAGCCAGCACTCACCCCAGTGGGGTGAATTCAAGAATTCTTCCTAGGCTATTCAGGAAACCTAAGAAAAAGTAACTTCAACCCAGTCCTAAAAATGACAATTACAAGCCTGTCAACTTTACTACTCCAGCTATCTACCTAAGCATATTAAAAATGTCCTGCAGTGAGTTCTCCTTGTAGTGCTTCCTTTTCTACCTCTCTATGTTTTTCTTGAGATCTTGCCTACTGCTTTCCTGTCTTACTCCACTGCCCTGCTGATTGCTTGCTCCTATAATCCCACTCTCAAGGCCTGTCCAAGGTTGTTCCCATGCTCTTGCAGTTATGTGGAAAGTGGGATAAAGAAAACTATCCCTTTTCCCTGGGGCAAAGAGAGGAAGGAGCTTTACAACAAGGAACTGAAAGCATAGTCCACCTTCTTAAGCAAAATATTCTGCTCCCGGGAATAAAAATCACTTTATGGCTCTCACAGACAGGTAAAATACTAACTAGTGTTTAGCTGTGTTACATATATGATCTCAGGGCAGGGATCTTAGAGCTTTCCCCTTGACTAATAGAGGAAAGATGCAGACTGGCTGAGTCAATAGTCCCTCCATGCTGAAACTCAATATGCTTCAGATGGTGAGCCCGTGGAAACCAAAAATTTGAACATAATTTCCAAGTGAAGAAAGCTGTGTTACCCCCATAGTGGTGGGTAAAGAAAAGATGAGGCCTGTTCGGCTAAATAGGGAGAAAAGTAATTTATCTAATTAGTTTTGTTTTGCCCCATAATTTTGGTGGGAAAAAATAGAGGGATGTGAGCATTTCAGAGAATAAGATAGAGACATCATTCTCTGGAGTTGTCACTGATTTTGATAGCCACAATATTGCGAGGGCTAGAGATGCATTTGGATCCAAAAAGAGCCAAAGCAAGCTGTTTATTGAAGTGAGAAATTATATATATCCTTATCCTTAAGCTGGTGTTAAAAGGCAAAAGTTGGAAAGCATTTATAGGCAGATTAATATGCACTGCAACAAATCCTCTCTTCAGGCTTTATGCCAAATGTCACTGTAATTTCTTTTTTAAAAATTTATTTGTTCTAGGAATGGTTATTAAAAGTCAGAAAGTTGAGATGACCAGACTTGTTAAGGTTTAAAGCTCATGAGATAGATTTTGTAAAGCTAATGCTGTAGTTTTCCGTTTTTTTAACTCCTCCAGGAGTTTGCCTGGTGCTAATTTACATCCCAGGTTCTATAAGGGAATACGTGATTCTCCCCAAAATCAGGCTTTACAAGGAATGTTGTTTCTGCCCTCTCGTGGCCATTTTGCAGTTCTGCATCAACGAGAATTCCAGACTTGAATCGCATTTTGATAATTGCAAATTGCTTTTACTTTAGAGAACAAGACATATGTTTTGTATCTCCGAGTCAGTTTTCCTGTATAAAATGTATTTATGTATATCTTTCATTTGAATATAATAGTTGGTTATTTAGATTATCAAACTAATTACATAAAATTCTTCTAGTTTGTGTCCTAACCCAGAACATGAAGCTGTGACTTGCATGTTATAAGACACAGTCTGAACAAGAAATTTTGTAGCACGCATGTAAGAGCACATAATGCAATAGTGATTTAAGAGAAAAGTATCATAAAAAGCAAGAATAGATTATTCACTGTCAAATAATGCTAACAAATGAGAATATTTTTTCTGTTACATGCTGGAAAATGGGGAAGAAACCTCATGACTTTATACATTACCTGCAAACTCTTTTCCTACGTGCTCCTTTTCAGTCAGCCCAAGTTACTGTATCCTCATCTTGGTGATTTCTGGGTTAACTAAGAAAATCACTACTGCACATGTTGTGCCAGTGCAAAACTGTGCACCATCTGCACTTAGCAGCAGAGGGAAATAAGACCCAGAAAGAATTCATCACTAGTTACACATTTGAGATGGGGGTGGGCTCTGAAATTCTCCAGGCCCCCCCTGGATTCATAAAATCATATGCAGTATAAATATGTGCATGAACATATTTGGTAGGAAATGTCTTGAAATACAGAACTTCCAGAAACATGCAGTGAGGCTGAGCAGACAAAGGAAGAACCTTCTGAAAACTGTCTCCTCTTTTCCCCTCCCCTGCTCTTTCTTCAGGCTGACACATCAAGAGCAATTCAGAATCACCTGGGTTCACACTTCTTTCAAGAGTCATAAGCCATATGTGATCCCAGTATAACTCCACTAGAGGCTGCTCTGCAGCACCTCCACTGGTATTTAATTTCTACACAGGAATCTAAATTAAACTTCTGACTTTTCTTTCATAGCTGCCAAAAGAAGTCAGCTGCTGAATTGAGCTGTACATTTTAGTTTGAAATGTGTCTTGAGGGACAGGCAAACCTGCACCTCTCAGAATTGATGATGGTCTCTAGAGGCAAGTAGGTACTTAGTCAAAATGGTAACTACACTCAAAGACAAGCTCAGCACCAAACCTGTGCTTTTATGGTTTTTTTGAGCCACTCTCTTCAACAGCAGAGTTCAAAGAAAGTTTGTCTCCATTCTTTTACAAATAAATTTCTCCATATTGGCCATAGAATAAATTCCAAACACTTTTATTGCCCCAAGATGTGGATGTATTTTAAGTACCTGCAGAGTTAGGCAGCTAAGAGACGCAGATGATTTTTAAAAGTTCCCCTCTGTTCTCCTTCACTAATTCATCCAAGCAGGAAGTGCTCCAGGTTTTGGAGCAGAGATCCTCCTGTACCCTGCAGGCCCAGGTGAGGCAGGCTGTCCCCCTACACCCCATGGAGCAGGGGGATGCCAGAAAGGCTGTGACCTGCACTGGGGCAGGTTTGCTGGCAGGACTTGTGACCCTGCAGGGACCCACACCAGACAGTCTGTTCCTGAAGGACAGCACCTCATGGCAGGGACTCACTGTGGCAGTTTGGGAAGATGTGCAGCCCATCAAAGGACTCATGCTGGAGAAGCCCATGGAGGACTGTCTCCAGGAAGAGGGACTCCACATTGGAGCAGAGGAACAATGTGAGGAGTCCTCCCCCTGAGGGGGAAGGAATGGCAGAAGAATCACTTGATTAACTGACCCCAATCCCCAATCCCCATTCCCTGTGCTGCAGGGGCGGGGGGAGGAGGTGGAGGCAGAGAATTTGGGAGTGATCTTCCTTGTCTGCACCCATGGGACTTTTGTTATATTTTTTCTTAACTGTCCAGCTGAAGATGGAAGTGATATGGTGATTTTAGTGTGCTTCTTTTCTCCACCTTGGATCAGCCCACCACAAGCATCTCCACAAATTGTAAATCTCTTTTCAACTGATAACTTTGATATAAAACTCCTCAGAGATTTATGACATACTTTGAACCTCAGTGATGCAAACTGATTTAATGTTTTCTTTCATGTAGGTGGAGTGGCTTTAAGAACTAAGGGTCAAAACCCAAGAAAAGTTTTGGTTTACAGCATTCCTAATAGTTGCTTCTGGGTTTGAACCACTTTTCATCTATTACTCGTTACCTGTGTGTGCCCAAATTTGCAAAGACAGATACGTGGCTCTGTGTGCCCTACAACACTCATATTGCACTGCTGCATGTCTGTGCATTTGTGCTACAGTATGCAGCATGTGAAGTTTAGCTCCAGTTTCTATTATTTAAACATTTCTTTCAGTGTGGCTGAGGTATCAAATACATGTGAGGAGAAAGGAGATCATGTGGCCCAGCCTCCTGTTGAAAGCATGGCCAACCTTCTGTTGAAAGCATGGCCTTAAAAAAAATAATTATCTGCTGAGGGATTGCTGTGTGAGACAAAGCAGTAGTTGGGTGCCTCTGAAAATTTGGGATGTAGCAAAATGAATTGTCCTGTGCAGGGTTTTTCTGACCTATGTCTGTCTTAATCACCTGACTCCTTTTTTAAGACCTGCAAACAATGGAAATACCCTTCTGTTTTTCATTTCACTTTATGCACTATCAGCATGTTGGAGGATGGTAATAAAGGATGGAAGGAACTTGAATGGCATTTAATAAGTTCTGGGTTTTCAAATCTGTCATAACCTCATAACCATATACTTTTTTTTCAGTATTTCAAGTACAATGGTAGCCTGCAGAGGTGTCTGAGTTTTCTGAAAACTAATCTAGAATATTTCTTCTACCAGTTAACTCTAGGGATCTAAGTGGATAATTTGTATGACAACAAAGATACTGTAAGCCTCTCTTTTCTTTCCTAGTAGCACAAATTTTTCTCAACCAAACTCTGGGCTACAAAAGATCTGAGTGGCACAAGCTGAGGCCCTTCTGCCTTATGTCATCAGGAGAGCAGCACAAATGCAAATCAGACATCTATGGCTGTCAATGTATCTGTGCCAGATGTACTTTTGTGGGTGGCACTAATGAAAGCATTTCCAATTCCTGCTAACAGGTGCTTTTAAACTTGGGGAAATTTTTTAAATGTCTTGCTTCAAGTTTGGAAATTTCCAGTGGCTGTTGTTGCTAAGGATAAACCAGTTTTCATATTTTAAAGCAAATGCAAAAAGCAGTTGCAAAAGCAATTGAAAGGAATCTAAGACTCACAGATTTCAAACACGATTCCCAAGTCTGGCTCCTTCTGAGGGTAAACCAAAAATGTCACTCTACACTCCACTAAATCTGTCTAAATGATATATTGAAATCAACCCCATGATGAGCCTTTGGACTTATAAATTAATCAGTACCTTGTCAGCTGTCTTCTCTATAAGCTTAAGTCAGAACCTAAAATAAGCCTGGTGTTTTTTGCATGGAGACTTTAATAACAGGCATAAATATTACTTGTATGGCAAGGAAGGCTGGGAGCTCCTGAACCCTACAGGAATTCATGCCAGGAAGTCCCAATAGCCTCCCAATTGATTTACTTGTGTCCTTTCCTTGCTTTTTCCCAATTCATGAATAATATCTGTATGTGGATAATAAATAATCCAGTGAGTGATAGCTAGAGCAATGGATGTTGCCTGTGGTGCCCCTTCTCCTCCTGTTGCACTATCCAGTGATTGTTTTCTCGGCTCATGTGCTCTCAAGCCAAAAAGAAATTTTGCACAGCCTAGCATAATTCCTGCTATATGTACTCTTCAGCTAGCAGTTCCTCTGCTAAGGAAAAATAAATCAATAGCCACCTCCTGTATCCATGCTATGAAGCTTGTCATAAGAGAACAACTTAATTGTACCTGCTGCTGGGCCAGTGTTTGGGCTTCTGCCTTCCTCCCACAGCAGCTATCATTAATGCCAGTAGATGGGTACCCTTTCCCTGTTGCTAGGTGATATGTGCCTTAAAAAGGCAGCTTCTATTGCTGCTCAGGGATTCTCACAAAACTTGTTTCCTTTTGGTTCACATGATGTGCAGTGAGGTTTGCAGGACCAGAAACACAGCTCAAAGCTCAGGGCATTTCCTTCTGCTGTCCATTTGACTGTAAATCACTTAAAGATCCTGTTTTTCCTGGATGAGGAATAAATGACACCTGTTCTGGTGGTAGGCAATGGCAAGACTTCTACTTCATAGCCTGGATCTTTGACTTTCCCCAAACACAATTTGTTGACCAGTGTCCTCCAGCATGGACTTGGCTGCTATACCCAAGTGTTATACTCCAAAACAGGTCTTTCAACAGCACTTGTTAGGTAAAGTGTTTTCTGAGGCTCAGAGAAAAACCCTAAGATTGGTTTGGGACTCTTGCATTCAGAAAGTGTAACCTGACTGGTTTTTATCTGTTTAGAATTCGCTATTTCTTTGTTATTTCAGGTGTGAGTGAGCAGAGAGAACAGATATTCTCAGGACTGTAGTCTGATTCCTTTGGATTGAATTAGATTCAGCAGTCACAGGTTGAATAGTGTGTTTCCTGTAACCTCATTAACTTTGTGGAGGAATGGCAACTCAGCCTCTGTCCCATCTATGAATTGATCTGATCAATTCGATAGGGGTTTTTTTCCAGGTTCCTGTAAAGATGGAATGTAAGGACACCTGGTTACTGGTTTTTCAGCATAAAGGCTAAGACAAGAGACAGGAGAAGTAATAAACACTCAGATATCCAAACCCTGAGGGAGAGGAGGCAACAGGACAGTAGCAAAGAGCAGAATGCCCAGACCACTTCTTGGTGGACTGGAGCAGAACCACTCAATGCCTTGAGGAGGTTCAGCCAGACACGGAATGGACACTGTGCACGGACACTGTGAGCAGGGCTGGGTGTGATCTGAGAGCACATCTCAAGCCAGGCTGGCTGGACAGCAAAGTGAGTGGTCTGATTGCCAGCAGCTGAGGAGTCAAAGGGACCTGGAGGTCGGAGGGCTAGGATGGAGAGAGACAGATTGTCTGGTTCCAAGCTAGTGAACAGACTGAGCACCAAAGGGCTGCTGATGAAGGCTCCCATTTGTGTGATGTCAGTTTAAAGCTGGACTAGCTGGTGAGCTGAAGAGCTGTAGGAGCCAGCTGCCAGAGTCAAGTTACCTTTCAGATTTATATCCAAGATGACCCATAACAAACAGGAAAAGTGTTTTCTCAACACTTGATTTTCTTTAGCTGCTCATGACACAAAGGCTATCAGCAGTTTTGATCATGCTTCTCATTATTATTTTTCACATAGTAGGCTTCTTTTTATTTGAACCATGCACCTTTATTAATTTTATGCTTTTTAAAATTCTGCTTTAAATGCTGTAAATTACATAGCCATTGTTCTGAAATTCGGTTTTACAACCAATAGGACATAAGTAGCACAGAAATAAATAGAATTTATACTAGACCACCACTGAAGCAAACTACCACAACAATCACTAGAATTATCATTGCCTTATATGTCAAGGGTTTGTACAGAAAAAAAAGACATTATGCATACATGAAGGCAGGTTTGCATTTCAATTCACACATTTCCTTTTGATGACCTTTAGTTCTGGAAACATATTGCAGCTTTTCCAAGTCTTTCAAATTCTGTCTTCATCATTTCATTCCAGTATTAATGTAACTGTTAGAATTCATATCCCTAAAAATACCAGACAAATAAAACAAAAGCTGTTATAATTAGGTGAGGCAGTGAGAAAGGAATGAAAGGAATCAAATTAAACGAGAGAGAACCTTGGCTTCTAATATATCTGTTATCTTTTCTGGCCTGAACTTCTACTTTATTCATGTGTCAGATGGAGGTCAGGGGTAGCCAGCTGAAACTTGGTTGCAAGAGAAATGGGCAGTTCCAGTAAGACAGCAGTTATGATAAGAAGGACTGTTGTTGAAGAGCTGGTTTAAATTATTCTTGGTAATAGCAGGAAATGGTTTTTCTATGCTGAAAATAATTCTGAGATGTCATAAAAATTTTTCCATGAAAAATCAAAATCTCAAACATTGTTTCAGTGAGAAAATATGAAAAAAATAGGATTGGATGAGAAGAAATAATTTTCAGAATGCTGCGGTTGAGCTTGGAATTTTGTCTTTTATTAACTCTAATTTGCATACATTTAGAAAATGGAGGAGTAATTTGTAGGTAAGTTTGTAATTTTATAGCGCTGAAATGGGATATTTTAATGATTCTGAACCTTCTTCACCAAAGCTATTTTCAAACTAGACTTTTCAAAATGAAACCTGATCTAAAAAAGCATCAAATCTTACCCTGTCATATGAACATTTTCAGATTTGGCTATTTGGCACCTTCTCATTTAAAAAGGTTTGTAAAAAGGTTCTCTACTACTTTTAATGAGGCTTTTTGATTTGATGAACTGCAATCTTTCTTTTGGCAAATTGAACTCATATTGAAATGCGTAGGAATATTCCTAGAGGAATTCTAGCTGTATTTAATCATTGCCAACCTATGATTTAATATGCATTTTAATATGTGGCTTGAACACTTGTGTAGCATTACCTGGTTAGAATTCCTGAATGTTTCGAGGCAGATTGACAGCCAGTGACTTCCCAAATCTCTGTGGCAAATTTAGAAGTGATTGGCTGGAACCTTTAACAAGTGGAGATCTCTCAAGCCTGTGTGACACCTTTGGAGCATGATTAGGTATGTTCTCTCCAAAAGCTCTTCCAAATCTCAGGGGCAAATTAGAAAATGGTTTAATGCTTCTTTCTTCTGGATAATTTCTTCCAAATCTAAGAGGTAAATTAGCAACTGAATTTGGCATCTTGCTTGCTGTAAAAGGGTTCATTTTGATGATATCTTTTGGTCCCCAGTCTTCCATTTCTTCAAAATTGAGACTCCTCTGCTTTTCTTCCAAAATATTATCTTTAATCTAAAGAAAATTGATTTTAAAAAGGATATGATCATTTTATGGGGAATTACTCCAGCTACCAATGACACAGAGTATTCAATTTCATACCTCCTTAGAAAGCTGCTGGGCAGTGCTCTTATTTTTTTAAATATGTAATGTTTTTTAGATCTATTTGCTAAACTCCATTGTAACGTGAGCTCCTTCATATGGATCACTTCATATGCTGACATTGTCCTGCTTACCTTTTCAGAGCTCTGACCACAAGGGCATATTTCCATATCAGTGTCAGCAAATGGTTCAGCTCAAAGGGTGTCAGTTGGAAATATTTCTGGGCACAGGTGTCAGTAGCTGTGCAGTCAGTTAAGACAGGACAGCAGTGTTGTCAGGTCCACATTTGCTGGTATCACCACCTGAAGTTCTCTGCAGTGGAAGATGCTGAACACATTTTGTGACTTCACACAGACCCAGACTCGTATCATCTGGTCTGGATGCATAGGAGGATGGACCAGGCTACCAGAAGCTATAGCTCATTTCTCCTCAGCATGGGGTGGGTGCTTTGGACCCAATATCCATCCAGGCTGTCAGGCAGGGAAGTGAATGGAAAACTTTTGGGTCAAGTTCACATCATACTTGTTCTGGCCCTGCAGCATAGAGGTTGCTCTGAGCTTTAAATGACTTTGGTCCTCCATTAGCCCACAAGATACATTTGGAGCTCCTGGGCTCCTAATTTTTTGTGCAAACGACACAAACCACACTTTCTATATCTATGCTCTCATACCATGGAGAACTGAGCCTAGTATATTACCTGTCTCATGATGCTGAGGGCAGCTGTTGCCTGAAAAAGATCTTTACCAGTGTGACCCTTCTTATAGAGCAGTGTTCTTCCCTTGGCATACCAAAAATAACTTACTTTTGTGACAAAAATAAGTTTTCAGGACTTAGCAGCAAATATGTTTTATTTTAAATTTCAGTCAAAGACACAAATGCTACTAATCATAATTTCCTTCCTTATCCCTATTTGTCTTCCCTGTGAGCTTCTCCAGTTACTGGCAGAGAACAGGAATGAGCCATTCTAGTTCATACTTCATGATTAAAACTTTAAATAAACTATCCCTCTGATTGCACCTGCACACTGCTTGTGGAAGTATATAAAAGATAGTGAGCTAAAGTCCAGAGGATTTGAGTAGCATAATCGAATTTGTATTTTGTTTTGAAGGATGTTTATTATACCAATGATGATCAGCCAAAAAGAGGGGTTGGCTCCCATTTCCTAGGGAGCATTTGCAGGGAAGACATGAAAAATAATACAGATGAAGTGTGCAAATTTCATTTGGCACCTATTGCGACATAATAAATGTGCAACCCTGCAAAGAAATTTTTATAGGCAATTTCCAGAGTAAAATTTTAAGGCCATTAAGTATATTAGATTTAAAGTGTTCTCTGTTTATCATTATTCTTTGAGTATTACAAGCATGCCTTTATTAAGTTTGGATTAACAATCTATCTGTTATATTATGTGCATAAAACACCTGACAGGAATGTTAATTGAGGACTCACTGTGTAAGTAAGAAACTTTTCAGAAAAAGTTGAAGCCTAATCACAAAACTGCGCTGCAAGAAAATTGGAACATGAGTTGATTTACACAATCAACTCATGTGTTTGAGCAAAGGAATTTCTCGAAAATTCTTTTGACAAGCGTTTTTCATATTGCTAGTGCTGTAGTGCTGAATACTGTGGAATGAGTTTAGGACAGCCTGTGCCAAAAAATCCAGTGTGCTCAGGATCTCACCCACAGTTCCCCCCAACAATGTCACAATAATACAGATCTTACCTCATAATATTTATCATCTCTGTCTTCTCTGCTCTCCAGCCTGGACTTCATTGGTTCATTTAGGCACATGCTGTTTGATGTGAGAAAGACCACTGTGGCTAAAGCAAGCAGAATAAACTTTTTGGTTGAAATTACTTTCATTTTTCTCAAGTTAAGCTTACTTAGAGAGCTCAGAATCTGTACAGAAAATAAAACTGCCATCTTTTTATATATACAGAAAACAAAACAAAATTTTTTCACCATGACATCAGTCTCTAAAGCTCCAATTCCCAGTATTAATTAGGGAAATAATTTGAGTATATTGGAAGAATGTTGGGAATTTCAACATAACTCCTTGTTAGGGACACGCTGACTTTACAAATATTTCCGTCTGGTGAAGTATGTGTTAATTAGCTAATTTTGAGAGCCACAAGAGTAGAGATGTACAATAGCCACAATGCTCCATCACTAGTGGACAAAATCGCCTTGTTTCTTTCTTTTGTATCGGTGTCCTCAGAAGAACTATGAAAGGAAGCTTTCCCTGTGTAAGTATTCTTCTGCTTAAACAGTCCTTTTAGACCACAGAATGCTTTTTTGTACTTATGTTTATACTTATGTGCACCTAGGAACATTTGTCCCGTTAAAATCAAGTGCTGTGTATTGGAGCTGTTGATCAGATCCTAAGAGATGTTATGCATCAACGTAATCTATTGATGTACATAATGCCTACTCTCTAAATTTGACATATTAATTTGCATTCAGAATGGGTTAGGTACATGCTTTTAAAACCCTGCCCATAAGGTAATTTTTTAGAAATTCCAAAGGTTATGTTACATCTGTATTTTTCAGGCCAAATTTCCAGCACTGGGTTTTAATCTGCCACTTAGCTGAACACAGTGAAGGCACTGGCAATGGACTGCCCCTGCATGTTCTGTCCCAGAAGGAGATTCAGGATGTAGACTAAACCTACCCTTAAAGCACACATTGAATTGGTTGCTATATAGGCTGGTGAGCCAGGCTAATATTAGAAAAAAAAGCATATTGTGTTGTTCTTCCATTTGTTATTCCTAAATTCTCGAACTGATTTAAATTAGAACTTAAAATCAGCCCCATATGGAGGAAATTTGGTTGCTCACATTAAGTGCTCACACTGAAAACTGAACTCTAGGCATGTTATTTTGCAATTCAGCACCAGAGTTGTAAAATGTTTTATGCTGTGGGCAGCATGGACTGTTTATTTGTTGACAGTATGTTACTGTCTTTGCTGCACAGTGAAGCTGAGGGATTTGCAGCTAACCTCACTTTTTAATTAGGTTGGCTGTTTTGATGGGTGCATGTCCATAGTCATTTCTACCTTAGATTCTCTGAAACTGAGATCCTGAAAGTCATAAGCAGCCTTCGGAAGGAAATCCCATTGACAGAGCTGTAAGTGGAAAGGGGACAGTTTCTTTTAGATGAGCTTCCCCTGGTGGAGAGGGTGTCAAAGATTCTGCTAATTTTTTATGTGACAGAGATTGCTAAAATAGATGAGAATGGTATCAGTGAGATAATTAGGAGCTCCTGTGAGAAAAGAGTGTATTTTAATAATTTACTGGCTTTTGTATGTCACTTTCCTCTGCTGTTGCATAGTTACATTTACACTTACCTTTTTGTACTCCTTTTTTCTTTGTGGTGTGCAATCTTTCTGGTCCTGGCTGACAGCAGAAAAGGTTGGGTTCAAAGACCATGGAATCATAGATGGTTTTGAGTTGGAAGGGACCTTAAAGATCATCTAGTTCCCGACCCCCCATGCCATAGTCAGATAGTCAGGGGTACTTTCCCCTAGATCAGGTTGCTTTGAACCCCATCCAAGCTGGCCATCCATTTCCAGGGATGGGACATCCACAACTTTTCTTGGCAACCTGTTCCAGTGTCTCACCACCCTCACAGTGAAGAATTTCTTCCCCATATCTAATCCAAGTCCACTCTCTTTAAGTCTAAAGCTATTTGCCCTTGTCCTTTCACTACAGGCCCTTGTAAAAAGTCTCTCTCCAGCTTTCCTGTACGCTGCCTTTAGTACTGAAAGGTGGCTAAGGTCTCCCTGGAGCCTTCCCCTCCCCAGGGGGAACAACCCCAAGTCTCTCAGGTCTTCACAGTAAAGGTTCTCCAGCTCTCTGATCATCTTCACTGCTCTCCTCTGGACCCACTCCAGCAGACACATGTCCTTATTACGTCAGCTGGATGCCATAATTCAGGTGGAATCTCATGAGAGTGGAGTAGAGGGCAGAGTCACCTCCCTCACCTTCTGGCCCTGCTTCTTCTGATGCAGCCCAGGTTAGGGTTGGCTTTCTGGGCGGCAAGATCCCTTTTCTGGCTCATGTGATGGGAATAAGCACAGTTCTGTGTAGTCTCCAGGGGCAGCAGTTCCCCTTGTGTTCTCTGAGACTGTTCTGCAAGGTGCTTTAGAGTGGGATGTGGTAGATAGGGAGGGAAAAGACACCAGTAGTGATTCATGGAGAGGCCTTGTATGAGCACACATAAACCATGCATGCAGGAAGTAAGAGTGCATGATGATGCATTTGTCCTCAGAGTGCCTTGGTTTGAGCCCTTTTCTCAGAGTAGGTGAACTTGTCTTCTGTTTTTAAATAATATTCTTGGCAAAGAAATGGAATTCTGGGTGTACCAAAATTTTGGTGCTTGCAAATCTGAGCCAGATTCCTTGGAAAACAAGGAATAAAATGTCAGTGGAGAAGACCTCTAGAAGGAGCCCATGTTCTCTTAGTGCTCTGGCAGGCCAGGGGCAGCAATTGTCTCTTTTCACCATGGGCTGAACGTGGATTCTTGACTCTCTGGAGTCTCATGTCAGGGGGCTTCAATCTGTGGGAGTATACAGGTTTTCCAAGTTCCTTTACTTTGTGGTAGAGACAATCAATACATACAATAACAATAAAGAATGCAATTCATACTCTCATATCTATCTAATATGGTCATTTACCACTGGGCCTTCCTTTTATCTAGCTGCTGCTTCATGCACCTCTCTTGATCAATGGTCTTGCAATTAACTCTGTGAAAATATTTGCCTTCTAAATTAAATAGTATTTGCAAGAGCCAAAAATTCTCTCTAACATTGTTTGGTATGAATACAAATTGTGCTTTCCCTGGACAGAAAAAGAAAATGTATTGCTGTTGTCCACGCCAAATAAGACTTTCTTGACATTCAGGTTGTCTCCTATGTATGATTTTCTAATCAACATAAAGTGAAGTTTTCAGGAGTTTTGTAGGCCAGGCAGTCAGGCAGTTGTGTGTCTTTGTACTTTTAATGATGAATTAATTTCTCTTTGATGGCTCTACAGCAGGAACTCCTTGGAAATCTCAAGTCAAGAAATTACAGTGATTGTTCATTACCTTCCTGAGGAAGGACATGTCAGACCCTACTGCTCAAGTACCAGAATGGATAACATGAGTGCTCTTCATCAGTGTGATCATGACTTCAGCAGCAGCATTAGCTGGCCCAGCTGACTTCCAACTGAGGCAGCTGAGGCATCCTGTCACGATCAATTAAAATTATTTATTTGCAGAGGGAAGAGACATTTGTAGGTGACACATTGTGTTGTGGAAGGGGGCTGTTTATTCTTTAATTGCTTCTGCTTGATCCACAAAGGGATCGAGGCACATGGAGGCGAAACAGCTCTGGGTATTGTTGATAATAATTTTTGAGTTCTTAGCCTCTGGTCCTATGCTTGGTTTTTTTTGCCATCTTACATCACTTGTCAGCCAAGCTATTCAGAGGACTTCAACATAACTGGAATTCTGTTTTTAAAATTCCCCAGTTCAATAGGGATGAGCTGTGCCATCTACACGTGAAACAAGTCTCACAGGCAGTGACAATTTAAGAGTTTTCCCACTGGTGCATACTAGAGACTAGTGCAAGGTATGTTTCCTTCTGGTTTTCCCTTCATTTAATGTAGGTAGGCACATTTTGGCACATAGGTAGGAGCATTTTGGCTTGGTGGTATAAGAGCAACGTGGATCTAATCTGTGACAAGTTGATGGATATCTGCTTTAAAAATTTGACATTAATATATAATTAGTAGTAATGGCAAAAGTAGCTCAATTTCATAAGCAACTCCATGCACAGTTATTTGATTTCAGTGAAAGAACAAGTTTTAATATTGCTCTTTTTTCATATGAGAATATACTGATAAATTCTTATCCATTATTAACAACATATCATCTGAAAATTGCATGTTATATGACTCATGACACCAATAAGCATCTGTGCATTTCCATAATGATAAATCATTCATAATGTATTCATTTTGCCATTATATATTATATGACCTATCCTATGGCTCATTTTGAACTAAGAAGATTTAAAAGTTTGTCACTCTTATCATTGGCCAGCAATTCTATTCACTTTTCACCCGTTCCTGTGGCAAGCAGGGGGTTGTGTTTGCTTTGCTGTGTTGTGCTTCAGTTCTGGTGCACAATGCAAGGAGTATTTGCCTGGAATATGTATGACCCAAGCAGATAGATATACCTGCACTTTGCTCAGTATCCTGACTCTGTATGCAGATGTAGGCCTGGTGTCCCTCTCATACTGATCATAAATATTTCAGTGATCAGGGGAACCAGTGAAGCTTGCTTTCCCATAACCTATTGATTGAATATTAAATGACAGTGGGTAATCTCTGAGGTCCAGGAAGGATTAACCTTACTGTAGGATGCTCCTGTGAGCAGTGTCTCTATCCTCTCTTGCTATGCCTGTTATTTCAGAGAGATTTTTCCCTGCCAAATTTGACTGAGCTTGACTGCTAGACTTGAAAGTTATCAAGGGTGACTGACAGACACACACTTATGCACAGAGAAACAGACTTGCCACATTTTGTTAGAAAACCAAAACCAAATCAGGAATGGCTCTGCTGAAATACCACAGGTATAAAGCCTCAAAATCTGTAAATTTACTGTGGACACAGTGCTAATTTTGATCTTTATTAATGAGGCATTAGCTCAGCTTCTGGGGTTTTGCAGAATAGGAGAACCTACTCTACTGTGAAAGAATAGGAGAACTTACTCCACTGGGAAACCCTCATTCTTTGTGAACTGTAGCTTGGTGTGGAAAAATAACATTTATGAAATATCCCTCTCTGATTTGCAGAATCAGACCTTTAGTTTTAAACCACATTTCCCCCTACCTGAGCTTTCCTGTTAGTTGGGTGGTAGGAAACAAAGGGCAAATGCATGCAAATATCAAGATACAAGTAATCTCATTTTTAGGTTAATTCCTATGAATTAATCACCACTCTTAGAAGATATTTACCCCCTTGATTCCCTGAATACAGACTGTAGATGTGTCATTTTACATTTTAATTTTTTTTTTCTTGAGCTTTTGGAGCAGCAGGACAGCATGAGAGACAATGAGAGGCTTGAGCTGTTATGGTAACAAGCTGAAAATGACTTTGTCTTCTTGGTAAATAAGGTGTGAACAATAATTCCAGATTAGACAGGTTCTTCAATTATACATTTGTGTTAGTAATAAAATAAACATGTTTTCAATAACATTTGAGATATAAATATCTTCCTTTTTACTAACTACTCTGCAGAGTGTAATACCATACTTACCAATCTACTATAGCTTGTGGCACTCTTGCCCATTCTTGTCTATTAAAAATTTAACCCTTTTACCATACATTATTAAAAGTGCTTTGGTTGGCTGCAAATCAAGAAGGACTTCATGAAGTCTTACAAGAACAAGAAATCTGATTAAATATAGAGTCCGCAGGCAGCATTGGAAAGTGCATGAGAAAAAAAATACAGCATTAAATTATGCCTTAAAAACTCCTTCAGGACTTTAGAAAATCATTAGTAGATTTTATTCAAGTTAACAATTAACCAAGGGACTCCTAATAGATTCATTATTCCATGTTTTCCCTTCACTTTTTCAGTTTGGAACTTGTGCTAGTTATAGATACAAATACCTTCATTCCTTGTTCCCCCTTTTTTCAGAATGTTTTTTTTTTTTTCTCAGAAATATTATGCTCTTTGAATAGTTCCCCTGTGTCTTGTATATAAACATAGGAGTTTGAAGATTAAATTATATATTAGCTGAATTGGGGGTTGCAGGGACTGATTTTCACTCTAGGGAAAAATGTAAACAATTTAGGAGAGGAAAAATACTAAGAGAGAACACTTATGTTTTGTGGGTAAGAAAAAGACTACAAGCACTTTACTGACAAAGCTGGAGAAGTAGGTTCAACTTATTTGAGCAAGCCTCCTGCCAGGGCCACCTCCCAGGAAGAGGGTCAGGGCTTCTCAGCTGGTTGGAATAGGGCTGGGGAAGGGAGGTACTTTCTCTCTTAATTTTTTTTAATGGAATTTTGCTTCCCCCTTCATCTGAAATACAGAGAACAGATTCTTTTGAAGATCTGATCCTTATGGTGTGACTATGAGATCAGAAAGTTTCTAATGGGAAGGCTGGGAATGGTAAGATGTACTGGTTGTTCTACCACTCATCTGTGATATCTCAGGGCAGTTGAATGAGGAAAGCCCTTGAAGAAATAAATAAGGGGGAAAAAAAGCACTGAGAGGACAAATCTAGAACCAGAATGCAGGATGGGGTATGCCATTTTCAAATAAAATGACCTAGAGGAAAACACCAGGATTACTCAGGTTTAATTGCTGTGCTAGTGTGGGGCCCAAGTGTACTGAAACAGCTGTGTTCAACCTCACTCTGTTTTGAAGGAGAACACTTCAAAACTCTAACACAGAGGTCCCTAATTTATTATATAATCTGATGAGTTGGAAGGATCACTGAATCCAACTCCTGGTCCTGTGGAGGATGCACTAAGAGTAACACCATGTGCCTGAGAGCATTGTCTAAACCTTTATGAGTGAAAAACATTTATTGGTCCTTCTAGGAGTTATCAGCAGTGTTCAGCCTTTCTGGGATGGGCTGACTATTGCCTGGAAGTGTCACTCTTAAAATCTAGACATATCAGCTTGGGCATCAGGAACTTTTAATAGAATACTGTTCCTCAAAATCCTTATCAAATGCCAAGTCAGTTCATTTGCTACTCAGTTCCCTGAACCTTGCACTGACTTTCTAAAAAGACAAAACCAAGGAGTTTTAGTCCCAAAAGCAAAGGCGTTCTGGTGGTGGCTGGTGCATTGTAAGGGAAGTGCTAGGAACAATGAGAGCTGTGTGTGGTGCCAGGGCAGCAAAAGAATCAGAGGCAGAAAGCACGGGAGGAGAAGAGCAAATCTGGGCAGTCTGTGCAGGATGTCGACCCACAGCTTAGTTCCTGGCTCTTGAGTATAAGAACTAAGTAAATTTTGAGTTATAGGGCTATAATTCCATTGCTGCATTGTGGTGACTGTATAAGGCCACTTGAGCTCTGCTCTTATAGTTTATGATTTCACCACAATCCCCTGGTGGAATTACAGCCCCGTAATTTTTTACAGTAGTGAGCTGCTTATTTTCCTGTTTATAACAGTACATCACTGGAGAAGGTGGTAACGGTCACCTAGTCCTACCATATAGTCCCTTGTACTCTTGCAATTGTTTTTGAAGCAAAAATTAAAATTGTTCTTCAGGAGCAGGCTGACAGGCTGGGCACAGAGGAAGGAAACTAATTTTCTACCTCTTTATCTCTTTAAAGATTGTTTAATTTAACAACTATTTGTCTAGATGCAGGAGAGCATAATGACTACGAATTTCACATCTCTGTGTGACAAACAGCTGTAAGACTCCTACTCCCCCATATTTTCCATCCTCTTTCTTGCCCTCCTGCTGTATATCAATTTCTCAATTAAAGCTCATCCCACCAGCCCCTTGCACAGGATGCCACCATAATGGAGGGCTGAGGGGAGGTCACTGTGGATCACCACAGGTGGATGCCAGGACTGAGGAAGAAACAGTTCTTGGGCTTGATCCCACCCTAGCACCATGCCATGGATTTTGGTCCAGAGCAGATGGACGTAACTGTTAATTTGATTAGCTGTGAGTGTGGCAGGGAGGCAGGCACAGCAAAAGGGGATGGGCACAGTAGGCAGGTAATTGAAGTGTCATATGCTTGTCTGCTGTAGCATCACAGCCATATTCTGCTCCACAGGTAATGGTGCCAATTACTTAGTGCACATAAATGAAGAGAAGAATTTACCAATCAGCACAGTTGGCCAATCTAGCCATTGTACCCTGAGTACTGAGAGAGAAGGCATCACAAACTTGGCAACAGTTCTGGGAAGCTGCTTAGAAGAGTTAAGTGTTTGAATAGAGGCAGGGGATACCCAGAAGCTTTTGATTTTGATGGAAGTACTGACCTTGGCATTTAGAAAAACTTGGTGTCTCCATTAACATCTTTCAGTGATTCTCTGGTAGGTCAAAAAGCATGTCTGTGGCCAAAAGGAACCAAACCTGTCTCCACATGCAGACTAATGGGTGTATAATAGACACGTCTGCAGGACTGCAATTTCAGATGAATAGAAATTATTGAAAAGGTGTTTCATTACAAATACTGAGTTAGCACCAATTGTAATCCAGAAAATCAGCATTGTAGTGTCATAGGACCAGTTACATGTGGAGACTTCTTTGTTTATTTTGTTGTAAACAACAAAGTGCTGGATGTGACACATGAGAATCATTCTTTTTCTTGAGTCTGGGATGTGAAGAAGTATACTAAAAAATCTATTTTGATATCTGCTTTTAAGATTGGACATTTGTTTTGAGAAAAAGCTCACACATCCACCTCCTTGACACTGAATCTACTGATTTAGAACATGAGCTGGTATTTTCAGGGCATATTTTATTTAAAATATGTATTAAAAAAACCTAAGATACCTGGACATTAAGAAGTGGGTTTTAGCTGGTGCCCTCCAAGCACTGGTCAATGCAATATATGCTGTAATTTCAGGTGAGGCATTTTTAGTCAGCTTTTAATGCAGTCTATCAGAGGTTAGTCTATGGCAGTTCCTAAAACAGCTCAGGATTTTCTATATTTTGTTTATTTGTAGACGTTTATTATCGATATATTATCTAAATTAGGCTCTGACACAGTTTGGCCACCTTCTTCCACTGGGCACGCACTGCTGTGTGCAAATAGAGGGAAAGAGAAAAGTCACGCCGAAGGATTTATTCAGTAGTGTTTCCATTTAACCACATGGGGGCATGAGATATTTATTTAAGAGAGCTTTTTAGGCATGTGATTGAGAAATATGAGGAAAGGAAGCCTTGCTGGTAAACTGGAATCAAAATTGTCACTTGCTTTTTCAGATCTTTGCTTGCAATCAAAATACTTAGTAAACTGTTATTGTGAATGACATTAACCTAAAATATAGCAGCAAACAAAAACATAGCATGGACAGGAAAGAATATCAAAACAGATTTTAAATATCCCCATTAATCAAGCTGGCCTCTAAATATATTTTTATGATGCTGTTCTGGGGCCTCTGTGAGCAAAATTTGAAATCTTCCATGTCTAGCTGCATGTCTGACTTAAATAACCTCAATATTTATATTAAATAAGAAAGAAGGTGCTCTGAAATATAGCCACCTACATCTGGAGTAAATCCATTTCATTAATTGCCTAGATGACATTAATTTTTGTCATTCACTTGCAAGATGAGTACTATGCTCTGTACATTACAGCCCAGACCCAGCAAAGCACATGAAATCATAGCTAATGATGTTAAGTGCTTGGATAGTTCTCCTTGAGCACATGCCTTAAGCTGAGTATGTATTGAAGTGCATTCCAACACAGAAAAAGTAGCACAATCAAACCTTTAATTAGTTTTAAAATGGAATTCAAAATGCAATGCAATTCTTTGCACTTTACATTAAAAAAAAAATGCATGCTTTGAGACTCTCTTGGGACAGACATGACTAAACCTATTTATCCACTTTGGTTTCTGAAGGCAATGAATGCTTATTGTTTTCTGCTGCTTTTCTCCCCTAAATTTATAAATTTATTTTGCTCAGTCAACTGGTTTGTTTACAACAGAATATTTATATGACTAATTCCAAGACTGTGTTTTAATGGACTTTTTTATTTATAAGATAATTCACCCATTTTATTGGTATTTAAAAGGCTGGAATATTTTTGCTTCTGCTCTTGTTGTTTTAAATCAAAGCAAAAATGAGCAGCTGTAACACTGTATAAGCAAGTGCTCACAGTACCTGAAAGCTTGTTTCTTTGCCTGAAAGCTTGTTTCTTTGCAAAATAAGTAGAAAATCGAGGATTTTGTTCTGCAAATTTTTGACGCAGATATTTAATTCTCACACAGGTCAAAGGAGCCATAAATCTAGGTCTTGCATTTTTGACCCATTTTGTGCTTTCCATTCTGCAGTATTCGGCATGTGCCTTTGACATATTGATGTCTGTCTAAACAAGGCTGCTGCACACAGGTGAATTCCAAGCCTGAGAGGGAGTGTTGTCCTCGTGTTCTTCTCAGAGAGAAGAAACTGAGAAAAGGACCCAAATTCAATTCGTACTACAGCAAAACTTGGAGTACTTCTTTTCCTTAGCTTTGTATAAACCCATCTTTGTGGTAAATATATTTCTACAGAAAGTCTAAATTTGTCCAGAGTCAGAAGACAGAGGCAAAACTATTTCTGATGATAATGTAGGTTGTGCAGCACAGCAGAATTTATTCTAGCAGGCTACAGCTTTAAAACCTTCTTATGTCAATGCCTGGGCTTGGATCCATTCAGTTTGCTCCAGCAGTTTAATCTTGACATCTTGCATTTTTAAGTGCTCTATAGAAGCTTGCCTAAAAATCCTTCCCAGAAAATGCTGAAATAACTTGAGCCTGCTGATCCACTTGTATATCAAAGGAGCTCACATGTCTCTTGGCTGTGTTCTCAGAGTTACAACATGAGCATATGAGAGGAATTGTGACAAGCAGAGGATGAGTCCACATTGCACCCCTACCCTGGCAAAATGTGACACTGACTGACACGAACTGTGCACTTTCTGTCCCCAGAACAGTCCGTAGTAGGTTTGAGTGCATTGTTTTTATGTTCAGGAAAATGCCTGCTCCTTGCTAGCAATGCAGCATTGTGTGTATTAATCTCTAAAGCTATCAGCTCATCTCTGCTCTCTCTAAAATGAATGAGGCAATGAACATGGTGTCAGATGCTGTTTTCCAGTAAGCTTTTCTGCTCCACTAATGCATCAAATATATTTGAATTTACTATTCACATAACTTTTTATGGAACACTATTAAGCCAATTTGGTTGATAACCACTGTAACCTTTTTAGTAAGTTACAGCACAGTGAGGTCACTGTTCCTGGATGTGGTTTGCTGTATCATGTGCTACATACTGATGCCATGATATCCTCGTATGAAGCAGGAAAGCACAGTTAGTTGGTTTTGTTAGTGGGTTTTTTTAAAAGATTGCTTGTTTTAAAATTGAGAACTGGTTAGAGAGAAGGATTTAATACTGCTTTTTCTCAAAAGCAACATTGTCTTGGGAAAGGATCAAACAGTCCCTCTAAGCTGGTTGCCACCTTTCTGACTTCGTCTTGTTTTTAAATGAAACATCTGACACATTTTCCAGCTGGGATGTTATTTTGTTCTTCTTGACAAAGCAATTCAAAATTCACTGAAAAACAAGCTGAATGGAAGAGGGATTTTTTTTCTTTTTTCCCATAGACATCTGTAGCTTTCTTTCAAAGCTGATGTGATCTTTCATCTGGACAAGAAAGGCTTTGATCCAAACCCTAAGATCCCCATATCTCCCAGTTAATTGGTGTTAGTGAGGTAGGTTTGACAGTCTTTAGCACAGTCTGTGGAATTCTTTACTGTGTTAAGACCTGTCTATTGTGGTTCAGTCAGCTCAAAGACATTGGCTTTCTCTTGTTTGACTTCTGTCCCACTGGGGATGTTACAGGTTTTATATGCTTTCATTATTTTCTCTTGTAAAAACCACTGAATGCCAACAAAGCAAAACACTTGTGAAACTGAACAAAAACAATGTCTTAGAGACATTCCTGTAACCTTTGGCTTTCACACAAACTCACAGATAAGAGAAGAGGAGAGGGGGATCACATTAAAAATTGAGCTCTTAATTTTTAATAACTTGCTTGCTTTTGAGGGTCATCATGTCTGTAATATATTTGTTATTTGATCATCCTGTAATATATTTATTGATTGAAACAACAGAAGCAAGCATCATAGCTCCTACCATGTGTATATGAGTTAAGCACTGTGCATAATAAAGTATTATTCTCTAAAGAAAGATGCTCATTTTAAAATCCACATTTTAGTGTGATTAATTTAAACAAAATCTGTGCCCTTCCTTCATGTTAGGACACAGCAGAATAAAGAAAATCTTATCTTCTCCATTGTGCAGCATTTGGCATTGAGGGAAAAAACTTGGCAAAGAGCTCTTAGTGTAGGGGGCTTTTTCACAAGTGTTAATGTGGACTTTGCACAGTGAATGGACACAGCCTCACAGCCACACTGTTATTGGAATTAGAGAGGAGGAAAGAAATGCATAAAATTAATTTCCTTTTCTGGTTCAGGGACACTACAAAAACCCCTGTCACTTCTCCCTCAGGGCGCACTGCAACTCCATGTTCCTATACTGAGCCTTCAAGAAATATTACAACTAAAAAGAAGAGAAACACTAATAATTACAATAACAGACCATTTATATTATACCTAAAGAGCGCTTAAAATTTCCTGGGTAGATAGTCCAGCTTTCTACAGATGAAAAACTTTATGCTTTGTAATCCATCCTTTTTCCAAAGGAGCTTTTCCTCTCCGACAGTCTAACAATTACAATTATCCAGTTAAACTTTATATTTGAAAAAATACGTACCCAAAAATGTGTCAATTTTTTTCACTACCACAACTATTAATCTCATAAATTATATTATTAGACCCTGCTCACTTTACCTTTGCAACTATAGCAAAGCTACAACTTCATTAGCAAATGCAGCTTTCTTCCCTTGTCTGTGAGATGGTGGGAGTGAACGTCCCCTTATAAAAATCGTAGGTGAAAAGCATTCTTAAATAGGTTACTCAAAAAAATGCTATCAGAACAGAACATGCCGCTCTCATATTCCTCTGGGCAGTGACAATTTGCCAGCTATTCTCCAAGGTAAAGCAAGCAATGCAAGAGAGAACAATTCCCATTTAAGAATCATGCTGAGCTGTTGCAGCATTTTTTTGGGTGCTGGCAGACAAACCAAAAGCTATTGGCCACAGCAGTGCTAAAAAGTCTCTGACTCCAAATTACCTCAACATTCCAGAAGTACATTTTGGAAAGAGTGCAGGATCTTTGTGGAGTGTTTATTGTCTGTTAAACTCGGAGGTAAGCTTATTCAGGTCCTGATACCTGATCATGAGAGCATAATCTGAATTTCAATATTGAAAATATTAAAGATGAAAGTAGAGATTCTTCATCCACCAGTCATAAAAAGCACAAAGCAAAAATCATTATTAGCTGATATGTTTGAGAAACTATGCAACAGCTATGACCTTGCAGCTGTTATTGATCTTGGCAGTTAGAGGTTTAATATTGATTAGAAACTGATATACCACTGACATGCACATATCCATTTCTTTCTGAATATATGTCTCATCTTTTTTCTTCAGGTTCATCTCTAGAGCAAAGATCTCAGAGTTCAATGAACTACTCAATAGTAGCTTCTGCATCCCACAGTTTTGTTTTTTTCTAATGCAGACAATTTCTAAAAGTTGATAGGAAAACAGTGCCTTTGAACTACAGTGAATGTGGATATCTGCAGAGGATAAGGCTTGATCTTAAGTAGGAAGCTTAGGTTTGCAGGAGAAAATGGAAGAAAAATTAAATGAGGCTGTAAAAAAGATTTTTACATTGATGGAAAAAACCCAACTCACCATTGTAAACAGGAAGAGAAGGCAGCATATAAATGGAGACACAGACTTACGATTGGTTTTTCTAATCAGGGCCAGGACAGAAAAGTGTTAAAGAGCTAGTCCTGTGCTCGGTGAAGAAGAGATATTTCAGGTTAAAAACTCTTTTCACGATTAATGCTGACATGCCCACACTGTAACTAACTGTGACAAATGTGTCAGTGGTCAATGAGATTGTTCAGATGTGGGTGACTTGCAGGTTTTGAGGAGAAGGGGAGAGACAAAAGATCTGGTGGGTGGCTCCTTAGGTGAGAAGGTCACTTGGTCCATGCTGGGATTCATGACCCTCTGTGTGCTGTACCCCAAAAGGCTTGGCCTGCCATAGCCTGATATGTTGTCCACACCAGCAGCTTCTGCCTCTTGTGGGAGGGAGCACCTGGTCTCTGCATGTGAGATTTGCAGCCTTCAAACAGCCGTGCCCATGCTGCTCCAAGGGCTTCCTGGCTTTTTGAAGCAGCCACAGACTGCCATTTTTAGAAGTCCTGGCTGTAAATGAAGGACACGAGAATCATTCCTCCAGTCTTGCATCTGTGGGAGGCTGCTCTAGAGTCAGAAGAAGAAAACATATCCAAGCATAACCAAGTGCATTAAGCAGACACTGTAGCAGTTGCCACTCATTTTGGATGGGGATTTTTGTTTGTTTGGTTGTGTTTAAGGGGTGCAATAATTTATTTTTAGCGCAGTAGTGTGTAACTTTTCCATTGGATGACTTCTTTAGGAAAGTGTAACAAATGTAGTGATTATTCTCTGGCGTCCTGAGACAAGTGCCTGGCTGCTTCCATATCACTAATGAAATCTGAAACCAATGAGAGATTTGGGCCAGTTGTTAAGTTACATACATAAAATCTCCTACATGAGCTTAGGTTTTTTCACATGTTTAAGCACCTAGGGTTGATTCAAAGGGACTGATGGAATAACCAGGCTTTATGCATTAGACATGAAAGGCATTTGAATAAATTCCAGTTCGGCATTCATGTCTGGCATTTTCAAGATTTACTCTTATCTCACTTCCTTTCAAGAAAATTGGGATTGTGCTTTACCCAGCTTTTCAAGCATTTCCAGATAAATACCTTCAGAGAAAAGAAATCTGGCAGAAGAATGTACTTGCTTCCTTTACTTACTCACAATTTCGGCGACAAACCCAGGCAGCTTTTTAGTTTTAACCTCTTCAGGGCTGAATGTGTCAGAAAGTTCAGTCACAGCCAAGGAGCTCCATTTACTTCTTGTTAACATTTAGGATTGGCATGGATGTAATCTCATTAGGGTATCCTTGGAGAATGACACAGGGAGGGAAGTAGCTTCTATTGTTTACTTGTGCTATATGTTGGGATAATCTGTGAAGCCCTAGTGGAGTTGTAACTCTGAACATGCTGATCAGAAGCATTAAGGAAATTAACATAAAGCTCTATTAATGGCTTAAGGGAATCTGACTAAACAAACAAGGCCACTCTGAGCAATAAATGTGAGTCTCAGACTGCATGACTTTCCTCATAACTGCTTTAATTAATTGCTACAAGAGATTAATTTTATAATACAGCATGCATATCAAAGGGAATAGCTTTGTGCTTTAAGTGTTACGTGTCTCCCTGGGAGATTCAGGTTCAGTTCTTCATGCAGCTGTTGTCAGCCTTCCAAAATATAATAGCTAAAATGAATTTCTTGGATTTTACTGCTGGAATTTCCATGGAATGAAGACCTCAGACCTTCTTCCGCTCAAGTCAGTGGCAGGTTGCTATTAATTTCAGTGGAAGCAGAAGCAGGTACACAAATATTAAAACCAAATTCTGCTTTGAAACTGTGTTTGCACTTTTTCATAGATTTAAAACCATGGTATCACACAAAAAATATCCTTGCCAAAACCCTGCTTTCCAGTAGTGGTTCAGCTAAAGGTGGTGACGTGAGCTCTGTATGCCTCCTTTACAAGCTGGATGCATAATTAGCTGAAATTGATTGCATTGGTTTCTGAATCACGATGTGGCAGAATTGTGATTTAGAGTGTTTGGAAATGCAACAGAGCTAGACTATAAAATTTCCTGTGAAATATGTTAGAGGAGATGACTGTAATAGACTGCCTTTGCATGACCTCTTCTTTGGTCAGTAGTTAAATTCTGCCTTGTCCAGAAAAAAGCGGGGTGGAGTTCCTTGGAAGAGTTTGAACCCAGTATGTGCTTTCTTTTTGGTCTGAAGCTAAGGACACCCATGGCACTTTTTTATATGCTGCTCTAATGCTGCATATTCACCAGTATATAGAAGTCCATACTGGAAATTTCAGGTTAGAAGACAGAGCAGTTGTCTAAGAGCTCAAGCACATAGGACAGGACTCATAGCAGATAAAACTATTTTCTTCCAGTCTAGTTATCTTTCTGAGGTGGTTGCCTCTATGATCCAGAGAGAAAAATATGCACTTTTCAAGTGCAATTCCTCTGACTTCAAGACTGGCATTTTAGAAGGTGGATGGCACCCAGACTGTCTGACTAACTCTAATTTTGGTTCTATGAATCCCAGCTGCAACCAATCTGTTGCTTGAAATAGCTGCCAGTGTTGTCTTTCAGTGCCACAACTGAGCTTGTGGCATCTTTATGAATGGTTTAAGTGACAGCAAATATAAGACAACATGGCTTTGATTAGCCCCAGTGAAGAGGGTGAAGCCAAGTCACAGAATTTTATATTTGCATGGCCATGCACATAGGAAGTGTGCTGATAGCTCAGCTGATGTGTGATACCCCAGTTGTACATCTGAGCCCAAAGGGTCATCAGCCAGGCTTGTTAATCACCTCAGTGAAGAACTGTCAAGCAGAACAATGGCCCTCTACTTGTAGATCTTGGCTGAAGCTGTTATTTGATGGTTGGCCTGATCTTTCCAAAAACTTGTGAATGGAATCCAATAATTATTCTTGGTTTATTTTGACAAGTGTTTCCATTGCTTCCCCCTCATTTAATATTTATCTACATGAGCCAAGTTGGAGGCTTATGTTTTAAAGAAAATGAATGGTGAAATAAGACTCTGCATTCAGAATAAGCAGCCTAACTAGGTGACCTGATTTTCAAAAATGCCAATTGCCCAGAAAAGACTTCCAGCCCTAGAGACCATTAAAAAAATCTTAGCTTTGTAACTGTTATTACAATTATTATTTATGGTATGTATTGCAGTAGTACTCTGGCAGCACACAAAGACCCATTGTGTGAGGCACTGTACGACCACAGAGACCAAAGTTACACAGATTAAAATTCCAACTGCCTGTTCCATGGTGGAAACAAACTCAGAATGTGCACACCTCCCTCAGCCACCCCCTCCTTGGAAAATGTCTGTCAGCTATTCAAATGCTCTACTTTTTAAATGAAACAGTCAGCCAGTAGCCCTTGCAGGGCAGAAGAGGAGCCAGGAATCTTTGTCCTGTGCACCCTGTAATTTCTGAGATACCTCTGGACCCTGGTTAAGGGCATTCTCTGCTGCTCTCCATCCCTGGGCATGTCACAGTCACTCAGTGTGAGCCCAGCCAGTTTTCTCCAGGCAGCACTAATGGCTTTGGCAAAAGTGACAGGTCCCCTTATTTGTGGCTGTTTCTGTGCCTTTCACGCCCAATCAAAAATGTTTACAAAGGTGCAGTCAGGGAATGAAGGAGAGGGGAGCAGAAGAAAAGAAATCCAATTTTGTTTGGAAACACTTTCAGAGCTTAATTAGTAAAGAGGGGGGGTGGGAAGGGGGGCTGAACAGGTGGTGTATTATTCTGCCAGGGATCTTCAAAAGCGAGGGAGTGCATATTGTTAGTTTTCTGCAGAATGAAAAATGAGAAGGTCGACAGTACCTGGGTACCTAAGAGCAGGTGAGCTGCCGAAGTAAGGTCAGAGTTATGCGCACATAGGCACTCAAAAATCTGCATAGAAAAAAAATATTCTTTTTTACCCACGAGGGGACAGATCCCAGCTCTGCATCGGAGATTTACATGGCTTCATATTCATTACATTAGCAGTAGCCACATTTAGCAGCGATTCCCAAAGGAGCAGGAAAATGATGGCCTCGAAGAAAGCTGCCACATTTCAAACTCTCCAGCTGTGCCTTGCCACCATTGCTGCATTCCACTGCCAAATGCAGTAATTTATGAATTTGTCTTTTTTATCTGAAAAAAATGTTAATTTACAGAATGAAGAGAAGAATAGGAAAGCACTAACATGCCTGGAAAAGAAATGTCTGTATTTTCCTTTAACTGCTTTATAACTATTTCTCTGATGCTGTAAATGTTATTTGTGTTCATAAGGTCATTATTATTTTGCATTAGATGCTTGAAAGAAAGCAGGGGTGCCAGCAGATAGAGCATTCCAGCTTACAAAAGAGTCATTCTGAAGACATGGTAGCCCAGCAAGACTACCACAGAGTTTGAAAACATAGAGAATGAATTATGAACAGTAATTATTTTTTGCTTTGTTTATTTAAGTACTGAGCATGGGCCATAAAAGTATAATAGATATTGCAGTTGTTTCAAAAAAGCTATCTTGTGTTGCTTTGGATGGAACCACGTACATGTACATCTGTTCTGTAGGGCAGACGAGGACTTATACTTTTTTATTACTGAATTATTAGGAGAGTAAAGCAAAGTCTTTGTCATTTTTCTAACACCAAAAGGAAAAGGAGATGATTCCTAATTAAATATATGTCCCTCCCTTAGCACTGTTGCTGAAAGCATCAAGCAGAGCTGTCTACAGGACCGCTGAAAGAGTTTGCAGGCTGAAAAATATCTGCATAATAGTCTTAGTTGTGGGTTGATTCTATTTTGCAGTGTTTCAGTTTTCAGTCTAAGGGAATTACATTGAACTGTATAAATTTTTGGATTTTGTGGAGTATCTTAAGGCAGGAGGTCCAAAGTATGGTTTTCTGTAAAAGTTTCTATGCCTTGAGAGGCTCCTTGGTAGAGGTGGAGCTTGGTAGAGTCCCAGAGCAGCTCAGCTAAGGCTTTCTTATACTGCAGTTTAATAAGTTCAGCACTATCACTGAGACCCAGGATAGAACCTTTGTAATTCAAAGAGTTTTGCTACTGTGGTCTTGAAAGGAATGAAGATCCTGTTCAAGTGAGAGTAGTTCACATCCAGGGATACCTGCCAGCAGATCAGCAGGTAGGGCTGTATTAAAACCTTTATGTGCTCCTCTGTGAAACCAGGCATTTATAATGTTGACTAATTATGGTGTCTTCCCCCTGGTGCTCCATTATTCCCAGTTTTATGGGCTACCTAATGAAGCAAAATTCTCCATTAGTTTTTGAAATGTCTTTACCATCTAATGCTAGGGGCTGTCTTCTCAAAATGATGTCTGCCTGGACCAAAGTCTCTTGCTCTGTTGATAAAATGGAGGCAAGGCACTGACAGAAGGAAATAATCAGCTCAAGACTCCAGGAAGGAAAGGTACATTTTTTACCTGGCTGGTGAAAGGTAAACTGAATGGGGTAAAAAAATACCTCTTAATGGCGACTCAGCCCATCTTGCTCTGCACCAAAGTAATGCAAGATTAAGAGCTCCAGAGAAGACAGGACCCCTCCAGTGGTCTGTATGCTGACACCCTGTAGGTGAGAAGAGCCAGCATGCTGTGCCTGCTGTGTGCTGCCTGTGGCACAGCAACCAGGTGGCAGCTGTGAGAAAAGGTCCTCAAGTGCCCCTGAGAGCAGGCAGGAAGGGTTTTGCTGTGAGTCAAGAAAGGCTGGCACTGTGGCCCATCTCACGGGGCTCAGTCAACACTGAATTCTCTGAATATCTCTAGATATCTCCTAGGTTCCCTGGCCAGCGAAGAAAGGAACAAAACAGAAGTGGTTTTGTCACCTGCCCCAAAAGGTCATTCTAATACATCATTGATCCTTCTCATTGAACGTGGTTCCCTTTATTCCACTTCAGGGTTTCACCTGTTCACTTTGTGCTGCTCCTTTTCCTAGTTCCCATACTGAAAATAACAATCTCCTGGGTTTCAAGTTTGTTTGCTGCTAGTGTTTAGGAGCTGTGAATCAAAGTCCTCTTTCACTTATAAGCCTTTCATAATGCCTCTGATTTTGGTCATGGTATGTAGGATTTACACCCGTGTAAATGAAATCAGTACATGACCCATGACAGGGGCTCCTTAGCATTCTTTTTTTTAGGCCGTGTAAATTAATTTTTCTTGAGTTTCCTCTCAGGATAGCATAAATTATGAGACAAAAACCTATAATTCACTGCTAGGCAAGCAGCAGTTACTCCCCCTCTACCATTTTCCTGCCAAAATTATGGGTGAATAGCTGGTGATCTCAGCTCATATTTGCATGGCATGAACAAGAACAAGCGAGAAAAGAACAAGACAGAAAAATGCTTGCTCAGGTGTCAGGAAGACATGTATCCATTGTTGCAATTGCCTTGCTTCCAATGTGGGAAATTCATTGGAGAGCAGAGGCAACTCTCTTTGTCCTCTTGCTTCCTGGTTCCTCTGAATATGCAAAAGAAAGGATATTATTGTCCTATAGAATTTGTATTAATGAATGTACAAAATATTATACTGGATGTTCCTGGCTGCTGAAATTGCATCGACAAGTTTTCTTTTTTTCTTTCCTCTTCTTTGATTCAAGAGCTCACTGTGTAAATATTAACTATAGCTATCAAGAAGCAGAGCAGTGTTTCAAGAGACCTGGCAATTTGATGTCAGCCCTTTAAATTATGATAACATTTCTTCTTGCACTGTGTTCTAAAAGTTATGCCCTGCACTTGGCCCACACAGGGACCGTGGCAGCCTGATGGAAGCCCTAAGAAATGCAAGGCTCATCCTTCCACTCTGAGTTCTGAGGGCTACATCTGCTGATGTTGAGGCTGGTGTGACTGCCTCTGACTGCTCACCAGCCCTGCATCAGCCACCCCCTCGGAAGAGCTGGAGGGGCTCAGGTGTCAAAGAGCAGAGCATGAGACAAGAAGCCCTGCAGACCCCCATTCCACAGAAGCAATGTCCCTGCACAGGCTGCTGAATCAGGTGGTGAAGGTGAAGAAGCAGATGACTCTGTTGGCTGACACACTGCCTGTTGTACTCAAGTCAGACCAACCCAGCTCGCTGGAGATGCTCCCGGCTTCTAGCACAAATCCAGTAATTCCTTACATTGTGCAGGTGGGGATTAGAGCAGCTTGGATTTTTCAGTTGTTTTGGTGACTGCTCAGCTTCGTTTCTATTTGCTAATGTATCATCATGCTTCTGAAATAAGCTTAACCTTCTTTATTAATTTCCCAATGTAAAAGTACTATTATAAGCCTTATAATAATAAAAGGTGTTATTATAAATATTTCTCATATTTAGCAACAACTGAAGTTTTTCATCTTGAGATTCATCCCTTATTCTCTGCAGAACTGTGAGAGTGAGTTACTACCTTGTGAGTGACTCACAGGTATTTATTATTCTGTGTATAAAGGTCAGGTTTTAATGTTCTGAGTGATATATGGACATGGCTCAAGATCAGGCAGTCTTGAATGATAGGTCTTAAATTATGATCCCATGGAAGAGGAAAGAAATAAGAAATCACAACTTTTGTTAAACAAGCCTGAAAAAACACTTGCACATATTTGAGCTGGTGGTGGAAACCTGCCAATTTCAGAGGCTGGTTTGCTAAGCCATAGTATTGTGGCTCACGGAGCCCAGCTCAGAGAACTGAGAGGAAAGTTTTAAAGGCCAGATTCATGTCTATCTATGCTTGCTTTCTGCTGGTCTCTCAAAGTGGAAATATTTAGAATTAATGGATAACAGAGCTGATAGCAGACTGTAAAAGGATAATCCCCAAATACCCTTCTGAGCATGTCTTGACTCTCTCACATCTGCTGGGGACCTCTAGGTGACCTTGCCTGCACCTATGCAACAGAGCTGTCCTCAGGCATCTTGCTTCCTTATGCATGTTCATAGCCTTTAGCATGTTGATAGCATGTTCATTCTTTTGAGTGGATCAAAAACTCAGGTACCTTTGTGGGTCCTGCTGCAAAGTCACATACCCTGAGATACAATTTTCAAGAATTCAGATGTAGGGCTCCAGTTCAGAAGAGCACATAGGTCACAGAAGTGTCACTTCTCTGCTTTCTGCCCTCCTGCAGGGAGGCAGAACAGTGGTTACAAGAGGTGCACTAGAAGTTGCAAACTGGTTCAAAGATGCCTTCTTATCTCTCTCTTCCTGAGCTCTCCTAAGACATGGTTTCTTATAGTGGAAGATTTAGCCACAAGCCTCATATTTTTAAAATGTTTTACACAAGCAGTGTACATACCCTCAAATGACACTTGAAATATAAATAGAACAATGTATGTGGTTTTATATCTGGTACAGCTGACATTCTGCTATTCTATTAATCTGCTTTTAATGTTGGTGACAAGAGTTCAAGCCTTGCTCATGAAGTGGCAGTTTTGGCTGTCAGCACCAAGATGCCCTGACTTTATTTAGAAATTGAACATCTAAGATATATTCCTTACATATAGCTATTGTGGGTTTGGCTATCTGAAGGAAAATATGGAATTAGAGGAGAATGTAACCCATGAACTCTTTTAACCTGCAGCTCCCTGTATCTTCATGTCTTTTACTACCTGAGAACAGGAGTTTTATGTGGTTATTTATACCGAGGCTGTGATAAACGAAGTGCAGAAATGCATAATGAAACCAAGATTGGTCAAAATCTTATTGAATTTGGGAGCTGGGACTTAAATGGGAAACTGAGTGACAATGATTTTATTGACTTCCAACTCTTTATGTAGATTTCTGCTACTGCACTTTCTCTGTCCTGTCAGTAGCAGTGGAGTTATTCTGCGTTCACACAGCCATGAGGGAGAATAGAATTTCATGCAACTCTGACTACTTTTGGGAGAGTATGCTCCTTAGAAAAATAATAATAGTATAATTAAATGTGGGATCACAGTTTGACTAGAATCGTCCAGGACCTGTTATTCTTATTAAGAGAAAAAATCCTACTTACTCTGTCATGCATATGGAAATATGACTTCCTTTTAAACTGGGTAAGGAAATTACAGTAATGAGTTTGGTTATTTAGACAAGGAAATGTTAGCTGCTTGTAGAAATCGGGGGCTTCCTGCCCCTTTCATTTTGGATGTGTTCTACAGATGTGGCCCTTATTGTTTTTAGTCCAAAGTATAATTATTTAGGTTTGATTTACGGTCATGATACTTCTGAGATGGTAAAGAAATCAGAAGTGAAAATTCTTAAAAAGTAATCTCTTACTAGTTCTTAAGCAAAAGAAAAAAAAATTTATTAAAAACCTGGTAATTAGGTACACCATAGGATTTTTTTTTCAGTTTTGCCTAAGTTATCTTTCTATATCTATGACTACTGTATACATGAGTTCCAAATCAGTGTCTTCATCTAAATAGTAATTTCTTATATCTCATCACTATCGAGCTGACTTAGGTTATATTCTTCATTTCAACTAAGTGAATAATTTATTTTGTTGTGCACCCAGTTTACAAAAAATACTATTTCTCCCAAATCAGTCTGAGAATTCAAAATAAAAAAGTATTTAAAATAGCCACCAAGTGTCAAAATCAGACCATAGTTGATGAAAACAAAACAATGAGCACTCCTGTGTCCCAACATTTTGATTTTGCCTTTAAATCAGATTGAATCTGTTTTTTCCCTTCTGTTTCTATTGCATGGCATCTTGCAAATCTTACTCAGCATTTCATTAGGGCTGTGATGTAGATTTCTATGAGTGAGGCCAGACCTGTCATTGTATACTGGGGGGCATCTGAATCCTTTGAAGCCCATCAGTAGGTACAAGGGTTATCCAAGAAAAGTAATTTAGCAAAGGTATCCAGCCTTCACAGAGAAGAAAGAACGTGGAAAACTCAAATGAGAACTCTGATCTAGCACTGTAGCAATCATCTGAGCCGCCATTAATTTCACAGAATCATAGAATGGCCTGAGTTGGAAGGGACATTAAAAATCATCTCATTCCAGCCTCCCTGCCATAGGCAAGGACACCTTCCACTAGACCAGGTTGCTCAGGGCTCCATCCAACTTGTCCTGGAACACTTCCAGGGATGGGACATACACAGTTTCTCTAGGCAACCTGTGCCAGTGCCTCACCACCCTCACAGTAAGGAATTTTTTCCTAGTACTTAGTCTAACCCTACTATCATTCAGCTTGAATCCATTCCTACTTGTCCTGTCACGATGTGCTCTTGTAAATAGTCCATTTTTCTTGTAGGCACCCTTCAGATACTGGAAGGCCAAAATTAGGGCACCCTGAAGGGCACCCTTTCTCTTTTAAACTGATCCAAAATACTTTCTTTTGATTTGAAAAAAAAAACCCAAACCCGACATCATCCCATGCAAACTGCCTTTGACAAACTATGCACTTTTCTTGCATGTTTTTCCTATCAAAATGTTGTTGAAATATTGAAATAAATTTGGGCATGATTGTTATGTTCTCATGAACAGATGAAACTCTAATTCACTTCTAATAAAAATGTTATGGCTCTGATCTGAAGATCCTGGTTTAAAAAAAAAAACGTAATCCTTTTATCTACACTGGCAGCTGTATTTAATGTGCAAATCTAAGTGACCACGCGCACTCTGCCTGGATTTGTTGGAGGTGCTGGGATTTCTGTGCTTGTGAGTGGTGTCATGCAGCAGGGCCACGTGCAGCAGGCTTTGCCAGGGCTGGCCTGGCCGGTGGCTCCATGGTCTTGGGCCAGCTTTGCACTTCATCCAGCCTGAGCAGGTCTCACACCAGAGAAGGTCTTCACGGGCACTGAGGGCTGGGAAATGTCCTTCTGCCTCCCTGGCAGCCCTAGCCCAGCTGCAGAACCTGACTCATTGTTATTCATTGGCATCAAGACTGTCTCTGCAGCGTGACATGCGTAATGGAGACAGCCTTGAAAGTAAATAGCTTTCTGCAGTTGCTAGTATGCCTAGGCAACATCATTAGATCATGTTTATAGAATTTATTCATTGCAATCTATTATGCAAAGCACAAAAATGTTTGGGTCAAATGGATATAAAGGGGTTTGGAATCATCAGAAGCTTATTCTCTTGTCAGTACTATTTACAGAAACAGATAATTATTTTAAAATCCCAAGATCCCGCTTTCAAAATTAATTGCAATTTTTTTTTCTATATTACCAAGCTTCCAGAAGACTTTTTTTAGTTCCATACATCTCAGGTTTTAAGGACTTTGGAAATAAAATCTCAAACTTCAGCTGCGCTCTCATTTTATTAGAGTGTTATAGTGATAATCTCACAAGGATCCTGATAAGTACACGAGGAAAAAAGAATCAGCTAAATGGGAGATGTGAAAGTGTTCTAGCCCAGTGCTATTACATAGGTCTTATAATTTTTTTCTATCTGTTCCATGATAGGATATTTGCAAATTCTTCTCTCAGCAGGTTTTGAACATGAACTTGCATTATTGTTCTTACAAAATAATAAACAGCTCTGGGCTATAAAATCTCTCAAATTGTTTTCCACAGAAGGGATTTGCATGCTGACTCATTCCTACTATATTTATCACCTATCGCCAAACCACTGCAACTGCAGGATTTCTAATAAAGCTATGGAAATTACATGCATTGCAATGGGACCTGAATACATTTACATTTGTAGTATTTTACCATTTCAAAATTTATGGCAGATTACCTTGTTTGTGCATGTCTGGACTTTAATGGTTATTTTTTATAGCAGAAAAGAGTAGTTTATGGTGGTATTCCCACTAGAAGGTTTTTATGAATCTACCATATGGAGTATTACATAAAACTAAACTTTTATCAGCAGTGATTTTATGTAGAGTAAGACAGTGAACATTATCAAGAATTAGAAATTGCAGAAAATGTCTGAAAACGTGAAATTTTATGAATATGGGGTTGCTTGGTTTTTGGTTGTTTGGTTTTTTTCTTTTTTTTTTTTTTATTTAATATATTTTAACTTCTATTAATAGCAGTCCAAATCCCTGCTTCTTCATGCAGAAGAAATATTGTCTGCAGCAAATCCTGGGCAACTCAAAGCAACCAATACTTACTGTTGCTGACCATCTCTCCCTGCTGCCTCCCCTTAAGGTGCCCTTCATGAGGTTTGGCATGAGGGATAAGGTGATTTATGCAGAAGAAGCCTACAGAAATCTGTAAAGTCTTCCCATTTTTCCAAACACCTCTGTCTGTTCATACATTTCAACCACAGCTACTTTCTTCAGCATTGATGGTAGAAAACAGTTATTTTCCTTTGCCTTCCTACTAAAGGAAGGAAAAACTTCTGCTAGCAAAAGCAGCATCCAGGAAAAGTATCACAATTCCATAGGAGAACATAGAGATTAGCAAGGCTATTCTCATGGAAATATGTGTTTGCATAAGTATTGACATCAGGAGATGCTACACAGCTTTGTCAAAGAGGACCTCATGGATTTGGGAGCCATTTGGCCAGGAAAAAGAAATGTACCATGAAAAGTAGGCAACCAGTCACACCGAGGGAGCAGCAGATGGTGCATCCGTGAGGCAATTGTCACTGCCAAGAGCCTGCCATGTTCTGCAGGCTGGAATGTATCTGCCTCATTAATGGAGCAAGCACTTGGGCAGGGAATGTCTATGGTAATCCATATATTTTGCAAGTACAAGCTGTGAGGTTTGTATCTGAGATGTAAAGAAAGAGAATGGGAAGGAGAGACAGATGTAGGTATCCAATCCTGCTTCTTTTACTGGTCCCAATCCTGGCAGAAACTCCTGGGCAGCACAAAGCAGGTTTTGATTCCAAGGCACAGTGCATTAGGGATGGCGACCCAGGCAGCTACTGCTTTTCTACACTTTCCCAATCCCTGTGTGGCAACTTCCTCACTACATCAAATTTGTTTAGGAATGAGAGCATTAGGCCAGCTTTGCTCATTGTGGGGACATGAAGGCAACTGTGCCTTTTCTAGCAGCAAAAAAGGGCTAAATCTTAAAGGATGGTCCAGCCCTTAGGACTTGATAACCATATCTGTAGAATAGCACAAAAACCTTATGGGCCTGCTGCATATCTTTGGGGTAATCTGTGTGATCTGTGCACAATTTTCTATTCTTCATCATTTTCATGGAAAAATCCTTCTTGCTTGAGACCATCTTGAAATCAGAGAGGCTGATACATATCTATCAACATATCCTGGGTAGCTGTCCAGGGTACATCTGAAACATTTCAAGGTCACATAGGGCCATTTTATAACCCTGTCTGACTTATTTTTAAAGCCTGGTGCCTTTGTGGCTCAGAAATCTTGCTGTTTATGCCCATGGAAAGGATGTGGCACAAAAGAGTTCACTCAGCCCTTTCTTTGCTCTGGGAGAAATCCTCAAGTGGGTTATGGGCTCAGGGACCCAGGAGAGTGTGCTACTATCCCTGCTCCCAGCAGCTAAGAAGCTGCCTCTTGGCCTCTCTACTGATTTGAATCACACCCTCTCTGCTTTTTCATTAGCTGATGTATCATAGTCTTACAGCTGTCTTCTCTCGATCTAAATTGCACACTAATACTGTACATTATTGATTAAATGAGTCCACAAATGTCTTTTTAATACTGTATGGGTTGATCAGTCTTCTCAGCTAATGTGCAGCACCTCCAGTGGGCTTTAAAACCTGGTGAAGCAGCTTTTAACCAGATCTTACTGGGAAAGAAAAAACTGCCTGGGATGCTGTGCTGGCATGCAGGCTGAAGGATGTGTTTTGGCAGTGGGGAATTAGTAATGATTTCACTTACTATGCTAAAAAGCTCCCTGTGTTCACAGAGTCTTATTTTGATAATCACAACTGCTGATCTTACTCTCTGCAACTAAAACAATACACAGGAGACTGTTATTATACACACCAGTGGCATGGCTGCACTGTAACAGTTGAGCTAGTTTAGCAACTAATTTGGCTTTTTGTGTGACATTTCTGGAGGAAAGGCTTCAAAGTTTTTTTTAGCCTTTTTTCAGCCTTTCAAAAATTTTATATACACAGGACTGGAATAACTACATTGCCCATGTTTGACATTTGATAGTAAAAATAGTAGTATTCTGTTTCAAGTGATTGCATTACATATACAGCATTCAGGAACGATTCTAGTGTCTACATCCACTACTTTAATATTGTAATTTTCCTTTTCTTTTCATTTCTTGAATTTAAGTTCCTCTTTATCACCCTTCACAATCCAATCTATAGGCGAATATTGCTCCTTTTATTACACAGTAGGAGAAGCATGTTTGTGGTTTTGGATAGGTGTCATGTATATCTGGTTTCATAGTATTATAGAAAATTAGGCTGGAAGAGCCTGGAGAGATCACCTAAATCCACACCATTCTATTTTAAACAGGGAGACAAAAAAATGAGGTTTTCTATGCACTTATTTGCTGGAATACTAACTTTACCTGCATTCTTAATGGAGGAGGTCTTGTGGGGGTATTTGTGCTTTCTGTGTATACTTCTCATGAGGGGCTTTCCCATATGGATGCAGTCAAAATCAACCCAAAATCAACCCAATCAACCCTCCTTTGTCATTATTCAGATGGACATCTGCATTAGTACCAGAAAACCTCTATGCAAATTGGCTAGTATGGGTACATTTATTCTGTGCAAAGTTTTGAAAGGCAGATAAGTGGTTTCAATTCTTAAATGGTAACTGTGCTGGGAAGTGGCAGCTGCCCAGTGAATGGTGGCTGAGCCTCTTGGTGTCCTTCTTTGGGACGCTGGACACAGCTTTGTGGTGTTTAGAAAAACAATGGAGAAATAAACAGTGAGAAAAAGAATCCTCAAGACAGAGCAGCAGGTCCAGATTAAATACAAAGATAGCAGCTAGACTGAAGAGATTGGGGAATGCCCAGCAGCAGGAATAATACTCTGAAGGTGGTTTGTTCCTGCCCTGACTCCTGGGTGATGGGCATCTCCAGAATCCATGCAAGTCTTAAAAGATGGAAAATTTTACTTACACCTCAGTAAAGTAGCTTCTCCCAGGGATTAAAACATTTAGCTCCTTGTCAGATCCTTTGAGCCATACATTAGCAATGAAAGAGTGATATTGCCACTATCATCCTGATGATTCAGCAAGGAGCAAAACATGATAGCCTTTCTAACAAGGCTGTTATTCAGATATATCACTCGGCCTCCCCACTCCAACTGCTTAGTGGTTCAGAGTGTTAATGCTCTGCATATTGTGCTTAATAGAATTTTAAATTATTTTGATTAAAGTGTCAAGGGATGAGGATTTAAGATTGATCAAAACTACTTGCTTGTGCTGTGGCAGTTGTTAACCAGCCACTTTCAGAACATTATTGCACAGGCTTGAGTGATGTAGCATTCAGACATGAGAAATATGAGGAAGTACTTCTAAGTTCATATTGGGGAACAAGAGGGCAAGGAGTATATATATTTCAGAAACACTGACTGACTTGGGGTCCCAGTCCTTCATTAATGGAAGATGATAGGACCTTTACCACTGCCTTCAATTTAATGTAATTCAGCCATGGATACACAATAGCACAATTCCAGTATGGGAAGCCTTCACTTATTTGAGCAGACATGGTAAGCTTTAAAATATGATTTGATAATGAATAAAATAAACAGTGGAGGCTTGTCTGGCTCTGAGGTCAGGTTTCTGGAAGTAGAGTCAGTCAGAACAAAGTTCTTGTTTCGAAGCTCACCTAGCTGGGGTCAGAGTGATGATTGTTTAATTACGACAACAAAGAAAGATTAGGTTGTTCCCATCACATAGTAGGTTTCAGCTGAAACAAAGTACTTCAGCATGTCTATAACCACTAGTATGCAAATAAATCCACTGAACCTAATGTAAGGAGAACATCTTGCAATTCTTAAATGCTAGGACATCCTCTGAGTGAAATCTTAGAGTACATGGTTCCCAAATCATTGTCTCAGCTCATGTGTTTGTTAATATTTTGTCCTGAATCAGAGTGCAGCGGCCCAGCTATGCCAAGAAACCATAATCTATTGCAGTCCTCTTCAAGGTGATGCAGTGTTCTTCTCAGCTTATAAAATAAAGAATAACACCCTATCCAGCTCTTGCTTAGCATTTCACTAAAAGATAATTGCTTAAAAATCTCAGTAGACTTTGCATCCACATCTGTAAATGACCATATGGTGCTTTATGGAAGACTATCCTGAGCCAGACAGGTTGGTATTGCCCCTGTCCCTTCAATAATGCAAAGCAGTCATAAACCCACCTTAAGTGGCTGTTTAAGTCAGGTTTACAGCCACTGAGTGACTGCACTGCTGAAGCCACCTCTTGCACTACCTGTAGGTTCTTCTGACAAGCACTTTATTGAAATGACAAGCTTGATGTGAAATAGTGCTGTCTTCTACCTGGTGAAACCTAAAGAATAATAATACATGAAGCTGCTACTGATTAGAATTTTTCCGATAGAAGCAAATGTTTTGATTGCAGTCCTGTTCAGCAATTAAGTGTGAGCTATAATTACAGTTAAAGACCATTCACCTAAAATGGTTTAGTGGTGGAGTCAGCAGTGCTAGGCTAAAGGTGGGACTTGATCTTAAAGGTCTCTTCCTATGTAAATAATTCTATGATTCAAGGATTCTGTGAAAATTGGATTAATTTAGCTCAAAGATAAGCAGACTATTTTCTGTTCACAAAATCTCAGAGTAAATCTCAAAGTAAAATGAGAGAAACAGCTGATGCCATGAAAATAGTTTAATAGTTTAAGCTAAAAAAATATAGAAGATCCAGAAGCTGAAAATAAAAACGTGTGGTAAAAGTCCATCTTGACAGCTCTTGATTTGTGTGAGTGGGCACATCTGTGCTCTGTTGCACAACACAGAGAGAGCAGGAAAAGAGCATTCAAAGTACAGTTGTGTTTTCCTATAGTCCCTTTCATAGCAGTTGCTCAAAGCATTCTTTCAGAGAAACAACAGATTCAAGTTGTATGTTGTATCAATCCACAAAAAAATGCCAACCTATTGATGCATACTGCAAAATCTCTGCTTATACACCCCCCTCCAGCCATTAAACAGAGTCTGGTGGGCTGAAGGCATCTGATGTATGAGTTTCATCCTGTATCCAGTGGGGACGTCCAGAACTGCAGCCATTTAACAGACAAATGAATATACAGAGCCATTAAAACATATTAAATACTCCTGCACGTGTTTAACTGCAAGTATATGACTAATCTTTTTGACTCCAGAGGCAGCAAGGCATACATCTTAAGCAGGTACTTAAGAATTTTGTTGAATGGAGCTCACAGAACATTAGCTCCTAGGCTGGAGTGTTTGCTGGTGTAATTGCCAAGGATTATGCTGCAGGGGGGCAGGAGAGCAGGGCTGCAGTCACAGGGTCCCTCCTTGTGCACCAAACTGCATTCACCACCTAGCAGGGTGTCCTCCAAGAGCTCTTTGGACCATGTACAGGCACCTGTAGGACAGACCCTAGAGAAAATATATGATGACTCCTGTCACTTGTCAAAATTGACCTTATGCTGGCAATGAGAAAAGCTTGTCAAAATGGAAATGAGCGAGAAAAAAAAAGAATTCAGATTTGGGGGAGCCTGGAGGTAGAAGCAACACTGAAGTTGATGGGCTGTACTTCACAGTTAGGAGCAACTTCCACCCCTGTGCAAAAGTCAGGGTGCAGCAAGCAGCAGGTCAGGGCTGAGCTGGCACTGTTGCTGCTGCCAGATCAATGCACACCTTGGGGCTGCTTCCATTGATTGGATTCAAACACCTTGTAAAACAAGGCAGATCTGCAAGGACTGGGTTGAGCCAGCAAAGGCATTGCCCATCCTTCATGGTCCTTGCATCCTGGCCTAACCAGGGAGCTAACGATGCAAAGGCAGAGCAAAGTTAGCTTTCTGGAGAAAAGTTACACCATAATTTAACAGAGTAACCTTTACTCAGTGAGGAAAAGGATTTTTCATAGAGACAAAAGGCAAGGAATTGGATCTCATTGGGAAACTTTCCATTCCTTTTACCTCTGTCTCCATTTAAATGAAATAGGGAGGCCCATTTTCAGCCAACAAAATTAGCTAAAAGCTACTCACATAAAGACAGAGAATTCACTGAAATCAAATCCATATATTATCTCACAGGAACAGTTATCCAGAGTTAATTTCCAGGTTAATAGGCTATTATTGCCATTTTCAAATAAAGCAATTAAAAGTAATATTCTTATATTACTGATAAGGAGGATCACACTGCATTGGATTGTCAGCTTATTTTGTTCAATGTTCTTCATCAAAAAGTATCTAGTAGAAATTACTCTAGGCCAAAGTGGAACAACACTGCCTAGAGGGAAAAAAATAACTCCTGGAAGTAAAAGGCAGATTTTTTAAAATTAAATTTTGAAGCAATGAACTTTATTCCTTAACTTGTGAGATGTGTAGAAAGTATTTTCTGTCTAAATGTTATTTTATCAGTTTTTCTGAACTGAAAAGCAGAGGTAAAACAAGATGATAATTATGTATCAGATATGTTTTCCTGTGGATGTTGAATGCTTTCTATGGAGCATGTGTAATATGTTAAACCATAACGTCTTCCACAAAAGCATTTTGTGGAAACTCCCAGAATATTCCCAGTTCTTTTCTGCAGGAAGACCTGAACCACATAGGCAAAAATCTGCTCAAGGAGAAGAAATATAATTTTTCATGAGGAATTATCATACATGTGAATGAGAAAACATTACTTTCCCCTTCTAAAATGGCATGACTGTAAGGTATGTCCTGGTCCAATTAGAAACTGTCTTTTTTGGATTATCATCATGTCAGCCTGCACTTGTGAAACCAATTTTGATGGATCTGGGGCAAATTTAGAATCAAAGGAGAGAGCTAACCTTAGAATTTAAAAGGAGACATTTGTTTTTCACAGAGGGCATTTTTTTGTCTGTTTGAAGAAGACAAAGTGCTAAGCAAAGCCCCCATATTCATGCTGATTTGGTGGATGAATGCCTGGGTAGTTTGCAATGGCAAAACAACCCCATTCAGCTACTTTGAGGGTTTTACTGGATAGAGCAATGCAAAGTTTCTGACTTGACATTCTTTCTGCCTGATGAAGCCTCCAAGTTTGCTATCTCTCTAGGATGACTGGTCTAGCATAAGAGCTTATAGTTGTCACTGTCCTGGAAAAGTTTTGCTGAACAGGATGAGTTGATTTCGACTGCAGTTGGTCATCAGTCACGGGCCACGCAGGGAATCCTGACCTGGGAATGCGCCTCGTGGTGATGAGAACCTGATGTTTCTGTGTCTTCATGGATCTACAGCACAGATTTGGAGTACAGCAAGAGGGAGTCAGTTCCTGACATTCCTCCTCACAGGCCTCCAGACAGCCTTTGGATTTATGGGACATATTGCTTCAACATCCCCCATGTCAGTAAACCTTTTCATCCCTGAGAAAACACCTGCGGTTTGTGTTTAATCCTTAAGACCTGTGAAAGTTCTGACACGTGCCTAAATAATGCTTCACTTTGAAAGGTATAAAAAATGACCTTGCAGCGCAGCCTTCCCAGTCACTGGCATGCATTCACCAAGTGGGGCAACATAAATAAGAAAGTGGCAAAGGTCTCTGTTGATTTCAGTCCTTCTAGAACATGAAATTCTTGATAAAATGAATCCTCTGGGATCCGATTCAAAGACTCAGATGTGAAATGCACCTGTCTTTTGAGAATTCTGAGTCCAGCCCAGGCCAAATGAAATTAATTGGAAAGCCAGACTAAGAGCTGCTGATTTAAAGCACATGCTGTGTTGCTCAGTGGTTTGGGGGAGGGACATAAGAGAGGGAACCTCTGAGTCCCAGGGAAGCTGTGTTTGAAGGGCACAGGATACTTTGGGTTGGTGCTGTCCACAAGTAGTGACATTCCTTCATCCCCAAAGGTCAGCTCAAGGTCTGTGCTCTCCTCAGCTCTCATATCAAACTTGCTTTCACAGTGTAAATTGAAGGTTTGCCTTCAGACAGGGCTTTGTGAGAAGGACAGGAAGGTGCTGAGAAGGATGTAAGCTGTCTTCTGCTCCACACAGACCTTCAAGAGCACGTGAGAAACACAAAGTAATGCTTCTCACTGTCAGCAACTGACACTTTGCCTTTCAGATTGAAGTTTTTAATTAAAATGGGAATTTCTGGACTGAATATTGGTAGCCACAGGACTGCTGAAATGTGACATCATTTATGACTCCAGCAGTAAGGAGTTCACTGTCCATGATCATAAAGCAGATTCCAGTCTTGATTTGATATCGATTTAACAGTCAGCATAAGTTTGCCCTTTAATATTAAACAAAATATGTCAGACCAAAGCATTAACAATATTCTTCCTCAGGGTTTCTCCATGGATATTACCTCCAGCTCTCCCAAGCAGAGATGTCTGGCAGAGAGCAAGCTTCAGAGCTCTGTCCTGTAACACCACTTTTCTGGAGCAGTGGTTCCTGCTGTCCTGCACTGCCTCTGCACAGTGTCATTCCCTCACCACTCTTTTTCTCCCCAACACAGACTAAAGCCATTTCTGCTACAAATCTTCTGTTACAGTAATTGCCAAAGGCTGACAAATCCAGAGTTCATTTCTTTCTGCAAACACTCTGTGGCTCTGTGCTCAGCCCTTCCTTCCCAGCCATCCCTGTTCTAATGGCTTCAGTCTATTCTTGCAAGTCTCATTTATTTTCTGGCTTCTTTTTGACACGAGTGATACAATATGTGGCCTCTGTCATGTGTCCTGATTTGTCTGTCTCCTGCCCCCATGTTTCTGATATTCATTAAGGTGATATTCACTTTTCCAGCTCTGCTTTGCCCCTTAGTGAGGTACACTCAGACACTCACATCAATGTCATTTTAAATTGAATTTTCTTATTGCCATATCTGAATTTAATCTCCAGTATATTCCTTCTCGGTTTTAGCTGTAATTCTTCTACCATCCTTTGTCCATTTGTTTAAAAAAGTAACCAAAATAATGCAGTAATTTTTGAGTTCTGAGATATCAGGAGGAACCTGGTTTATTTGGAAAAAAAAGTCAATCCCATGAGAATTCCAGAATTATACTTTAATAAACAGCTGTCCTGATATCAAGTGACATCAGTTTTGACAACTTACTGCCATTGTGAGCTAAAATATCCTGATAGCAGTATGGAAGTTTTTCTCTCAATACCCCCTCCAAGCCAAAATCCTTACTTAGCATTAAAGATAGAGGCAACACTGATCTGAGCTTGAAGAGCCCCTTTCTGTACTCTTCTCTGAGAGACTGTTTTGGGAGAGCTGAGGAGGAAAGGGTCATTTCTTTTACTTGTAAGGATGTGGCAGTTGGTAAAATTTGTATTCATCCTGTATTGTGCAGCTGTTGGGATGGGAAGACTCATGGGATATGTGATACACTTTGAATGTTTTTAATTTTAATTTTTCATTAGATATCAGGGCTGCTGAAAATACAAGATAATATTATGGTAGATCTATAATATAAATGGAAGTAAACAGATGCATTAACAACCTGCTTGCATACTTAAACGTATCTTGCCCTTGCATATGTCTGTCCTTGCTACCATTTCCTTCTGTTTACCAAAGTGAACTGGGATTAATTTGATCTGACATTTTAAATCTGGGTTGGTCAGTAATGCTGACTTTCTGAACACAAAAAGTATTTTTCTCTGTATCAGCATGCAGAAGCTTATGGATGATAGATGTGTAAACTCCATTTTGGTCCTCTGTTTATTCTCCTTATGAAGTCATAGGTGGAAGCAGCTGTTTTGTGATATTTTCCTGCCACTTGTATAACAGATCTTGGAAGTGAAGCTGATATTAAATAAAAACTCTGTGAAAATTGGATTGATTTTTACTGCTCATGGAGGAAATCATGGAAGTGGAAAAGACACAATATGATCAGAGACAGACAGGAACTACTGATTTGTAAAATTATTTCTACATTAATTCCCTTTCTGTTAAGACTATGGAAAAATCCTTTGGTGATTGTAGTACAGGGGTTTCAGCCCTAGAAGTCAGTGTTTGCTGCCTGTGGCTTAAGACCTTTGCCCCCTCACCACTTTTGGTGGCATTTCCTCATGCACTTGTTCATGGCACTTGCTCACGTCCAGTACACAGTCCCTGCTGTCGAGCCTGGATGCCAAGAAAGTCAAAATTCACTCACACATTTCCACCCAGACAAAGTTTAAATCCAGTTAGATGAACCAGGCTTCTCATTTTAGACCCTGATGCTCTGAAGTGATACCTAACCCCCACCCCCTGCAAGAAAATCAGGCATCATTTGATTGTTCCACATCAACTATGTATTCCCCAACTGGTGAAGAAGTTTAATTTTACCCTCTGATTACCCAAAAGTAATCTGCCCAAAAGCACCGATATTTCCATCGTCATGGACTGATGACAGCCTGTGATTTACATGCAGCAATGTGGTTCTGAGGGGTCTCAGAACCATCTGAATATAAAGGTTTAATGACTGGATTATATATTCTGTCTTCATGATAGAAAATAAGACAACTGACTTGGCTTTCAGGCAGATTACATAAGCCCAAGTTAAGTGGTAGAATAAAAATGACTGATATTCCTTCTTGACTTAAATACAGCACTAAGTAGTATGCCCTTGAATTCTGCATAAAGCAATTTCCTCCTCTTTGGTAACAGCTAGGGGGCATTCCAAATGCAAATAGAGTCAGCTTTGCATTTTTAATATTTCTTATATACATAATTCACTGCCTCAGTTTAGAAACGTTATTGCTACCTCTTCTGTGCATTTCAATTATTTTGCACCTCTGAACTTTCCTATTAACTTTAATGTCAGCTCTTAAAGTGTATTTTGTACAGGAGAGCTTGTGCTCATGTCTCTTGAAATTCACAGATTGCACAAATGCTCATCCAGGCACAAATACACTGCACAGTTTAACCTGTGTCATTTCACTGGGGTGTGTGGGGCATCACTAACTGCACACAGGGTTATGCCAAAGCCCTGAAAATCAATAGGTAGAAATGGGAGCAAAGCAAGAGCAATCAGTATTAGAATATCACATTTGTGTGCAGTTCACTCTTCATACATAACCCACAGGCATAATGAGGATTCCAGCTGATCAATAAGAAACATTTTTTTAAAGTAGCTTTCAAAATAGTAGAAATTCTGGATGGAAGATTATGACCACAATGGAAGGAAATTCATCCCCTTGCTAATGTGAAATTAATTAATGCATTCCATAAAACCAGAGACTGTGAGACGATTCTGAGCAAGATTTACTTCATTTCATTTTTCAGAAGAGAGAGGCAGTTGTGGCCATCTCCTGTGACCATGAACCTTTCTGAGAATTTTTTTCACTTGGAGGAATGGAGGTGAAGATTCACAGCATCTTGTTTGGCTCTTCAAACTTCTGCAGTTACGGGCTGACATTGTCAAGTGCTTGCAACCACAGATCCCAGGGAGGGGACTGGCTGATGGCTTTGCTCATCTCTGCTGATAATGTCTGTGGGGCATAGATCTGTCTCTTACTCACTCCATGCAGGAAATGGTGCCAGAAATATCCTTTCTATTGGTCCCACTCCTCTTGCACCCCATCAGAGCAGGAAGGCAGGGATCCAGCTGTGCTCCTTTTTTTGAAGAAATACCTTTTCTGTATGACAGTCTGAGATGGAGAGTGAATGGAGTCATCTCATCTAGTGCCCCACCCCTACCAGACCAATGTGGTTGCACAGCAGAATACATGGCAATATGCATCAAGTGTTTCCCTGGGAGCCTCTCTTAAGGGTGACAAAACTGAAGCTGGACTGAATCAATTACAGTGTTTTGAGTGCTGACACCTGCACAGTCAGCATGGATTATAAACTGTGCTTCCTATCTAAAAAAGACTATAAACAAAAGATATGGCCAAAATCTCTCTTGGTTTGACTCTACTGACTGTTTCTCAGAATAACTGAAAATCAAGCCTGCTGCCTCCTGCATTGCAATTAAAATAGATGCCCTGCCTCTAATTTCCCATCAATTTACAACAGTGTAAGCCCAATGGTATGGTGGAAAATCCACCCCCAGTGTGCACAGATTTCGTGTACTTTACAAGGCTGCTGTAGCTCTGCAAAGCCAATGCAGAGGCTGTGCCAGGGCTGTCAGTCACAGGCATGCTGGCAAAAGCCTGAAAGAGTTTCCTGGCAGCAGATGAGTGCCATGTTCCAAAGATGATGACTGCTCTTACTGAAAAGGAGACTGCCTCTGGGCTGAATGTGCCCTGGCAGTCATCAGCTTTGACCCCACTCCTGGAACTTTTCCACTAAATAGGTGGTGGGGTCAGTCTTCCATTTGATTTCTCTCCTCTCGTTTGAAGTAGTTACTAATGAAGAAATAGTGGGAAACAAAATGAGTTCAGGGTTTATGCTAATGTTACTGTGGCACTGTGAGGGAGGAAAAACTGACTTGCAGACTGGACAGCCATGAGGAATCAAATGATGAAAGATGATGATGAAAGATGATGATGAAATCAATGCTCTGGAAAGCTGATCTAGCAGACACCAGAAGTTAGGACATAAATGAAAATGCATTGTGTGTCATCAGTGCACATGGCTCCCAGCAGAGCTCGCTGCAGCTAGTGGGAAACTGCAGCTGGAGAATGCAAACAGCTCAGGGTGCAGTGGGGGAATCCACCTGAGAAGCAGCCAAGGTTGTTCATGTTCCCATCCTTCCACAGTGAATTACTGCCCTTGAAGTGGGCTGTTGTCACTGGCTCTGAACCACCCTGGGTCCATCTCCAGGTAAGTGAAACACGTTCATTTTGGTCACTCCAAGGACCCCTGTCATCTGAGTGTGCCTGCAGTTATCTTATCTACCCTGTTTGATGCAACAGGCAGGGCAGCTAACTTGGGAACTGTAGCAGCTGCTGCTAACAAATACCCGACTTGAGCCTAATGTTTTGGTTTGCTGGAGAAACCAAATGAAGAATTCAATTTGGATTGAATCAGCGGTTCCTGTTATTACTTTAAATGGCAAAATAAATATCCTACTTCAACCTCTGCCCTAATATAATAGATTCATTTAACACAAAATGGCCAACCTTAGATGCAAAAAGAACAAGTTAACAAAACTGAAGTAGTTTGTTTTGTGGCCCTTGTAAGAGGAAGACTTGGGCTCTATTCATGCTGACTACCCAGTAGCCTAGTGGTTAGAACACATCTAAAATGGGGAATTTGGATTCAGATCTGCTTCTCTCCCTGAAGGCAGTCACAGAGCTGTGCTCGAGGAAAGCTTCACCACCTGCAGTGCTAAGGCATGGAGATAAAAGTCTGTCTGCACTTGGGGCTACAGGGGGTTTGTGATGGGTGTCTTTAGTTGATGCTGCTCTCTTTGAGTAAATTGTTGAAAACAGGGTCCTTGTCTTTCACCTTTAGGTGAATATGTTACCTGTAAACCCAGGGAGTTGTTTGCTAATATATTTGGAGGGGCATCTTTCAATATATGCGCTATATAAGAACAAAATTTCTCAGCTAAAGATTCACATGGACAAATTGCTCGTCTTCCTTATTGGAATTGGTTAAAAAACTTCATTTGTCTTTGCAAGACTTTTGAGGATATGTACACAATGCAAACTTTGGTGTAAGTACCAGTGCAATTTTATTGAGTGAGTTTTTAGATTTTATTTAGTGAGTTCTTTGGTAAAGTTGCTTGTAACACAGCATGTGTCTTATTGTACCAGTGGCCACTGCACTGAGCCACAGAAAAGTCTGTATTTGGGCAGCTGTTAAGACCCCTCTTCCCATATTTCCTCAATTTCCTTTGCTCTAGGAAAAGTTGGAATTCTTCATAAAAGTGACCTCCTCAGGCACCACCTCTCCTCTTATTCCTGTCTTGATTCAGCTGTCATTCATTACATTAAAGGTTATTTTTTTAATGAAGCACTGTGGGTAGGGAGAAATAACTTTTACCTTCTGTTCTAATTGATGAATGATGTGTTAACTAATCAGAAAGCTTTTCTATAGGCACCATTAAAGCAACAGATGTATGTGGCTCAGGAGAGATTTGTTGAACAGCTTCAACCTTTAAGTGCAGAGGATAAATGGGTGGTGACATCATTATACCTTGACAAATAGAAATTATATCATTCTCTTTTTTTCATTACTGATCGTTGATTTATTTCTATGGTTTTCATTTTGATGAGATCCATTCAGTGTCTCTACAGTTAAAACCTTTGAAAATTGCAATATGCAACTAAAGTGATTGTAATAATTTGCACGTGATCTTCAGCATGTTAACTTTTGAGGTTTTCTCAAAAGTTACTTCTAATAGAACAATAGTATGATGTGGAATATGATAGGACAAAAATGAAACGTTTGAAATTGATCCTTGGGTTCGTTTTTGAGCTAGCCACAAAAACAGCACATAGGGCGTCAGAGCACATTTGATGTGGTTATAAAGCACCTACATTGGTTGCTGGAGGATTTTATTTTTGCAGTGAACTCGAAGCCTTAGAAGATAGACAGTTGTTCTGCACAGCAATTCTGTGCCATAATAAACAAGCAAATGTTCCCCTCTCACTCACCTCTCCCCAGTATATTTTGAGCTCTTACCTTGTTTGATTGCATTTCTCATACAGTCACTGAGATGGATCAGAATTTCTCTGAAAATTTCGGTTATTACTGAAGATTGCATTTTTCCACTTTTACTGCAGCTTACAAATCAGAAACTAAAAATAAAGTGTGCATCTGTTTGGATAATCTATTTCTCCAGAACAGATTAAAATGACAGGATAAATCTTGGATGTACTTGGAAGAGCTTTGAATGAATTACAACAAGAGATTAAAACAAGGTGAGTTTTGCTTGGCTAGAACCTCAATGAGGGAATTAAACTGATGCTGTGTCAGGGCAAAGTTTGCAAGATAAAATAGGGGTCCTTAGTGTCTACTACAGAAGTACAAACAGCAGATTAAAACTGACATTTCTGCCAGAAGACCTTTATGTACACTGGGGGAAAAAAGAGATCAAGGTTAGTTAGAAAAGAAAGTCGGGAAGACTAAATTAATATATGGAAGTTCTCCTGGGTGTGAGTGGGATTTCCCTGTCCACGGCCACAGCTTGGAAAGCAAGGATTTGTACCTGTTCTTGTACCCTGGAGTAGGGGTAGGCAGCACAAGGATAAGATGTGCTGGCAAGTTCTCTGCTTCTTCAGATTCCAGGCAGGAGTTCTGAGGCTGAAACTTTCCTTAAGTTTCAATAATTAAAAATTAAAAAATAATAATAATTAAAATAATAATAATAATAATAATAAAAATAATAATAATTAAAAAAAAAGACTCTGAATGTGTTGGCTGATCCTCAGAAAAGCTGATGAGCTAATCCCAGCATGCAATCCATATTGAAGGGATTCATGGTCCAGAGCATGGAAAGAGCTTGTGGCTGCCTCTGCTAATGATGCTACCTGCATCACTGCCATTCTGACCAGGAGTGGTAACAGGAAAGTAACAGTGCAGTACTCCTGTTCTGGGCTGGCTTTACTGAAATTTAATTAAATAAGTCCCTATTTATGGTTTTAGGGGTCAAATCTTAGTGTTCTGCTTGCTGTCAGCCAGCTGCCTTTAAAATGGTAAATTATCCAAAGTGCGAGAAAGGAATGAAGATGCAATTTAATGCAAATATAGAAAGTTTAAGTTCTGTGGCTAAACTACAACTAAATCCATTTTGGAAAAATCTGTGCTTAGCTTCACAGGAAGGAATGCATTTGCTTCAGTAACAGCAATGAAAAAAATATTGATGTTTTTACAAGAGAACTGGGAACAGATGATCTTTCAAGTCCCTTCTGGCCTTAAATCTGTGAATCTAGGAAATGATGCCTCATTTCACACCCTAAGTCATTAAAAATGCACTTTAATTATTGAAGTAATCACATTTCTTGGCATTGTGGCTACTACCTGCTAAGATGATATACCAGATGATCAGCATTTTACTGAAATTAGTGAAAAGAACAGTGTTCTTTACCAGAAGTCTTCTTTTGTATTGTTTTCACAAGCTCGCAGGAACTCTAAACCATTCAGTGTTATATATTATTAAAAGATAAACTTTTCAAAGTAGGTCTTTGCGTGACTCCCCCGTAAGAACAAGGAATATGTGAAGCTGTCACAAACAGGGAGATATAACTCATGAGAATATAGGAATAAGTCATACACAAAGAATGTTGGGGGTTGGGACAGGGGCAAGAGAGGTGTTAAGCATTAGCTTGTACTTTTAAATAATCTTAGACACATTTCAAAGTACTTCTCAATTGTTTTTTCAGTACTGGAATCATTCCCATCATACAATTTTCTAACTGGAGTTCACATCCTTACCCTCCACCCGATGAGGAGACCTTGGGGCACAGCTGGATTTCAAACAAGGTTGTTTCCTAACCCTAAGGCACTCTCCTGGGTCAGAGTGCTCTTTTCTATTACATCCTTTTATGGTTTTCTGGGGAACACAGAAAGATGCTCTAAAAACCTCAGTAACATCTTACAAAGTTACTGCTCAATCCCTATGTGCTATAAATGTGTCTTTGCAACAGAAAACACGGGCAGGTTTGTTTCTTTCAGTACCTGTCCAAGGGAGAGGGACCAATTTAACTTGAATTTCTTGGTGGTGCTGTAAAACATGACCAATTAAGCACATCCAGTGAGCCTCCCTGTGAGCTCCAGTGTTGGTACTGCAAACTAGCATTTACCTTCCTATTCATGGGGCTGTGCTGGCACAAAGCTCCATTTCACATGGGCATTTCTGGGTAAATAATAAGCTAACCAGAGAGGATGAATAAAGGAAGAAAGTAATTTTTCATACTGAATGAGTACAAGGTAGGACTGAAGTAAATGAAACAATTTGCTTCAGAAAGTGAGTGCAGTAAAAACTTCTGGTTTTGATGAGCTGTCTCTCCAAAGAACTGGATATGCTTTAACAGTATCATTTCTGATTTATCTGCTGTTGCCAGATAAATTTTCTTCTGGGGGAAGAGCAGAATTCTCTTTATTTAATGTACCATGTCTGGAATGTGGACTAGATTCAGCTACATGTCGCTTATAATTATTTATGTAACTTATTAATCACTGGGCTGTCATTCAGCTGTTTATAAAACACAAAAGAACACTTGGAGCCTGAAAAATTACATTTTTCCTCCCCTGCACCTCCCCAAAGGCCTCTTTGCACTTCTGAGGAGACCTCCATTTAAATAAAAATCTCTTGCCCAGTCTAAGAAGGAGCTCTGTAATGGCAATTTAAAGAACAGGCTTCTACTTTATGCTTGGGAACAGAAAGATTCACTTTAAAGTGCTGTAAAACTTTCTTTTCAACTTTTCTGACCAATGTCCTTGGGCCTTTGTTTAGTTTATTTTCTCAAATAGGTCATGGAAAGGGTCTCCTTGCTTGCTCAACAACCTGTTTTCCTTATACTCAGCACTTGGAAAACAGCAGCATCTCTCAGACTGCTACCTCTGTATCATGCCTGCTTGAAACTGGGCAATGCATAGAAAAGCTGAGGTGCTCAAACACAGCCTTGCTCACACCTACTCACACATCTCATTTCCCTCTGTGAAGAGTGAGTCTGTGTGGCTCTGTGCAGCTCCCTCCTGAGCTCCTGTGCAGGATAGCTCACAGCCTGTCTTTCAGGGGAAGGTTCTGTGCCAGTTCAGAGACCAGCATCCGGCCTTGTAAATGATGCACAGAAGAGCAATGATTCCATTCAGCTGAATTACATTTAAAATTTGATTATGAATGGCATCTTTGAGGCAGGCTATTCATCATTCCATGTCCTATGTGGGTCTCAATGTCTTGAAGCTTCATAAAGGCAATTCATTAAATAGCCTTTGCCAGACCAAGAGGTGACTCAGCGGGCTGGTGAAAAACAGTGGCTGACACCCCACTGCTGGCCATGGCATTCCTGCATTATTGTCTAGGGCTGCAGCATATTGGCAGGGTGCTTGTCCTTTTGGTGCCTCAGTTCAGTCAGTGGTGTAATGGCCATACCAGGATTTACCTGCCTTCTCACCCATTTGCTGGCCTGACTAGCAACATGTTTTCAATTTTTGCATGAAAGGCTCCACATTAATCCATGCCACAATTTGCTTTGTTTGCTTTCACCACTAAAATTACTTGTTTCCCCCAAAGATCTGCCATCTGTCACTATTCACCTTTTACATTTTTATGCTCCACAGTTGAGCAAACACCAACGCCTGAATAACTCTATTTCCCATTATCAGTCCTTGGAAGTGCCCCAAGGTCAAGGCAGTTGTGATGTCCTGCCCCTGGCTGGATTCCCTGAGACCTCAGGGCTCACCCCGTAGCCTTGCCCTCTCTGCAGCCACTAAAAATGCCCCGTGTCTCTTTCTTAGCAGGGGTTTCCCAGTCTTTTAAAACCAAAAAGAAATCAGTCCTGTCTGGACTAATGGTAATCCTGCCATAATCTGGCAGATGTAACATAGAATTGTAGGAGGGAGAGGCAGAGAGATGAGACATTGTCTGGGTGGATGTGGGCAGCTGATGGGGACAGCTCTCTGCTCTCTACATGGGTAATGATATCGTGATATCGTTGGGTATCTTTGTCTGCACTTGACAAAGGAAAGGGGCAGGCCCTGGGTGACAGCTGGGAAGTGCAGCTGTGAGCCACAAGCCAGTGTCTGAGTAGCCAGTTGCAAAAGATTTTTGTGTTTTCATAATCCTTGTGAGTAATATCCTGTCAAAGTCTTCATCAAAAGTTATTAGTCCCTCCATAAACTGGTACTTCAATATGTAAACTTGCCTTGTAATTAATTTTATGAGCTATGCCCCTGGCACCATAGAGCTCTTATTTCATTTTAGGAGCATAATTGATTAGGCTTCCTGTTGCTGTGATGTAGACCAAGGATGTTGCCACCAAACGAGGAGTAATTTGTGACAGCTCATTTATGAGGAGATATCTACTGTTTGCCAGCACTGAGCATACACACAAAGCAAAGCAAAATATTTTGTATTGCTACTGCTGTGCACCGCTTGAAGTTAAAAAAGCGAAAGGAAAAACAAAGAGACCATAATTATGCAGCCAAATTAATATGGTTAATTATTATATATTAGCACAGCGTCTTTTATTCTTCACTGCAAAGGTTTTTGTTCTCTGCTGTATTCCTTTGAAGATATTTGTCTCAATAGAGCATCAGATGACATTCCTGTCTGGGCAACTAGATTTTGCATTGCTAAAATTTCCTTTTGTTTCAATTGTATCAGATGCTTTTCTCTACTTCCAACAACTGTTATGGCAAAATAAAGTCTCTCACTCTGATACACCTTTTAGCAATTGCAGAGTCCATCTTAATGCCAATGGTTTGCATTTTCCTTTCTTTTCTCTCCCTGTTTAATATTTGAGCGAATGTTATCTGAGAGAAATATGTTGGACACTCAGGCTGTGTTAGCCTAATTTATGGCCAGCATAAAAGAAGCAATATTTCCTGTGGGTAAGGTCAAAAGGGCTTTGTTTTCTATTAATTAAAAATAGGCTCATATCAGACAATGCATGTAAGTAATAAAGACATAATGCTTATTTGTGTGTCCATAAAGGAGTAGGTTACTCATGACCACCAGTCATAGCTGCAGTCTCTCCCTGACACTGACAACTGACCAAAAAAAGGAAAATGTATCATTTTATCCTTTCTGTGCCTTGCTTATACGAGCTAGAGAAGTGAGCTGAATGTCTGAGAAGCAAGTCCTAGATTGCTGCAGCCCATTAAAGCCTGTAAGCACAAGGCTGAAACTAAAAGTGTCTGGTGCTTGCTGCATCTCCCAGGGAAACTATGTGTGGCTAAATTCAACCGGAGCTCTGTCTTAAATTAAAAAAACCCAAAAAACCACAAAATCTCAGAAACCGTATGTTTAAAAAATGAAACTAAGAGAATTTCAGAGGGAGAGTCAGAAGAAATGAGAAATGCTACCCTCCAGAACTGAAACAGAATGATAAATTACTTTTGCCTTTCTGAAGCCAAGCTAGAAAACCTCTGCTCACCTCTATTATCTACTTCTGGTCTCTGAAGATGCATTACCATATTAATTCATTGCGTTATACAATTTGAGCAACTAAATGAGTTCACCTCATGCCCTGTTAATAGAATTTTCTTCTAATGCTAACTTTAAGTGATACATTTTAGGGGATACTTGAATTAGAATGCATCACAGAAATTTATTTAGACTCAATTTTGTTTACAAATTATGACTTAACCCTTCTTGATAAACCAAGTGTAGAAAATCCCCAGCCTCTCTGTGGACAAAATATCTCTCGGCATTGGAAGTCCTACAATCTCCTAAGTAATGTGAGGTTTTACTGGGCCTCAGGAGAGGCAGAAGGACTGTTTGTGTGAAAAGACAACCAGCACATCACAAAGAAAATGGTATGCATGGTGAAATGGGATAGGTACATATGCAGCCCATCAGAATGGGTGGAAAGGTGCTGTGACGTACGTGTGGTCAATGGGCTGCATCACAAGGGGGCTCACCAGCCTGCCGTGCAAAACATCAGGAACTGTTTTCCAAGCACTGAGAGTGTGGAAAAGAGGATCAAAAATGGGTAAACCCAATTTTGACAACATGGTTCCTGTCAGGAGAGGAATTTTATGTCCTGTGGCCATGGTACCAACAGGAATCCTCCATCCAGGCACAGGCTACATTTTTTTTCTACATGCATATGTATTTCTGTGTACATGTAAATGAACACAAAAAATGTGGTCTGTGGCCTCATTACTTTCTTTGTTCCTTTCCATTACCCAAGAGACTGAGGAACTCGTATTTCATGGAATTGCCCCAGGATTTATGACAAGCCTACCAACTGCAAACATGTCCCTACATCACACACACAAAGGTTTCAAGGAGTAGGAACCGTCATTGGAAGCTCTTCCTACAGCTGGTACCCAGTTCTGCTTCTTCTCATTCCTGGGTTTCCTGTTGGTCAGTGCCTTCAGCTGCTCAGGAACATTTCTGTGCATACTGAAAAATTCTTGTATACTCCAGTTTTAGCAGACGTGAACGCTTTTCAAAATGACCTTTGTGCAGCTCCCCTCTATTCACTGGGGTTTCATTCAGCAAAGCCTTGAGTAGCTCAAGTATATGTACTTTTTTGTTTTTCTGAAACACAGAATGGATGCAATTCCATGGAGTAAGTTCCCTTTTCAGTCATCTGTGGGAGGAACACAGACAGTACTGTGCAATTTAGGTATCTAAATTTTAAACACATATATTTTGCAAAAAAACTGAAAATCACTCATTCAGTGTAATGATTATCAAGAAATTCTGACTATTAGAAATAAAAAAACCAATTTCACTTTGTGGGCACAAGAGAACTCCAGGTTTGCATTCAGCAGAACTAGTCTCAAGTGTAAGGTTTTTAGGCCTGATGAATACATCTGGAATTATGCTTTTTTCCATGAACTATGGAAATTCCAATATTATGGACAGAATAATCACCTTGTTTCAAAAACCCAGGAATAGTTGCTACTAATGAAATTGTTCTGCTTCAGATTCTTAAAATATAAGAGCAAGATCAACCTAGCATCTTTGGTTGGCTTTCACGGTTGTTTACCCCTCTTGGAGCTTTGGTTTTCTTAATTTTAAAAATCAAGTATTAGCTATTTGCAGTGACTGATAGAAATAACATTAACTTACTGCCAACTGGAAATCAATTCCTATTTGACCTTCTGATATGAATTAACCACCTTTACACTTTAAAGAGAATTTCATCCCACCTTTGTAGCATTGACAAAAATTAGTAAATAGAAAGTGTCTTCATTTGATATTTTCCACTGTAAGTACACGATCAACCAAGTCTTATGTTCAGTGTTTTTAATTTAATGGGTTTATCCCTGTGCTAGATATGGTTTTCATTTAAACTGACCTTGCTTTATTTGAATTATTGCTCAGATTTGCCCAAGTACAAATGACCTAATCTTCCAAAATACATTTTCTGATCGACATAAGCAAACAGTCTGAAGAAGCAATTATGTAAAAGAAATGCTTTTAGGCAACAAATGGGTCTATAAATAAACAAGTACTTCCTAATCACAAGCTAAACTTCTGTCATTTTTCCATTTTTAATAAAAAAATAGTTGAACTCAATGAATTTTAATGTTCCTGGAAGTGAGGGACCAAGATTTTTTTGCAAAACTGAGTAGTGCAAAATTAAAACCTGCACTACCTTTTTGCTAAAGTTCAGCCAGCATAGCTGCATCTGACCACTACCACCTTTGACTTCCCAGGTCAAATCAGCAAGAAATCATATAGAAAAAAAAAATCCATTTTTATATTTGCAGTGTGTAGGAGGGAATGGGATGTTTTTACAAGTCATACTTTTTTTCCCCCCCTGCCAAAGTGAAAGGCAGGGCAAAAATACACCACCCTACATAACTTTGTCCCTTTTCTATGTTTTTCCATTGCCAGTGCCCTGGGATCTCACTACTTATTTGGATCTATGCAGCCTAAATAAAGGAAGCGTATTGGGAATATTTGTTGAAAAACGTTTCTGAAGGGGAAATTTCATCTAGTCTCGAAATTTGGGGAAAAAGTGATTATTAATGGTTGGAGAGGTATTATTAGGACATGTACCATAGTTGTGTCAATGGGCATGAGAAGAAAAGTGATAGCTGAAGCTTAGTACTGGAGGGATCAGTGTAGACAAATGATTTTCTCACAGTGAATAAATCAAGAGTTCTCAACCAAAGATGATGGATAGTTACACAGATATACATTGGTACGAGCAGAGGCTCAAGTCTAGGAAAAATAAGGTGGATGAAAAGGCAGAAGTCACTTGACATGAGGAGAAATTATACTGCCAAAGCAGGAGAGGAAGAGCAGCACAATAGATATGAAAGCTGGTTAGAGATATCCATCTGTGGAAAGAAGACAAAGAGAGGAATTGATGGGGACTGTATGATGTCAGACAGATGACAGGGAAAGAAAAGATCTTTTAAAAACCCCAAAGAAATTCAGGAAGATGGAAACTCAGAAATGCTAAAGCTGAGCATGAACCCAAACTCCACATACCGACACCATCCAAAGCCTGTGCCTGCTTTTCTCTGGTTTATTTGCAGAAACATGGGTTGGGCTGTAACTCAGGCAGGCAAGGGTCCCCCAGCTGTGAGCGACAAGCACTGGAAACCTGTGGAAAAACAGTTTGGCTAGGGAAGAGAGGTGTCTGTGCATCCATGTGTGAGGTTTAAGAGAAGTTCTTGTAGTCCCAAGGAGAAATAATAAACTGCTAAAAAAAATGAAAGAAATCAGATATTGTCCCTGTGCTGCTCAGAAGTATCGTGCAGGGGTGAAACAGGTTTGTATTCACTTTTTAGTGTTAAGGTCACTTCTTTGGATGAAGAGAAATCAAAACTAAAAAGGTGAAGTTCTGCAAAAATCAGTCTTCCTCTCCATGGTACTGATGAATACCAGGAGCTGCTCCACTGAAGGAATGTGATTCTCACCAAAATAAACCAACTAGAACAGAAAATCTCAAGTTTGAATCTGAGAGCATCCAGGTAAGATGTTTTTGATGCACAGCATATACACACACCTCTACTGTTTCCCTAGGGAAGAATAGGCAAAGACATTTGAGCTGGTGACCCATCTAGGTCTCAAAACACCCTTTTCTCATAATTTTCATTTTAAAGCCGGTTTCCAGCTTCCTGTTTGTACCTGTGCTCCCTCGGCAGCTCAGACCTCACACCTCCATTGCCTTCTGCAGCTGGAATGTAGGTAGAAATGCAGATGCTGTTTGCAGTCAGCCTGCTGGTTTGCTGCTCAGTGTCCTGAGCTGCACTGTCTCTTTTACAGGGAACACAAATTCTTCCAAATTAAATGTTGAAGATGTCTCTTACATGCATGTTTTGTGAAGGTCATGATCCTTGGGTGTGATGAGTTCCTGTACATGGCACATAGGCTGCTTTGTCTAGATGTACTCATAAATGCAAATGTTTTCTTTCCTCATTTCCTTTGTCTCAGGAGGTAGTATGGATTATAAGGAGGATACATCTTCCCAAGTTTGTAGCTGTTTAGAGTCCTAGAAACAAGAATGTCTTTTCACATGCACCTTGAAGTTCTTCCAATGTCTGCAGGTTGCCACAACCCTTATGATAAAAGACTCCAGGGGGAGAGATTATTTTCACCTGAATTTTGAAGCAGTTGCTATAGGGAAATTATGAAAGGAAGTATCCAGTCATATAATGTGCAAATGAAAGGCACATCTCTGTGGGGCTTAGGGGGCCAGCATGGTCAGCAGGCATCTGTCCCCGAGCAGGCAGGGTGGTCAGACTCTTGTCAGTGGCACCAGAGTCCCCCAGGAAGGAGGAGACATGTTTGTCACATCTCCAGCTGACTGCCTATGCACTGTGGGCAGAAGACAAGCTTTGTTGACGTAAATGCACCATTTATGTTGCTCGTGGCAGTGTCTTTCTAACTTTGATGCATAATATGAGAAGAATAAATGCAGTGTCCCTGGAGAAGTAAGTGCTTTTTAGATTTACAGATAAGGAGTTATTTACACATCCCTCTCTGGCAAGGAAGAGGGAGAAACATGGCACAGTAGGGGCAGGGTGTTAAGCAAATGTTTAAGCTCCATATCCAAGATACATACTGCTTTCTTCTAAAATGCGTGTGCTTGTACCTTAGAGAGAAAACCAAAAAATTAGCAAAGTGAAAAGAGACACTACATAAAGTTTTAGGTTAGATACTTGCTCATTTCCTCAGACTTCTGAGTTTCTCAAATACCTCTCCTTTGCATAGTTTGGACCATGGAAGGTGTTGCCATGGTGACAAAGAGGTGTTATGTTTATTTACTGGGCAGCAGGGAATGACAATGTCAGCGAAAGACATTTCTATTCCTTTTTTATTTTTCCAAGGGAGATGTGTTTTAGCTAATGAAACTAGCAGCAGCAGCAGCAACAGTTTTTCAGATACCCTTCCCAGGGTGAATTTGTGCGTGAGACAAAAGTAGGCAGCAGTTACTGTGGCTGCATCACTCTCTGATCAACCCTTTGAAGCCTTTTGCTCTGTTTGGTATGCACATAGTTTCTTGTGAACAGCACTGCCTGAGAGGTATCAAGGAGATTTCAGGCTTTACTCATGGGAAAGAACCTAAATATTTCTTGCATTAGACGCCTGGCCTTTTCTGCAAGCCTCCCCCACACACACCTGTTCTTGTTGACAGCTCTACTACATTGTCCATAAAAAATAATTTTATAACTAAACCTCAGCTTTGTGCTCTGGTAAAAGTAAATAAATAAATAAATAAATAAATGAATAAATAAACTTAATATTTGCAGCAGGCTGTGTGAAGTAGGAAAGAGAATTTCAGGACTCTTCTGAGATAAGAGACCAGGGTCTGAAAAAGAAACAATTTTTTCAGGGTGATTAGCTCAGAGATTTTATATCTGTTCAAATATTTTTCAACCTGAAACCCTCGGTAGCCCCTCAGGATTTATCATCAGGTCTGCTGGGGGATGTATAGCTCAGTGGGAAAGCCGAAGGTGGTAGGTCCATTAATTGTACCTTCTTGTATGTGTCTCTGTAGAAAAATGGAGTAGTGTGAGACTTTCCTCTCCCAGCCCTGGAAAGAGACAGTGCTGGTACCTGGCTTCACCTTGACAACCCTCTTCCTTTGGTGGGCAGTGAAGCACAGGGATTCAGGAGGGGTGTAAAATTACTGCTAGGAGTGTAAGGCTTTTGTGTTTGGTCCTTTCCTCCCTCCTACCTTATGTGCTTGAACCAGAGCTGGCTGGTATCTGTCACACAGCAAGAGAAGCAGTTCCATGCAATATTAACAAGCTGGAGGTAGGAGCTGATGATAATAGTGCCAGACTGGAAAAAAGTTTCAACAGTTGACTTAAACTTTCAAGAGCAGTGCTCAGGTAAACTCCCACTGTTTTGTTCTTCTAACACATAACATTTCCTCAGTTTTCTATTACTGGATGACTACAGAATCATGAGGATCAAGTGGAAGAGTTTCACAAAAGCAAAACGAATGTACGGCTGAAGGAAAAATCTCAGTAAAAAACAGTTAACCCCCTCAAAATAAAAAAAAACACCAATCCAAACAAACAAACTCTATTCACTCAGGAGCCATGATGTGCTGGTTTTGGATGGGATACAGTTAATTTTCTTCACAGTAGCTTGTCTGGCACTATGATTTATGTCTATAATTTTAAAAAAAGTGTTGACAACACAGGGATGTTTTACAGAATCACACAATCACCGAATAAGGTGAGTTGGAAGGGACCCACAAGGATCATTGAGTCCAGTTCCTGGCCCCACACAGCACCATTGCCAAGAGTCACACCATGTGCCTGAGAGTATTGTTCAAACATTTCTTGAACTCTGTCAGGCTTAGTGCTGAGACCACTTCCATGTGGGACCCCGTTCCTCTGGGTGAAGAACCTTTTCCTGATAGCCAACCTAAACCTCTCCTGACACATTCCCTCGAGTCCTGTCACTGGTCACCCAGAGAAGAGACCAGTGCTGCACCTCCTCTTCCCTTCACAGGGAAGTTCTAGACTGCAATGAGATCTTCCCTCAGTCTCCTCCAGGCTGAACAGACAGAGTGATCTCAGCGGCTCCTCATACAGCCCTTCATCATCTTCAGAGCTGTCCTTTGGATGATCTCTAATAGTTTTCTTATATTGTGGTGCCAAAACCTGGACACAGTTTTCAAGGTGAGACCAACCCAGTGCAGAGCGGGACAACCTCCACCCTTGCCCAGCTGGCCATGCTGTGCCTGACTCTCCCAAGGATGGGGTTGGCCCTCCTGGCTGCCAGGGCACCGCTGAGTCATGTTCAGTTTGTCATCAGCCAGGACCCTCAGGTCCCTTTCCATGGCACTGCTCTCCATCTTCCCCTTTCCAACATCCAGGACTGCCCCATCCCAGGTGCAGAATCCCGCACTTCCCTTGTTGCACTTCATGCTGCTGGTGATTGCCCAAGCCTCTCACTTGTTGAGGTGGCTCTGCCTTGGAGGGAGTGAACAGCTCCTCCCTGTTTTGTATCCTCAGGGAACTTGCTGAGTGTCCCTTTTGGTCCTGTGTCCAAGTCACTCAGCTGCTGCTGAGCAGTGCATGCACAGCATCAAGGCCCTGCTGCTTCTCACAGCACCCCACCAGAGTGGGGGGCACAAGGAGCTGGGAGGGGACACAGCCGGGACAACAGACCCCAGGTGACCAAAGGGGTACTCTGTACCATAGGATTTTGTGCTTGGCAATAAAAGCATGGAGAAAGGGAGCTGACAAAGCCACACTGAAATGGTACCTATGTGTTTCACAGCAGTGGAATCCAGTCTCTAGTTGAAAGATACACAGTCTGCACTAGCTGAAACGGAATCAGTACTTTCTTACAGCTTCATATAGTCTGACATCTCTACATGTGTGTGTGTATACATACATATATAAACACAATTGCATAGAGAGGCAGAAATTGGTCTCTCTATAGCTGATTACAAAATCAGTACTTCTTCTGAGCTTGGAGGTGGTTTGTTCTTGAGACTTCTTTTTAATTCCCAACCCCCCCCAGTATTCTGTGTTATGGACCTCTCTTCACATTTCTTCATCCATCCATCTTCCTGTTTGAGCCCTGAACCAGGATTTGCTGTTTCCTCTCAAATTTGAGGGAACCTAACTCAGAAAATGTTAAATATAAGCAGAGTTTTTTCATAGGCCATAGCAGGGACATAAGAGAATACATTCTCTCATTCTCTCCTTTAAGATATGGTAGCTTTGTTTATGCCCTGTTTCCAACTGCCAGTTAATTTAATTATGGAGATTTGATCCTTACCTCTTGAAAATAAATTAGATGCATGTGTTTTTCGCCCTCTTTTTGACTGTTAGGTCAGGCCCACCTAAAGTTGGCACACTTGTATAGTCCCAGGAATGTAAAACAAAACTCTCACTAATGCATGAGATTAAAATATGTGAAGTTCTGTTAACATCAGCTCCTCTAAAACCATGTTTGTGTGCTTTAGCAAGTAAGTCCTCTGACTAATGTCAGACAGATCCCTGGGATGGCTATTACATTCCTTCTGTCAGGGATCAGAAGAGTCTGTGTAGTTGCCTTTGGCCTTGAGACAAAGAACTTTGTGGCATGGTATCAAGGAAAGGAGGAGAGAATAACAAGGAGAACAAGGAAATTACTTGGCCAAGCCAGAAAATGTGAAGTTGGAGCTAAGCCAAAGCCAGCCCTGAGACACAATTTGAACTGTGAAAAGCCCTGGGGCACCTGACCTTTTTTTTGTTGTGGGTCAGCAGGTGTGCAGCAGTGCTGGACCAGGGAAGCTTGCACCCTCCTCTGGATCAGGACAGGGATGCCAAACATGAGTCCCAGACTAGAAACCAAAATGGGAAAAGAAAACCATGCAGAAATTATGGAGGTTTTGGATTGAACTTGAATGATTCTGACAAGTGCCAGGGCCTTTGGTGCATTTGAAGTAAAGAGTAGGAATTTGATTTTGGGGTATGTGGGGGACTTCTCTGCTCTTGAAAAAGTCTCTGAGGAGACTGACTATGCTTGGTGCATGACCTGGTAAGGGGAAGCTCTGGTGCAACCCTGCTGTCTGTGAAAGATGATTCAGATGATATCTAAAGATTCCACACAGGGAAGCTTTAGGTAACATCATACTGCTCATCATAACACTCTCAAAATTTTCCCTCCCACAAAAAACCCATGCCTTTCAGAGACTGGGGATTTATTGTGAAATTATGTATTCCCATGCCTAGTGTTCTCTAAGGTCTAAAGCCCTTGGAAGCCTTTCAGTTGACTGCAATGGTCAGTGGCTCCAGCTTACCGTGTCTTTTATATGGCTTTTACCAAGAACTTCATAATGATCTTGTGACACCTCATAGCATCACTCTGAGGCTGGACTTCACAAGAAAAATGCTCCCCCAGCTCATTTGTGTTGGTGACTTGCTTACATGTCTTTTCATGCTGAAAATGGAGGAAACCATCTGCCAATCCAGATCCTGTGGGCTTTGCATAAAGCTAAGGGAAAAAACCAGATTTGAAAAACTGGTCTCCTTATTCTTCCCATAACAAACCTACCAATATCATTCTTCTGCCAGTGTTTGAACATCCCTCATGGATCACATGCAGGCAAGGACAGCCTTAGCATTGGAAGACAAAGTAGACAAATGAGACAGGGGTGTGACAGCAGGAGGGAGGAGTGGAAGGTACTTTGAGGATGGGCTGGCACCAGAAGGACCAGCAGAGGACTGGTCCTTCTGGTTGATGAAATGGACCTCACCATTTGACAGTGGCATGTTCTGACAGGAGTTGGAATGGTACAAAAGCAAATGTTGGACAGAATAACCAGACCAGACATCTGAAAACATACCCATTTCCATCAGAGTGACAACCTCAGTAATCATAAGTTTTGTGGCATAAGATCTTACTGTCTGGCAGAATTGACATGGAGGAACTCCAAGTAAAGCCATTTGCCCTTAATAAGTGTCTAAGGCTTATGGAGTCTGAGGAATCAACATCAGCCTTTCTGTACATTTGAGACATTTTCGTTCTTGCTCAATAGAGTTTATTTTTTCAACTCCTGGCCATTTATTTAGTCCTAAAAACAGGCAAGGAAGCACTAAGATAGATATGTGAGTGTTCTATATAAATTTTTTCACAAAAGCAAATGGGAACAAAAATATTTTTCTTTAGTATACAGGCTCTCTTTCACCTCTGCCTGGGTTCCTGCAGGCAAATCATGAGTCTTCCATGTGACTCTGATATTTCCCATTTGTTGTTTATTCCCAGATTCTCATTTGTCCAAACTGAAGTTTAGGAAGAGAAAGCCTTTAGTAGTGCTTTGTCTAGCACAAGATGAAAAGACAATCCCACCGGAGGTTACCATCCATTCTGGAAAATCAGAAGGCTTTCCCAAAACAGGTTGTTCTGTCATCATTCAAAAGAATAAAGGTTTTTTCTTAACCAAAGTTACTAGATGAAGTAAATTCCTTGTCAAGATGATTGAAGTTGGTAGGATTGGGCAAAATCCTAATCTCTCATAGCCTTTAGTTCAATCTGCTGTTTTGGACAGGAACCTACAAATGTCTGATTCCATTTAAAGATGGTTTTTATTCTGTGCAGACATCTAAAAGATGACCATCTGTCCCTTTTCTCACATCCTCACTCCCTGACCCTCAAATTCTTACGCCGCTTTTTTTTTTTTCCACTGGGAAAAAAATAGGAATTTCAAGGTTCAAGACCCAAATGCAGCTGCAGTTTCTATGCTGATAGGATTTATAATTTCCACTGGGCTGATGAGAATGATCCTTTAAAAACTGTCTATGTGAACAGAAAAATCTATGTGATTTTATATGCTTTCCTTTTATCAGAAAGGCTAATGCTGAGAGACCTGGAGGATTTCATGGTTTGCTTGTCTGAGTATAACAGATTTTTAGTAAGTGCACACTTTTGGCAGACATAGGCTGCAAGTCAATGTGATTTGCATGATGCACAACTATCACTCATTATTGGAAAGGATCTTGATGTGTTGGTAGCCCTGTGACCCTTCTGAAACCATTCACAGCAGCTACTGGCATAGATAGACAACAGGAAGGGTTGCAATGAGCAGCATTTGAGTTACCCATGATTTTGTTATTTAAAACAAGAGTTTGATGGTAAATCCTGAAAAGATAAAATGCGTGTGCCTAGTAGGATCCTTAAAGGAATGTGAAACACCAAGAGATGTGTCAGATGACTTTAAAATCATAAGCTTTTTCCAAATGCACTTCCAAGAACAGTGTCCAGTCTCCAGTGTGGAGCATGCTGCTGCAGCGATCATTTAAAATTCTGCTAAATCATTCTGTGACTCTCTAACCAGCACTAATAGCTCTTAGGCTGGCTGGCAATCTCACTCCAATAGGAAGTCTTGCACGGGCTTCCAGGCCATTTATGTATGTGGTAGAGAGAGGGAGAGCACTGCAGATTTAATTTAGTGCCCTTGGTGGCTTTCAGTAAAATATATATATATTAATCACTTATGACTTGTGGTTTGGGGGTGGGAGTTCATCTGGAGTACAGGAAAATCAAATGAAACTCATAAAGATGAAAGTTGTCTTGATTTCATTTGCTGATTTTGAACAGCAAATTGTTTCTTACTCATCCTTGCATGATAATTGGTAAATGTACTGAAATGGGTTATTTGAGTTTCAATGGACTCTCTGGGCAATCACACCATAACTGGAGTTCAGAATGTGCCCTATAGGTACAATTGCTAATGGCATTGCTCAGATAATTTCTGTCTGGGAGAAACACATATTTTGAAGCTGGCATCTTGCAACAGGGAGGCAGGGCCATATTTAGCTGTGTCTGGTATGGGGTCCCCAAGCACACGAGAGGCTGCAGCACAGCCCTGAATATGTGAGCCATTGACTCAGCTGCAGGGAGCAAGAAATGGGAGTAAATTGTGTGAGATGAATGAGACTCAGTAGGTCTGTAGGCAACATTACTCTGCAGATGAGAGTCACTCCATCAGACATTAGGCTGTGAATATTGCACTTTAATTTGGTTGAGTAGTGTCTCTCTGTTGCCCTCAGAGGGCAATTTATCCTATCTGATGCTAAGGGCTTGCATTTCCAGAATATGAGTCGTCTCCTTATCGGTGGATAATTCACCTTCTGCAGGTGTCTTTGAGAATGGATGGAGCCTGGTTGAGACTTGCACACTGAACTCCTTAGGTGATCACAGCTAGGATCAGAGGTGTCACACCAGGGGCAGGGTTTGATCTAGGAATCTCCAGGGCAGAATGGTTTGGTTATAAGTAACTAAATCTGGAGTAGGGATGAAGCTACAGGGTTCTGTGCTGGTGCAGCTGAGATCATTCTGTGCCTGTAATCTGCAGATTACAGCTGTGGGGGCACTTTAGTGATTCTTTTTTTTCCTCACATCTACAGAAAGCAAGGAGGAATTTGGTTACATGAGTGAAATAGTGACGGGGAGGTCAGGGTCTAATAGGGACTGGGATTGCCCTGTGCTCAGAGTGGTGTACAGGTACCTGCAGTCTGTGGGAAGAGCTGCTGGGGTGGAACTGCTGGCAGAGGAGCATCTGCCCTTTTGTCCTTCAAACCTAGCCACACAGTACTGAGCAGTTCTGCTGAAAATAAGGGAAAAAACAATCACCCAGCCACAGCTGGTGCCTGTCTCCTCCTCTACCACATAGCTGCTGTTGCCATGGCAGCAGTCATTGCCGTTGGAGGATGCTCTGGGGGGGCTCCTCCTCCTCACCTGCTGTTCTCACTGCCCTAGGAGCATCAGCCTGCTCCCATGGATGAATCAGTGACAGATTCCTTCACTGCCTCCCCTGTAGAGTGCTTGGCCTCCCCTCTCCTGAGAGTGTCTGCAGCAGCATGGCCATTTTATTGATCATGGGCAGCACCACACAACAGTGACACAATCGCCTGCTCTTACAGCACCAGGTGCAGAGGTACTTCCCAGCCTCTTGGTCCAGTCCTGTGTGTGTCATTGCCAAACAGGTTATTGTTCTTAGCATGTATAAGAGCATATGTCAGGGTCATGACATTTCTCTGAGCCTCTAAGGTGCAGAGAGCAAGTTTTCTATTCCTCTCAGTGTGACAATGTGAAAATCTGCCTGCTGTTGCCCATTTTTGTGCCTTTATCAGGCAGGGGGACTCAGTCAGAGTTGTACACCTAATTCTGCCAGCTCTCCCTCAAGACTGCCTTGCTTCCTGTTTAAATTGCTAAGCTGTACCTGATAACTCTCAAACACCAACAGGCATATAAAGGAAAAGCTTTGAGAGGTGTTGTTTGCAGAATTCAAAGTACGTGGATAGATGGATCTTGTGAACCAGCCACCAAAGTTCAATGTTCAGGTTATTTCTGCAATTCCAAATTTCCTCACTTATTTTCACTTCTTTTCTAACTAGCTGAAGGTCTGGATCTAAGTATAATTTAAAGCAAGGATATGGTTGTGGATACCCAGGACTTCAAGGGGTTCTTGTGGCAGGCAGACATTCTGATGTAGATTTTGTCTTGCTCCTTTATCCTACGGGTGGTTCTCATGCCTAGAGGATTGAGAAAAGGATGACCTAAAAGTCCAGATGGCAGCCACCAAAGATTTCTCCATACAGGAGAAATTATCATAGTTCTTGTCTTCATATTCAATTGTATTTGTTCTCTTTCTGCCCCCAAGGAAAAATTAGGCTGTGATTGAAAGAGAATTATTACAGGCTTGACATTCTAAACTTTAACCAAGTTTAAAATAAAAATAAAAATACTTTGAAAAATATTTTCCTGTTTGAATCTAGACTAAAGCTAGACTGTCCTTTCTCTGGGAAATTCAGACCAAAAAAAAACCCTCAAACAACATATTAAATTCCCTCAGCAGGGATTTTCTTAAAGGAAGCAATTATAAAGCTATCAAAAACATCTCACTTCAAGGCTTTCAGAAGGCAGCATCACTGGGGGAGCTCAAGCTCTGATATCCACAAGGCACCTCTTCCCCTGCTTCCTACTGTGGTACCCAGATCTGCACTCCATGAATCCTGGTTGATGACCTGCAGCCAGAAGTGTTTTTGAGCTCATGGTCCCTGTCTGGGAAACTGAATTTTTTTCAACCTGCAGGATTTTGATGACTGCTAAGTTTATCAGAGAGAGGAGAGGAGGGGGTGAGCTGGCAGGAAAGCAGACGGTGCTCCACTGGAGCCCCTGCAGGGTGAGTGAAAATCACCATTCCTTTTCCTGAACAAGCAATTTTCAATGGAAAATGGGGTTTGTCAGAATTTTTCCCAGCTCTTCTCTGTGGCTTTTAATGCCAGTTCTTCATGCCCCCACCCTTTTCTGCAGACCTAGCAACCTACCCAGCCAGAGTCCCATGGACAGCAAGGTCTCCTGTCTGGTGGACCCACTGCATGGCAGAAGAGCAGAAAGCTGATCTTTCAGGTTGAAATGGAGCAACCAACTGAGAGCTTTCTAATGGGAAATGGAAGCCTGGGGTTATAGGATATCTATCCTGCAGCACTCGGGATTCACTGCACCAGCATTTCCAGAGAAAATAATTTGGGGTACTGGACAGAGGTGTTGCTCATGGGTTCCATTTTTGTGAAAGACAAAAACTTGTCAGTTCAGAAGTAATTCTTGGGTAGGTTTTTTTTTTCAGAATTCATAATTTTTTTAAGGCAAGGGAGGTCTTTTACATTACTATTTTCATGAAGCTGGGAAGTGAACTGTCAAAAAGAAAAACTAAACTTTTTGTACTAAAATTGGCTTCAAAAGATCATGTGGAGGTGGACTGGATATAGCTTTTATGAAACAGAGAGTGAATCTTTAAAGGAAACCCCTGTGTTTGCCACAGCCAAGGTTGTATGTCAATAATATTGTCTCACATTGAGGCTTAATAAGATTTATATGTTATCTGTACCAGGATTTCTGCTGTCAGCTTCAAACTGAAATAAACTGTATTGGTGCAAGCCATACCTAGCATTAACATTCTTTTTTCTGTATTGTGCACTCCAGTTATTGCTGCTGCATCAATTTATTAAAAGGCATACTGCAAGCAAGCCATCATTGATTTAATAGGAAACCCAGAAATATGCAGAGATGGCTTAAGACAGATATGTTTATTGCTGCTGCTGACAGTGTCATCTTTAAAAGGGAAAAGAGATCACATAATTAAATGCCTGTGATCTCTTAGTGTTGGGCCCCAGTTCTCATGGAAGGGTTTGAATCCTTCTGTTTTCCAGAAAATCTGTCAGTTCCAGTCTATGTTGTTCTGTCTGTCATTATGCATGTCGCACTGCTAGGGAGTGGTGTTACCCCAGAAATTAACAGGATGAAGGTGTTCCAAATGGTGCTGGTATATCCCATGCCTCTGTCCCACAGGAGCACTTTGTTAATTCTTGAAGGAATTACTCTGAATATTTTTAATGTACTCCATGCTCTGTTCAGGGACAGAGTTGGAAAACTAATAAGTCCTAAAGCACATGTTCTCTCCTATCAACACAACACCAATATTATTGTGGTGCACTTGAGAAAAATCAACAAATTAAAAATATGCTGATCCTGGGAGCTGCTAATGTATATGGCACACTAGATATAAATTAAAATCATTAATCGTACAAATTAGCCATTTTATGCATAATATTAAAATGAGCAAGATACTACCCAAGTTTAAGAATAGCCCAATTCAAGTGGTGTTTATTATTTTGAAGTAGAAGAGCTGGTGACATTACAATTATTATTAGAATAGTTCCTGCATTACTTCTGTTCTGGAAGGGAAAAAGGAGGGGAAGCAGTCCAGCATTTTAAAGATAGCTAAGGCATTTCCTGATTCTTTATTAGCTATTTTGAACAGCAAATTTAGGTCTGTCTGGGGAAAAAGACTGGAATAGGTCTGATCAGCTGGGAATCAATAAAGGAAAAGACTTTTAGTAGCCCAGCAAAAACAAAATCATCACCTCAAAGAAAAGAAACTTGGAAAGCCATAGCTAAAGCAGAAGTGCTCATGGAAAAGTGGAAGCAGAGGATATCAGAGCAGACTTACCGAAGGAGAAAAGAAAGAAGCATATGAGAAATTTATGTTAAGCATTCTCTTCTGTATTGCTCTTTCAAGCAGTTATATTTAAAAATAATAGTTGAAAAAACATGGGTCATACAAATTAGCCCACCAGCTTGTGAACACAGTGTAAAGTGTAACTGATTTGCTTTGTTTGTCAAAATTTATTGATTTTATTAAATAGTTGCTAATAATTTGCTAAGGAAAATAACAAGCCACTTGGTGAGAACAAAATATATTTTCAGACCTGGAAATCATTAGACAGCATTTAGTCACCAAGATCAAGTCAACCTAGGCAGATCATGCTGGAGCACTGAACACTGAGGTGTTTGAGACCAAAGCCTGGGCTGCAATAATAACAACATTATTTTTCATAATAAGTAAACCTTTTGAACAAATCCAGTCAGATATCTTGGAAGGAGCAATGGTGATATAGAGTGGGAGATCAGGGAGGGAAGGGAAAAATGGGAGTTAGTACAAATGTTTAGCTTCTCACCTGAAACGTCTCACTCTGATGATGCTGAACAACACTGGACATTTAAAAAGTTCTGTTCCGTGCCCCTGGACTGTGATTTAGATTTTAGACATTACCATTAATTATTGAAACTCAGAAGGCTGCAAAAACATCTTGATTCATTGGCAAACTGACAAACATATGGTGTGTTTTGCAAACCTCTAGGTTTTTGTTCAGAGGAGGAGAACATTAATTGCATGCAAATTCTACTGGGATTTCTGAAACCAGCCGTCGTTAACATCGTTAGACATCGTATCTGGGAAGCTCAGTGCATTTTAAAATCCAAGTTAAACTTCAGAGCTTCTGCAAAACTTCAGAGAAGGAAAGTGCTGCAGTGTAATAAACTCAAAGAGGTGCATAAAAGTATCTGATGCTCTTTGGTACCTGATGTTGGTGTACCAACAGCTTTGCTTGTTGACTGATACTCTGGATGGTAGGCTAATATTTGCCTTGTTAATATATCTTGGAAACTGGCATCAGTAGCATCAACTGCGCTGCCTGTGGCCTCCTACCATTTCTGTTTTGGCTATTGGGTTGCCAGTATGAAATCTGAAATCCTTTGAATGTCAGAACTTCAGACCTAGATTCACCGAACCCAGAGTTTAATCAACACTGGCAACAGGCCCCAGATGAAGGACATTGTGCTGTGGTTATTGGCACAACCCCAAAAGCCTCACCAGAGAATGCTACAACAACACATCATGTAGAAAACAAATTGCAACCTTTTTCTAGGCTGTTTTTGTGACAGCTGTTCTTCTGCTGGAAAAGAAGCGTGCTGTCCAGCCACCTCTCTGGTTGAGGAAGGGTACATATATCTGGCATTGCAGACAGACATGGAGGGACAGGACCCTATGGGCTGTTTTCACCAAGGGCTGTAGGATCACCCTGCCAGGTGACCCAACAGGTTTGCTCCACTTACACGGAAGAAGTTGGTAGAGCACTCACCACAGTCTGTGACTTGCAGGACAGTAATTCTGTCACAGCATAGCTTCAAAATCTGGAGTGGTGGGAGTTGGGATGCCCCTGACTTCCAGCAAGGTCCAGCTGACCAGCCCATGGACGTGTCCTGTAGCCCCAGCTTGCACAGCAGAGGCCAGATCTGTGTAAGGTCTCTCTGGGACACCACAAAGAGAAGTCCTAGGTTGTGCTGTGGCATCAAGTGACAGGATGAGAGAACATGGCCTCAAGTTGCCTCAGAGGAGGTTTAGATTAGATATTAGGATAACTTTCTTCACAGAAAGGAGCATTGAAACAGGCTGTCCAGTGAAGTGTTTGAATCAACATCCCCAAAAGTTAAAAAATGTGTGGCTGTGGCTATGGCTCTGGAGGACATGGTAGTGGTGCTAGTTGCACAGTCAGATCTTGCTGGCCCAAACTTAATGATTCTGTTTGTATGACTCGAAAGGACCTGTCCCATTCACCAGGTCATTCCCACCCATCAGTTCCTGTTATTACTTTCCCACTTCTACATGCCTTCCATGACTCCTTTCTTTCAGAAGCATTATATTCCTCCTTGTTTAGCAATTTGTACACAGTCCTAATGATTTCCCTGTTAAGGGCTGTCTCTTCCTAAGCTTCAGTTTATTTCAGTTCCAGTGGTCAAACCCCAGAAGCAACGCACACCTCATTGTACTTCTGTGCCCAGCCTTAAGAACACCCTTCTGCAGCTGGGACTGCTGGGTGCATTTTCTTGCTTTCATCTTCCATCTCGCTTTCTTTATGTGTGTGAAATAGTTTAAAGCTGAGCCCCAATGTGCTTATAAAATGCCAGGTCATTGACAATAGTAGTACTCATTTGCTGTGGTTAATTTAGTATTAATAAGCTGAAACTGTTCTGCAGGGATTCTTCTACATGGAACATAAACTCTTTTTCCCTCAGTTAAGAACGCTTTCCTATGAAATTATTGGAGCCTAATAGTTTTCCTCCTCATTTTAGTAACCAGTCTCAGCCTATATTAGTGCTATTTTCCCCAGCAGCTCTCTGTTTAATCTCTATTTCAAGGCACTGAATCAATGATTACATGGCATTCACTCCACTGAGCTGTCCATCCTGGGAACCCAGCATGTAATACAGCCCCTAATATCCTAGTGCCACAATGAAAGTAGAATTTACTGCAATAGGCTAAATTCAGTGCTCTGACTCTTTTGATTTTTAGTTTTCTTCCTTTATATCCAGAGAGCCTATAGAAGGTGGGACATCTTCTCTGGTGCCTCTCAGAAATGCTGAGTTTGCACGTGGGTTTCCTGACCCATTGTTATTGCAAATGCAATAACAGCAGTGAAAAGGAGGTTGCACACCCTCCTAAAGTCATTATTCACCCAGCTCTGAAGACTGCAATTGCACATGTTAATCATCCTGGTCACTGCATCTCTTTTCCTTTTAAACTTGTCCTGTCCCTACACCCAGCTGATTTCCCAAATTTATTCTCCTTTGCTCTTCTCTCCTTTTGCTTTTCCTGTGGTTCTGATGCTTTATTTGTAGCAATATTTTTTTCCATCTGCATTACTCTGAATGTCTTTCAAAAATGCCCTTTATGCTTAATTCGTCTTCTGATTTGCTGAAATTTTTACTAAAATAATCTAAACAGAACTGTAAACAAACCCCAACATGAATAAATTAATTTAATTCATACCCTGCCTTCTTCTGGTGTCCTGTTTGTACAAGGCATTTCTTACTTTCTGTACCATGTATCTGCTCCAACTTTATGTATAGTGTTAATATATGTATTTTCACCAACTGCTGATCAGATCTCCCTGATAATATATTGTGTCTATGTGAAGCCACAGCTCAATGGGGCTAGAATGTCTGGTATAGTAGAATTATTGTTAATAATCCAGTGTAAAGCTTTCCAGCAATGTAGTTACCTTGTCTGATCTCTCTTTTACAGTGTAAGTGTGGTCTCTTGTCTCCTTATGGTCCAGGAGGAGAACTATATAATTCCGTGATAAAATGACTCTTGTAATTTTATTCCCAATAAATTGACTGTGTGACATCATTAACTTACAGCACATTCTGTGTGGCCATAAATAACTACCACTTCCACATGGAAAATGGAGAAAGCTATCTTTCTGGCAGGTTATGCATTGCTATGAAGACTTATTAAAAAGAGTTATTAATTTTATATTAATTAAACCAGTATTTTAACAATAACATCTTTGTCCTTATGTTTTTCTCAGCAATAATTAGATTCCTTCATTGTGATAAAGTGCCCGACCTTCAGCCTCATGGCTTACTCACTTGGGAATTGAATTATTGCTTCATAAAACAGAGGGTTGATTATATAATCACTTAATTAAATGTTGTACTCAGTCATTGCCAAGCTATTCCTGAAATGCATTTGGCATCTGTACTCACCAGTCCAATTTAAACATTGGAAGAGGTTTTTTTTTCAGATGTGCTTCTTTAAAGGTTATTATTTCCAGTGTTCCTTTGTTTGTGTGGTCTGGTTGTTTTCCATGTGTCAGGCTCACTCTTAATCACAAGGAAGATGAAATGCTCTTTGTGTTCCTATCTGACTTGCAGATTGCAGTCAGATTCCTGCTGTTATCATTTTGGAAACATATTTCTTGCTCCTGTTTGCAGAAGTGCTCAGAGGTAAAGAAGCTGCAGTCACTTATTGGAAACTCATTTCTGAGCTAATATTCAGGATCTCACCAGACACCACCAGAATTGTGGTAGTGAGCTGGGCATGAGCCCTTGGAAACAGCCATAAGCCCAGTGAAGCCCCTGCAGACAAGAGCAGAGCAGTGCCAGGGGGCTGAGCATGAGACAAACCCTTCTGCTCCGCTGCGCTCAGCCAACACCCTGGCCTGGGGACTTGTCAGTTCCTAAGGGAGATACACCAGTGCCAGCGTGCTTCCAAAGGGCACAGCGCAGCTCTAGGTCCCAGGACCACAGGGGACATCACATATCCCCTTGCCAGATCCTGCAGTCTGGCCCAGAGCTTCACCTCGACACGGCTGTGTGGTTTCACCCTCCAGGGACTCCATGACAGGGGAGGATAAGTAAAACACTGGCCATGAGACTACACTGCTGACATAAACATGCATAGGCTAAGAAGGCAAAGGCAGATCTAGGGGAACAAAACGTCCTTAAAAATATTTTTATCTTAAAATTCTCAGTTTTCTTGCTTTTCCTCAATATTTCTTCAAGCCTTAGATCATAGGTGCAGCGCAGAATTTACCAACAAACTGTTTCTGCTTCAATATTTGCATCTTTGTGACTGTTCCTGCCTTCACCACTACCAAGAGTTGCCCCTTAGATTAACCGTGGTTTCATCTCAGGCTCATGTGACCACATGTCCTGGACATATGGCACAGATGAACAACTCTTCCAGAGCAGGAAAAGGGATGAGCCATTGGCAACCAATACTTCTTGCAAGGAAATGTCACAGTCTTCCCAGAATCAGTTAAATTTTTCCTTTTCCATAGCTCCTATCACTAAACACAGCAGTCAATTATTTCTTTCCTACCAGGAAAAGAAAATGCTCAACTTGTGAAAGTTCATAAGATTTCGGCTCTGTTCCTTTCCAGCTTGGGTTTTGCCCTCTGTTGGCTATAGAGAGAAGCACAAATAAGGCAATCTTAACCTCTTCTCTTCATCACTGCTCCACTCCTTTGTACACAACTCCAGGGTATGGTTCAGCCTCCTGCCAATTTTAATAGTACTGTTCCTACTGGAGCAAAGAAATAGGGCAGAAAGCACAAGCTGACTTCAGTTCCATGGATTTTTTACAGGTATAAAAAAAGAAAATGCAAGAGCTTTTCCTCTCTCTGTTTCCATTTCTCTCAGAAACAGGGATGTCTAGGACAGGAAGTATTTATTCTGAAAAAAAGAATCAGAATTTCCTTGTCCTTGCTCCCTTTACTCAACAATAGGCAGGTGCAGCCAGTGGAATAGCATGATCTCATTGCTGATTTAGACTCAGCATCCCTCTCTCTGTTTCCTAATTTTAAGAATTTTTCTGGATTGATGGATTCTGTGACCAAGAGGAAAAACTCCCTTTTCATGAAGCGGAATCGGCCGTGTTTTGGCTAAGCACTGCATATTCTGAAATATATTTTCCCTTGATCTTGTTTAATTATTTCCGCAGGATTAACTACTTTCTATTGTGTGTCACTTTCCTCTGCAGGAAGCTCTGTGCTGGGTAGTGTGTCTTCTCTTATTATGCATTTGCTTGGAATATAAATTGCTTTTCAATCAGATCTTTGCGTTTCTAACAACATCTTCTGTATTGCAGCAGGTGCTTTCCCTAGTGGTTACTTATATGGACTCTAATGGCATGTCATCTGTCTATGCAGGCACTTTGCTGCCAAATATGTAATAGAGGAATTTTCTAGTAGCAGAAGCTTCTGGTAATTTTGGTTCTTTAAAGGCTGAGACTTTTTAATTTATTTTTACATAGCTCATTTCACTGTGCTTAAATAAACTAAATTGCGAAGGTTTAAAGAGTCCTTCTGGAAGCCTGATCTCATCTCAAATCAAGCTGCTTGCTTTTCTTCAACTTGATTTCATAGGAGCAGTAAGAACGGTTGGTTGGGGTTCTTTTCATGTCCTATTTTTAAAGCACCAATAGGCTGAAATATTAAAACAAAATATAATAACTACATTTTCACACAACAAATTGTTATACCATGAAACAACTCTGGGCTGTTGTGGTGGCCAGGATTACAGACAGGTTCCAAACAGAGCTAAATGGGTGTCTGAAGAATAGATCTGATGGTAGCTCTTTTACAGGTGATGTAGCTGCAGCCTCTGATGGGGTAAATTCACAGTGTCCTGGTGGTTGATAGCCAGGGGTCAGGGAAGGATGGGCTGGGATTGTTGCCTTTGGGACTTGGGTTCTGTGAGCTTCAGCAGCCTCTGCTCTGGGACAGGATCCGGGGCTGGAGGCTGTCTGAGTATAACACTGGATCCTTGAGGATGCTGACTCTATATAAACCAGGGATAGGGACAAGTCTGAGAACATTTATGACTAGAAAAATGCTTAGGGAAGAATACAGTGCTAGACAAAGTAGGTGCTTCCTAGACTCCATGCTTCTGTTCTGCCAAAAAGAAAGCTGCTCACTTGGAGCAAGTGTGGCTGTTGAATGAAGGAAGGAATCTGCTCTCCTCCATCCAAACCAGGTGCAGTACAGGGGGTGTTGCTATCCAAGAGGAATGAATGATGTGTCTGCTATTGGACTGCTTTTTTCCCTCATTGACTGAAGTTTCATTGATTTCAAGACATCAGCTTACTGGTCCTTCAGTCAATCACAGCAGTGAAATGATCACTGCAGCAGTGCTGAGGTCATGGACTCTGCTACACATTATTCCTATGACTGCAGGCAATGAGACACTTGCTTACAATCTGCAGTGAAAAGCCCATTTCCTCACCAGCAAACAAAGGTCTCCAAGTCCTCAAAACTCCAAAGTGGTCTAATTGAGAATATTGCTGCTTTTTGTACAATTTCTATAAATGAAGATATTGGCTTTATTTTATTTTCTATTGGGATTGCTTTCTTCTCATCTTGAAGAGTGCCAAAACCACAACAACAAAAGAAGAAAGCAGACACATGAGAAGAGCTGGGGGAGAAACAGACATAACAAAATAACAGAACTGTCAGGGCCTCTATGCCTCTAGAACATCTCCTATATAAGAAAGGATTCAAAGAGTTTGTTTGTGACACGATATCAGCAAGGACTATTGACTTCTTTCATCACTGCTCTGATGCCAAATCTCTTGCTAAGCCCAGCAAAACATTTATAAAACAGGTTTGGGCACTATATAGGATTTTAGCTACTAGTAGGCTTATAAAAAAGAAAAGCAAACACCAGCTCTCTGTAGTACTAGCTAAGCTCTTTTAAAGCCACATGTGATAGAGGAATAAACATTTTCTATGTCCAGTGGGACTTAAAACTGGAACTGCTGTGAAAAAAAATTAAACAGTCCATTCAGGGCACCACCATCTCTCTCCTTCTTTCCCTGTATAGGCCCCAAGAGGTCTGAGGCTGCTCATACACATTTCATCCTTCTGTCAGTGGCTGCTTGTGACCTTTTGTACTTCAGGCCCTGTAAAGAAGTGCCCACGTTGACTGAAGGGCAGGATGGACTGAGAGAAGCTGCTTAACCCTAAACTGTGCAAGGGCTGATAGCAGGGCTGATAGCAGGACTGTGGGGAGATGGCAGAGGGGATGCCATTGCCCCTTGGACCTGCCCTGCTCAGTTCTCTGTCACAGCCTTGGGCAGTGCAGCAGGCCAGAGAAAACAGTTCAGCAGGAGCCTTTGGAACTCTCAGCCAGCTCTGAGAAGCTCATGTCTTCACTCAGTTTTCTCTGATTGGAAAATGTGAAAAAAATAAAGACTTGGGGGGCAAAATACAAGTCCCAACTACACTAATGTGGGAGAGACTGGAAAAAGTCACACAGTGGGCAAGGTTTGGGTTTGATTATACTCTTCTGCTGCCAGGTTGATTTCAGCTGAATTTCCTTCTGCTTGAAATTTACATATACATACTTGATTGTTACGTGAAACCGGAATGTTAGGAGCTCAGGCCAAGGTTCTTAACAATAAAAACAACTGTTAGCTACAAAGGCAGTCACTTTATTAATTTTATCACCAAAGTCTTTCAGTTTTTCTGCTCGGATCTGCCTTGTATTTCAGGAATAAATCCACTTGGTCTTAATGGAAGTAAACAATAATATATGTCTCAGAAATATATTTTTAGAATAAATCCTTTCTTCCACTTCACTTATATCTCTTGAGACAGTGACTTCTAAAGATTTTAGTGGCTGTAAAAACATGGTGGTGCATTTTTAAAACCGTTTTTTGAAATCAGTTTAGAGACAGACGTTTATGCTGGATGGACCACAAAGACCAGCTGGATGTTGTCACTTACCCAAATTTACACTTTCATCTTATAATTAATTTTCTTTCCAATATGTGGCCTTCTCTGTTAAAAAGAAACAAACAAAAATATTGAAACAAAACAAAAAAACCGTATACAATCCAGTGAAATAGAGGAAGAAAAGCAATGCTAAAAAAACCCAGATGGTGGAGCTACTTCATTGCCAGTGACAGTATAGTAATGTGCAGGTTTTGCTTCACAAGCTGTGCAGAAAAGAATCAGCCACAGCAAAGGAAAAGTCCCCGAATGCCTCTGCCATCACATCCTAGATCTTGTGTTTCCTGACTGCAAAGCTTAAATCAGTGTGCACAGCTTTCTGCAAACCTTTCCCAAGCAAAAGTCTTGACTCTTCATGTCTGTCCTCTCTTCCTTCCAGGAAAAAAATTACTATTTACCTCTTCTTTGGCCGGCAGCTCTTTAATGAATTACATGCAGGACACAATGGAAAGCAATTTCTTATATCTTTTGTAATGACAACATTTATACTGAACCAGAACTTTCCCCAGCAGCACTCTTAAAATTTTTGGTGCAAGAAGGATGATATAATTTGGTTTTCTTTTTTTTTTATACTAAAGTGTTAAGACCCCTGGAAATATATAATGTATTATGCTTTAAAATGCACCATATCATGATGATTTTGAAGGGAAATCTTTCCTCAAAATAATTTTATTTCTGATAAATTCTAGGAAACAACAGTAAAAAAATGGCAAGCTGGCTACTCTCACTGTGAATTCCCTCAGTTTGAGTCTTAAAAAGCTCAGCTACTGGTTTGTGCTTGGAAACATGCAGCAGATACACCATCATGTTGAGTTAATGCAGACCTTGCTAGTGAACCAAAGAGACCTTGCTAGTGAACTAAATCTTTAGGAAACATGGGTCAAGGTTCAAATGTCCTGCTTAGCTGGGTGCAGGTTTTTACTAGGTGCTGTGTTTTAAACACTTATGAAACAAACAGAGGAGCAAGAGTGACTTTTATTAAAGCTGAGCAGTGAGGAGCTGGGTGTGAGTGAGCAAACACCTGGAAGCATACAGCTCTCCTGGGGCACCAGGAGACCTGAAACACTGGTGTCCTGCCATCAAGGGCCATACCAGCCACCCACTGGGACTGGCATCCACTTTCCTGGGAAAATGGGGCCATTTTCCTTCCCTCAGTGACTTGTCAGAAAGGTCCTCTCTTGCTCATCAGGAGCAGAGGGTGGGGAGCCATCCGTCCAGCCACTGTTCTGCCACGCTCCTATTGGCATGTCCTCTGCAGCTGGATAGGGTGGGGGCAAACATTGTATCATGGGATTTTCCAGAAGACCAGCTGAGGTATTGCATCCCTGTGGCTGCTCCCTGGGGTCAGCAGGAAAGCCTGTGGGACCTGCTGACATTGTCCATAGCTGTTATTACAATTTATAAAGTCATTTGGGGAACGGGCCCATCTGGCTCTAGGGATTGGATATGGGTTGTGAGCTTTCCATCTCCAGGTCACCTCACAGCTGTTGGGTGTGCCTGTAGTGTGTGTGACATGAATGATGGTCTGGGGAGGACACAGGGGTCTGCATTACACGCACACATACCCATAACTGCCGTGCAATTAGCGCGATTTGGCTCTCCCCTTGGAAACCACCGCCGAGCAGCCGGGGACTGAGCAGCCACGCAGGCAAACCCAAACTGGTGCACATCTCTCATAATAAAACTTGAGTATTTGGCTTGAAAAATCCATTTTGGAGCTCTTGGACTGAAAAGGTTAAGCCTGCCCTGGAGCTAATTTCATGTCTTCCTTTAGTATCAACATTTGGAGAATTAAATAATTGGGCAAAGGAGGACCGAGTAATTTCCAGTGAGTTTATAGGACAGATGATCTGAAAGATGTCTGCCTGCTCCTCAGGCTCTCTGCCATGTGTATAAAAATGAACAGATATTAGTGCCAACTAAAAAAACCCAACCTCCTCCTCTCCCCAAAATCTCCAAAACCTCAAAGAAACTAGGGAAAAAAAATCCAAGGAAGTTATCATTGTCTTGTGGCAGATATCTGGGGACACAGAGGATGAACTGTACACAAACTTGAAAAAAGCCATCCCTTAAAGTGGCTGCTCTGTGCTTATTTCTAGACTTTATTTTTCCACAGCATGATGAAACAGTCGAAGCCACCAGGTTGTTTTCTTTCCATCACAAACCCCATTGCGTCTCAGTTCCAAAACTCCTCTCTGCTCAAGTTCCCAGGGCTTCCCTGGTCCCTTCATTCCAGAAAGGCACCCTTCATTTCAAAGGCACCACGGCCAACTTGAAAATATTTTGCCATCACCAATGGCCAGGAGTCCAGGTCTGCTTGACACAACAAGCACTGTGTCTGCCCTGCTCTCTCTACATTGCAGCAAGCGCAATTTTTTGGGTGTTACCTCGTTGACCAAATGTACCTGGTGCTCACCTGGAGCTGGAGCAAATCCCACTGCTGTTCCCATGACTCGCCCCTGGCTCCAGTGAGCCTTGACCCTGACTTTCCTTGGAGAGAGCAAAATGGGTCTTACACGTGGAGCTGCAGTGGGGTGGCTGTCGTGGTGCTGGGGCTCAAACCCTCCCTGTTCTGGGTGGGTGTGCTCTGTGCCTGGACAAGAAGGACTGCATAGAACACAGGCTGAAGCAGCATCATTTGTGGGTAAGTCACCCATTGGGGACTCCCAAGTCCTGTGTTTTACCTGCTGCTCTTCTCTGGCACCTAACAGCATGCCTGCCTTGGTCAGGTCACTTCATTTCATGTCACCATTAATCCCTCTCCTGTTTCCTACCAACATCATGCAGCAGCACAAAGCCTTCTGCTGGGTGTAGGGTGATCCTAAAGAGTTTGACACAACTGCTACCAATATCATGGAACTTTCTGACTACTACATTTACATATACATACTTTTTCATCTTTATTATTATTGCATTTGATATAATTTCAGTTTTCATTATGTTGCTTTTCAAAGAAAATTGAAATATATTCGAAATTAATACCATTAGTACCAGCAGCTAGCAATCCTATACAATGTTGCATACGGATGCAGTTATGAAATTTCTTTAGTTCATGTAAGGTGAAGGTTAATTTTAGAATGGAGTAAGAGTATCAGAGCCATTTAAATCTTATGGAAAAATGTTACCAGATGAGAAATTGTTCAAAATAAATTAAACCCATGATTTCAATCATGTCTTTCCAGACCACTTTGATACTAGACTGTATTTTTTCTTGCCTGTATCCTGCCAGAGATTTTCATAGCAATCATGTTCATTTCCAAGGAAATCATTCTTTCTTATGTTCACAATAAGGACTCTTTCTCAAGGTATGTGAAGGTACTTTGCAAAAGCAAAATACATCTGATCCTCTGAAAAAAATCCAACCCTTCAGCTTTACTTTTCTTTTGTGTTGGTGTAACTACTGATAATCCACTATATAATAACGTTAGTGCAAGCACAGTATGCTACATTATTCTGACACTTCTGGATGTGTTTCTTCATTCCCTTCTGAGCGTTATTATGCCACTGTCAAAACAGCTACTGGTAAGAAATTTTATGACTTGTGTGGCAAAGGATGTGGTGCCAGAGAGATGAACAAAGAATGGGTCAGCTACAAGATCATCCATCTTTCCCCCTCTGGACTGCACTCCCCCTTCCTCTCCTCCTCGGATGACTTCAAGGCTCTGCCGCAGAGCAGAGCATAGCTGTGAGACTCAGGGTCGCATTAATGCTGTGCTGGATACCTTCCCATTCCTTCATCCTTGTGAGGATAGTCCTGATGCAACTGTCATTTTCCAGCTCTGATTTAGAACAGTAGTGTGTACGAGATTGTGAAAAATAAAGCTAGCTTCATGTTCCACCTTTGTTTTTTCAAGAATGCTCCCACTGATTAAAAAAGGGTGGTAGACGCTTTTCGAAACCAGAGTCCAGGATCATTTGCATGCATGTCCTTGTTTCTGAGATGAAGAAAAGGTTATTTTTATCACCTCTATAGAAAATATTATCATCCTATGGGTTTCTATCACATTAAGCATGTCTATTAAACAGTACTTACTGCAAAACCTTGTCTCAGAAAACAGTTTCGTTCTCATACAGAGCCCAAGCTCTTTGTTTGGGCAAGGCAGATTTTCACCTCCAAAAGGCTTCTTTTGCCTCCCCTGATTGTGCCTTTCCTTAAATCCCCTCCTGAGCATAATTTCGTGGAGCAGCCAGCTCTCCCAGCCGTTTTAGCCTCTCACAGAGGGTAGGGCATGTTTTGAAAGGTAAGACAAAAAACCCCCATAGCTGATGGTGTAATTGAGAGGTAAGACACAGGATAATGTCATAAGACGTAAGGTGGGATACTCAACATGATGATTTTTAATGTGTTTGTCTTTTTGTGGGAAAAGTAATTTAAATACAGAGAGATAGAAAAGCCTCATCACACATTGGCCAAGGACATTCATGCAAAATTTCAGCTTGTAAGAAAGTCAGCATAAAGTAACTTGTCCTGGAATAGTTTCCTCCATCCCCACAATTAATGCGTATAAACAAGCAGCTCGTGTGGGGAAACCAAGCAAGTATATCCATGCAATTACTGTGGTCCCATTAACCATTACCTGTGAATGTGCACAAATGTGAGCAGTTGAGACCTGTCCTTCAGTGTCCACTGAGGGCTGCCAGCATGTCAGTGTTTGACATCCTACGCAGGACAGTTCAGCAAAGCAGAAAGGATTTCCCTCTCCTCCACCTTCCAAAAGCAGACAGGTTTTGACCATGGAATTAACTAGTTCATTTTATCTATATTCTCCTCACTGCGCTGTGCTGAAATGCAATTAGACAAAGACACAGCACACAGAGCCTGTTCCCTGCCAGAGGGCACTTCTGAGGAGACAGGCAGCGTATGTTGAAGTTGCTCCAGGAGTTAAGACCCAAATGGTGATTTAAAAGGAAGCATGTTGTATTAAGAAATGTTATGTGCTGCTTTGAATCCATCATTTTGCATTTGCTCAGTTTTTCCCTGTGTGGCTTCAGCTTTGGCTGTTATTGCATGCATTATTTTATCTGACTAAATTTGATCAGGGGAGGAAGGTGAGGATGGGGGTATAAGACGATTACATGCCCTTGTTCTCTCCTTTTACTCTGCCACAGCTTTTTGGCTGTGATGCTATCATTCCCCAGTCATCTTGCTGCCTTTGCCTGAGGCCCTGGTGCTGCAGCAGGTCAAGGGAGGGTGGGTGGGAGCAGTACAGGCAGGATAGGTGCAGGAGAGGCACAGGATAGGATGGCTGCAGGACGGGTGGTGGGGATCTGATCACTCCTGTCCTCAGACACTGCAGGTAACCCTCCTGGTGACAGATGATGGAAAACCAAGATCTGCCAGGAGGTGAACAGGATGTGGCTTATTCTAAACAGCATTATGAAGTTCCTGTGGTTTGCAGTAACAGCAACTTCAATAGGCTACGGAGCTATGAATAAAATTTCAGGGAGATTGAAAACTAAGTTTCATCTCAAAAGATGCAGAGAATTTGCTGAGCACATAAAACTCACATTTATTTTATTTCTGCAGAGTGCCAAAGAAGCCCTCATAGGCTCAAGCTTTAAGCTGGCTGCAGTAACTATATTTGGGAAATAAAAAATCAGGGTAGACAAACAGCAAACATTAAAAAAAAATCACCTGTTAGAATTAACCATTCGATTCTTCACGTGCGCTATTGATTCTGTATACAGAAAGGCTGGAAAATCCAATGTAGAGCCAGGTCTCAAGGACATCTGACACAGACCAGCAGTGGTGTGGAGATCAGTTCTGTGCAAACCAGATCTTGCTCTGATGTGGAAGAGAGGAAAGAGATGGTGTTTTCTATAATGAAATATCATTTATCACGGTAAATTATATTCACTTTGACTTGCACTGTCTTGAAAATGTTAGCAGAAACACAGAACTTCACAGTTAAGCAAAATTGAAGTGGGAGTTAAAGGACTTAAAAAAGGATTTTCTTCAGAGGCAGGTGAGGAAGAGCAAGGAAGACTTCTATAGAGAAAATTTGGGTCAAGAACCACCTTGTTTTCCTCTTTGTATTGCAGGTTTCAAGTTAGTATTCATATGCATTAATGTAAACACAAATAATTTGCATATCCTTATAGCACAGAAACAATCACATATAGAATTAATTTTGAACGTGAAAATTTTAAAGTGAGAATCCAATCTGCACTTTTACCAAAGAAAATCTGAACTAACATTCCAGAAGTGTGAAAGGAAATCCAAAATTGCTATATTTAACTTATTGAGCATTCTAATGTCCCATGACCTTATGCAGAAGCTTAACAATTTTTATTATTAAATGTTTACACAAACAGTAAAAAGGATGCAATTTCTCTATCAAGGCTATAAATTCATGATTTAAAAAAATCTTTATTTTCAGCATACAAATAAATCGACGGCTTCCTGTATTCAGGCAGAAATATATTATTGCCCATAGTTCAGTGAAGAACTTAAAAGAATTGTGAAGATTTTGAAAAGAATGAAACTCAGTGCTCTAATGCACTTTATCTTATCTTAAGTCACCTGCTTATAAAACCTACAGAATGTAGCAGGGAATAATCTCTATAACTTTACTGGATCCACAACCGCATGGTCAGATTGTAATTCACAATTAAATTTCATTCACTTGCTCAAAGGCCTTTTGATTAAGTTTAGATTTTATTGAATTAGGTTAGGTTTTATTACATTCCATAGGATTTAGCTGTAAGAGAAAATGGAATTGGATAGCACACAGTCTAGTACTCCAGTCCAGTACTCCTGTATATATTGGAATCACCTTTTCATTGCTGGTGGCATCTTCAGTCTCCTGACTCCTGAACATATTTAGCACTTTGTTTTCTTCCATTCCAAGCTCTGTTTCTAATAACAAGCTGAACACTATCTGTGCCTATGGGTTAGACAGGCAGAATTTCTCTACTTTAACACCCAATCCAACATCTATCAGAGAAAGCAGAGGGATGCCCATTGATTTTATGGGGAGCTAAATCAGTTGCAAATCAGAATAAAAGTGGTGCAAGTGGGAAAGAGTTTTGCAGCCTCAGAGTATAAAAGTACTTGGAGCTGCAGGAATTGTGTGAGATCTTTTCTAAACAGGCATTTTAGAACCAGGTCCTCAGTAATGTTTAAACCCACAAAGCATTTTGGGTATCTGGGACCTTTCCGAAAGTGGATAAGTTGTCCACAGGATAAAGTGGTACTTACTATCACAGATATAGTTCTCTCCCTGCCTATCCTGTAGTCATAAGCAAGGTACCAGATCCTTTCCAAATGAAGATTTAACTTCTACCTAGAAAATGTAAATCCTGGCTGTTCTTTCTTCTCTTCAGGATGGCCCCGCCCAAGTTGACTTCTTGAGGAAAGTAAGTGTAAGTACCCCATGACACAATCTCTTAGGTCATCTGCACAATGACACGATACCTACCTTTTCACATCTATATAAAATTAACTGGAGGCTGTTTCTTTTGTATTTTAATATTCCTTGAAAAAACATATGCCTGGAAAAGCAGTGTGGATACAGTTTTGCTTCTGTCCTAATAGTGGGACAGTCTAATGGTTACAAATAATTACACTAGAACAGGGGAATAAGAATTGCATAAAATAAAAATCAAAGCAGATGGAAAATATGACTCAGCTCCTCTCTGCTCCACTCCCACCACATCTCTGAATTACTGTTTTCCTCTAGAAGTGCGTTTGATCTGAAGTGCATTTGCGAGACAGGACAAAAGTTTTGATTAATACTCCTTCCCCTGTGAGCAGAGGTCTCTAAGCAAACCTTTCATGAGTGATGTCATGGGAAGAATCAATTGTGGATCAGAGCATGGGAGATTTTTTTACAGATGTGGCTGCACATGGATTCCTAATGATCGTCCCATATCTGTATTTTGCTCTCAGCCCCTTCAGTAGAGTTCCACAGATCTGATTTGGGAACCACAACAATATCTAAGATTTACTCCTCTAAATCAGAACAGGTTAAGGTCCATGTACATTCCGTTAGCAATCTCTCTTTGCACTGCACAAAAAGATGGATCATATTCTGACCCCAGTATTGGTGGTTCACCAGTTTCTACTTCCAAAGACAGTGGTACTAGTGAGGACAAAAGAGGGGCTTATATTTTGTTACAGGCTTTGAGTATGGCCACAGCCTTGGCATTTCTTCAGAGCTGCACAAGGACTGGACCATCTCTACAGCTGGCAGCAAAGCATTCCTGCCCTGCTAGCAAGAGGAGAGCCTCCCTGTCCTGAAACTGGAAAGGGGCTCCTGCTTGAGCTGCTGTTGCTTCTGGTACCAGAGAAATATCAGTATATGAGACTGGCTCTTACCTTCGTGGTGTCGGTCATCACAGCACCCGAACACCCTCATCTGTTTAATGCAAGTTTGGGACTGTTCAGAAACAGGGACCAGATCTGGTGCTCCTGTCCCTCAGTGCAAAGCAAAATGCACGATCCCATGAAAACTGAGTGATAAGTCTGGTTTTTTACCCAGTCCACTTTCCTAAAGCCAGCAATATTTCCCTAGTCACACTGTCTCAACCCAGGACAGAAGGGCTGTTTCCATCACATAACAGATCCATACCTTGTTTTTCATTCTGCTCTGTGCCCATCCTGTTTATCTCTTCTGAACTGCGTATTGTTTCCACTTTAACAGCTCCTGCCAGCTGTTTTCTTTTGGTACCTTTTATTGCAGATAGAATTTCAAGGGCTTCCAGGGGGAAGCTGCTGAAAGCACTGCAGCTCTCAGACTCACTTCAAAGCAACTTTCATCATTTTTCACGCGCTCTTTTTAGGACTCTTCTTCTGTTCTTTCCCCAAAACAGATTCTCTCAAAGATCACACTGGGAGATAGCACTATTTATGGCACTTCACCAGGAGACATCGTGTTTTTTGTCTGATTTGGACACATCCACTGTCCTGTAAAGGTTAAAACCAGTGAGGTCTCCTCCTCATCTCACTTGTAGTTTGTTGTTCGTAGGACTTTTTTCCAGAGGAAGGGGTGGGAGGAAAGGTTATTGTTGGAATTTAGCTGCCAGAAGCCTGAGGGTCAACTTTAATTTAGTTGAACCTCCCATCATTAAAGGGATTGTAGCTTCTGCACTGGACCAGGCAGACTCATCTGTGGGAGGCCCTGGCTTCACACCAACACTAATTGTGGCTGAATTGTTCTTACAAGCTGTGAGGCTTTGTTGCTGAACTTAGAGGAGAGATAGCCCATCAGTTTCACAACTATCTCAGGGTAGAGAACAGGAGGGGAAAGAAAATTCCTGCCTAACCCATGCCCTTGATGAGCAGCCTGCCATCCTCCCCAGGCACAGGGTAGCGCAGCTATCCTGAAGAACTGAAGGCTGTGACCTGAAAAGTGGAGAGGAAGAAAGGGGCAGTAAGTCTTGAAAGGAGAGGACTGAATGCCTAAAGGAGAGGCACGGGAATGCCCAAATCCAGCAATGATATAAAGGCCTGTGACCTTGAGAATTAATGCAGATACATTCCTCCAACTCAGATGATTTCAGGTAGTCCAGATATGAGTGAGGAAGTGGTTGGAGGGGCAGCTTGTGGCACCACATACTGTTGTATGAATCTTCTTGAGTTTGAGCCACTCAAGAAATAAACAACAAGGCACTATCTAGAGATTTGTCTATTTAAATTCTGGTTCTTTCATGACTAATTTCAAAACTCACCTGGACAACGCCCATCTAACCTGTGCTGTCAATCTGACCCTGCTGTGAAGAGGAGGTTGAACTTAGTGGTCTTCAAAAGCCCCTTTCACTCCAAGCTTATCTGGGATCCCATGAGGAAATCCATTTCCAAGAGGGCGTATTTAAATCAATAAAATTCTTGGTGAAGAATAGAGAATGTTAAAAAGGATGAAGACTCATCTCCCATTATATCTGTAGACAGGAATATATTGTAAATCTGCCGTCCCCCTACTCTGAAAAGCACCTGTAACACCACTGAGGAGAGAGGGAGACTGAAGCCACCTTGCCCTGCTTGGGAGGGCTCACACTTCACAACCACTGGCACAGTACAGAAGGTAGCAATAGCAGTGAACAGTCAGAATGCTTAAACCTCCTCTCCCATTGTGCATCCAGACTAACCAGGCATCAGTAGCTGAGAGCACAATCCCACATCCCTCTTTCCAACAAGCATGGCTCAAAGTATCACTGGAAACACACCCTTCTGCTGCCTGCACAACCAAGGATAGACTTCTGTATTTTGTGATGCAAAACTCTGCAAGGGACATGGCATCCAGTCAGGATCTGGAGCCAGGTCCAAGGCACAGTGTCCTGGTGGTTGTTACTGCTCACTGGTGGGCAGAAGGTGGTTCATGGCTGCTACTCCTCTGCTCTGAGTTAGTGGCTGCAGAACTGCATAGCTGGATGGTAGCATCTGAAGGTGCAAATTGGTCCTGGATTTGCTTTTCTCTGCACTTAAAACCATGATTACCAAATGGTCCATCTTTCAGTCCTTGTGTCTTAATTCTTAAATAAATAAATTAATAAGTGAAAAGCAACCTCTATTTGTCCCTTCTAACCCATTATTCAAACAAATTAGTTTAACAATTACAGAACATCTTGTATCTATAGCTACCAAATGTTCCTGAGTGATATTGCCCACACACTCCAGTGGAAGACTGCCAAACATATCATGGATATTTTTTCTCTTAAGCATTGAAGGCTGAAGGGCACACTGAACTTAGTTGCTGGATTTGTGCCTTTGGAGCACTTTCTTTGGGTCATTTGAAAATCAAAGGCATATCTTTTCCTGAATTATAGCTGCAAAGTGTTGGGGAGAAAAGCGAACTGAACTTGAAATATTTGGGATGGTCTCCTGGCTGTCTGCTGGCCTGAGAAGGTGGTGTGATGTGATGTGATGTGATAGAGCAGATGAATTTTAGAGGAAGTGCATCTTGCTTCATGGGTATGGAAAGGGTGTATTTGAATACTTTCTGTGCTGTGTTTTGTACTGAGTTCCTTGTGACCTCACTTACTATCTCTCTGAGACAGATACTCCATTGAGAATAGTCTTCCAATCTGTTTAGTAAAGCATTGAAAAGTTTCCACCTCTAAATCTCAGCCATCAAAGAGTTTTTATCATTGATAAAATCCTAATAACAACATCATTTTTAGATTTTTTTTTTGGTTATATGCAAAAATTCCCATATGAACAAAAAAACTGTGGGTCCACAGTGAACTCAAATTTTACCAGCCTGAAACAATCTTCTTCAGGAACTATGACCTTTCGGTGGAAAATGCTTTTCTCGCTGTATAATCCCTGCCTACATAGGACGTCGATTACTGCAACTGTTTTCTTGCATAAATGAACAGCTGTGGGCAAAATATTGCACAAAAATTGATGAAACTCACAGAAGCTATAAGCACACATTACAGCTAATGGAGGCTTTTCCCAAGGAAAGGCAGCAGAAGTATCATACTGGCAAATCTATCACATCATTGGACTATGAAAATGGTAAGAAATATTCTAGGATATACTAGTATATTAAAAGAGGAAGCCTGTGGCAGTTGTAGAGACTACAAGAGCTCATAGCCTAAGGCTTACTCTGATTGCAGGGAAAAATGATCTTGTCTTCAATTTCTCAAGATACAAACCAAATGCCTTGCAAATTGGTCACATTCCATTTAACTCATATTAATCTACATCAGGTTGCCTAGGGGTCAAACCCATGTTTTTGTTGTATTTTTCTTTTTTCCCTCAAGACTATATCTCTTTTTGGCTGTAAAATGTGCTGAAAGCTGTACAAGAGACATTCACAAATATGCTTCTCATTACCAGCATGGTCTGTACAGTGATGCCTACACAATCATGCTAATGTGCTTTGCTTCAAGTTCATGTAAATCAAGCTGGTGGGTCAGCCCATTTTAGCTGTGTTAGCACTGCAAGAGGTTTTGGTCAAGGAAAAGAATTCTATTAGACATAATTTGCTTTTTCTGACTCCAAAGATACAGAGATCCCACAAATGCAACAACAAGCTCGTTAACTGCTGTGTATAGAGTCAGTTTATCAGGTATTTCTAAGACTCTTAAAGCAGACCATGCATGGTGCCCTAATTCAGCCTCCAAGGAATAGCCTTTAGAACTGGAAGGTAACTGCTTTTCCTCTAACTAGCTTCCCTGTTAAGGAAGTGAAGCTGAAAGCTGAATTAAATGTTTCAGGCTATTAAGAAAAGCATTAAGCCATTTTTAGATTAAACTGGCTGTACTTTCTATGCTCAGAGAAAAAAACCTTGCTCTCTTCCATGCCAGTGAAAATAGAGAATCTCTTCAACTTGTCTTTTGGCCTATAAATATCAGATACAAGGAGGTCAGCTATGCCCTTAGTGAGGAAAATGTTGCTTTTTGCTATATCAGCTGGGACTTCTCTCCAGAGAAATCTGATCAGAGCAGCGTGACCAGAACTTGCCTTTACAATGAAAATCTGAGCATGGAGCAGAGATACATGGAGGTACCCTCAGCTCACCAGTGCAGGCATTTCCCAGAAACGCACAGCTTAACCCTGTGTGGAATGGCACATCTCAGACTTGGTGTCCAGATGTTTTCATGTTCCCCACCTGTGATGTCCAGCTCCCAGAAGATCCAGACATGTTTCAAACACGTATATTTTACCTCTTTACCTTTTTTTTTTAATAAGTTATCATTACACATTTTTAGGGCCTTAGCTTTGACTGTTGCTGCCTGAGACCCTGCTCCTCATGCCAAAGCTCAGTCCTGGTGTTCTCCTTCCTTGGCTACCCTTTCCAAGCCTCTGCAACCTGGTGATATTAGGTCACTGCTCTCTATTGCAGGAAGAAGGATTTCCATGGTAGTGGAGTGCAGCTGGGGGTCACCCCCACGAGAACAACTCAGCTGATATACAAACATCCCTTTTGGAGGCTCCAGGGGACAAAAGAGTGGCTTCCCTGGAGGACTGTGAAACCCATTCACCTGGATAACCTCCCCTGCCCACAAAGTGGATAGTTCATGGACAGCCTCTGGCATGGCTTTTCAGAGGGGCACGCTGAGAGGCTTCCAGGCTTTGCATGCCACAACAATCCCAGGAGTAAGCCTTCCCTGACACAGAGCCTGGGCTCTGCACAGAGGTGTGCACACATGAGGCTGACTGGAGAAAGTGCTGTGTGTTCAGGTGAAGCACAGTGGTCTGTAAAGGACACAGTACTCCTGGGATAGCCTGCTGCATGTAAGTGTACCTTCAAAACTTTTACAGGCATTAGTACGATTTTTTTAATAGTACATCCCAAGACAAAAAAAAAAAAATGACCCAAGGACCTCTCAAAAGGAATCTGAAATCACATATGGATTCAACTCACCTTCACTCTCTCTTAATAAACACCAGCTAGACTAGGTCCCCAGCCTGAGTGAGCCCCCAGCTGTCTCCCTGCACACTGGTCTGGGGGGGGGAAGAACCGCGCTTGTCATCTGCACTCTCAAGTCCCCTGGTGTGACAAGCCGTACTTGCCTTTAACCCAGGCACAGGGTTCACCTTCTCCCGCACTGCTTCTTCTTGATAAAAGAATCAGCGCATGAAACCATCGCCATGGATATGAACAGATGCAGAGAGGAGAATGGGAACAACACAAACATTATGTTCCTCCCGGAGCAGCGCTCCTGTCGCTGCCCGTGCCACATCTGTGTTTTTGAAGGGAAATGTCATAACATTGCTAATCAATAAGAAGAGTGACAGGACCATTTGTCATGAACGAGCCGGCACTGCAGCTGTTGCAGTCATCCTCTCCCAGGGCTTTGCGGCAAGAAGCCGAGGGAAGGGCCTGCTTGCCGGCCGGCGGCGGCCCCCGCACGGCTGCGGCAGGCCCTGGGCCCGGGCAGCTCCGGCCGGCCTTGCAGCACTCGGGCCGAGCGAGCGGGCAGAAAGCCTGGCAGGAAGTCTGGGCTTTCGAACAAAGGACACCAGACACCCTGCAAGGGAGGGACGGGCCTGGGTGCCGGAGGAGCCCGCTGACCTTTCATCTGCGGCCCGCTGTTGCATATGCATCACGTTTGAACTGCAGATGTTCCTCGCTGCTCCCTCCGCCGGTCAGGGCGACAAGCGGCTGATCTTAGAGGAGGAGGCAGGGCTCGGGGAGAGCTTAATGAAGACTTTAAGCTGTGGGTTGCAATTAAAATGGCCCGGCGGTGTAAGCGTGGGAGGGGGTCACTAAGCTCCTGCAGCTGCTCTGCCGGCAGTAATGTCCCTGCTGATGGGCACAGCTCTCCTCCACAATGAGAGCAGTCGTGCATGTCGGGGGGTGCTGGCCGAGGTGACAAAACTGAGCTGCCCTTTCCCACCCCATTAAAATAATTCTTAAATTAGGAGATTTATCTTGATCGGATGGTCTATCTGTGTGTGGCGCTGCCACGTATAACGCTCCATCTCTTTTCCCTAGGCAGATGAGGCCAGTAAATAGAAAAGGATTAGATATCAATATATTGAAAAGAATATAGGGAAATATAGGGAAACAGCGCTTCTTTTTCAAATCGTGACCTGCTTTTTCATAGGCAGAATTTGACCCTCAACACCGTCTCCACAGGGAAAGAAAGCTGCCTCCTGCAAAAAAGAGATCTGCTTGTCTGCTCCTGAAGGGCAATTAAAACAAAATCCACATATCACTTATGGTGTCGGTACCCAAATGACAGGATGTCTACAGGCTGAAAAGCATACAGGCTCCAGCTTGGATTGCACTTCTGAGCAATATCCACCAAGGTGCAAATAGCATTTTGATCCCACATGAGATTTCTGAGTTCAACACAGCTTAACTAACAGCAATGACCAGGATCTTCCCCCAGTGTCACCTTAGCAGCAGCTAATGCCACCTGAGGGTTGTCTCCTGACACTCAGGTTCAGACTATGATGCTGGAGCTCTGCAAAGCACAGCCAAATTATTTATTTTGTAACCAAAGTGTCTTCTAACGGAAAAGTGCCATTTTTTTCTCTCTCTTATTCACTGCTTTGAAAAAAATAAAAGTCAGTTTTGGCAGTGTTTTGTTTCCAGAACTTCTTGTCCCAAAACAAAGCATTCCCTTAAGGTTGAAGTGGCCCATGTGAACATTTCTGGAATGGAATCTTTTCAGTTTTAATTTGGAAATGATTTTTTCCCACATGCAATTCACTGTTATTATTTTCACACAGAAACACATCGACAAGCTTTCAAAGGGAAAACTTGGACCAAAGTGCTTTGATTTCATAACAGTGGAAAATTTTGATTGACCCAAAGTAACATTTTATCAGACTTCTATTGCACATGGAATTTCACTCGCATATATATTTTTGCCTTTTTTCTTTCTTTTGGAACCAGGAAAAATATTTCCATACGTGAAAAGGTCTGATTAACCGTGATCTTATGAGTCCTCCCAGGAGTTCATTCTCCCTCCCTGCTGGGCCTCCTGCTCGGGCTAAAAGCAGGCAAGGTTTGGCTACTGCCTGCTATAACAGCTATTACTGGATTTCACCCCATTGCAACACCACTTCTATTGCCCTCACAGCCTCCTCCAAGGGCGAATTCATTACAGCTGGGAGGTCTGATCAGAATGCATGAAGTGCTACAGCAATGGCCAGGCTTGAGAGATAATTCGTCAAACTATTTGTCATTTCTCATATTTTTAAACATGCTGCAAAATCTTCAGGCACCTGTACCAGCAGTCCAAGAAGTGGTCACATAGAGAGATGAAATTTTGAAGAAAAGGGGTAGGTCAAGAAGGTTGAATTCATTCTAAGGAATGATATAGCTTTCACAGCAATATATCTACTGCCTGTAATTTATAGCCCAGGCTGCCATAATGATGCTGTATCCCTTTTTCTTTCTGCGGTTCCAGTTCACTGAAGAATTTCAGCATACACTTTGATTGACAGGGCAGATGGTAACATTGTTTGCCGTTAATGTTAACCTATTATTTAATATATGTGTTAGTTTTATTCTTTTTTAACAGGATACTAGTGACTATAAAGTTTAATTGACCTTTTTTGCCAATAAATAAATCATCGCTGGTTTCAGCAAGGATTGTACTTTTATCTGCCAATAAAAAGCTGAAGGAAACCTCTTAACTACACTCCTTTCTCTTTCCTTTTTCTTTCATCTCCTTAAGACCCTTCTTATGAACAGTACCCTGGAAAAAAAATTATCCAGTGATGGAATGAGCAGCTCTATATATGGATAAATCAGGGTTTACATCAGAGAAAGAAATGGGGTTGAAATTGGCTGCATGGTAAATTCTGTCTCTCGAAGTTCTGATGTCATTGGAACTGAAATTTTATCCCAGGAGAGCACAGGCATGGTTTTCATCTTGGTTGCACTGGACTTTGCAACTTCAGGGCCTTTGATGTCACACTTGTACTTTGAGCAAGGGGAAGGGGGCAGCAGAATCAGGCTGAATGTATTTAAAAAATGGGAAACCTGAGCAAGAAAAAATGATCACAAATAAGTTTAGAATGAGCTTGCCCTACTTTATTTACTGTTGGGTGGTACAGAAGAATATACTATTTTTATGCAGTTTTAAGCTTTATACCAGGAGTACATGATTAATGCAGACACTAGAGCCCAGGAGAGGCTCAGTGGGTTCTGAGGGGATGGCCAGCTGCACTTCACCAGAACAAGCTGCTGTGGATCCTCCATGCTTTTTAATGGCTTCTTCCTCTTGGTTTTCTCCTCTCCCTGATTTAAGACTATCACCTGACAGATTTTATTTTCCCTGTTAGCACTTCAGGCCAAAGTCATTAGAAAGCAGAAAAAGAAAACTCAGTTTGGTTATCTGAAGCTTTTTGCTTAGCTGACTCTGGAGAAAAGTCCATCCAACCACAGAGAAAGAAAAGTCTCATTTTTCAAAACTGTGAATTCATTAAGAGAACTCATATGCATAAAAAGCAGTGAAGCTGAACAAAATGTAAATTTTCTTGGCTGAGAGAGATTTTCTTATGTTGTTATAAGCATCTACAGCTAAGACACTGGATTTACATTTAGGTTGGGATTTTTAGCATCTGACTTCTTAACTATGTACCTCAGGTTTTCTGAGGGCTAGGGTTTGGGAAAAGAAACTTGCAGCTGGGTAGGTAAGACAAGTAATGAAAACCCTATGAACAGGCATACACAGCATGTGCTGTGCCATCATAAAATTAGTATGATCCTCTGGGTAGAATTCCTTAGTTCTTTTTTTCTGCCACACATTTGGACACAGTTCTGATTGCTTGAGAAGTAACAAAGTAGCACATATATGAAAATATAGATGTATGTGTGTGTGTATATTTATATATTACACATAGAGACCAAAGACACAAAGAGAGCAAGAAAAGCCAAACTGAGAGGTGGGATTTCCCTTTTTCTTAATACAATGATCATCACTCCAGCCAAAGCAGAACAGAACTGTAATTTCCCTTTTCTTGTCCTATTTAGTTGTAGCAATTAAAATTGAGAGGGGCTACAGAGAAGATGAAGCTGGTGGCAGGATAAGCTCAGTGAATGGGGCCTAGTCCAGCTCTGAATAAATTTCTGTGTACAGTAATAAGAACAACACATCTTTTATACTGCAGAATTGCTACATCAGGTGAGGGGCTGCTTCTAAACCAGTGTTTTGGGGAGTTGGGATGGAGTTGCTATTACACCAAGCTCTGGTCATACCAGGGAATGCTCCTTTAGAATCCCCCCTGGCTTTCCACCAGACAGCTGGAGGATACTCCTTGGCAGTCTGATCCCAAAAAGAGCAAGGCTCTGACATGCTAATATGAAAGCCCCTTTTAGAGGTGAGAACAGAATTATGACTCTTCACACTGCAGTTACAATGCCATTTCTGGTGACAGCATCAGTCAAACAGGCTGCAGCTATGCTGGTGGAAACCTGACTGTGGTGGGCAGCAGAGACACAGAGGATGGACAAGTAACCCACTTAGACCTGCACACAGTGACTCCAGTCCCAGGGCAGACTTCATGCTGTATTTTGCCATCCATTTAATGGTGCAGTGGAAAGCAAACAAGGGCAGTAATGGGCTGACAGCCTTTGGATGGCTTAGACTTTCTTTTCTGTGTTGTTTGTTGAAAATTCTTTTGGGTGTTATTGGAATAGTTTCTCTCCATCTTTCCTGTGGGTTGTGAACAATTAATCCTAAAAATTGCTATAAGGAAGCAGCTTTGAGTAAGAATGGGAACCCATTTCCTATGTGCAGCATTGTGGACTAAATCCCTCATCTTAGTCTATTTGTGGATATTTTTTTTTTTTGCCTTGCCTACAAACTTAAGTGACACAAGTCTTGTTTCTTTTCTGTCCAGGCCCTCTGGACCTGGAGGGCCTCTTGCCCTTGTAGATCAAAAATAAGAAATTTAATTCTCTGCCAGGAATGACTCATAGCCTAATGTGCCTTAACACACAGACACTATCTTCTTTTGCCACTAGAGTCTGGGAGGAGGGAGTTGTGTCTCTCCTCAGATCAGGGCTGTCTCCTCTCATCATATTAGCTTTATTGCTTTGAGGTATTCCTAGGACAACTCATCTCTTCTTTAACATCACATTATCCATGAAAGAAGCCTCTGCTAAGCAGAGATGACAACCTATGAGAGCTTTTTCTTATGCCAAGGGAACTGAATTAGAGGAGAAAACTGCTTCAAGATTGTTTAGGAAAGTGTGGAGCTCATTGGCCTCCATCCACTAAGGCAGAAAAGCATTATTTTAACTTCAAACGCACAAATATTTGATTTCAGTGGGACTGTGTGAGCCTGTAACATATGTGTATGTGGAGACTCTCTGATTCTCAGAAATTCCAACAGCAACAAAACTTCCTCAGTGATTTCCTTTTCTTTCAGGTCACCTACCAGTATCTCAGATTATTCACCATTCTGGCAAGCTACACGACGTACAGCTTCAGCCCCAGAGTCTTGAATCTGAACTGAAAGAATTTTTTATTTCTGTGCTCAGTTTCATGATACCTCCAGAGATCCATTCTTTTTGTTTGCCCCTTTCTTTTTCTGTGCTCTGAGGCTTACAGAAACAATGCACGAAAAAATGCACTAAAACAATGGACTTCCTGCAAAATCCACGTTTTCTACTTTGCTACAGCATGGAATTTTCCAATTTAGACTACAAGAATGTATATGAAGTCATTTTATTTTCATTTACAGGGAAGAGGAGAAGGAAGAAAGAAGACATTAGAAGACCAAGCAGCTCCAAGGAGCAGTTTTTTCTAACAAGTCAACTGGTTTAAAAGTAATGGGACCAGAAATCCATGCCATTTATTGAGTGTGCCTGAATCTACCACTGTGACTCACTAATGCTGCACATGAATGCATGAGACATTTTTCCATCCTCATATCTGTCTTTCACAGATGAGAAGAACTTTTACGTGACTGAGGAGCAGTTCAGAATCTTGCTGCCATGAGATGGCAAATGTCACTCTGGACAGATATAAATTGTCAGAGGACAATTGTGATAATTTTCATTTGTTCCTTTGATGAATCTGGGCAGTCCTAAAGGATAACACTGAACTCAGTTCTGTGTTCAGGATGTTATTTTGTGAAGTTTCTTGTGTCAGCCAGAATGATTTGAAAATGGCACATCAGCTTTACCAGTTTGCTCTGAATAGCAGCAGCAGCACCTCTCCGTAGAGCAGTTACAGCTTTGGGCCTGTCTCATGAGTGTTTCTAGAGCAGGCCAATATTAAGGGAGCTACAGGTATGCTTTTGAGAGGTTTGTGTCAGTGGGCTTCCATGGGATGATAATGGGATGGATAACTTATTCTGAGAAGATGATTGAAATAACAACAATTAAAATTGAGCACATGAAAATGTGGCTCACTGTATTTTTGGTCATGTTACTGAGAGAATAAAGACTTGTATCTGAGAACTGTAGGGATTTGCAAGTGCCAGTGTAGGACACTTCCTGGGGACGGATGGGAACTCTGGTTTTGAAGGTCATTGCTGCTCACCTTTTGCTTGATCTGTGCCAGCTGAAAGAGGGAAAGCTCTAGGGACAGAAGTGGTGAACACATTAGCACCTGGCACCTGTGATTCTTCCTCTACTATCCTGCATGGCAGGGAAGCACTTTCCCATTGTGCAGTGAGCCCTGCAGTGAGCTCATTTCTACCTCTTACAGTCGTGGAAAAATCCTAACTCTGTGTCTTCAAGAGGCACAAGGAAAAGAGTCTGAAGGACACAGCAAGCAAATATTCACAAATAATAAAAATACCAAGGTGTTTCTTTGACATTGCAGAAACTGTTTTCCCTGTCATGACATAGTCTAACAGCTGAAATCAGGCTCAGAACTGACCAACTTCATCGGTTCTTTGACAAGCATTTTTCTTATTTTCCCTGTCTATAGGGTCTTTCAGACAAGTCAGCCTAATGCTCTCAGTTAACATGTGAGCAGCTTATTCAACCAATCTCTAATCTCCCAAGAGCACTATGCTACAAAGCTCAGAAAAATATTCCCCAAGGTTTCTGAGATGGGTTTCAGGATAAATAATTTGCTCAAACTGTCTGCCCCTTTTTTCTGGCAGACTCAGCTCAAACCTGAGTCCAAACAGAGATACTAAACTAATCACCAGCTCCTGGGTGCCAAAACCTTCTCTCTCTTCCAAATACACCAATCCCTATTTGTGTACCAGCCTGCCTTTTCTCTGACACAGGAATCTCAGCTGGAAATAATTGGCAGCCTGCACAATTTCTGCTTGCTGTAGCTTTTAACCCTGAACCTTCCTGATCAGACCTTGGAAGCATTCATCTCATCACCAATCCAAGTACTATTTAAAATCAGCAAATGCATATTTTAATTCAAGAGAAAGACAAGGGTTTGTGTTCTAAATAATGATTTTTCTGTTGAAGAACCTCTTACATGTTCAGAGTAATGTGATTCCAGCATGACTCGTTTATGGGATTCTTTAGGAGTGGTATTAGGTGCTCAGGGCTCCAACAGGGCTTGATCAATTTGTGTCCCAAAGTACTAATCCATTTAGGCACCACAGTATAGAGAAAATACAGGAATATGTACTGTCAGCAAACAGCACAGAGATAACATAAAATCCATTCTGATAGCAGAAATATTGCCACTGGTGCTGATAGACAAGAAAATACAGACTAACACTGAGCACTATATTTCTCATTCTTTAGGCAGTAACTGAGTCAGTGAGTCATCTCTGCCCTATCAGAAGTAGATGTTGAAAGGGGTGAGGAGGGGAGCATCCATTGAAAGGACTTTGAATGTGGTGTGCCTGTCCTCTGCATGTGAGGTCTGCAGGTCTGCTCCCCTCAGACTCAGCCTATGCTCCCATATGCCTCAGACTAAGAGCTGTGGATATAGGCACCTTGTTGATAATCCTGTTCTTCACACAAGCTTGTCTAGTCTGGAGAAGCAGATTTAATTATTTCTCCCCACCTTACTGTCTCAGACTAAGTTTTCATCTACTGAAATCTTTCTTCTTTGAATGTCAATTCCTTGTGATGCTGCTTTGTTTCGCTTCTGAATGATCACAAAAAGTACAAATTCATAGAGTAATAACAGTAAGTGTTTTGTTTTCTATCTTGGTGCTTCTGCTTTTACTGGCACATCAGGATGTATGTGATCCAATGGGTCACAGTGGATTGATGAGGTGAGAATCGTGCTAGGATACACTTGACTTTTCAGCTTGACAAACTAGGTGCCTCTTAGAGCTGGATTGAGCAGGAGTGACTGCCAAGACCAGTCTGAGAGAAAGCTCAGATGGATATGACTGCACCTATCTCTGCCACCATATTCCCAGGGAGTAAAGGAGAAGAATTTGCTCTTTGGATAAATAATCATGCATAAATCATCCATCCCAAATGTTGTGACTCTTCTACCTCTGTAAATGCCCAGATCTCTGCTGTAACCATTAGGTGTCAGAGGTCCCTGTGCAGCAGCCATTTGCATAGGATGGCTCTGGACTGAAGCTCTCTACAGATACGCAGCAAACCAATACATAGTAAGAGGGCATATACTGGCACACGCTGGTGTGGAGGGGCAGGCAGGTGGTTCCTGCCCTTGCACCAGGAGAGGGGCTCAAAGTGTGCATGGCTTTAGGGAGGCACACCTGGGAGACAGGTCCCTCCAAGAGCTCTGCAAACGTGATTGACTGTTGGAGAGGCAGGAGCCCTGCCTCCCACTGCAGCCCTGCATCCCAGTGCAGCCCTACACCCCGGTGCAGCCCTGCCTTCCACTGCAGCCCTGCATCCCAGTGCAGCCCTACACCCCGGTGCAGCCCTGCCTTCCACTGCAGCCCTGCATCCCAGTGCAGCCCTGCCTTCCAGCCCTGCATCCCAGTGCAGCCCTGCATCCCAGTACAGCCCTACACCCCGGTGCAGCCCTGCATCCCAGCGCAGCCCTGCATCCCAGCGCAGCCCTGCATCCCAGTGCAGCCCTGCCTTCCAGCCCTGCATCCCAGTGCAGCCCTGCATCCCAGTGCAGCCCTGCCTTCCAGCCCTGCATCCCAGTGCAGCCCTGCATCCCAGTACAGCCCTGCATCCCAGCGCAGCCCTGCATCCCAGCGCAGCCCTGCATCCCAGTGCAGCCCTACACCCCGGTGCAGCCCTGCATCCCACTGCAGCCCTACACCCCGGTGCAGCCCTGCCTCCACTCTGTCTGGGAGCCATGGGCTGCCGGTGTGCACACGTGGATAGGGGCATCCCCTCCTGCCATTCAGGCTTGCTCTGAACCCAGTCATGAAACCTGTGACAATGCAAGAACCTTGTCAGGCAGTTCCTTAGGATCAGGTTTGATTTCAGCAGTATATGGAGCAGCAGCCAGAAGACAGTAATTTCCTATTGCATTCACTGGAAATTAAATTAGTCACATTTTGTACTGTCCTGCTAATTAAAAGGTGACTTTTTGCCTTTTATTTGTATTTTCAGAAATTTTCATCGGGGATACCTATTATCTTTAGTTTACCTCATCTTATCTTTATCATCACTCTTATTATTCTTATAGCTGGGAGTTGCTAAGGGAAACAGCCCTTTGCCCTGTAGTCTCACACCTGAGTTGTCAAGGGAAGGAAAGCCTTATGTTTGAAAATGGGCTGTGCCCTTCTGGCATGAAATGATATAAATGATCCAAGAATGAAAAAAAAAATGCAGTGATAAAAATAATAGTCAGTCAAAAAGTCTTTTCTTAGAAAAAAATTCCTTGGGTTCAATTAAAAAAAAAAAAAAAAGAAAGAAAGAAAAAAAACGTTCCACGTTTTTACAGATGTATCTCACAAAGTGTGATTTTATTCCTGAAGTTTCTGGATAGTGTTTGAGTTCACAGCTCTGATGAACTGTCCTTTTGTTTCCAAAAGCACAATTTCTCTTTCCCTTGGGGGAAATGAAAAGTCAAGAGAAGACACTATTGAACCATTTGATTAGTGCCCAGATCTGGCTAGACTTTGAAAAAGGAAAGTATACAGCAACACTAACCTTTAAAAACCCTTGTTTAAAAAAAAATCAGATATAATAGGATAAAGATAAAGGTAATAGCCTGAAAAGATTTCAATACAGAGAAAAGAATCAAATGTCTGAGAGCAAAATGCTAGTTAAAAATAATAATGGGAAGATGATTAAGTAACTGCAAAAAAAATATATACACACCAATTTGAAAAGGAAAAGCAATTCTTACCCTATTAAATTGGGATTTTATAACATTTCACTGCTTCTAGATTTGCAGGAATATTTCTATACACTTCAAATGCCCTGCTATTCATTGTCTTCTATGCTTTATGGAAATTGAAAAGACCATATAAACCTGTGGATAGGGATGCTGGTATGTATTTCCTATTTCCCATTTCACTCTATATTGGTGAATTGTATAATCAGGATATTTCATCTGATTATTTTTTTTTCCACAGTCAGTACAACAAGTACATTTCAAATCAAGTTTGGTATGCACTTCCTGATTTTCTTTTGGAGGTCATTCAAAGACAATATCAACACTGTCATCTCATTTCATTCTTTGAGGGGAATCCATTTTGTTTCAGCCAACAGAGATCTCCCACTAAGGTACAATAGAGAACATTGTCCAACTGTGATTAAAGCTGTGTTCAGGGCAGCAGGTCCATTTGGCAGAGGATTTTGAGACTTTGACCTTTATCTTCTGCTCAAATTGCTATTGCCTCCTCCTTCACCCCCAAACATTTGTCCTAGAAATAAGAGAAAAGCAAAACAAAACAATACTTGCAGGTATGTTAATAATTTTAATTCCTTTTTTTTCTTCTCTTGAGATGTAGTTAGCACTAGATGAGAGTTTAGTGGTGAAGCACAGGCTTGTTAAAGCAAGCTGTGTCCCAAACAGGTGTCACTGGGAGAGTACACTCCACTGTGGGTTCTGTTGGCCCGTTTTGTGTGTGGCTGGTTGGCATGGCTGATGGGACACTGAGTCTTCCCATTTCCCTATTTTTAAGCTGACTCCAGTCAGCAAATTGCAGAGTTCCTTTGCTCTGCAGCTTCTTTCAACCCAGGACAGGAGCCCATTTTAGAAATACCAGGAACCCTCCTTCAGGTCTTCACTGAGCATCTGGATGTTGTTGAATTGTTGGTTTATACTAGAGCTATCAGGACTCCCAGGGTCTGTGTCTGAAAGTTTTTTCTCCAGACAGAGGCAAGAGGGCACCAGGTAGCAACCAAGCCCTCAATGCTGGGTGAGTGGGTTGGCTGCCTGAAGGACATATTGTCTCAGGCTCTCTGAATATATGTAGCAAAATGATGAAGTTATACTGAGATGAAAGGCTACCTAATTTTCTATAGTAAATTGGTGACTGGATCTGTCATGCTGAAAGAGATTCTTTTCTTACCCCAAAGTGGCTGTATTTATCATGAAATTAGCATCTTGTCTTTTGAAGACCAATATTTATAACTTTGAGCCACTTCTTTTAATTTTTTTTTGAGACATCAAAAAAATTATTTAAAATATTGAAAACATAGGGAACAAATATTTATCATTTCTCCTCCAACACCTTATTTTGGCCAAATCAGATCCGTTTTGTGAAATATTTTTCATTTGATGAAACTGCACATTCTGGGGCAATGACAGCCTGCCAGAGTTTTGGGGTCCAGCTCTAAGCACAGCTCTGACAGCCACAGAAGGACTGAGTTGGGCAAAAAGCCATCAGTGGAAAATCCCGTAAATTTCTATTTCTTCTATGGGATACATCTGGATGGTGTGAGGAAAATGGAGCTCACTTTGTATCCAAGTCTAGGGGTTTGATTTACCTCTGCAGAACTCTTGCAAATGTCTTTGGAGCCATGTGGGTTTAAGTCAGTCCAGCAGGACATGGATAGTTCTGGCCCCTGCCCAGGAAAGCGTTTGAGCACATGCTTAACTGAAACCATGCCATTAGTCCCCTCTAGGGCTGCACAGCCCAGGCTGAGCAGGGCTTTTGCACAGTGTCTGGTCCTGGGGAGCACATCTGGGGAACACATTGGGCTGCTTGAACTGTTACACTCTGTGCAGGTAGGGCTGCAGTGCTCTCTTAGTCGGGGCTGTCTGTAATGATGTACACAGATACCATCCAGATAATGGGGCCACGGCCTGCCCTAATAACTGCACATGCACATGCAGGGCCCGGGTAAGAAGGATATTGTTTGTGTTGTGCTGTGACACACACAAGAGTAACTCGAGCCATAACCTGGATGAAGTTACTTAATCCACTGCCAGAGGGCAGAGGAGGTGTAGTGTAATGGGGCAATTTATGCTTAGCCAGGGCAAATGAGGCTTTAATGCTGGGAGTCAGTCTGCATCAAGGAAGCTGAGAAAGGCTTTTCTTTGCCCTTTTTTCATAAGCAACTAAGAACATTAAGGCACAGAATTATGCCACAGTTTGTCCAGCAGAATGTCAGATAAGGAACTGCATAGCATAATGTACTATGTTTGCCGTACCCCTTGCAGGCAGTACCACTCATACTCACAGGCTTTTTCAAACTCAGATTACTTGACAGGCATAGATTGCAGCTGGCAATTTTCTCTCTGATTATGGTCTTCTAATTAAAAACTGCATTGTTACTTTTCTCCCAGCTGTAGCAACAGAGATAAAATCAAAGGTCAAGTCATAGTGATCTGTTCCGATCTTAAAGTAATGACCACCAAATTCACAGCTTGTTCTTAATCCAAAGGCTTTCTGAAGTTAAAAGTGTTGTTTACTGTCATAATGACATCCTTTGTGTCCTTGGAGTACCAAGAACTCAGTTACAGAACTGTGGGTCGCTGAGGCCCTCCTGGTTCCTAATTGTCACATGGACCAATGAATGGCACATGCTTTTTGTTGAGAGAGCTTGTTTGGAAAAGGAGTAATTGGCTGGTTGGAGCTGATGCCAGGATCTGACTGGAAGCAAGTGGTAACTGGTAGAGACCACTCCAAGGTATGGTTGGGACCTGCTTATGTAGAAGAGTCATCTTTAAGTCACTATGAAGCCTTCATCATACTGGTTATCATTCAGAGATGTTCCCACTGTTCACAAATACATGCAGCCCAACCTTAAATGCTCTCTCTTATTATATATATCCTCCTGTTTAGTGAGAAGACACAATCTGAAATGTCAATAAACCAGAATGAGGTGCCTTTTGTCTTGTTACAAGGGCTCTGCAATGCAATAAATAAGGGCTACCAAAATAATTTTTCAGAGGCTTTGGAGACCTGCTGTAGCGCATCCTAAAATCCTACTGTGGCATAACTGGACTCAGCAACTGAGATTGTCAAGCCATGACTCTGAAGACCCATGCCAGTAAAGCTGGCATCTAGACAATGAGATGAAAGTATTAAAGACTCAGTATTTTTTTATACTTTGGCTTCAAGAGGAGAGAGTGCCTCCTTGCTTTCCAGGGATCCATCCCATTTTGTTTTAATATTCAGTAGATGGCATGTGGGGTTTGGGTTGTTATCTTGGCTGTTACAACAAAATGTCAGTGGATTCTGTGAGGAATGCCCTGTTAGCTCACCGAGTCCCAGACCCAGCTGCTTGGAATTGGCTGGAGACACTTTAAGCTTTTGAAATAAATAATTTGAAAATGATGCTGTCCCTACTCTGTCTTCAAAAGTAAAAGAAACTGTTCAAAACAGCAGTTGCTACACCAAAGAAGGTCTCATTAAGGGATATTGTAATGCACAAGCACAGGTACTGGTGTCACAGATGCTATTTTACAACTACTTAACTGCAGAAGTAATGACACAGCAGAAGGTGGGAGTGAACATTAGCAGTGATCTTTATTCTGCTTCATGTTCTCAGGTTATACCAAATTTTGTCTTTGTTGTACAACTGCTGCATTGTACTACATTAAAACTCAAGAGCAAAAATTAAGAGCAGCTACTGTCACATGCATGAAATGCAAAATAGATTTATTTTTGACAAGGACAAGTTGCTAAAAGGAATATCATGTCATGCCTACAAAAATGTAGTCAGCTCTCAAACCAGATTCAAGCCAATTTCTTCAGTAAAGCCCTGGTTAAGAGGAAGGCTTGAAGTTGCCAGGTTTTATTCTTAATTGCCTTAAATTAGGAGGTAGTGTTGAAAAGAGCATTTCACATGTAACTCCTCCTTCTTTGTGCAGATACAGTAACTCCTTGCCAGTGTAGGGCATTACAGACATCATTTTATAATGAGATGTGAAGCAAAGGGAAAGCCATTCACAGAGGTTATGGGAAGAAGACCTGGATGGTTCACATGGAATTTCAGATCCACATCAAACACTGCGAGCAATAGAAAGTTCTCTATGCATATTTCACAACCAGCCAGTAGCTCCAGCTTTCCAGTGCCCTGGGTTACGTTTTAATCCAAAGGCATAACACTCTCACTGTTTCAATAGATGATCAATCAGAAAGGCCTTTCTTGGGTTCACTTACACTCCACATAGCCATGGTCAACCATTCAGTACCTTTGACCTGACCTTTGAACAGAAAAATGCAAAGACAGCAACAGCCGGCTTTAGAAAGAAAAGCACATAACAAAAAGGCAGGGAAACATTTTCATAACAATAGGAACTGTTTCATAAAATGCTGACTACAAGCTCGATATAGAAATTTGCCCGTTACAGAATGAAACTATTCAAAGGCTTAGTCAAATCGAGGTAGGGTTTAATATGCAGCAGCTGCTGAAAGCAAAAGCTTGCAGGGGTTAACTTACAGCCATGAAAAAATTATTAGGTTAATGACTCTGGCATGTAACAGAGACTGTCTTTCTGCTGTGACTATGCTAGGATATTGCCTTTGCCATTTTTAAAGGCAATGTTCTTGATCTAAAACTGAAAATACTACGCACATGAAGTACAGAAACATGGAGGTAATTCAGTCAGTCACATACTGGCCAGATTTTCTTAAATCAGCACTTTGAAATGAATGTGTCTTTCAGATCTGGCATGTGTTTGTTATTTGTGTGGTTTTCTAGAGGTATTTTGATTAAAATACCTGTTTGCCAATTGCCTCATTTGTCTTGGTTTATCAGATTACAAGATTAAATTACAGTTTTCCAACCTTTAAGGGAGTTTGGATGAAATTTACTTCTCTCTTCCTCTCTCTCATTAAGATTACAATTGTTTCTAATTCTGTGAATAAGCTTTCCATTTAGTTCATGGAAAAACTGCAGCTCACAAATGAAATACCTGGAAATTATAGAGTAGATATTTTAAGTCTTATGTGTCGTTATATGGACTTGGAAACTAGCACATTTCTTTGTACATGTTATGTTTTTGAACTTACTAATTTTACAAACATTTAAACTATCAGCTTTTAGAAAAGTGGGATGCAAAATTACTTCTATTCTGTAAGAACAGAATTCAGCAAAAAGTTAAGTACAGCACATTTCTTGCAATGCTGAGCAATTAATTTGTGCCTCAGCCCAGTTTCTGGGAAGCATATGATGATACACTCTTGATTAGATGTAATATTTTTACAGCTGAAATCTCAAAAATTAAAAAAAAAAAAGGAAATTGAGTAAAACCCCAAGAATTTTGCCATGCACATAGTAATTTAAGATTTAATGCTATGGCTCTCAAAGAGTCTGATGAGGAAAAAAAAGCAGCTTAGGATAAATCTTCTAAAAGTCATCTTCAATGAGCACTCAACTTCATGTTTTACATCGATACATGTTGTTGAATTTTGAAAAGGATTATTTACATCTTGCAACATATGGACGCTTATCTCTTACAGAGTTGTTATAGACATGAATATCTATGCTTTATGAGATATAATTCATGAACTAATCTACAAATTCTTCACTTTTCACCCATAATGAGACATCAGAGTCGCCTCACCACCAGCTTCCCAGGGGCGAGTCCATTCATAAATACTGGTTGGTGCAAAGGTGTGCGTGCGTTGTGACAGGGCAAACACCTTTACCAGCCACTTCTGAATATTCATTCCTTTCCCTTGAACAAACAGATAAATCAGCATTATAGGCACAACACATTTTTATTGCTCTCCATCTGCTCGGTTTTGCCACTGCCCCTGTCTGGGGCTGGGGTTTGCGTGGCAGAGGGGCAGGAGGGAGGAGCAGTGCCTTGCTCCCAGCCATGCCCTGCAGCGTGGCCAGCATCTCTCACATCAGGCCACTTCCCTGGGGCATCCCCATGAGGACAGAGTGGGGATGGCAGCGCACAACCTACAGCCCTTCCTCCGTATGCCACCACCCTACTGAGGTGGATCCTACTGCAGCTTGCCACGAGGCCTCCCTGGGTATTGGCCCTTTGCAATGCCATCAAGATCTGCCCTTGAAACACCAGTGTTTGAGCCACATGGGGATAACAAATCACCTGGACACTTTTGCATCCCTGGGAGTGCCCCACATGACATCCAGTGCCTGTGTGTGCACCAGGGCAGGAGCAAAACCCTGGCAGCCACAGAGAGCAACAGGGCAACACGTCTTTGTTTTGTGTTCTCTGTGCTCGGAAAGTCTCTGACAACACTGTCCAAACAATCCCATTGGACAAAAATGCAAACAACTTCACGCACAGGAGGTCTTCTTAAAAATGCCTTTCATTTCTAGAAGGGGAGAGATTTGGAATCTGGGCTGTGGTGAATTAACATGCTGACCTTTTATCTTGAGAGGCCACTGATGTTTGAAGACAGCCCAGTTCTTGAATGAAATTACTTTGGGTGGTCCTGGTCTGCTTAGGAAAGAAATTTTTTGCTCTGTTGAAAATAAGGGCATGAAAGTACACAGACATAAACACTGAATCCAATCTCTCTGCAAAGTGAGAGGGGGGGCCATGGGCCAAAACAAAGGTGCATTAATGAGCTTACATCAACCAAAAGATATTACTAAATACCTGTGAGTTATATTGGAATTAACTGAGATTGTCATGTATGGCTCTGCTGATTTAATAGAATAGAAAATGCACAGGGTGATAAAATAAGGTATTAAGATCCTTTTATCAGTCAGAAGTAATTTTCAAGCATGAATATATTGTGACTGTATGAAATTGAAACTTACAGATAAATTCTGAGAAAATTAGTCTTATTATTGGCAATTTCAAATAAAAACAGGAATAATGTTGGATGTGTTTTATGTCTGTGTTTGCAAAGCTCCCCCCAACAGAAACTTCAGTACCACAGTCTTGTAACAGGTAGGAAATAAGAAATGCTGTAGTAAATCCCCACCCTTCTTTTTCTCATATCTAGAACTCCAGGAAGAGAGAGCATTTAGAAAATAGAAAATTTTGGGACATGCTGCAGATCTTTGCACAACCCAGACTACATTCCCCTCTTGTCTGATGTTGGGGATTCTTGTTGTGTTTCCTTGCCCCCTCTCGCTGTGATAGATCTGCAAAGCGATATCACCTGATCACATTACTTTCTGTTACCATATGTCACTTAAAAAACAAATTTTAGAATGCCTGAGCTGTTGAGCAAGCCTGCTGGCTCCTCAACCTGCTTTGACATATGCCGGAGAAGATTTAAAGCTGTCAGGTTGTTGGATGGTTGCCATGGGATTGCAGAGAGGGGGAGAGAGAAATCCCCAGGCAGGATGCAGATGGATGGCTGGCTGCAGTGGCTGGGCTGACCTGGCTCTCAGCGTACCCAGCTGGGAAAGGACCCCTGAAGATCTTGTTTAATATTATTGCCCTTAAGCCTTATTTACCTTGACATTTTGGGCAACTTAGATTAGGAAATCAGCGTAGGATATTAGTCTAAATCAGCATGCAGACAAGCACCTGAAGCAGCTGAATTGCTGTCTGAGCTTTCTGCCTGACCAGAGCAAGCCTCACGTGTTACCCTGGGGTAAATATACAATGCAATCCACGTGGGAACTGTACATGCATGCCCTTGCCATGTCTGCTTTCTATTTGGCTAAACACACATGAAACTGTCACCGGTGCTCCTGCTTTGGTTGACCTCTGTGCTATTTGAACTATTTGTCTTGCCGGTTGGAAATTTTCTGAGCAAAACAGACTAATTGGCCTTGATTAACAAGCATCTGGTGTGAGTACAAATGGTTATTTGAGCAATAATGAGAAAGAACATGGGGAAGCGAGTTGGCAGCCTAATTTCTGGCAATTGATCCATTCTCCATCCCCAGGCTGCTGAATTTCTTTCTCTGGCAAGGTGGGGGAGGTGGTTTTTTCCACAAACAGCCTGTAATCTGGCTTTTTAAAACCAAACTGCTTGGCATGCTTTCCCATTGCTCTGCCATGCAAATTGGGGGCTGCAGCCAGACCCTTAATGGTATGCCCAGCATGAGGACATCAGAAACTGGACTCTCTCATTTGCAGCCACACTTTTCAGAGAAACTGATAAATATTGCAAAAGCAGGAATTGTTTCCCCTTTATCTTTGTACCTGATTTAAAGCCTGCAGAATGGCTGTTCTTAAATAATGCCTTAAACACATATGCCTTAGATGCTGAAAGCTCAGAATTTTGGATTTTTTAAGAAGATAAGCTTTGTGAAACTCCCAGCTACTTTAACACAGCATAGATTAAAAAATACATTTATTTCCTTTAGAGGGGTGGGTTATTTCCTGTTCCTTCAGGGGAAAAATAACATTTCTTTTCTCAAATATACACAAATACATACAAGATGCATTTATTTTAATTTTGCCAGTGGTGCAATTATATCTATTCTCTCTGGTGGAAGACAAGCATTTGCACTGCCTTAAGCTTATATCAAATTGTCAGCAGATAAGATATGGCTGTATTTGCATTATGCTTGGTAATGTCTCCAGCTCGTACATGTTTATGAAACTGCTCACCTTTGTCAGACAGTGTGGTCAGAGGATGAGGATTCTTACTGAGATTCAATTTCCTTATGAATGTGTCATTAAAGTGTGGGCTACCCATACAAGTATAAGCTGGCTGCATTACCCCCCCTCTCAACAACAGAGGCATGGAAAGATAAACTCAAGAAATTTCTAGTATTTTGTCCAGTGGAGCACACAAAATCATGAGGTCTTTTTCAGAAATGCCAGCCTTTTGGAAAAAAAATGGATGATGATTTGATTTCTTGATAAAAGCCAAAATTGGAAACTTTAAAGCTTGGCACTGATGAGGAAAAATGAAGTCTTTCTGAACTGTCAGCATTTCAGAGCTGAAGCACATCTCCCTGAGCAGCACTGATTTCTATGTTCTCCCCCTCTTAGACTCATACCTTTTATTAGGGGCCAGCAGGGCCAGCAGACCCATTATGGGTGTGAATTACATTTTTGTAGCTCCACAGTTTTGCTTTCTTATATTATTTTTTATCTAGTATAGGATTTTGCAATGTACTTTTCTATGGCTTTTCATAAACACATTTTTGCTTCTGTTTGGTTTACTTAAAAATAGAGATAAAGAGTCATTTTGAGGTGCTACCTGAGACACACTGCTATGGGGGAGAAATGGTGAAGTCCCAGCTTAAGCAAGTACCATATATCACTCTCAAAATACTAAAAAATATTGATTTTATCATAATCACTTAGAAAATTAAAAAAAGAAAGACCAAGAAACTCCTCAAAAACAAGTTGTTCTTCAAGTATCCAGTGAATCTTGAGTTTAAATGTTCCATTTTAGCCTGTCATCAATAAGGTCACACTGGGCATCACAACACAGTGCATGCTAGCCTGCATCGCTTTCAGCACACAATTTAAAGCATGTACAGAAATTATTCTCTATAAAACTCTGTTAACTGGAACCAAAGGCAGATTTTCATACCACTCTCCTAATTTTTGCAAAATGAAAGCAAATTCAGCCACATGGAATAGGCAGAGAGATGTGTTACTCCTCTGGATGCTAAGTGTGTTACATATCTTTTTTGAAGCATTTCTTTAATTACTGCTTTGCTTGGATCAAGAATGGCATCTATTTTCTCTCAGGAAGCAGGTGAATGTGGAGGTTACCAGCCCCTGTGTGAGCACTGAAAAGCTCCTGATGTGGTGTGTGCACTTGCGCAGAGTGCCCATCTGGAACATCTGGCTTGGCACCCGACAGCCATTGCTTTATGTTAGTGAGCCAGCCTGGGGTGAGCTGTTTAATGTGTGCTAATTTGATCCTGACTATCCAAGCATCTTGGTATCAAGTGTCTCGGGGTTTGTGCTGCAGCATTACAAATCTCTCTGTTCTACTGCCATGCCTGCGCTCTGTGGAGGAAGATGACAAGTGGCAGTTGCGGTGCCGCACGACGATAACCTCGAGTATAAAATTGCCACGATAACATTTAGTCATGGTAGGCCTGCAGGAGACAAAAACGTGCTTCTGTGTTTGGGAGATTGCCAGCTGTGGAAGGCAGAACTGTCAAGATAAAATATCTAAGGAATGAGGTGTTTGAAAGAGAGTGTGGGATATCCATCTTTCACTAAGATACATTAGGAAGCCATTAAGGAAGAGGTAGAGAAGTTTATAGTAGAATTTGCTGGAGACAAAAATGTGTAAACCCAACCATTTAAGGCTGATAATTGACAGAGCGCACATCTGCAGCAGCTGAAAGGTGCCTTTCTAAACAACAATTCACTATAGGGATAGAGAGGCTGGGTATTGACCTAAATGGATCACTTCAGGAGCAAGAATTTTGGGGCCTTTCAGTCACCCTGCCTCTTACCAGTCAAAAAAGGAACATTAAGTCTTTTCAAAAAGAAAAACCTGTCTCTTGAAATTCTATCTCAAAAGGCCTGAGGCGAAATTTTGTGGGTCTTTTGCAGTTGGTTCCAAAAATTACAGAGATCATCAGCTTCCAGCTGGTAACTGCACAGAAGCAATATGGACTTTCATTAATGCAAAGCTTTCTCTCAGCTTCCCTCACCAGCCAAACATGATATATGAATGAATTTACTTATCTGTGATTAATTTGCTGATGTATATACACATGCATATGCATCATACAACGTGGCATAGTGCAATGTCTCCTTTGGTGGCAGAGAAACCCTTGCAGAAACAGAACTTTTTCTCTCCAGCCCCCAGTCTGCCCATGTTCTCTTCCCTCACGTGTTTTTTAGCTCTGTAAATGCAAATCCCCTGCTACCACACTACCCTTCTTTTAGTTTCTTTTAGCTTTTAGGGTTTGGATGCATCATGTTTGATTTTTATTGTTTCCTTTAGCCTTAAATCCCAAGTGTAGCATAGCTTCAGCTGTTCTGAATAATTTGGAAATACAAAGAATGAAGTTTAAAAAAATGCAAGTGGTGATAAAAATATTCTGCCTTTCAGTAGGGACTGTCTTTATCTCTGTTGTGGTCCCACAGCACTGACATCATTAGGGAAGACAAAGGAAGGAGAGGTTTCTGTGCTCCCTGACTCAAAAATTCTCTCCCATCTTTGATCAAAAACAAGCCAAATGAACTTTAAGACCATGTGTTTGCCTGGACAGCTGGATAGGGTTAAAGAAGGTACTTTGATTTTTTAGCCACCTGACGGCTGAAATGGACCATAAAGTTTTCTTTAGTAAAAGAAATAAAACAATTTATGTGTTCAAACCTCATTCTCATGATCACAATGATATTTTCCTATATAACTGCAAAAACTCATATCACTAAATCACCTGAGCTGTCCATTGTCTCATATTACTAAAAGAAATGTTTCACAAGTCCAAAATGCAAGGAATTATTTTAAAGATTGTTTGAGACCAAGAAACCAGAATCAGAGCTTAGGGTGTTGGCCTTTTTTATCCATGCCTAAAATAACATGAAATTTAAATGACAGCAGGCTGAAATATATTTTTACATTTGTGTATTTTTGGAGGTAAGTTTTTTCCAGCATTAATTTCCTATAACATTTCTTGGTTGGGTTTTTTTTTTTTTTTTGCATCAGCTGGAGCCATGATTAGGAAAATATCCTTATTTATAAATATCCTTTCTGATTACAAAGGAATGACATAGTATTTTCATTTTTGACCTTGTAGTTTTTTATTTCATTCTAGATTTTTAGAAGGCCTAACTGTATGATAATTTTTTTTTCAAACAGCAATCTGTTCATCATCCCAATTTTTAACTAAGATATCACCTTGTTAGTAAGTTACTCTCCATTTAATTGAATGTATTTTTTATACTTGAGATATTTGCTGGGAAAAATCCTCAGCTGAGCTAGCCTGAGCCCTGCCAATCCAGAGCAGCTAAAGGCTCCCCTGACTATGCAGCATGGCACCTTCCACGTTAGTGTGAAGGATCATCCAAAGCCAATGGCACCAGCAGAAGATGTGTTTGGCACAGAGGGACCTTGCAGGGATAGGATTTGCTTTCTATTCTTCAAGGCAGGGGAAGCTCCCTTTGGACTTAGCTTGTCACCACTTCTTCTAAAACTACTCAAATACCACAGGGCTTGCTTGAAGACTCAGAAGATGAAAACATAGGCAGAGGCTAAGGTTTGCAGTAACCAATAAATTGCCTGTTAAAACAGGAGCAAGCAAGGGGAAGCTACAGCACTCTGTGGGGCCGCAGCTGAGGAGAGAGGTTAATGACAAATGCAGCAAGAGGGAGACTCTCAACGGGCACAGCTGAGACAGAAGCCATCAGCAAGTCAAGGAAGAGGGGAAAGCACCATTTGTGATGGACAATGAGTGCACTCAGTGGAAGCAGAGGTTGGAATCTCCCTTCCCAGCAGCAGAACATTACCGGTCTCCATTTTGGAGAGTCCCAGACACCCTCTTCTGCAGAGCAGAGCATCCTTCCCACTGACAGGAATGATATGTGGGCAAGTGGTGGGGAAGGGGGTTGGGACTGCTTTCCTCCAAAAGCCTCCCGGAGCAGAGAAACCTCACCCTGGCTAAGGCTTTCCAAGGTCTACTCACCTTGGTGATGCTATTGATCCCTCCATTCCCCACCCTCCAATAAAGATCTGACCATTAAACCCATTTGCTTAACTGATTGCTTGGAACCAGAGGACCAAATCCTGTCTCCAAGAGCTCTGTGCAGGGCCCTGAGACAGGGTTGTTGATGTACATTTATTTTGAGGAAAGATCTGTTGAAATTTGAATCCCAGCTTGCTGTTGTGCATCAAAAGAACTGCAGAGGGTGTATGGCCTGTGAAATAACCACAAGGCAGTAAAAGAGATTTTGAAATGAAGAGCTTTGGCCAGCACTCTTTAGAAAATTATATTTACAGTTGCAAGACCAAGGCCAGGTGTAGATAGAGCCAGAGTAAGCAGTGTCTCATCTGTGGGAGGAAATGAGCCCGCATCCTGCTGCCTCCTACATCTCTGCCAGAGGGCTGGAGAGTTGGGCTGGCAGCTCTGCTGTCACTGCCATCACCAAAAGAGCTTTTGGGATGTATGAGGGAGCAGCTGTTGCTCATGCAGAGGAGTGGAAAGAGAGACCAAGCACCTCCTGGTACCCAGCTAATGTCCCCTACGCTTGTCTGTTCCATCCCATCCCAGCTGGTGGCAGATGCAGCAGGGAGCCTCAGCCCTCACAGCTCACTCCGAGGGTTCATCCAGCCCAGGTGTGCTTGTACTTTTCCCTTTTGATGCGTTCACACTTGCAACAGCTAAAAAGTCTTGAACCTGCTTTAGGCAGGGGCCTAAAATCTGGTCTAGTCCTGTATGTTCCAGATTGGTCCGTTCCTGCAGGAAGAGGGGGAGCATTCCAAGCAAAACACAAAGTCACAGACAACCTCTCTGGGGTAAGACACGGGCATCCTCAGCTGGGATAAGCTGTTTTGTGGACTCAAAAGAAACTACACCAACCAACTGTCCTGCAGCAACGCATTGAGGCAAAATCATTTTTGGGAGCAAGGACTTGCTTTTCCTGATGCCATTGTGCACTTGAGTAGCTGCAGTAGATTTCCTCTGAAGCACTCTTGATTTACACCACTCAAAAGCAGAAGCAAAAGAAAAGGGCTATCCCATCAGCTGGTAGCTACAGAAATCACTTGTTTGAAGTCAGTCGGCTCCAAGTGTGTGGTGAACTCACAGTGTTGTCAAGCCTTGGAACAGGCTTCCCAGGGAAATGGTGGAGTCACCATCCATGGAGGTATTTGAAAGACATTTAGGTGAGGCACTTAGGAACTGGTGGGCTTGGCAGTGCTGGGTTAACAGCTGAACTCAATGATCTTACGGGTCTTTTCCAATCTAAATAATTCTGTGATTCACACTGAATAGCCACGTCGCTTTTCTTGAAAATGGCTCTGGATTTTCACCCTCAAGCACAAGTATGGGGATAGCTGCCATACAGTAAAGGCCAGGAGCTTAGTGCCAGCCTGGGACAGTCCTCAGGAGTCAAGTGCCCAGGTTATTTTATTGGAGATCCATTGTACTCATTGAGCAAAAAAAGTAATCAATTAAAGATCTTAAAGTGAACCACTGCATACATGGAGGGAGCATAGGAGGAGTCCTTGGTTTTGGGGCCCCAGTTTGGCAGGAAAGGACAAGTGTGATTTGGATGGTTTCCCCTCTCAGCAGGAGAAACAATTTATCTCAGGTGTTGTCTGCTTATCCTGGGCAGGCTAGCACTAAATTAAGAACAAAAGGGGAGAAGAAAAATAAAGATTCATTTAGCATAAAAATAAATATGTCAAAAACAAAATTAACCAAGACACCCAGGAACATTAAGGGAATAAATTCTTTAATTGCTTGTATACTACTGCCAGTGGTTAGGCAATACCAGAAGGAACTGGAAATGATCCCTTATGAGCATACATTCAACTTCAAGATGGCCTTAATGAAAGAAGGGGGGAAATTTTCCTTGATCAGGATGTTAACCATCGGTTACAATCTGTTTAGAAAGCATCAGGTTGTGAAATGTGGCGTTACACGTTCTGAATCACTGACAACTCAGCAGCAAAGGTTTGTCAATGTCTGAGCATCAGTGACTTGAGACACAAAATGAGAGATGAAGTATAAGTGGTAATCTATTACTGGCCATGAAATAACACTAGGAAAAAAGGGAGACTCTTTTATTGATACCCTGCACTGAGAAAAACAGTATCAGCACAGAAGAAATTGCTCTGAGAGACACAGACTGGAAGTTTCTTGCTGTAAATACTGTGACAGTCTTAGAATTTATAAAAATCTCTTAAGTCAATAAGTCTTTGCTTTGGCATGGGATAATTCTATTTTAGACAAAATATGGAAAGAAGAAGAGGAGGTATTGATCACAGAACTGGTATGGAATTCATTTTACTTGACTTTATATTTAAAACAGCATCTAACCTACTTGAATTTTTTGAACTGGATACCTTAGCTGCTTTTACAATCAATAGGTGAAGCCAGGTATCTCCTGGAGATAATTTATCTCATCCTAAAAGTGGTATGCAAGCCGCAAGGGATAAATTCCCTCAGGAATGACCAGCTCCTTTAGAATAACTTTGAGACCAATGGCAGGGCTGTTCAACCTGTTGGGCATACCCAGTTTTCAGAAGGCAAAATCTGAGGGAGGAAAATCCTATTCAAACAGACTCCAGTGCCCCCTATATCTAGGGGGACTTTGTCAGGATTTGCCTTATGACATGCTAAGAGAAATGAGAGTATCTTCAGTGACCATTTTGTCTCTTTCTTTCGGCTGGCAGGAAACTTTGGTCCACTTCTTCATGTAAGTGAGAGTCACAGATGATGTTATAGCTAAAGTAAAAACAGCATTGTGAACAGCTCAAAAGATGTGGGGAATCACACTACTTTTTTTCAAAACTCATTTTCTAACTGTAGATGATTTTTGTGTTAAGAACACAAGAATAGCAGATTTCTTTTAACCCTCTGGAAATATGTTGGGGGCCATTCTTATCAATATAGACTTTCTTGGTTTTTCTTACTTTTTACAAAGTCCCAAACCTCTTTACACAAATCTGCTTTATTTTTGCTTGCTTTAAGAGAAACAGAAAACAAACATGAAAGTGCACACACAGTTGTTATAAAAGGGAAAAAATATTTATTTCTCATAAACTTTTGTTTGTTATGAGCACTGAAATAACCTTTTATAGATGAGGCGATGGATCTGCACATCCGCAGATCTTCAACTCGCCTCCCAAAAAGTGAAGAAAATTTATTTTTGTGACAGGGGAAAATTCAAACATGCACCTGGTTCCCGACTTATCTGATGAGCCAAAGCAAGGCACACTTGTCTTTCCATCTGGACTTTCATCTCGCCTTTCATCTGGACATTTCAATTTCCCTTTGAAGTTGAGTCTGTGTCTTTTGATTTTTAGCGTTTGAAAAAGAACGCCACTGTTGTATCAAACAATTTCAGGGAGGGAACAGCACAGTGCTTGGGTTTACCATCAGTTCTGTAATAGCAACATCACTCACACATAACTTTGTTTCGCTGGCTGATATTAAGAAAAATGGTTGCTTGCAGAATGATGCACAGGTCTGTCAAATATACACATACATGCCCTTTAGACTGAAAATGATTTTGTTTTATAGCACCAATTCGATGTTACAAAGTTCATAAATTTGTATTAGGAATGTGATTGCATCATTCCAATCCTGTGCTGTGAAATCACAAGAGGGAAAAACCCAATTACTGCAAAAAACACTGGAAGTTTTGCGTAAAAATCAATGGCAGGATATGACCCATAGTTTGAAAACTTTAAGCATGTACAAAGGACTTCAATCTTTATGATGAAGATTATGGTTCTGGCCTCTAAAATAATAGCAAGTATTAACTGCACCATCTCAACAGTTTTACGAGACAATAATCTGGTACTGAAGTGGATAAACGATGAGGTCAAAACCTGGGCAGTTTATCTCAATGAGAGACACGGAATATTGCTCACTAAAACAAAAAAATCAGTACTGTTATCAGCTGACTGTAATAAGTAATATATATATTAACCTAAAATTTTACGTAAATCAGCAGGAGCAGTCAGAGGAAAAGTAGCTATAATTGTTACAGTAGCCAGAAGGGCAGGTTCCTCTTTTTTGCCTCAAAGCTGAAAGAACATTAAATTTGCAAATACCTAGTAGGCAAGAAAACACACCAGAGAGCTGATTTACTTGGTTCTGTTATAAAGCCCCAAGTTTGTCTTAGCCTGCTGAAGATAGTGGGGGGTGGGGGGGGGGGGTTGATGGATATACTCCATGTAAATAGAGAATTAGAGGCCATAAGAGAAATAAGTAATGATACCTATGTGACTAATTTTCTTTTGTCATGCTGTAGACATCACACAGTTGGTTTTTTTCCCCTCCGGGTAACACTTTCCCTCATGTCCTGAAACAAGCAGGATTCAATCACTGAAATGATTTCAACAGAAATTCCCAAGGAAAGGGAAACCTTAAAAATGAGTTTGAGATAGCAAGTGGTTATGGTCTGCATGATAAGTTTCTTATAACATTTCTCTTTTGTGGCTTGAAAATATAACAAGTATAAAAAAAAAAATGGTAGAAGCAGTGGAACTAAACTCCTTGAATGTGAACTTCATAAGCCCTACTTGCTGCAGTGTGTGGCCTTTGTGTTTATTTGCCTGCAGACACTTTCGTTACATAAAGAATGCAGTAAAAATAAGTTTAATGAAAAGGGGAAGTAAAATTCCTGAGAGTGCTGGATGTGTAGCAATTATCAAATACGACAAAACCACAAAACCTTCTGAAGCTGTGAGAAAGGCCATGAGTTTTTTCCAGAATGTTGAAATTAACCAGCAGAATTTTATTGCAGAATCAGAATAACATCTAAAATGGATTAATGTTGCTCTTCAGCTTAAAGAAAATGATAAGATACTGAAACAATAGGGGGCAGGACCTGATTCTAACCTTGTACACTGTTCCTGTGCTGAAGAGTTTGGTTTAGTTTCAGTGAATGGTAGAAAAGATATTTTCACCCTGTCCCTTACTGAAGTCAGTAAACTTGCACTGGAGTTATCAATAGCAAAGGATCAGGATCCCATTCTCCATCTTCAGCATACTTTGGAAATCCTACCGTGCCATCAGTGGTCCTGGGCACAGTCCTGCAGAACTCCTATCTCCTTTTCCTACAAAGATCCACAATTAAATGAGCTCTTTTATTGCTTTTACACAAAGTTACACACTGAGAAGTGTTTTGGGCAAGCTCCCCTTTATGTCTGAGCAGGGAAGAGCTGCCATGTTCCAGGGTTCACTGCTCAGCTGCAGGGAAGGCAGGTACACACAGCAGAGCTTCTTCCAGCTGCACTGAGGAGCCCCTGGGCAAACTGGGATGCTGGTTTCCAGTATTAATAGCATCATTTGTGTGCAAGTTGAAAAAATGGGGCCTGGAGCAGTACAGGCCTTTTTGCCATGCCTACTAATTAGCTCCAGTGATGGATTAAATGCTTATCAATGATAAAAAATAAAATATTTTTTACAAAACACTAAACAAAACAAAACAACAACAACAAAAAAAAACAAAATCAAGCAAACAAATAAACAAAAAAACCCCACCAACAAAATCCCTTGCTGCTTTTTGTGACAATTCATTCCAGGTAACTTATTGCCAGGAGCACTTGCTGGCACAGGCATTTTTTTGGCATAAACATGAATAATTAAGCCTAATACCAGACTACCTTGTTATGAGTTTGTTATGGTATTTATTACTTTCTACATTAATGTTAGTGGGAGTCCCATCAGCACATGGAAAGGAGAACAGACCCTGGCTTAACTCTACAACTTGGCAAGCCTCCAGTGAACTTAAACTTCAGAATTTGTCTTCAGACTGATACGCGACAACACGTTTGATAATGACCAGTTTCAGCTTCAGAGTGAAGCTGAAGTTGTACAGCTGCATTCCCAGCATCCAGAGAGCAGCTCACATGTGCAAAATATTTTAGCTGCAATAATAGGAGCTACTTACATTAAAGCATCCTGAAAGCCTTATAGCAAACCCTCCCTCTAATGTTAGCAAGATGATTTATATATGTATCTGCAATGTGTCCCCAAGTTCTCTTCTCAGGAACCAAAGTGTACTAATGTTTCACATTCCCAAGCTCCTTTTATTTCAACATGAAAGTGATTAAAGATGTTTATCTGAGCTAAAGAACCTTAAGACGGTACTGCTTTCATTGTAGGAACAATTAAATCGATCCCAGGGGGACCTCAGCCACACAAAAGAAGTATTTGAGAATTCTCCATTAACCCACTTGCCATTTGCTTAACAGGAAACCCTAATGCATAAACAAACAGCATAAGTGTGACAGGAAATACAACTGAAGGAACAAGGAGATTTGCTAGAGGAACTGCTTTCCTGATTTTAATGACTGTGCAGGACTTTATGAGAAAGGTTTTCTTCCCCTTCTTGTGATAAAAAGCAGATATTCCACTTCTTTGCTTTAATATAAAACGCGATTTGGGGAAAATTGGACACCGTTTTTGCACTCAGGAAAAAAAATGTATTTGCAGCTAAATTATTTGTTGTGTATATTGTATTTCAAGAGCAAAATGAGTTAATTTTGGCCATAAGAGTCAATAGTCCAAACCTTACTCTGTGACCAAGGTTTTTGGAGGGAAGCCATAGCTCAGCTTCACAGATGGAATCAAAGATTTCTGTGCTGGATTTACAAACAAAAGTCGTATTAAGGAAAAAATGTTTGGATTTCAAGTGCTAAGCCACACTTTAAAAAAGTGCGTGCCCAAGAGCCCTCTCCATGGCACAGCAGCTCTCTCATGGCATGCCACTATGGGCTCTGACAGCCAGATGTACGGCTGCCTGCTGCTGTGTTCTTCTCTTGTTTCCACGGTTTATGGAGGGACGCAGGGGAGAGGCCAAGCACAAAGCTGGAGCCCATGCACTGCCCTAACGTGGGCAGTAAAAAGAGCCTTGCAATGAACTGGCAAGCAGAGAGCCAGCAGAGGATCTATTGCTGAGAGAGAGCAGCAGCCCTGGGACTGCTGCAGCCCAAAGGCTCCATTTGTAATCGCCCTGCTGCCTGAGTGTCAGAACCATTTGGCCCTCCAGGGTTTACAGAGTGATGAACAGCTCTATTTTGGCATTTCACGCCAAACTCATTGTATTTCTACAGTGGAGGCTATAACTAATATATAGTTAAAGAAGCTGGAGACGCTCTGGTCCTTTGAGTTGGTGGCAGGAGGGATTTGGAGAGCAGCTCACTCAGCTGGGTGGGAGAATGCACAGAGACCTCCCCAGCTGCAAAGGGAACAGGGCTAATGCTCTCTCTGGGAAGCCTCTGGAAGTCAGAAATGCAAGGAGGGTCAAACTTAGGTGGATCTAGGCAAAGGAATATTGAGCCTCTCTCTCCATTGTGCAGCCATTGGCAAAAACCTGAAGAAAGAAATTGAAGGTAAAGAAATGCTTGGACCATATGGTTTTACCTGAAGGGTATCTCAAGGGGTGCAATAAAGTGAAAGTCACTGCACTAGGATGAAAGTCAAGGTCCTACTTGCAAAGGCTACAGGAACTGGAGGTGAGACAAGCAGCAGGCTTGGTCACCACAGGACAGCCCAGCTGATGAGAGGATTCCAGGGCTCAGCTTCTTGAAAGTGCATCAGTCTACTGGTCTAACACAACCCCTGAGCCTGATGTTCTCTAATTCCCGAGTTCAAACTATATTGATTGGACTCAATGATCACAGAGGTCTTTTCCAACCTTATTGGCTCTGTGATGCTGTGATATCCACTTCCAGAGTGGATAGCACAGGAATATACATAGGATAGGAGTACCTGTCCAGGAATACCACCAGTGACCCCTTTGTATAGTAGAAAAGAAATGCTTCTGGTCCATCCTCCCATAATAGAGCTCCAACACTGTGACTGCTGTTGCCCTCTGGGATGTTGGCCCCATGCTACCATCTCCCTTCAGGGACATCACTGAATAGCCATAATAAGGGGAAGTGCCTCTGACCTCTCAGTGCTGCCCATTGCTTTTTAGTAAGTTCTTTCCAGGCTCCTAAGTTTTGTAGTTTCTTTTTTTCCTTGTAGGAACAGATCTGCTTTGTCAGGTTTCTCCAAAGCTCTCACAGCTGTAGTTTGTTTCCTAATTTTGATCTTACTATAATGACTGTAAAGTTATGTTTAGAAAATAGCGACACAGGTTTAATCTGTTATTGTATTGGGGTTTTTCCTTCTGCATGGAAGAAGTTGACTGCTTCTCATGGCAGGATAAAAAGTTTTGTTGCTATTCAGTGTAGCATGTACTGAGTTTGGGGCAAAAAGTAATCCCTGTATTCATTGAATGTTAATTTAGACTGTTACAAAGCATAACAAGAAATTGTCAGTAGGCTAAATTCCAGAAAGGCCACAGGTTTTAAGCAAGTACAATTCACTTGCACTTCAGTGGCTCTAAGATTTGCCCCAGTGTGATTGGCAGCAAATGAAATCGACTCCCCATCCAACCCACTCACTGTGCTGGTAATAAAGACAAACACATTTGATCATACTCCCAGGTGGATCAATAGCAATTTGAGTAGCAGGGAGATCTCACCCTTTTTGTTACTGTGAGCCAAGTTTTCCATAGGGATTGTAGTCTGGCTTCCCTCAAGCACTGTGCGCCCAAAAATCTGTTTCTTTTGTGTTTGGATGGTAAAATCACATGCTTGAAGACTAATCTCTAAAACATTATTTGGATTATTTAAACCACATTATCATAACGACCAAGGAGATACAATTCCCTGCAAAGCAGCATTATTATAAGCATTTGAGACGGTTAAAGTGCAATTTCCACTGATCTATGATAAAGGCTATATCTGTACCAGTATGTTAGTTTGGCATGCCAGTTGAGGTGGGGCCCAACTCCTAGATTATCCACACTGCCCGTGGACTGGCACTTACCCTTGCTCCAAATTAGCCATTAGTGGATAAATTGGCTTCCCTGGCCAGAAAAGGCCATCACTGGGGAAAATGGTTTCACCTTGGATTTCTGTCTTTACAGGCAGAAGGACTACAATGCCTCAATTGCAAATTTGAGCACAACTTCCCCACCCCCTAAATGTACATGTGCGCTCAGGGTCCAAAATTATGCTCACCAACAGCTCAATGTTCCTGGTCTCCTGTGCACACCAGATACCCCTTCAATCAGCTTTAGTGTCAGCTGTAGGTAAAATAAAAGAGAGGCAAACAAAACTGATCCGAGCCCCTGTCAGACAGATGATAGTGATCAGAGGAAGAATAGGGGGGTTGGTTTCTTTCTTTAGATTCTTTAGATTTTCGTGGCTAGTTTATTGGTTTGGATGAGGGGAAGAGATAAAGAAGGACTGTATCTCAAGTATCATCAAAAACATTATAATTGCATTATCATTGGTTTTGCTGACCAAAAAAAAAAAAAAGGAGAATATTATGAAAATATATAAAGCAAGCTGAAATCGGAAATAGATCAACAAATTCCTCAAACCAGAATTGCAGAAAAGTTTTTTCAGGGACTCAGGGACTTCACATTTTCTGATCCACCAAGTGAAATAGAATAAGAAAGCCAAGGAATTCGAGTCCTGGTCACATGTGCACTACTCCTCTCCTGTATCAGCCTATACCTCCTTTTATTGGGCTGCTTTGATGCAAAGGCATAAATGAATTAAAAGTCCTGTTAGATGTCTGTGGTCAGCTTGGCACAGGAGGTGTGCTTTAACACATGCGTGTCTATCAGATAACCGAATGGAACCCAATTCTGACTGGACCCTCTGTCCTGTTAGGATGAAAATAAGAGTTAATAATTCATGGTCATTTCAACATCCTTCTGCCAGAGAGCCTTGCCCCCAGAAGATTTCTCCAAGCTGCATCTCTGGGCTTGTAGTAGATTTTTCTAGCTTTTATTCTGACTTTGAAGCTCTATGGCTATATGTTTTCTGAACTTCCATAGAGAACTTCTCCTAAGAGAACTCTTGTAAATTTAGGATTTGCTGTCCCATCTTAGTAGATGAAAGGTATATGTATGTAGAGTGACAGTCTTAAAAAGAAAACCTATCTTGCTCTTTAAGCACTGATGGCTCAGCACCCAGAAAGTGTATGACTGAGCAAGTGATCTGTGGGGGAATCCTGGAGCAGATGTAAAACGTTGTTCACATCTATCTGCCTCTGCCCTGGGGCTTACACGGTTCTTGGCTTTGGTGTGAGACAGCTCTTGCTTTCACATGGAATAAGTAAAATAAATTTATTTTCTCAGGAACTGCAGAAGCAGAGATGAGCAGATTTCTTGGTGTGTCATAGGATCAGATCGTCAAAAAGCAAAGGGGTGGCAGAAGGTCAGAGATGCAGCATTTGCCACCGGCACACCACTGCTTCAGGCCAGTTCTGTCAGTGGGTGGTCAGTGGGCACCTAGAAATTTTTAATAGTACAAAAGGAATGTAATATATAATCATACTATTATCAGTCTATAAACATAATATTTATTGGGTTTTTTTCCTAAAGTAGCAACGCACCACCAGCATTATAGTAATTTCGAGGAAATACTGTTACTTAATTTTCAATCAGCTTTCTGGAGAGGGAGACCAAGGGATTTCTGCTGTCATCTACAGGTCACAATACAAATAGAAAACATTTGTCTTTTCTCCAGATGTTTTTGGTACCTTTGCATTCCCAAAGTAATTGCTTTGTTTTCCACCTGGGTATTTTGAAGACTGTCAGCGTACGCTAATCTAAAATGCTGGAATAACCTGCCCCTGTCACCACCACTGTCACTGGCATTTTGATGTGTCAATATTGTGTGCTGCAGATGATTGTCCTTAAGAGACAGTTTCAGTTTTACTCTATGCCAGATTCAAGCTGCTCCAAGGACATCTTTACGAAATGGCGCTTAACTGAAATTGTTCCCAAGTGATGCTCCATCTAGAACAAAACACTTTAAACTCTTGCTTCAAAACTTTTTCAGAGTCTAGGTTTTCCCAAGCTTCCTATTAAAATCTGTACCTGAAAGGAATGAATTGCTTAGCCCATGTTCTGGCTGCTAAAGTATACAAATCAGTATCTGTACTTGCACTGAATCTAATTTATAATTTAACACTGTTGAGACCATCCTGACAATGTAAACATGGTATATTGATGACCTGCAAAAAAGAGAAGCTGTCTTATATGCCAAGTGCCTGTGGCTCTGTTTATGTTGGAAATGCATTATTAAAGAATGTGTGTGGTCAAGCTATAACATTTCTCATACTGAGGTATCCATTTTACTCTGGGTCATTTCTTTGTTTCTCCTCACATAGTCTCCTAATCCAACAACTGATCAAGTTTCAGCCTTTCACTCCAACTCCTCCAATTAAGATAGCGCAATACACAGTGTGACAGCCTTTTGGGGCTCCATGAACCATGTGTGGTGTCCCTTATACTCGACATCTGAATCAGACCAATTCTGGGAGCAAATACACTATTCAGGCAATGCTGAGCAACTTGCTATTAAAGCAGCAATTTACTGTCATTCCAGCCTCCATTAAAAAACCCCTAAAAATCTGGGCCATTTATTCTGCATTAAAATCAACATGACAACTGCTTCAGAACATAGTGTCAGTGACACTTGAACTTCTAAGTAGAACTAGTTAGGGGGGAAATGTAGATGCTATCTCAGTCCTGGCCTGATCATTCACTTCTCTATTCTTGGTCCTGGGTTGCTTGTTTTTCTGAGCAGCTGAGACAATCAGTGGGCTCAGTTAAGTTAGGAAGTTTTATATGTGTGCTTACTCCCATAGCCTGGGTGAAAACTGTCAGTCTTTGGCCACTAAACATACATTGGGGAACTCCTAACAAACTTGTTTCCTTTTATCTTCCTCAAAAGATGGTCTATCCTAGATGCTCAGGGAAAAGGTGATTCTAAGGTATTAGCACTAAAAACTGGGCACTGAATATCAGCAACCTGAAAGATTTTGGCAGCGTTATGCCATAACTGGGCTGTTGAAGGAGAGCTCTCCATCCTGCCTTGGAAATCTCATGTAATGAAGCATCCTGCAAAACAAGCAGGACACACTTTCCTTTCTGGCTATGCACAAAGCATCCTGTTTGACCTTTCTCTCAACAAGATTTCTGCAATGCCAGTGTGCTGGTGAAAACATGAGGAAGGTTTATCCTGCAAATATTTCTAAGTGAGCCTTCCAGAAGTTTCATCATCAGCTGAAACAACCACTCCTTGTTTTTCTGAAGAGAGACTCACCAGCTGACTGAGAGGAAAGAGTGATGTGAAGAGGGAATGGGTGTCGTCCCCTGCTGCTGCTGGGCTTGTCTGTTTCTTGTTAGAAGCAGCAACATGTCCCTGTGGTTCAAGAGGTTTACAGCTGCCCACAGTACCAATGGTGCATCATGGTCACTACTGTCCTTCATCCAACATTGTACAATTCAGTGTTCCAATGCACATATTTTATAGCATAAAGGGATTTTTTTTTTTTTTTAAGGCAGGACAACATATACCGAGAGATGTGGCATCAGGAGTGCCCAGCTAAGTGCAAGCAGAGCTGTCTGGGTTTTTTTGCCGAGCTCCACTGTTGCAGGTGGTCCATTTTGATCAGCCATGCACCAGACAGGCCCCAGTTATCAGCTCCGAAGCACAGACATGGAACATAATTCAACACTTTATTTTTTAAGAGAAGCGTGCACCTTGGCAAATGTGCCATTTGATATAAATAAGATTACAAGGAGATGAATGTTCATTGTCAGTTTTGCTAGCAATAATAGAAATGTAGGCATTTAATGCAAGCAGTAAACATATTTAACTCTTATGAGAGAAAGACAACAGTGAACTAAACTTACTGGCATCTACCCAGATTCCAGGTGCCTAAATAAGTAACAACCCATTCAGCATTGGGGGTATCTTTTTGGCAAGGTTGCAATATAACCAGATCCTGGTTTTGTTGTTGTTTACTCTGTGTGACATCTATTGACTCAAATGAGCCATTTTTTATTCCTTTGTAGACACGAGAGTGAATTTAGCACAGTGTGTTATCACAGAGCTCCTCACAGACAGTGCTGACAAATAGCTGTGTGGACAACCCATTCAGGCTGTAGGATTATCCATCAGCAATGACAGTAGCTGGCAAACCAGTGCTGTTTATATCAATTTGTTATTTTCTAGGAAGTTACCCAGCTTCATTATTATTGGGGGAGATAAAACTAAGATGAGAGGCCAAGACCCTCATTTGGTTCTTAATGCACTCCCATTGCTTTGATGTATTACAGAGAACAAAATTGACCGATGTGGTAGCTCATTACACAGGGAAAAACACACACTAAAATAACATATTTTCTTTAGCACAATTCTGTGACAACCAACAGTGTCTGCAAAGGATCCAGGGACAGTTATTTAAAATACATCTTGTTCCGGCAAAAAAAAACCCAAAGAAAACAGTGGGGTTGTGGTGTGCCCTAGACTTTAGGTGCAGAAAATTCTGTAAGATAGTGCATCTTAAATAGCAAGTATACAATTGTGACACTCCTTGCAAGCCAAAGCACTTTGCTGATTTTTGCACAGCATTGTGCAGTACTGCTATCACAGCACTTCTCCAGGACATTCTTTCTGGCTCTCTGTGATACTTGAGAAACAAATCCTTCCCATCTCTTGCACAGTAGGTGGAAACCATAATTGCTTCGCCAGAGATGGGGAACATGAGTCACTGAGAGGCTAACTGACTTTCCTGGGGACCCATGAGACCAAAAGCAGTATCTGGAAAACCCAGGACTACAAGATTGAATGCAGATTCTGACCTGAGTTACACTCTGGCTTGAGGGGGGTTGTAATTTAGAGCATAATTTATTTGTTATTAGTATGTCTTATCACTCACATGGTAGTTGCTAGGCAAAAAAGGCTACCCCTCTGTGAGAGGAGTCAGAGCCCAAGCAGAGAGGGATATGCAGGTGGGTAGGGAGGCAAGACAGGTGGGGTTTCTGGGGGATGTTCAAAGGACTGCAGTTACTCACAGTGCCTGTGGCAGTACTGCACAAAGCTCCGTTCTTGGGCTCTTTGCACTGTACATAAAATGGTAATTATATTGCATTAAAAAAAGCCCCAAGAAATTAAAACTGAAGTTGAAAGGAGCTAAAGCTAAATCTATATAAGCTCATTTTGGATTTATTCCTCAAACCCCATGTTTTGTCCCTCAAATGCATCTCTTGTTGGACTACTGGTGTTACTCTTTTGAACCATGACGGGTGAGAGATAAATAAACAAACATGGAATTTGATTCTCCACGAGTGTCCTAGTGTATCTGTGGGCTCCTCAGAAGTAAGGGCTCTTCCTTTCTTTCCTGTGTTGGAATATAGAACTTGAAGTCCTTGCAGATGGGATTCATCTTATCCACCTTGAGACTTGGTACAACTGGGACAACATTTAGACCTGTAGTCTATGATTCTCGTGTCCTGCTTCAAATGTCTGCTGTAGTTTGCATTTATCCTGATGAATCCAAGCCCGTCTGATTTTATCTGTACTCCAACCCAGGCTGTTACCTGTGCCACCACCTGGGGGTAAGACCCAGAATTCAATTTCACTGGTGTCATAAACAATGTCATATCATCACTAATGACCAGAAATTCAGAGAGCCTTGAATTTGTCTCTGATCCCAAAGTCACTCTCCCTGACAAAGTCCAAAAATTTCTGATTCACTACTGTCTCAGACAGGCAGAGCTACCCATTAAATCCCAGATACTACTCCCTCGTGGCATGGATGTTTCTCAAACCCTTATGTTCATGCTGGGACTCTCTCAGTACCTGTTTATTTGTAAGAGATGAGGGGCTCAGAGTACAAGATAAGACATCAGCAAACATGCACAGGTGCTGCTTTTTCTCTCAGCTATAATTAGGCAGATCTCCTAATGTTGGGACAGAATCATCCTTAGAGCTGTAAAATATTTTTCTTTCATTACCTGTCACCCTCTGACTTTCAGTTAAAGAGATGCTCCTTTTCCTGGAACATGTACATAGTTAGGATCAATATCATAATCCTGTCTGACAGCTACTCGAAAACTTCTTTGTGTTGATTGGGTTTTGGCAGCTGAACAGAGCTGTTACTGCACTTTCTTTTAATACTGACTAAGCGATAGGCATGACAAGAAGTGAAAAAAAAAAAAAGAAAATAAAATTCTTTTTAAAACAAAACCCAGTAAGCCCTTTTGTTACTCCAGTGAAGTGGAACTGATACTGAACTGCTGCTGGTGCTGGTACAAGCAGAAACCTGCTCCCAGTCCCCTGCCATGCTCCAAGGACAGATGGATGAATGGTAATGGCTGGCTTAAAGATGTCTTCATCTGTTCTGTTCAGAAGGAAAGCAGGGGTTTGGCACCAGCTTTTAAAGAAAATAGAAGATGAAAAATTCACTAAACTTTATTGGTTCGAATGTATAATAATGATAGTTTAATGGCAGGAAAGAGGCGGATAATTAGAAGTGAGTAGCTCTGATTGCCCTTGTACACCGCTCCAGATAGCTTCTCAACACTCCTGAATCCTTGTTTGCTTTGTCTGAAGCTGAAATCCCACAAGGTCTGGATGTTACCAGCTGTCTAGCTAACTAACTGCCAGCACTTTCCCTGAATACAAGCTATCAGCTTCCACAACATCAGCCTCCTCCCCTGAGCTCTTCCTCACTGTCTCTCTCCCTGTGTGATTGCTTTTATCTATTGCTTGCAGGAGCTTCTTCTAATCATATTGCTTCTTGCCTCTGAGGGTCAAACACGAGACCATTGCTACCTACACAAATGGGGAAAACTGTCACCTTCACTCCACTGATAAGCGTTTGGCAGGCAGGACACTGTGAAGTAGAAGAGCAAACAGCCAGCAATCTGCAAACACCATAAATATGTTACGATCTCAGCAGGAAGATGGGCACTATATGTACCAAGAGGCCTTTGTTTAATGAGCTGTCAGAAAGCAGGCATGAAATTATGTTTGAAAACATGTGCGAGCTGCAGAAACAGAGCTGGGGCACTAAAAAACCTCTTTGACTTTTCTGTGGATGTTTGGAATGTCTTATCAGTTTGAGAACTGTCATGCGATGAGAGCTGTCATTAGCAAGGTAATAGCATTTGAAAGCTACTGATTTTTTCTCTCCAAGCTCCATTTTGTGACCTAAATGAGTGAGAGAAAAACTTAATGCTTCCTTTCTGCTGATTTTTTTCCCCTGAAAACACAGCCAGAAACCCCAAAGTGCGCATACCGGTAGGAGATAAATCCAAATCATTGTAAACCATAAAGGACTGACCATGGAAGTCGTGAATATTCTTGCTAATCCTTTGGAGATGGAGCTCATATTACTCTAATGTACCTCCCACCACTCATTTCTTTCAATGGCACACACAAAAAGCATCTCAGGGCAGGTGACTGTTATGTGTGACAGCTGTATGAGGGCTGCCAGGGGTCAGGGCAACAGTCTTCAATTCACAGGTAGTCAACAGTGGTAAAACTCTGTGAAAAATATGATTGCTGAAGCATATTAACAGTGTTAGGGTTGCTTTGCATAGCTGTAATAGGGTGTGCACAAAATAGAGCTTCCATTACTGCTAAATCATGCAGAACAAGTTGTTAAGGATTTAAAACAAATCCTCAAATATCCTTCAGGGTCACAAAGTTCTTTCTTTCTAAGATAAATTGAATGGTTTTCTTCATGCTCAAGCATCTGTGTTTTCTTTGCTTTTAAGAAAACATTTTGCTGATTCTTTGGCTATTTGGGCATTTGTGGTCCACCCCAGAGCTCAAAGGAGACTGTGAATGCTGAACTGAATCCATGTCAGTTAGGGAGGTATTAATTTCCAAAAATGGCTACCCCTTCTTTCATTCCTTTTCTTATTGAAGATGGGGATCAAGATCCAAAGCTTCTAAGTTGAAGCAAATCAAACCCAGATCCTAACTGTCCCTGTTCTTTGGAAACTGAACAAACTAGGTTTTGGGGGGAAAAAACAACCAAACAACCAAGGAAAACAATGAAAGAGAATTGCATTTTTGGGTACTATCAGTTTTTGTCACAACACGAACCAGTCAGATCACCAGCAGTATTGTTTTACTGAAGGGAGAAAAATGCATGAACACAAAGAAAAGAACTGCTTGCAAAATGACATTTTTGGAAGCTTTGCAAAGGAAAATGTGATGTACAAGTAAAAAAAATTATTTTGCAGAAGTGATTTACTCTTTCTGGATTTTGCCAGTTAATTAACTGAAACTGAAAAAAAAAATTAGATGTTGGTCAACAGGCAAACAAAGAAGTGTTTCTGTCTTGAAGTGCCTCTCTGAGTGTTACAACATTTTACTTTGGTGAGCTCAATGTATGTTGGCTGTGTCTGTCTATCTGTCTATCCATCTGTCTATCTATCTATCTATCTATCTATCTATCTATCTATCTATCTATCTATCTATCTATCTATTTTCTATCCTGTGATCTGCCTCAACCTCCTCATTGCACCAGAGAAGATGCAGCCTAGCAGGGAACCATATTCTTAGAGAATACTACAGCTGTACCCACCCTGCACTTCACCTATCACAGCCCTGAGTGTTTCCAGACAGGAGAATTCAAGCAATAAATTTCCAGGTTTGGATGTTTCCCTTAACAGTCAGATATTTCCATGGGGAAATGTTTAATCTTTTCCAAGCAGCGTTTTCAATGTTAATGCTCTGCCAGTGTAAAGCAGATGAGGACAATAGAAACAACAGATAAACCTTCCTTCTTCTGCTTTCTATTAGGTCAAGTTTTTCAAACATATTTCATTTCACCCCTGCTAGTGTGCTTCAGTACGTAAGTCTACCAAAGAAGCGTTTGATTCTACCAAGAGCATAAAAGCATGGACACTATGGAAACCAAAAACATCCTGTTAATTCATACAAGTACCTATTTTGTCTGACTTGGAATAGATCATGTACAACACACAGGAAATCCTCTGGTACCCTGACCTTCTTGGTATTGCAAGCTTCCACAAAGGACCACACCATTTCTCTCCTTCTCCTGAGAAGGTGTCTGGCTTCCAAAGAGATTACATGCTGTTAGGTGCTGAACTGCAAGGAGATAGAACAACAACTCTTAGGATCAAAGGGAAACTGAAAACCTTTCCATTGTGCAAGTTTTGAAATTGAAACATTTTGTAAGGTGTTCGGTGTTCTTTATTCCCTTAATTTTCTCTCCTCTAAACCATCTTTGCTGTTGTATTCAATGTAATCACTAACATATGGCATTTTGCTGATTTTTCATCTTTTTCTCTACCTTTTAAAACCCATTTTGCAGGGTATTCAAAGGAAAAATAAAATTGTCATCTGCCATTGGTACAGAGAAGGGTCTTTATATACTCTTAACTTTTAAAAATGCCTAACACCCTAAAAAAATAACACCTCTGCAAATACTGAATTAAGAATCCTTGGACAAGCCCACCAGCACTTCCAATGTAACTACTCTTCCATAAAGAACAGAAGGGGAAATGCTAGAGAAAGACAGGGAAGAAAGAGGGACAAGCAGCAAAAGAAAAGAGGACTGTCATTCACAAAGCACTGTTTGCTCTTCCTGTGATGCTGTTGCAGACAGGATCAAGATTTAAGCCAGAAAGAAGAGGTAGGTACTGAACTTAAGTGTTCAGTCCTTAAACAAGAAAAAAAGTGCCTGTCTTTAGCTTAACTTGCTGTTAGTGGAATACTGCTTGAGAACTGGATTTCGGGAAAGGATGTTGCCATACTGGAGTATTAATGAGAAATAGCCTAAAAGACCTAAGACAAACTATGAAGACCAAAACTTTTTTTTTTTTCATGTAGCTCAGCCTGTGGTATCCTTCAAAACAAGACTGAGAAGTGATTTCCTTTTCTCCAATAGGGAGTAAACAACTGGTTTACAAACAAAGAAAAACAAACAAACACAAACAAACAAAAAAGGGGGGTTGATATCAGGAGAGAAAGTGCAACAGGAAACTGGCTGGAAACAGAAGAGAAGACGAGGAAATTCAGAGAAGAAACACTAGGATTTGCTGAGGTCCTTGATGCTGAGGCAGCCCTTCTGCAGGACATCCATGCCATCCATTTGTCTCCTCAGTGGTGAGCATGTCCTCTGAGTAACAGAGAGGGTAACTACCAAAGGCCTCTTCAGCATCTTGTGTAGAGAGTGTTTTAACAAGCTGAACCTCATCCAATGGATTATACATCCTGAATACTTGGAGATAACCCATTGTTGGGCAAGTCAAAGAAGCAGTTGAGCGGTATAAACGTGTTTGAAACCACATGCACTTAGAGTTGTTTCATTTCTTTACTATACAGCAGACCAGTGACACCATGTTTCTTTCATCATGGTCTCTACTCAGCTTTCACAATGTCCAGGGACAGCAAGAGGAGACAAACTGGAAACTTTGTGCTTCTATTTGAGAAAAAAGGTGGGCAACCCAAGCATCATCCCTTAGGGCTGCTTGAGCTTCTTCATTCAGGATAAAGGTTACTTGGAATGGTCCCACCTCCCTCACAGCCCAGCCAAGGGGTTGCCACAACCTGAAGACAGCCCAAGCTTGCTGAAGTCACAGCACTACAACTGGTTCACTTCCACCCCACACCAGGACCACTCCAAGTGTCTGCCATGCTTCAGCCAGACAGACTGCGAGCAAGAACTTTAGCCATGTACAAAAGAGGAAAAAAGAGCAAATTATTGGGGATTTCAGGGATCCTACATCATGCCACATGGCAAATGCTAACAGTTGCATTTAGAGCTATTTTAGGGGCCACAAACAGGTCTGTGACTTCACAGGAATGGGGAAACAGGACCTGTTTAGTCACTAACTTGTCCCACCAAAGTAGAGAGCACACAGCAAAGGGCTTCAGTCTGTGGAAAACCACATGTTCCCACGGAGGCACAGAGCCGTACTCTAGGGCTTGAAATCCCACTTAAGCCTATTTGCTTAGTCAGTGGAAAGGTAGGCACCTTTGAAGGCCTCTGAAGAGCAATTCAAGTGCCTGAAAAATATGCTGAGTGGGGAGCCAAGGGCACAGGGACCTCAGCTGAGGAAGCTTGGTGTGAGGTATTAACCACCTCAGCTGGAGCAGGGCCAGGCTTCCCCTCCAGCCACTCTCAGCAAGGCAGGGCACGGCTCTGCAGAGCTGGCAGCGCAGAAGGAACAGCCGCCGGGAGCCTCAGACAGCAGGAACCACACATTTTCCCCATCCTGCTTTGACAGAATTGGCCAGGGTTGGAGGCATCTTTCATTTCCCAGTTCTGTTTTTGCTGTAGAAGACACAGCTTCTTTCTATTTTTCAAGACTGGCTGATCCCAGCATGCTCCAAATCCATAAAGGAAAATAGGAAATGATTTTCTTAGTCCCTGAATTGACCCGTGGGTCTGACGATCCTGCTAGGCTCGGCAGTTTCTCTGCTGGCTTGAGGAGCACATGTTTGTGCACCTGGGATCATGCAGCTTGAATTATTCTTTTAAACATTTTCATAGAGAGTGGCAGTGTAACAGAAATCACTAAACAAAATGTACATTGTGTGTGACAGTTAGCAATGGGCCGGTTCACAGATTGTTAAGGGCTATTGAAAGTCACGCTTATGTTTTTCTTCTTTAACATTTTTCAAGGACAATTTGATTGCATTTCCCAGAAAGGTTAATATAAACAATCTGCTCCCCTCATTTTTATGAGAAGCATTTAAAAGTAAAACGTCCTGCTGTTATTTCACTATGGCCTGTGTTATTGATGGCTGAGGATTCCCAAATAGGTTCTGGGTTTTTGCAGCTTTGCACATTTCTGGGAGAATTGCTCAGAAGTCCACTATCTCATTCTCCATCCAGCAGCACTGAGAAAGGCGCACATTTCTTCAACATTTGTTTGAACACAGTAGGGCACGATTCATAGCCTGAACTTTAGCCATGTGAAGGATAGTGTCACCCCTGAACTCCTTATTTAAATGGCTTCTGCAGTCACCAGAGGGGCAGAGAAACATCATCTCTCATAGGTGCCCATTTTTGATATATTTGCCCTTTGGAAGTGCCTCCCTTTCCCCACTGAAAATAAAGCCAGTCAAAGCAACTAAAACTGAGCCATCCCTGTCCCGTTCTGGTTTGTTCCCTGGGAAATCATGTGGGTAGGACACCCTCTGGTGTCACCATCTCCCATGGGATCAGCTGGCTCCAACACTTACTTGTGTAATCCACACTCAGTTAATAAAAAAAAAAACAAGGTTCAAAATATTTGCTTCAAAGAGTAATTTCTGAATTCTAGTCAAGACTATTCTTGGGCCAAATATACAAGCCTGAAGTAAGTACAGATCCACAAATTTTTCATATCATTGGTATGATATTCATTAATTTGGATGCTTTGAGCAGGAGCCTGGAATAGGTTACCTCTGGAGGTCTGTAAGATTTTCAGATAATCAAATGACATTGTAACATATTTTGTACCCAACAGCCATTCAACACAATTCATCTGAATGCCCGGCTGGATGTTCTATTGGATTTTCTATATTTTATTGCACATGCTTTTTTCATGTACAACTTTGAAAATAGAGCTCAACTAGATAAAAACATTCTCCCTCCCTAGTCATGTGTAAAGCCTCCCCACTGCTTTCTCACCTGTACAAATAGCATGGTCATGTTGGGTTGGACTGCACTGCCTGTATTTTGAGAACATGTTCAATCTGTGTCCTGGCTGCTGACAAAACTGGGGCACTGCCCTGACAGCTCAAACATCTGATACTGAGGGCAGTAGCAAAACTACTGACCTGATTTGGGCTACCCACTGGGGAATTATTTGTTATTGTGTGTACAGGAATACGTGTGGACACATATGTGGAAGGATGCTTGATCATGTATCTAGAAGTAACATTTTTTAGGAAAGACTGGTGCTTGTGAGGTTAAAAAGCCCTAGGACAAAAACCCGCTGAGTTAAAGCAGCATTTATTACACCTCTTCGAGACAAAAGGAAAGTGTAATAAAAATTCAACCCCAAGACACCCAACTCAGTAGGCAGCTGGGAACAATGAACACTCCCTGTGCACACCATGGCTGATGGTGCCATGGCCCACGAGGCAGCTGTGACAGCTCTCACTGTGGTCTGGCAGAGTGGGTGGCAGGAGGAAGCACCTCATGGGAATGTGTGGGGCCATATGAAGGAAACAGTGAGTTTTGCAGCTAACCTTTATTGCATGGTAAAGCTGCTTTGGATCTTTCCTGAACAGGTCTAATTCTGAAACACATTCTCTCCAGTGTAGTAGACAAATCTCTGTGCATAAGGTGTAAAGCACAGTTGCTGAACCAACAGGAGCCATCTCCCACATGCCACATCCCACCTGGCAGCTCAGTCTCCCAGTGGCATTTCTGCACAGGTTACATGCTCACTGCTGGAGAGAGAGCTTCTGAGCATAGTCCCTGCCTCCAGTCTTCCTGCTGTCCCCTATCCCAGGCTTCCCCTGTCACCTCCCTCACCCCTGCTCTCAGTAGCTGCTGCCTGGGTGGTAGGAGGAGGAGGAGGAGGAGGAGGAGGAGGAGGAGGAGGAGGAGGAGGAGGTGGAGAAGTGCCTGGTTCGGGCAGCAGTGTGATGCCCCATCCTCACAAGGCATCCCTCCTCCAACCCTTCCCAGCTGACTCCTTGCCCTCACCCATGGGGTATCCCAGATCTGGTAGCTGCTCTTCCTCCATGTATATGCAAACAAGCCCATACAGAAATATATTTAATACATGTACACTCTTGACCTATAGGTGTACTCATGATCTGGCTATTTGCTTTTAGGAGTTCTGAACATGTTTTAGGAGTTTCGAGCATCTTTGGTGGCTGTAGTTTTATACAAGACCCAGATTAAGTAAATTTCCCATTAAAACCTTTCTAAAAAGGCAAAGGACATGTCAGACCAGTCATTCAAGTCCTACAATTCTCAGAAGTAACTAATGGTTTATAATGCCTCCAACATTTTGGTGTGTGGCTTGAGACACTTCATAAAAATCTATCTTTCTGAAGAGTGGTGTTGTTGCTGTCTGATAATTAACATCCTAAAAACGGGAAACCAAAAATTAACATTCATTTTCCAAAATATAACTCTCCATTTATACAGCCTTCAAGTGGAGAAACAAAAGTTCTAACTTTATGCTGAGAAGAGTATAGACTACATAATGGTGAGAAACTCAAAAATATCTTGGTAAACATTCCCTATATAAGCAACATATTCCAGAGTCTTTCACTCCCTGCGTAAAAGCCCGCTACAAGACAGCTAACATATCTAAAATACACTCCCAACTCTCCAAGACTTACTCACAAATCATCTGCTTTAAAAGAGCACTCTCCAAGTACACTTCACAAAGTTTTCCATTTTGCCCTCCCAGGCAGCCTAGCAACATGGCAGGCAATAAATAATGCCAAAGGAAATTCTGTGTCAACTAGGAGGGTCAAAAAAAAAAAAAAACCCAAAACCCAAAAAAAAAAATCCTACAGAAGAAAATGTACAAAAAAAATGTAATTTATAGCCCCTTAGCATCTGCTTTTATCTGTATCCTTTTGAGAACAAATTAACAAGTCCTGCCTATCTCCATATGTTTCTTTCTGTGGAACATCATGGTTCTGGAGGCACACGTTCATTCAGTCTGCAGTAACAAGCATGTATGTTTGTTATGCACTGCAGAATGTGACCATTACATGTTGATGATACTTTTATAATATGATAAATCACTGCAAGAAAAAAAATAAAAATCATTTTATAAGCCAGAAGGAGCAGGTCTTCTTTTTTTTTCTTTTTTTTTTTTTTTTCTACAGAAAGCAGCTCAAATCCCAGTGTTTCATGTATGCTCTTCAGGTCATAAAAACAACTGCTTTCAAAATGTAGATGATCCCCATATGCTTAGAAATCACCCTTAAAAGGTCAGTAATGAATTTATTTTGTTTTTTAACTATTATAAAATTAAATTTTAGTATTAAAACCAGGATGAATAAAGCTTTTTTATAATGAGATACAGCCTGTGTATTTATGTACATATTTATATCAAGAACTTTGGCAGTTCAACTGTAAATCCATTCAGATCTTTGAACTAATTTCTCAATAAATGCTAAAATTGGATCTGTATTTAAGGTGCAAAAAACCAGCATTGAAAGAAGTATTTCACACTAAATTAATAACTGTGAACATAAATAAATCAATTAAAATTTCCCATTTAGTCTTTTTTTTTTAAACATGGCTTTCTGTTAAGTTTAAAATCTAGTACTGATACAATTTCTATACTAACAAGTGACCAAAATATTGACAATATGCTTAACCAGGATTTTAGATTCAATTCAGTTGTCTTAAGCCAAGATCAAATATTGTGGAAACATGGCTAAGAATTACTCTTATGGCAGAAGAAAGCACTTATCTGTATTTTAAAATGTGGATTATATAAGCCAGAATCAAAGCTCAGAATAGCTGAAAAAATGAATGGAATTGTATTGACTTACTTCAGTTTGGGATCTGCATGTGAACAGAAAGTGTTGGGGCTGAAGGGAGATCTTTTTACACCAGAGACAATTGCAGAGATGAAATTTTCCTGCTTGCAAATGGGGGCTTTAATCATCTCAGACCCATTTATGGTGTTTTGTTAGCAACCTTCTCTGGTGCTTTTAGGCACTTAGCATATTTCTGTAAAGCCATTAACATATGAAATTAATATACAGAGGGAGTGCCAATTCAAATCAAGCAGAATGCACTATTATGAAAATCAAACTTATGAGATGGTTTTAAAAATCATAAAACTTCCCCAGAAATAATTATCCATTTCTTTCATTTGCCTTCTGATTTCTGGAGTTTAAAAGGACATTTGGCTTTTCTAGATTTTTGTTTTGGGTTTTTTTGTTACTTTTGTTTTGTTTTGGCTTGGGTTTTTTTGAAAAAGTAAGGTTTAGAAATGAAGAAGCGAATCAGCCACCCCCACAAAAGGCATTGTAAGTGCTGAGCAAAGCTCACTCATTTAAAACCACGGTGTTGTCTCCTGTCATTAGTGATTCAGCATCAAAAATACTGTATCAGCTCTAGAAATACTATTCTTCATGCTTAAAAATGCATGTGAGGCTTCTATTAAATCAGATGAGTTAGAGATACTATAAGAAAATTAACATAGTTACTTGGCTACTTTAACTTCCTAAAACATGGAACTTCAAACCTATGCGTGTCTGATAGAAAGATAACAAACCCCCAGCATAGGTTGGGAAGAATTATGCTAATCTGATAATTTTAATCCATAACAGAGGAAAAAAAAAAAAAAAGAGAAGAGAGAAAAGAGTGGTATTCCTACCTTTCCCTATACAGTCTATATTTTATATAACTGAGACTACAACATGGTAAATAACATGCTGGGCATTTGAAATACATTTATTTGAGGCTCCCACAGAACAGTGAAGCATCATGTAGTGAGGAACAAGGTATTTTTACACACATTCCAGAGTCAATGGCTGGCTTTGGGGACTGACAGCTTCTGGGCATAAAAGTGCATGATTTTCATCTAGGTGTTTTCCTGCAAACAGAGCAAGCTGTCCCACACAAAATCAGACGTGGCAGTTTCCAGCTATAGCATCCTTTTTTTCCCCTGCTCTACTTTTCCTTGCAGTATTGAGAGACCCAGGGCAGCAACAGACTCTTTACACCCAGCCGACTTCAAAACAGTTTCTATCTCAGATTACCAGAGTCTGCAGAATTCAGCTGTTTTCAGAGCAGTCAGAGGTCATTGCAAATCAGCAGTCTTTGAAAAGTAACCTGTCAAAGGCACCCACTTCTCAGGGCTTACCACATCTATCTAAACATATCTATACACAAAATGGATGACGTCTCCTGCTGCCCTTTCGAATGGCTTAGTGTAAGACCTCTCTGTTTTCTCAGCCTTTGTACTGCTCTGACACACAGGGCCAGCCAGCAGTCCCAATTAAAAGAGCAGGGGGAAAAAAAGAGTGGGTAGATCTTCTTCCAGATGGCTTTGAAGAGACATCAATCTGCTGCAGAGATTCACAAGACCCCAGACAAGTAGTTAGATAAGCCAAGACTATGCATTAAGGCTAAAATCACAGCACTACATCAAACCCAAATGTTTTTTCAGTACATTAATTACTGCAGAAATTTGGATGACTAGGAAAGGTGAAAGTGTAAACTGTAATTGAAAGAAAGTTAAGGACAATATTAGCAAGTTTTAATACTTTCCTGTTACTCCCATTATATGCTAGTTCATCTTCTCTTCATGTCCCCTAATCTACCCAGCAAATGTGCACCTGTACACACACACACAAACACACACACACACGAATGTGGTCTATCCAAGAGAAAGGCAGGATAAAGAGCATAACCAAGCATGCTCCATCATCATGGATAGTAGTGGAATAGCTGCACAGCATCCCCCCTGTAGTCGCTGCACCCTCTCCTGCCTGACCAGTGGATGCCAAGGCAAGGATATCTCTTCTGGCACTGGATTTTGAAGGTTCAGCCTCTAGCAGACTGAGAAATCAACACTACCCTGCATCACCATCTTTTGAGACGGCTGTTTTTGCCGTGGCCATGGATAAGCTAGAATGAAATTTTGTGATAGGACGAGTAGACACTATATTTCTCCTGGGAAGAAAAAAAAAAAATTCCTGCTAGAACGATATGATGTTGGAGCAATCCCTAATCCCATCAGAACGGCTTGGTGGCTTTAGGAGAGCATAGCACGGATAGCTCCATCCAAGCATCGCATTTCCCACAGCAGATCCCCCGCTCAGAAGCAGCGCGGCCGCTCCGTGACCGTCAGCCCCGGCCGGGGACACCACGAGCAGGGAATGAATACCCGGGCGGGACGGGGGAATTCGCAGCCCTCGGCGCCTCCCAAGCCATGCCTGCAGCCCCGGCGGCAGCCACACAAGCAGTGGGAGCCCGGGGGGCCGTGCCTGACCCCGGGCTGCCCTCGGGGGATCGGGGAGGGGGCCGCGATCCCCCCGGTGCCGCGATCCTCCCGGTGCCGCCATCCCCCCGGTGCCGCCATCCCCCCGGTGCCGCGGTCCCCCCGGTGCCGCGATCCCCCCGGTGCCGCGATCCCCCCGGTGCCACGATCCTCCCGGTGTCGCCATCCCCCCGGTGCCGCCGTCCCCCCGGTGCCGCGGTCCCCCCGTGGCGAGGCCATTCCCCCGCTCCACGCGGGCTGCTGCCTCCGGGGGGAGTTCCTGCTCCAGCGGCGAGGGCAAGGGGTGAAGGGGGCCGGTTGCTTTTGCAAACACGGTTAACAAAATGTTGGTATTATGTTTAGCCGTTGTCTCCTCGTCAGTAGTCACTTGCAGTTACAGGTCCAGATGTTGGAAACGCCATCGTGAGTTGGAGCTGATGAGCTCTGCTGTTCTGGTCTTCGTTTTCAAGGCGTGCTGAAGGCCCCTGGGACTGTGGCCGAGTGTCTAGAGAGGGGACAGATGGCTTTAGGTTAAATGCAAAGTTCAGCATCAATGTGGGCAACTTCTTCCATTTTTCCTGGGCTATCAAACCTATCCTCAAGAAGGTCACACCCTCCCTCAGGTCCTGTGCTCTACCTGCCAGCTCTGCGGGCACATCCTGCTCTGCCCAGGGCATTTCAAATGTCTGTGCTTCAACAAATTAGCCAAGCTCTCAATGTCCTCTGGTCAGCTGGTTGTATCACAAGCTGCTCATGTGGTTGCCCAGGCACAACAAAACCCACGGGGAAAAACTTACTTATTTTATAGGATACTAATGGAAAGAGTATGATTCCCCTGGAAAGTATGTAATTCCAGCACCTTGGATTTATGGCCTGTGCCTGAATTACAGGTGAGAAATGTTGTCTTTTATAAAGCCAGTGAAAGATGAGCATCTCTCATCAGGACAGTCTGACTCAGATACTCTAAGACATCTCTTTCTTCTTACTGATATCTTTAAAAATAAAGAGTTTTTATATTATTAGAATAAGAATAGAAAGCCTCCTTTAAGGTGAGAATATAGGTTATGTACTGTTTATTGCAGAGTAATTTAAGCCACTAAAGAAATTCAGTAACTTAAAATCACATTAGGAAAAACATATTTTCAGAGAAGGAAGGAAAATACCTATGTCTGGCACTTTAAGAAGTGCCCTGTAGCTCTCATTAAAGCTACTTTTAGTTTTTTATCTAGGAAATATTAGTTGAGAAAACATATGAACTGATAAATATAAATGTGTTAAGGAAAGAAATGGTCATGTTTAAAATTTAATTTAGTTGGATTTTGTGGCTTTATCTAAGGGGTGAGTGAGTCCAGATGAAATCTCATAAAAGACATTAATTTACTGGAAAGAGAAAGAGAGTCAAAATTTCCCAGAATAGATCATCATGAGATGAAAAAGAAAATGTCCAATCTCATCAAGCTCATATAGCAGACATAAGGTTGGATCCAAAAGCCCTGCAGTTCCTCTTTGATCTGTGTAGACTCAAAATGTCCCTAGAAAGCTGTGAGGCTCCCTCCTCGTCTGTCTCATCTTTTGGCTGGATTGCAGAAGACTTTGGATTAGCCACTAACAACCCAACATGCAGCTGAGGGTTGGTTTGCCAGCTCCACCCTTGGGACCCTGCTTTGCCTACCCCTCAGATCCCCACGCTGGTTCAAGAGACCTGGACGTGTCCTGTGAAAGGCAACTGTGGCAATTCTACAGAATATAAGGATCTATAAGAACATTATCCTCAAGAAATTATATTTTCTTATATAAACAGCAGTAAGAGTCTGTTCACAGGTCCACTAAGTTATCACAGGCTACAGAGAGAACTTTCTCTGAGGTCCTGTTCCCAGGCTAGGGCCAATTTTACACCCAGGGGATGCTGCCTCCAAAATGCCAACACTGACAGAGATGTTGACACTTCTGCACTGACAGGGTTTCAGTACTCTTCAGAGGGGATATTTTCACCCCAGACTGACAGTGTTGTTTGAGAATTAAAGAGACCTAGACAGACTGACTCTCTGGGCTGCTCCACCAGGCTGTGAGGCTGATAGAAGGGCACCAGCAAGTGTCATTGTGCTCCTGTGTCAGGGTACCAAGGCTGTAGCTGCTTTGTATCTTTTAGATCCGCTTCCCTTTGTTTTCCCATTATCTTTCCTAATCATCCATCTGTGAGAAGGGAGATATTATGAAGATACAAGTAGCAGAGTATAAGTAATGGCTGTGCTATTCAAGAAGTCAGACTCAGTGATCTAGGGGCCCCTCCTGGCTCTGAAATCTGGAATTTCTTCTGACTGACACCATCAATTCACTTGTTGGAGAAGCCTCCAGGCCCAGGCAATTGGCTCATCTTTCATACTATTCTGCACTAATTGGCAATAATGAAGGTATTTGTCAGTCTCCACTGGATCGTGTGTTTAAAGACAACTTCAGAGTAATCCTAGCAGTATGGATGTCATCAGCCTACAGACTCACTGTCAAAAATGAAATGAGACACCAACATTATGCCATTTTGCCTCATGTTCAGTTCCTAATTTTCTGGATGAAAATTTCCTTCTGTAAATATGTCATCTTCCATAACAAGTTGAAGGTCCAAATGCTCATATGTATCTATGCAAGATTCAGCCTGACAGAAAAGCCATTAAGTTCTCTGATAGCTTATTATTAACTCAGCATTTCAGGTGTCATGTTTTGTGGGCATAAAGTGATGGTAAATTGAATGCAGAGAGTAAGAAATAGAGTATCTTCTAGTCTGTCCCCATCCAGTTCTCCATTGCCATATTTGCTCAACTCCACCAGAATTAACTTTTCTTGGGGAAATATTTGTAGCATAGGAAATTTCCTTAGCAGGATGAGAGTGGCTGCAGTGGCCAATCTTGCTCCCTCATAATACTCTTTGCAATGTCCCTGTCACCAAATATCAGTGGGACACAGCATCTTGGCTACTCTTTATTTCACACAGGGGTTATGGAGAATGTGAAATTAAACTGGAGCTGCCTCTGACTTGCAGAGATGGTAAGTTTTCTAGGCAGAACGTGAGAAACAGAAAGCAGGAGTGTGATACAATGAAATGATCATAATCAACCAACTAATTTTGTTACTAAGTCTGTACAACACTTCTTCCCCCTTCACTGTATACTTTCACTACTCTGAAGGAAAGGCCAAAAGGGGAGTGATAAAAGCACCCTTGGGTACAAAGAAATTGGCTCATAAAATAACTACAGTAACAATGTCGATTATTAGCTTTACAGTACATAAGATAAATATAAATGGACTATATCCTCAAACTAGCAAAATATGGGGAATCAATCTCAATAAAAAGAACTGATAGGGTAAGCTATTTGGGAAGCAGATACAAGCCCTGCCTGGCTTAGAAACATTAGCCCGTGCTTCTGAGTAGTGATTGATGCCTTTTGCTGCCAGATGACAATGAACTTCACTGAGACTGAGGCTTGGAGGGAGGTATTTGTAATGCTTGTCTGTAAGCTCCAGAAGCATTATGATTTCTATGAAGGATAAATGCACAAATCTCTGTATTTCTGCTAGAAGACAGTCTCCGCTAAAACAGAAATTAAACATATTTACAAGACAGTGAGTTATGATAGAAACCTGACCAGGCATTTCTCAAAGTGGCTGCCATCATCTTCTGCTGACAGTCACACTATCTCCAAACACATTGTGGGAGCTACAGATGTTATCACAGCAGAAAAGTGTGAGAATTCAGATTTTTTTCCTAATCTTCTTCCTCCTGAGAAGTTAAATGGGCTTTTGATTCTCTTCTACTTTGGGACAAAGTTAATGGGCATATTTTTGAAGGGAGACATCATGGTGGAGTTATACCAAAGTTGATTTTATTGCAGGTCAACTCATCACTGGTCTTTGCTCACCTGGGTTGCTATGGCAGCTCACTGATCTCGCCACTCAAACGTGTCATCCCTTTGCTTGCTTCCCCAGCCAGACTGACCCTCACACACTGGCTGGGGTCTCCTTTCCCCTTGATCTGATGTGGAGTGACTTGAAAGGTGATTAGCCCGAGTGCAGCATGGGACACCAACACCCGCTGGGTGACCTGTTGAAAAACGGCAGGAGCCACCTCATTCCTTGTTCCTTGTGACACACTGAAAAGTCCATAAGCTTCTGCTTGAGTTCACATCCTGGATATAATTTCCTAATCACTTCAGGGTGATGTCATGGGTAAAAAATGCATGAGTGACTGAAATTAAATTGAAGGCTAGGCTGTTTCTTGCAGCATTACTATATTACTAGAGTGGGAGAGGGAACACAGAGGGGGTTTTCTTTTATCACTTATGGCGTCCTTATTTCTCAGGACAGGAAGGTCAGTTTTTCCACAGCATCCTGCTATGCTACTCGCCTTCAAGACATTAAAATACACCTAGCAGTGTACCCTCTGGGCCTGTCTGGTGAACCCTTCCCCAGCTCCCAAGGTCCTTGGAACAGAGAGATTCATTATCCAACATCCCAGTGCTGCAGGAAAATGGTCACCGCAGGCTCAACTCAAATAGTTCATTGCCCAATGCAGCTATTAAAAAACAATTTGTTAAATAATATGACTAGAAAAATACTTAAGCAGGTCAGTTGTTCTAATTTTTCAGGGGGGTAAAGGAATACTACATTTTAAAGACGGTACATAAAGCATGTAGGAAGACCTGATTTCAACCAGATGGTTTTTCAGTCTCAGGTAATTATTATGATCAAGACAGTACCTTTCTGAGGCACCTCAAGGACAATTTCTCTTCCAAACACAACCAAATTGTGTAGAAACAGAAGGTTCTGTCTGTGGCAGGTGAGATTCAAAACCCTTTTGCACCATTACGAAGACCACTAAATGTAATGCTATGCTGACTTAAGGGAAGTATAACAATGACAATTATGATCTAAGAACATAACCCTAATTACATTAAAATAAAATAATAATAGCATCATTAAGAAAGAGCTACTTTTGAAGAGCAATTTTCATTCAGAACCAATTTTTCTGTTCTGGGCAAAAGTCCATCCTAATCACATTGAGAGTCAATACATTACTCTTTGACTTGAGGCAAAAGTATATCAATTCTTGACAGCTTCTGCAGATGCTCTTTCCTTTTGCAAAAAAAAAAAAAAAAAAAAAAAGAGCCCTTCAGTTCAGCTTTCAGTGTTTGGACAGGGTGGTTTGCAAAAGGGTTTCATTTCACAGCTATTAGATACAGTATAAATTCCCTCCACGGAAAATGTAGGCATCCTCTATAGCAATCTAGTTCTCCCTTTTATGCATGAAATGTATCTCTAACTCGATCTGAAGCAGTCAACGCCTTAAGGGAGTGCTCTGTATGTGGCAGAAGCTTTCCGTTTTCTGTGTTGCATTTTTAAAGCTCTGCAGTCGTTTTACCACAGGGCTCTGGCACATGAAGTGGGTTTGTGGCTTCACTGGGTTTGTTATTCCAACCACTTACAGCAAGGCTAAACAGAGTCACCAGTGTCTCCCCTTAAGAAGAGAGCTCTGATCAGACACAGTGTGGTAGGTGCCATTTCCACAAACTAACAGTCTAGAAACAGCAGCTACAGGGGAAAACAAAAGTTTCATCTTGTCTGCAGACAGTGGTCTGTGCAGACTGTGGGGTGCTGGCAGAGCTCTCCAGAGGTCCTGTCCTCACATGTGGCTCTTGGCCATGCTCAGAGGGGGACCACCAGACAGGGCAGACTTCGGCAGGACCTTGCAATCATTCCTGTGTCCCAATGGGAACTAAGCTTATTCAGAGCACATCAGTGTGCTGGTACATGCCTGTCACAGCATCTCTGTATGTCCTGACTCCCCAGGTCACACAAATCAACAAGGTTCTGAAGTTTCTGAACGAGTTTCTCCTCTCCCCTCTTTCATCAGATATGCCCCTTCATCTTCCTTTTCTTTCATTTATATCCAGAGTGTTTCATTAACATCTTGCATTAACATCAACAATATTCTCTTTCACATTGTACCCTGGCCCCAGCTGTGGCAACAGACTGAACAACTTTGGCAAAGTGGCCCCAGAGGTGGATGTCCCCATGGCTCCCAACCTCAGCCAGACCTGAAGAATTACTAAAATGCTAGCTCCATCCTGAAAACATGTTTGCTAATGCACAATCTGCTTTCCAAATCAGGCAAACCAGGTTCAGTTCCTGGTGCACAGAGACAAAAGAGTCTGGAGTCTCAGGGTACAACATTTCTATGAGAAAAACAGGGGAGTAGCACTGGGAGTTCAGCTCTGTGATTTTTTTCTCAACTATTTTGGTAACGAACTTTGCTCAGAATATAATAAATATGAACTTCAGCTCATCATCATAGCACCCATCCTATAAAACATCTTTTCATAAAACACTCTAAAAAGTTAGAATTTTCTTTTGAAAGAACACTCTTGGAAGGTAACAGAGCTACTGCTGAGACATGGCTGCAACATGGCTTAATTGTTTGTGTTGTATGGGTAATAAATTATTCTTTCTGCTTTAGAACACAGATATATTTGCTAAATATCTTCATATCCATTCAAGTCACACATTACTCCAAGGCTCTTAAACATAATAATATTTATGGTTTAAGTCACATGTCCCAAGCTAGATTAGCTCAAGCCTAGGTGTGAACTGAAAGAGACCAAAATACTTTTACAAAAGAAAAGTTATAAAGATGCTACAAGGAGTCTGAAGTATTATAAGTTTACAAAAAAAGAGAAAATAGACTCAAAGTAGAAAAAAGTCTTGTCAATATAGTAGCCAAGTAAAACCAGATGCTGCAAGGGTAACTTACCATTAGAAATCCCAGAGGTGGTTCTATTTACCAGGGAAGGTATGGAAGGGGTAAGGGAAATTAATATTAATTGGGTTTATTTAGCTTGGCCATTGGCCACAAAGTTCAGATAAAGTGCACTTCCCAGCCAACTCTTGTACATGCAAAGTTTCACCAAGTCAGATGTAACTTATTATGTGTTTTGTCACTTCAACACGAAAAAAGTACAAAGCTGTACAAAGGAGTGGTTTCCCTGCTTCTTTTGGCTGAATTAGATGCTTTCATTGTGCAAATATATGTGTTAGAAATATTTTTTTAACAATCCTGCCATTGGCCATCCAAAATTAAAACTGCAAACATGGCACTTCTTCTCTGTAACTAAAGGATCTGAGGAAAAGTAAATTCACCAGAGACCAAGCTTCTTTTCAGTATAGTGTTTTTAAAACCTTCTATGAGTGCTGAGGGATAAAGGCTTAAAGATGAAGTGGAATTCCATGACTAGGGCACTCAATGGGCCTTCTTTTGGACTCATGAATTGTTGCTGGGCTTGTGCACATTTCGTGTGGACAAACAGACAAGGATGGGCTAGCTCCCATGAGGTGTTCTACGTCGTGAGAAAGCTGGGCTAAAAGTCAGACCAGCATGGCTGAGGAGACAGCAAATTTCAGTACAGTACAAGGATGGGATGGGATGGGATGGGATGGGATGGGATGGGATGGGATGGGATGGGATGGGATGGGATGGGATGGGATGGGATAGGTTTTCATGATTCCACTGGCTCTGTAGCTGGCATCCATATCCTATCTGCTGCATTAGTGCTTGTTCTAAACCAAAGATGGGTAACCTTTCTCCCAGCTTGTGCTGTGGGCTGCTTACTAAGCTGTGTGCTGCCAAGAGGACATAGCCCCTTTTTTTTTTCTGTAGTTTTACAGAACTTATAGAGCAGTGGCTCATGCTGGAACTGTCTTTCCTTCTCTTTAAATTGGCTTCCTGTCACTTTTATGGAACAGAATTTATTTGACTTTTTTTTTTAAAAGCAAAACTGTCTCCACACTGGTGCCCTCATTATACTACACTGTGTGTTATCTCCTGACTTCATTTTTTTGTGTCCCTTCTTGAAGCGTGGTGCCAGTGAGAAGCTGCATTTGTGACATAAAAGGCTTTTTTAGGGGTGAAAAAGACCCTGTGTAAGAGAAAAAACTGATTTGTTGTCTGAGAGCACTCGAGAAAATCTTGGCAAGAAATTTGCTCAGAGAGCAAGAAAAGAGCGGGTCAAGCTGGAGAAACATCCGAGCAGTAGTGGAATGCATGGGGTGAAGTGAATTCTCTGGCAAGCTGGACTTGCACAGAGCTGCAGTACATTTACCCATGACAGCTTCTCTGCCTGTCGCCTACTGTAGGAATCTCCTTCCCGTGCCATTTCCTGACAAGTAACAAACCAGCTGCCTCATTTGCCCAGTGAATACATTTGGCATCCAAAGAGGTTGGATGACAAAGTTCCCCTGGCTGCATTTGCTCAGGGAAGGACACTTGGCTGCCAGCCCACCCCTCTCCACATGGCCTTCTGCTCCGCTGTTTGTTGATCCAGCCATCGGTGCTGTTATGCTGCAGATTGTTGGGATCGTGACTCACAATTTCCTTTTTAAAAGGAGGAGGGAAGGAAAACAAACCCCAGCAAGCTTGCTGCTCTTGTGCTTGATGTGCAAGCGCTAAGCTGCCCTTTCCCAGGAAAGAGATGCATCTCTCATGCGTAGCTCTTCATCCAGTTTTCAGTCAACAGGCATCCAGATTACAGAACTCCATGGTGGCTGACAATGCCTGGCAGCTTTGCTGGCAACATCAGCCACCCTCTGGCTTCCAGAGACACCTTTGGCTCAAACCAGTTTATGGGTCTGGTTTGTAAAACATTTTATACCCACAACTCACCTAAAACTTTCCCAACATCAGCTACTGTTTTCAAAGCAGGAAGAGAGAAAGAGAGGCCTCAGCTTAAGTTCTTATGCCCTTGCTTGGATGTCTGAGTAGACATATGGATTTCTGAATGGACAGAACATGCTTCCAGATCCAGTGGGACCTGTTCAGTCCCAAGAAGTCCACCAGCTAATCCAGGGATCTGAAAGTGGCTAGAGTTGAGAAGGAAATATCTTGCTGGCCACCTCCTGGAAATGAAATAATGGATGTGAGTTGGGAAATGTGTCTAGTCCAGGCCAAAACCAGCAAGTGGATTGTGGCTAAGAAAATACCTGCTAGGGCAAGAAGGAGAGGAGCTGGTGGAAGTCACTGCCTGGCAGCTGTCCCAAGGCCTTCCCTGAAAGGCAGTGGGCATACAACAGCACAACGCCACTGAAACCTCTTCCTCTTCCCACTCCATCCTCAGTGCACCACCTGAACAGTGACTCTGCCCATGCCTCAGCAGGGGCACAAAGAGGAAAGACATCACTCTTCATGTGGGGAAGGACAGCAAAGCTCAGTGGTTTTGGTCACCTCAGTCTTATTGTGGGTACCTGGGTGCGTGATGTACAGACCACATTAGCACAGTCATTTCACGGGTGGAACTTGGAAATTCCAGCAGGAAATGGCTGTTCCCAGATCATGTGGATTGGGAGGGCAGAGTGAACCCACCTGCATCCTACGCTGCAGCCACCAAGGATGAATGGGAAAAGGGCAGTCTTGTTGCCCAGTCTTCCCTGCTGCCAGAAAATTGCAATCTGCAGCGGTATCAGCCCAATACCTCCTCAGTTCAGCAAGAAATTTAAGCACATGCTCATTACTAAACATGATAACTGAAAGCAAGTGGACTATCCGTGCACTTCCAGCTAGGCACAATTTCCTCCAAGTCTTTGGTACAAATGTACTTCATACCAGGAAAGCAAATGTCTGGACCAATATACAGCAAGGAGGCAAACTGCTGCACACTAATCCTGGCCAGCACAGTTCCTCCTGCCTACTAAAACAGAGTTATTCAAAGCACAGGGTTCAAGAAGTTGTCTGTGACCCACACATAGCTCAGTATTTCACCCTGAGATCACATCCTCAAAATGAGCACAAGAAAGAAAAAAAAAGGAAAGGAAATCTGCCACCCAGTGCATTCATACAAATCTTTGCAGCATCTTCAGAGAGTTTATTAAAAGGAGATTTAAGTTACTAGGTCTTCTGTCCCATCTTTGGGCAATGTTCTGTAGGGTCCTGTGGCACAGCAGAGGTTTCAGAGGCACTGCCTGATGAGTTACAGAACAGAAAAGCAGCAATCTCTTCACTGAGCCTCCAAGAGTGACAGTAGAAGTATTTATTACTCCACTGTTACACTGCTTGTAAGTAGTTTGTCTTTCTCCCTCTCTGTTTATTTGTCTCATTTGCTGTTCCTAATGAACAATCCCTATGCTATCAAGTCTGAATTACGGACATTTTATATTTCTAACATTTATTCTGCTGATTTCCCTTATTTTCTTGTACTTTTGGCTGCTGAGATGCATTTGACCTGCTGTTGGGAGGAGATACAGCTGCTAACTGCATTCTTCATCGGTTTTCACCGGTTGGTACAACTCCACTAAAATTAGTGAGACAGCACTCATATCAAGCTGGTATTACATAGTTTAGAACCAGGAATAAAAACTCTGGACAAACTGGATTTTTGCAAAAGAATTGAAAATTCACCACACAAGGTTTTTTTTCTGTGGCACTTAGAAATCCACTGGAAAGTACTAAGCATTATGTAGATATAATTCCATGATCAGATGGAAAGCTGCCTATAGAAATGGGTGGTGCAGGTTTGCAGACAGGCAGTGTGCTTCAGGATACAGCCAGCTTTCAAAACCCAGGACCTGCATCATCTTTACACGGAGAGAGAAGGGGAGGTCTTTAAAAACAAGTTTCTGGAGCATCTCTGGAGACTAAAGCCTGATGGGAGAGTTCCCATGACAGGACACTCTTCATGAAACCAGCAGTGAACAATCCACAAGCCTCTTCAAAGTCAGCAGGACCTCACAGGGCAGTGTCTGTCCCTGTCTGGATGGCAGCTGTCTTGCTTCCCTCAGTTTTATGGGTTCTAATCTATTTCCATCCCTTACCCTATTTTATGGTTGTGGTTGATAAGATAAATTAGTCTCTTTTTTTGAAAGTGTCACAGTTTAGAGAGTACATAACTGTCAGCCGAAGCCCAATGTTCTCTAGGCTTGTCCACTCCATGACCTCATGCAGCATAAAATAGAAATTAAGATTATTTTAGGACTTGAAAACACACATCCAGACATTCCTTCAGAGCCTAGTGTAAGATCAGAGTGATTGTTTTTTTGCTCAGCATCCCACCCCCCACGGAGCTCGCTCGCTGGGGCCTGCGTGCATATCGCCAGCACATGTGCACGCATGTGGAAACGGGGCAGGGGCAGGTAATTAGCCTTTCTGGAGGGGACATGCCTTTCTCCTGAGAGCAAAACAAGGGAGCTCTGAGGGCAGGAGGGGAGCAGATGTAAGCTATCGAGGAGGGAAGCTCGCAGACAGGACATGAGGGGTAACATCTGAGCAGCCTGGTGCTGGAGAGACTGGTACTCACTTCAGCTGCGAATAGCAAAGAGCCAGATACAACTGATGGGTCAACTGAGATTTCATCAAAGGAAAGCTTTCCACATCAAATAGTTTATCTGAATGTCCTGCTGAGACAGGATTCCTGTCATATGTGCAGCCCTGCTCTGCTCGTGCCCTGTGGTATCCCCAAACTAGCCCTGGCTGTGTTGTTTTGTTGGGGTTCAGAGAAGCAGCACCTGGAAGGGGATGAAGGCTCACCGTGTGCTTGTAGAGCAAACCAAGAGCACAATTTCCTAACACGCTCACCCCAAGCTGCAGTCCTGTCACACAGGGATGGTCCTGATCGATGGTCTGCAGCTTTTTTCCAAGCCTGCTCTATTCCTAATGAAAATGGTAAGCTGAGGACAGTACTTTTCTGTATAACACAACCACTCCTTTCCCTTTGCCCCCACAGATTTAGCACTTGTGCTGACTGCTGAAAAATCAGTCATTAACAGCCAGGAAATGACTTTGCCATCAATCAGAATATTGCTCAGCCATGTTTCTGCTTTTTTCCCCCTTTCTCTGCATAATTATTCTCATCCTCTGCTGATTACAGTTTATAATAGCTATAATTCTCTTAAAATCAATCATTGCTTGACTTAACCACAGAGTTACCAGCAGAAACATGAAGGAACACAGTTATTCTGAACTGCTTTTTAATTATTATTCTTATTTAACAACACATAAGCTTCTAGGTAGATCACACTAAACCTTCCTCTTAGCAGTACTAAGCATCAGTTATTTATTTAAATTTTGTTTTAAATCATGAAGTGTTTGATAGCATGACCATTCTAACTTCACTAGGTGGTTTGGTGACATGTTACTAACATGATATTTTGACATGTAATCCCAGTGGTTGTCCCAGATTAAAGTACCATCAAAGGACAAATATATGCTGTTTGCCAGCATGGATTCTGCAATCAAAGTAAACCCAAGTACCTGATCTTTTTTATTAGGTTTATACATAAACACAGTTAAATCAAAGCCTGGTGTACAGTAAGGCAACTTTTGAGTACACTAAATTAAAAACAACACTAAATTAAAAATCACATTTTTCCTAAACAGAGTGGAAATCTGTAGCCCACCACAAACAATGGTATTCCTAATACAGCTGAACCATAGATTTCTGTTTTTCTGCTTGTATCACCACTTTGCCTCCAATCATTTTCTCTTGTCCATATATTCAGTATATTTCCCTTACTGATTATGTGCTTCTGTCATGCAGAAAAATGAAATATTTAAAAAATTAAAGACATAATCATATGGAATAACCAAATTGGAAGCAGGACTGAAGATGAGGTCTTCAGTCTGAATTGACTTTTAAGGCAAAATAAAGCCTTAATTTAAAATAGATTTCCCACACACACCCTTTTAAAAATTTTGGGTTAATATTGTATGAGACTGTACCTTTAGATAGGGAATAGGAGCTAAGTGCTTTGAGCCTCCTCCATATAAGGGTATGACATTGAAACACACAAAGGAAGCCATTTTCCACACAGAACATTTTGATCCTGCAATTTCACATATACTCCTGCAGAAAACTTATTCAGACTTTTCTTGCTGAATTATTTACCTGTAAGTCTCCATGTGCAATATCCATGTCACATGTTTGGCACCTCTTTATTTACCAATTTGCAACCAGTTATTATTATATAATGGTTAATTTTGACCTGATGAACAGGACATCTGCATGTTTTGCTTACAAGGGCAAATACGGGGGAAAACTCACAGCAGTTAAGATAAAAATATGGTCTACCCATGAACTGCACCCTTTATAGCTATCTGCCCTATGGAAATTAACTGCTCTGGTGTGTCAAGATAGAGCACTACTAGATGCATTACTGGAGATATTTTGCCATTCTGATATTAAATAATTAACTATACTGTGCCTAATGATCCCTTGCATCCCCTCAGATGTGTTCCTAAGACTAGTTGGAAATTATGGAAAAAGAACTAAATGGAAGAGTTCCTGTTTTATCTATTCTTTCTTTATCATCACCTGATCTTGCATTTCACTAAACCCCCCATCTCTTTTCAGCTGCACTGATCATGGATGCAGCAGGGAGGTGTCTGTTGAAGCAATTTTGCCAAAAAGTAACAAAGGACCACATTTCTTTGGCACATAGCATGACTGCTGGCCTAGCTGTGAGCAAAAAGCCACTTGGACTGCGTTGCCCATCTACTAAAATGCTTTTCTCAGCCTGGTCTGGACCCTGGTCAGGCCAGCGAGGCTTCCTCCCGAGCCCACCGAGGAGGAGGACGGCACCCGGCAGGCTCTGACACAGACCAGGGGTCTCTCGGTCGCATGAGAAATGGTTTGTAGGCTCAGGGCCCCAGGGGCCATTATTTCAAAGTTGCACAGCCATCATGTGGCTGCACGAAGCGCCTCCTGCCGTGCCTGTGCCTTTCAAGAAACAAAGCTGTGTTGTGAACTATTGGCGTTGTTAATAGCTTTCTTCCCTCTAGAGATTTGCTCCTGCTTTGGCCCCAAATATTTCAAAATAGCTGAAGCTGGCAGCAAGAGCCATGGGAAGAAAAATGTTAATGCATGTTAATTTCTAGTTTAGACATGATGAGAATTTCATTTTCTTCATTAAAATTCCCCAGTGCTGATGGGATCCTCCTCTGATTCATGGACTATACCTTGTAGCGCTCCTCTGTGAGCTAACATATATAAAGCCTGATATCTTTAAATAGTTTTGTTTTCCTCTCCTTCCAGCTACTCCACTTATCATTCTCCACTGATACACAACATGCTCTCCTTCCAGTTAGATGGCTGCATTTTTGTGCAGGAATTTCAGGGCATTTTTTAAGATTTCCTGTAAAAAGATTGACGTTATCACAAATCGCAGCATCATGGTTAGTCACAGTGAAAGGGAGAGACACAGTGACAGTTTGCAGAGGAATCTGCTACTAGTAAACAGAAAAATAAAATGCAAAAGCAAACTGGGATTCAGGCTGACTGGGGGAGGGTGGGGGGGGCATGGAAGAGCAGTTCTGTGCTCCAGAGAACAAACAAATAATCCCAACTAGTCATTTTGAAAGAATGATTGAGGAGGACAGAGGCTCCATTGCTGGATAGTCCTATCAGTTGTTAAATGCCAATTAAAAGTATCCCATCTGTGGGAAGCTGTGGAGAATACAACTATATATGCTTATGCTGCTTTTGCTTAGTCAAAGAGTGGAAAACTTGCATTTGACATGATCAAATATAGAATGCACAAAACACAGCTCCATGTGTCTCTCCTTAAATGGCCTAATCAGTGTAGATCATAGCAACTGCCTTCTAAACACACAAAGAGAACACTTAGAAATCTAGAGACAAAGAGAGAGGCATCAAGGATTCCAAGTAACACACTGCAGAGATTAATGTTGCCTCCCACTCTGCAAAGAGTATTTTTATTCTGCTGTGGTCTTCAAGATAAACATATAAGAGAAACCTGCTCCATTGTACCAACCCTGCTGCTGTGAGTGTGCTGTAGTGTCAGGCCTCACCACCAGCCTTTCCCAAGGAGTGGAGCCAACTGAAGATATCACATTAGTCCTGAAAAGTCACCTGAAGGCTTCCAAAGAGCAACATGGAGATCTATTTTTGGACTGCACATTTGCTAGGGAAGAAGCATGCAATGGGATGGTGTGTGGACAGTAAAATCAATTCATTTGGTACCAGACAGAACTGGTACACATAAAATTCATTGCTAGGTATAAGGGAGACAAAACCTCAGCAAACTAGAAGGTCAGTGTTGTTCAAATCACCATGCAAGAAGAGTAATAATCACAGTCCACAGAAACCTCATTGATTCACACTGCATAGCATCATGAGCAGATCCCGTGGGGAGCCCTTTTTCCCTGTTTTCTGCCTTGCCAGGAGACACTGTTCGCACTAGATGAGCATGACCTATGTGACTCAGTACAAAGAATAACCAAATACACCTCTCAGTCTACCACTCCCTTTCACCACCTCCACTGTCACTGTATACTCTGTGTTTTAAGAAAAATACACATCACGCTGAGGTTTAAAATGCCATGTTGTATCTTGCTGTGATGAACTCCATCAGTGCTGGGGGAAAGCTGACTCTTTCAGACTGAGAAGCTATGCTGAAAGCCCAAGAGGCCAAGCCCAGGAGCTCACTTATCAGTGTACAAAGCTGTCATCATACAGAGCGGGACCACTGAATGATAGGGCAAGGCTGTGAAAACAGATAAAGTTTCCTTAAAAACCCTACCTAAAAAAAAAAATGCAAATCAGTGACTGCAGTCACACTGCATTATTCTTTAAGACACCTATTTAAAGCCACTTCTTTTTTTTCTAACTACCCTGGGGTGCCACAAATGTTTTCTGGTCTAGCTATAGAGTGAGGGCATTTTCATGCCAAGTGCTACAGACCACACAGAAGAAGCTGCAATTAATGGAATTTCAGTGTTCTGCATTGCTGATCTACTTAGCAATGCATTTTTGAGGACATTTTAAAAGTTGTTTAGCTGACTGCCAAAAATGAGGATCATTAAAAATAGATTCACAGCTGTTTGGGAAAGCTGAGATATAATTTTGTCTTCATTATGCCTTATTGCAGATGTTATTGATTTAGTCTCACTGCATTTTAGTGGGCAATATCAATTCGTGCCGTCTTTGACTTTGGAAACTGGGAAGTCCATTTATTTTTATTCTTACGGCTCACAGTATAGAAGAAGGGCAAATAACTATGAATTAAATTTGGAGGACAGCCTCCTTGTGTGGCAGCACCATTGTGCAGGTGATCAGAGCTCATAAGCTCCTCAAAACATCCCTACACAACGAGCCTCAGATTGCAGCGGAATTTGTACAAAATATGCCCTGAAAATAACGCTTGAATTTTCTGCTCCAAGGGACTTTGCTTTAGTGACTTTTTGCTTTTTCCCATGCAGCTGCAGAAACTGAGTCCATTTATATGGTTAAATACATGTTTGTGAGGGTGTATATGCAGGATCAAATGCTGCTCTTTGTGGCATGCATGAACATTCAACTCACTTTGCCATAATCAGCTTAAACAGGAGGAGAAGTCTGAATTTCCTGGTATCTGATCACTAGTGCAGGAAGCCTTCAAGAATTCCTCCAACAGAAATTGTATACATAATTCCTGAAAGTTTTATAAAATGCATATGTAAAAGCACATTTATTTGATTAAGGACAAGGCCTTAATAAAAAAGTTGTAATAATAACATAAGCACTGAATCATGCATTAAATAAACCTCTCAGTCGCTCATTCTCAACAAGAACTGCACATACACTGTTTTGATTGTGCAACACTTTTACTGTTGCCCTTTTGGGCCGAGAACAATATGGAAATGCCTTTCCTCTGCCCAACCATTTCCTTTAAACAGCTGTGCTCCTTAACACCCTCACACTGACTTTGGTGAGCTTTCTCACTCAGCCCAGCCTTAATGCTTTGTAGCCACTCTCAATGGAGTGAAAGGCAACTAATGCTGCAGGCCTCTTCTTTATTGTGCTGCAGAGGACCTGCACATGGCCAGCATGTGGGTTGGGAAAGCAGCTGTGGCATTGTCAGCCAGCACTCACTTCCCACATACACTACCAGCCCGGGATGAATGAACCCACCGCAGGCAATTGTCACCCACAGCATTTCTAAGGAGCTTTTTGTGCCCTTCCATCACTTAGTCCAGCAGAGCTCCTTGGCTAAAGTTAGCACTGTGCACACTGCTGATTTTCACCTTAGGAGTGTTCATCTTGGAAGCTGTGGTGTGGGACAGTCTTGCTGCATCCCTCAAGTACAGATCAATCCGCAGCAAAGGAAAGGGACAGGCATTTTGCAGCGAAGAACACCTGGTTTTGGTAAACCTGTAAAACACAATTTTTCTCCAGAACTGGTGAGAATGCTTAACATTTTGCAGCCTCCATAAGGCCTTCATAAAAGGGCTCAGCACTGCAAATCCCACACTAATATTGGCATGCTTTCAGCTGTGGTGGGTCCATGCACGTGACTAACTGCACACAAATGAAAGTAAAGGAATTCACAGATTGTCCCACAGTGTCTTAAAAGGAACCCAAAACTCTTTACAGACCACAATATATCTCACACCCACAGAAGGATCTCTCTATAAAAGGACTTCACGCATTGAAGACTTAATGGGATCATCTCAGAAGAATAGAGAGCTGAATCATCCTTTGTGGTCCTGAGCCCTCTGCTGCTACTAAAACTAAATCCATGCTTTGCTAATTTAATTATAATTTAATTATAATTTAATTTAATTCTTTATCCAATGGAGTAGAGTGCTGAACTTCAAGCATAGGAGCTCGGAGGGGAAGAAGAACGATTTCTGTGCTTAGGTTTCTGTGCTTTGCTGCCCTGTATTTGGCCAGCCAGTCAACACTAGGGCTATGTATGGCCTCAAGATGTGCTATGAGCTGGCTGAACTCACTTTGGCCAAAAGAAAGAACTCACTTTTGCACTTTTCTTTCTCACAGGTCCCAGTCTTGGCCACGCAATCATGTCACTTGTCACGCACTGATCGTGGTGCTCATCAGATGATAGTCATGATAAGTGGAATGAAATGGTCAGAGGAGGAGCACAGGCAGGGAGAAAAGGGTAGAAGAGGACAGAGAAAGACAAAGGCCTCTTGTCTTCTATAAGTGTGAATCTTCCCCTGGACCTGGCTGTCTTTTGAACTGATGCCAGCATATTACTGTCACCAATGGGACATGGAGAGAACTGAACATCAGGATCAGCATTTTCAGTATTTTTTCAACTAAAGATGAGAACTCTGACCAAACCACCACATCTTTACAGAAGAAACACTTGTGCTTCAGCCAAGATATATAAATGTGTATGGGAGAAGGGATATAGAGAGCTCTGTGTGAGATACTGTGTTTGCAGGAACATAAATCCTTTTGGGCAGCAAAGCCTGCTTCCCTGTGCTTTGGCCAGGAATCCCAGCTGTCTCAAATAAAATGGACACAGCCCTTGCTGGTTGGCTGACACATAAAGGATCAAACCAACACTTAAAAACATGAGCTGCTATTGCCTTAACTTGTAGCCCAAGGCTATAACAGTTTGTCTCTGCTGCAGGTGGGTGGGCTGCTGAGCAGTGTCCTGCTGTCCCTTGCTAAGTGACATCTTTCTAGCCTCAACAAACAGTAGCAAATGGCTGTACCCATTACTTCTCACTCTGGTTTCGTCACATAAGCCCCACTGAGCACATTGATGCCACCTAGTCCTATTACTTACTGCTTTCTTGGTTTGCCTTTCACATGACTCTAAGCCTGTGAATAGTACCAGTGGTATTTCTGCAGAGGTTTGATCGCTCTTTTGAATCCTTTGATTGTTGGATCTTTCCTTAGTAAAACACATGTAAGTCTAAATGTGTGGCTCTTAGTAGCTCTGTGCAAGCATTTCCTAAGCCTTTCTGTGCATTTTCCGGCATTATACAGCTGGACCATGCTGACTCTCTCTTCAGGGAAACATCTGAAGTTCTCAGACCCATCTATCTTTACGCTCAGTCACTATCTGATCTCCAGGGGCTTCAATGCAGTGTTCCCACACTCAGGCAGAGCTGCCTTCCTGCTTCTTTTGCACTGATTAACAACCTCTTGCCTCTTCTGACTCCCAGCTTCCCATTGCTTTGTGGGTACTCTGCACTGAAATTCCCATTTGATGTTGAACTGGTTTCGAGCTCTGCTGAGGAAATCTGTGATCTGTTGTCTGAGCACAGAATCATGACAGCAAGACCTTGCCAAAGGCACTGCAATGTCTTGTTCTCAGTCCTTGCCTGTGTGTCCTTCAGGCAGCATCATTCTTGCTTGGAGATGAAGAATTATTGTGGCATGATGATTATTCAGAATTAGGCTCACATCTCATGATGCAGACAAATGTCTCCATTTCTGTTCTTCTGATCACTCTGTACTTACTGCACTACCCCAAATCTGCCCTTCTTTGGGCATTCATGCCATGCCACTGAATCTTTTTTTAGTTTGTGTGTTTTTGCCCTGTGTGAGAAGTATGGACACAGCACATTGGAGAAGACTCTTCTCTCTGACAACTGCAGTGCAGGTATAAACAGACAAGCCAGTCCCTTGCAGATCCTTGCAGAGCCAATGGAAAGAAATAATTTTCAAACACATCAAGCTGGTTTAGAAAGGTTAAAATGCAACAAATAATGCCCTACACTCTATTGACACTATTTGACTACATCTTCAATGACTAAAATGGTAACCCAGCAACTCTATGTAGAGTTCAGTGACATGACTGAAGTTGCTGTGAAGTTGCTTAGCCCTTGTAAAAACCCCTCATGTTGTGTTCTCATCTCTCAGCAGATATGACCAACTCATCTGCTGCTGCATTTGCAGCTGTTGATTGTCCCAGTCCAAATGTACTGAACATTTGACTGCCTCCAGCATCCTGTTGTGTTTGATGCCTGATTTGACTGCCTAGTGCTACCTTTGAGAAGGAGTTTTAGACAGGATGGTAAGTGGTGTCTTTTATTACATAGAAGATTTGTGAAGCCTCACTACAGAAAATGAGCAGTGTCATTTTCTCTCATTCCAGTCTAATGTTGAGTGCTGCTCACAATGGCGTATTCACCACACTGCTTGTTGTCAGAAGGCATATTTCACTATAGCCAAAGGCAAACTGGCAACAATTTTCCCATCAAAGAAGCACAGGGAATGGGTCATTCTCAGCCCAGAAATTTCTCATTTCTGCATTCACATGATGTCTACTTATAAATGCTACAGGGCTACAGCACAGTGATGCTGCTAGATTTCCTTTCCCAGTATCACCCTTTACCTCATGTTGCTGCACAGACTAGCAATATTTTATGGTATGCGCCTGATTTAAACTATCTTTATGATTTCCAGTGCCCACCTTCTGGGCTGGGGCTTCTGACTAAACCTCACCATGTGGCAGCTGCCTTATTGCTTTGCAGAACTGTGCTGCATGTGCACAGCATCTGGCCATTTGCACCGATGGAGGCATTTCCTGAGCCCGAGTGTGTCTCAGAAGGAGGATGGAGCTCAGCAGAGGGTGCCAGATGCCCAGATGAGCTGGCTTCAGACTCCTCTGCTGCCTGCAGTCTGTGCTCAGTCTCTTACCCCTTAGCAGCTGCCATAGCCTGGTATCACAAACTTGCCCTTTGCTCAAGGTTTCCCTTTCTCCAGGGATATGATTTTCATCCACGAAAGGCAGCTGATGCTGGACCTGCTGGAGCCCTGCTTGTGCTCCTGCCACAGGCTCAGTGGGTTTCCTATGATCAGACAGGACTGATTTCAATCCTAAATCAGACAGGTTTTATTGCCCTGCTGTGCATCAGGATGAGCATGCCCAGCATCTCATGGATGCAGCAGCTCTTCCTCTCCAGAAGAGCTGATGTGACAGAGCAGCTGATCCCCATCCAGCTGGCACCCAAGTGGCTCCTGAGCCTGTAGGATCTGGCTGGTGGGCAACCCTCTGTCCTGTCAGTGGTCCCATGAAAGTCACAGTGCAGAGCTCCTTCTCTGTAGTGAATGTTTGTCTGTCTGTCTTGTTGCTGCTTGAGTCATTGGGTTTTTTTGGTTTTTTTTTCCTGGAAGAGCTGCCCAGGGGTACAAAACCCTCGCACAGGTACCTCATGTAGGCAGTCCTTAGGCACAGCCGGTTGGTCTCCACCCTGCCTGTGGTGAGGCTGTACATCCACCTGGTGTCCAAACGGAGAACTGAGGCTCTGCTTTCACTCCCCACACCTCGGGGAGTGCCTCCCTTTCTTCCTGAAGGCAGCTCTTCTGCTTCCTGGTCAGGGAAGGTACTTCAGCAAAGGTTTTGCTCCTTTCCCCGTGGGGATCAGCTGCCCCCTAATTGTAGGAAATCCTTCTCAAAGGTCAGATATTTTTATTGCAGAAATAGCATATAGCAGGACAGGTTTCCTACACAGTGTGTCTCTAAACAGTGTGTCTCTTTCTGATGGAAACGTGGCAAGGCAGAGTTTGGGCCCTGCACACACTCACTCTCCTCAGCCCTCCTGCTTTCATGTGAAAGCCAGACCTGTCCAGCTGCGCTGTCAGAGGTGACATCAGCTCTTCCTCACCCAGGCTTTGCTTCCAGCAATTCTGCCTTACTGACTCCATGTTCTTGCCTTGGCCTGACATTTTTTGATTGCTCATTACCCTTTGCAGCATGATGACTGAAAGAGAGTAGATTTAGATTAAATATTGGGAGGAAATTCTTCTCTGTGAGGGTGGTGAGACACTGGGACAGGTTGCCCAGAGAAGGTTGCCCCGTCCCTGGCAGTGTTCAAGGACAGCTTGGGTGGGCTTTGGCACCAGTACCCTGGTCTAGTGGAAGGTGTCCCTTCCCATGACAAGAAGGTTGGAATTAGGTGGTCCTTAATGTTCCTCCAACCCAAACTATTCTATGATTCTTTGATGGTTCTGTGTCTGGGCCACATCCATGATCTATCAAGGCTGTTTCAGCTTTAGCTACAAGGATTTTATTTTTTCCCCTTTTGCAAATGCAGTTACCTCTCTCATTCCCCAAGCAAAGTGACGGCAATCCTGTTCAATTCCTGCCATAAAATCCACGCTCCGCTGCTCAATGACAGCGCTTTTTAACTTCAGCTCAAATTAAAGCCGAAGTGGCATTGCTGCCACTTTCAGAAACTAGGGCCCACAAAGATTTAGAGAATTAATAAAAATAAAAATCACTGGGGCTGGCAGCTGCATTTTGTGGAAGGCAGAACCTGTCATGGCAGCCTCGAGAGGTGGCACAGGGACCCTGCAGCAGAGAGAGCCTGGCACACAGTGATCCCGGAGCACAGGGCCCTGTGGCTGTGGTACTCCAGGGGTGACAGACCCCTGAGGCAGGGTGACCCCGGGGCAGAGGGACCCTGGGGCACAGGGACCGCCACGATAGGGTCACACCATGGCAGAAGGAGCCCGTGCCACTGTGACCCCGGAGCACAGGGACACCCTTGCACGGGAACCCTAGGGAACTGCTATCCTAAGGCACAGCGACCCTGGTGGCACAGCGACCCTGGTGGCACAGAGACCCTGGTGCCACAGGGACCCTGGTGGCACAGGGACCCCAGTGGCAGTGCTATCTATCCCGAGGAACAGGGTCCCTGGTGGCAGTGCTATCCCAAGGCACAGGAACCCTGGTGGCAGTGCTATCTATCCAGGCACAGGGACCCTGGTGGCACAGGGACCCTGGTGGCAGTGCTATCTATCCCAGGCACAGGACCCTGGTGGCAGTGCTATCTATCCCGGGCACAGGGACACGGTGGCAGTGCTATCTATCCCGGGCACAGGTCCCCTGGTAGCAGTGCTACCTATCCCAAGCACAGGGCCCCTGGTGGCACAGGGACCCTGGTGGCACAGGGCCCCTGGTGGCACAGGGACCCTGGTGGCAGTGCTACCTATCCCGAGCACAGGGCCCCTGGTGGCACAGGGACCCTGGTGGCAGTGCTATCTATCCCAGGCACAGGAACCCTGGTGGCAGTGCTATCCCGGGCACAGGGCCCCTGGTGGCACAGGGCCCCTGGTGGCACAGGGACCCTGGTGGCAGTTCTGTCTATCCCGAGGCACAGGGAGGCGGTGGCGGCCCGGTGCTGCCACCTGGCGGTCGCACGGGTGGCGGCAGCGGCGGCGCGGGCCCAGCGCCCCCCGGTGGCAGCACGGCGGTGGCGGTGGCGGCGGTGGCGGGGGCGGTGTACGGGCGGGGGCGGTGTACGGGCGGGGGCGGTGGTCCGGCAGTGTTCCGGCGGTGGCGGCGGTGGCCCGGCGGTGGCGGTGGCGGCGGTGGCCCGGCGGTGGCCCGGCGGCGGCGGCGGTGGCGGTCGCGGGGCGGCGCGCGGAGCCAGCGCGGGAAGCGGCACTGCCGCGGGGGCAGAGCCCGCTGCCTGCGCGAGCAGTGCGGCACGAACCTGTAATGAACGAACCGGCCCCGCAGCGAGGTTCTGTTTGATTTCCCTCTGGTTTGTGTTTTCTTTTCACAGAATCATAGAAGCATTTAGGTTGGAAAATACCTCTGAGATCGCGGAGTCCAATCACCACATTGTCAGCTTGACCATGGATGGTCCCTAAGTGCCACATCCTTGCTCGGATATCTCCAGGGACGGTGACTCCACCACCAGCAGCTCATTCCAAGGTTTAACAGTGCTTTCCCATGAAGAAATTCCTCCTGATGTCCAACTTGAAACTCCCCTGGCCTGCCTGAGGCTGTGTTCTTTCATCCTGTGGCCTTGCCACAAGTCTCTTAAAATCTGTGCTGGAATCCTGACAACTGCTCCATCCCAATAGGCTGGGCCTGGATGCAATGCTGGAGCAGAGCCTCTTTGTACCCCTTGTCCACTCTCCCACTCTCCTGCTCATGGTGGTACTGAAGCACCTCAACTCCCATCAGCAGCAGCCTGGTTCCTTTAGGACAGGCGAGGTGTGGTCACTGTGGGTCTGGCACAGGGAAATCCTGATGCTCTTTTTCCGGAGAAGCACCATCTCCTGGGATGCCTGGCAATAAGCCAAAATGCTCCATTTCCCCCAAGCCCCTTTCCGTGACTCTTCCAGTCCACTGCCCAGGCAAATCCTGACTTCACACCACTGTACAAGACTTTATGGGCTCTGGCTCCAGCCCAGCCTTTTCATTAATTACATTCAGGTAAAGGATCTGCTTAAAAAAGCAGACGTTATCTGTAGCTGAAGTTCTGTTAGGAAACAGCTTACCTGAAATACTGACAAGCAATGACAACTGCTATTATATATGTGTTACAGTACTGGTAATAAAACTGACCAGTAAATCAGAACAGGCAAGACAACTGAAACACAGAGTAACTGATTAGGAGTTAAGCTGGAAAAAAACCCAAACCCAAGCCTAGGCTCAAGCCCTGGGCCAATTTGTGTTTCAAATATTACATTATTTTTGCAAATATAAACACAATAATTACATCAACATGGGTAGGAAGCTCCGTTTGGCTCCCCTCCCCACCAGAAATCTTTTTGCTTGGGCTGGAATTAATAAATACATCATAAACCCTGTCTTCCTCTTTCCCCCTCTGCCCCCCAAATCCCTTGACTTTTTGAGATAGTGCCGAGCAAGTGCGGTTCTCAAAATGTGTTGCAAAGGTGGGCAGGTGAGTTATTGCCTCCCTTGCCTGCAGACAAAGCTACGGGTCTGGCCTCAAGATTTTTTGGAGGTCTGGGGAAAGCAAGACTTGGAGGAGATGAAAAGTTTCAAGACTGTGAAGGCCCTTGGGGCTCAGAGCTCACGGACGAGTGGGAGAAGGAAGCAACATGAGGAGAGAGGGAGGATGGAGGTGAGTGAGTAGGGCAGGATCCAGTATTTATGGTTCCCCCCATCCTGCTGTCTCCCATACATTTGTGGCACTCAACTTCCTGAAGCTACCATGGGGAAGCAGCATCTCTGTTTTGCTGACAGGGAAATAGGGCTTAGTGAGTGACTGGCTGGGATAACAAATATCTGGACTGGAAATAGAACTCTGGTCATGGGAGCAAGGTAAATAAGAAATACAGAAAGGCAGGGGGAGGGAAAGCCAAACAGCTGTGGTTTTTAAAGGTGGAAAAGCACTGAGAGCCTTGGGGCCCTCTTCAAACACCGTGGGACTCTGTCTCTTGCCAAAAATACTATTTGAAAATCCTGACACTTCTGTTTCTCTGCAAAGAGACTTGTGGACAGGACTCTGCCTCCAAATCACAGCAAAAACCATGCAAGAACAACAAAAGCAACCTGAAGTTTGCCTGGCAAGAAAAGTATTGATCTAAATCTCAGCCACATGGCACACGGGTTGTCATATGTACAATGGTGTCATCATGATTTCATTGGTGATTTCATAAGCCTCACCCTAAAAATGTGAGGCTGACTCCACTAGGGCAGGCTGAGCAAGAGAAAGAGCCATAGGGTAATGGGGAGCAATGCTGGGTGCAGCCCTTTCCTCCGTAATACTGAGCCCCAAATCCACATAAGGGGCTCTGCACATGTGGCTGAAGGCACAAAAGCCCCTCCCCAGGCCACTGTTGCAGAAACAACCAGCACTTTCTGCAGATGTTGCTCAAGTATTTTGTTGAGAGGTTTTTGCTGCCTGGACACACACATGGGTGCAGCACTGGCAGCACAGGGAATGCTCCTGCAGGGAGCAGCCTCCATTAGCCTCTGGAGAACAGGTTTGTTTTGGGGCAGAAAGCTGGATAAATGGGTGAGAAAGGCACAGTGTGTGCCAACAGGGTGGAGAGCCCTGCTGCAAACAGCACAGCACAAGATGAGGGGCTGTTCATGGTAGCCACCGAGCCCATTTCCCATTTTCTCAGCATACCAGGCTTTTTTCTGGGCTTCAGGGTCTTTTTGAATTATTTGAGTGCTGTTAACGTGTCTTTCAGCAGAACTGCTTGCTGTAGCTCGAGACAGTTTGTCAGAGAGACATTTGCAGCCACAGCAGAGTTAGACAACTGTTGCTTGTCAGGACAAGAGGTCAAGTGTGAGCCACTCCAGAGGGAGGCAGGCAGCCAGGACAGCCACCAGAGATTACATGTTCCTGGGGACACTGAAAGGCAGCAAAGAGTCTCTTTTTTACAACCTACAGTTTATTTTTCAAAGCAGCTCCAGCTGCTGCAGCTGGGAGTGTCCTTGCTCTTGATCAGATTTGTGACATGCAATCCTCCAACAGATCTGGTGATGCCTCACAGACCCTCATTCAACTCGCCCCTGCCTCCAGCCTGCTGATTTGGAAAGGCTTTAGCAAGCTCACCTAATTTACTTTTTTTTGGTAGAAAATAAAAAGCATCTGCCCATTCAGTGTAGATTGGATCTTCTCGTAAGTCACAGACACTGCAAGCTGCTCAGACAAATATTTGTCGTGACACTAGGATGACAGGAGCCACATCTGGCCCACTCCACACCCTCTTGTCTAAACAGAAGCACACAATTCCTATGCTTTAGTTATAAAATAGTAATATCCTTTAAATTTGCATGAAGTGAACACAGGAAACTATAATTAGAAAGAGAGTTTCTGGAAATGCAACAAGGAAATATTAATACGATGCAAGTGATCCAAAGCCTACAGCCCCATGGAGATATGTTGTCTAAAACATTGTATTAGCTACTTTTTCTCTCTTAATCCAATAGGACTGCATCTCTGGAGCAATCCTTTGTGAACACTTAGCCTCCTTGACCATAAATCTCAGCCGTTTGACACCCAAGTTATTAAATTATGTTTGTGTTGTTATACCATAACATGATGCTTAGCCATATATCATGCCCCCAAGGACAGCATAGGACTGGCAAATGGTAAAACAAAGCTCCTCCTTCCAGACCTCTTAAAAGCTTAGACAATCTCTGTAGCTTGCTGGCAGCCCTGGCCTGTACTTGGAATTGTGTATGATTTCACTTAGTAGTAGACCATGTTACATTTGCTTATTGTCCAGGTCATTACAACAAGGCTACTTTTACAAGAAAAAACAAATCAGCAGTGCTAGCACACAGTAGTTTTTTATTACAATTCTTAATTGGCATTTCAGAGGGGCCATAAATGTTGTGTCATCCATAATAAAATGCTGGGGACTAAACAGGAGGGGGGGAAAAAAGTATCATGACATTTAATTATTTAAAGTTTAAACTCCACTGCATAATCCTGTGAGGGTCTTCAGAAGCATTCTCTGCTCCAGTGCAGATGGAGGGATGGCTCACTCAAGCACCATATGGATGCTGTCCATCAGTGGACTGTGTGCTAAGGACCAGCTGTGGTTGCCTAGCAGCTCCTGCCTGCTGACTGACCCCTGGGGTGCAGCCCTTGACAGTCGGAAACCAGGAAGCTCACCCCGAGTAAGGCAGTGCTCTTCATGGTGAATTATGAAGTCAGTGTTCTCTCTCTTGACATGAATAAAACCACCACATCTTGCCTCGAATCGTATTATGACTTCTTGTGGTTTGGTTGCCGTTACTCTCACACCTTGCCTAAAGATATTTTGGACCTCCAGGGGCTAAAAGCCTTCCTGGTTAGCACTGACACTTCCAGACTCACTTTTGGCTGTGGTGCCAGTATGTGTGTGGCCACAGATGTTTTACAATTGCTGCGGGCGCCTCCAGAGGAGCCTTCACAGGAAAAGTTCCTGCCAGGTGTACTTCTGCCCCTGTGAAAGAAGGAATATGGACAATCCCTGACATCCAGCAGGGGAGTTCCACACCCTACAGTTCTTACATCACTTTCTCATCGCTCCAGCTTTTGCATGCAAAATTCTCGCAAAGTAATTTTTCTAACAACCTCAAAATCTGAACTAACACTGTAACAGTGCCTTCCTCATTTCTATAATGGCTTTCTAGTTATCAGTTATTGGGGCTTATTATGTGAAAATTAGAAATTCATGATTACCAGCAAATCCGTTCTCTCAGCTGTACAGACTTTTACAACCTGACATAATCTCTTAAAATCTGAATTGCTTGCCACAAAACAGACCCTTTTTTCTTCATGAAGATGTCAGAGAATTTCAATTTCAGCTAATTCTTGCAATCCTAATGAGCTTCCTTCTCTAATGAACTGTCAATGCTCTTCATGCTGTAATAGTTCCAGGAACAATTGGAAACCCCTTGGATAATAACATAAGGTTTTTTAGATCAATATCACTTTTGTAATGTGAAACTTTTGCCAGATCTGACTGTCTAAACCAAACTCTTTTTTTTTTCTTTGCTTTTTTTGTGAAGGTTTTGCTGGAAGGATCCTAGGCACTGAGAAATCTTGATACAATTATGCCTGCTAAGAGGTGACAATCAAGAAGTTGATGGATAGAGTCATTATATGATACTGGAAAATTCTAGTGTTGCAGCATTGTACAGATGATTTTTAAACAGGAAGCTGCTTTGTTTATGCCTTTGACATGCTTTACTTTTTGTTCTGTAAAGATTGCACACTCTATGAATCTGACTGGAGGTAAACATATCTTATGAGCCCATTAGAGATATCCCTTCTGCTTGTTTTAATCAGTAAATATAGTAAGAGTAATTTTATTTGTGTAGATTGAAGCTTGCATTGACAAAATGGGCTTTTTTGCTGACAAGTTAGGCTGACTGAACTGTACTGCATTCCAGAGGAGTAAATATTGACTCAGGTGGCAAGGGCATACCTAATCCAGAAGTTGCAACAGTGACTGGAAAAAGTTCCTGGGCTGCAAGAGGCTTCCTATTTGGCACAAGGAAGGTGGATACACAACTGCTGTCATGAAGCTTACATTACCTGTCTCCAGACAACTATTTCTGAATTGATTTCTTGTTCACATCATCTCTTAGGCTTTTTTTTTTTTTTCTCTGTAGAAATGCCAACCTCCTTTTCATGTCAGGATTTCCAGGGCTCTGGAGTTAGTTTCCCTGGGTGATACTGCAACATGCCTCCTGGCATTTCAACCATATGCTGTACTTTTCCAGAGTAAATCTGCCCAAGGTCTACATGCCTTTGAAAGCTTTAGGATTTCCTTTGATCTGCTGTGAAACCAGAGGATACCCTGTGTGGTTTTCAGACATCTCTATTCATATGTGAAGGAAAAGCATGGGTACTTCCCATAGGCATTCTTCTGAATGGAAGAAAAGAAGTTCTCAGGGAAATGTCTGTAGTCTGCCCCAAACCTGTTTCAGATTTATCAGCCTTGCACTGGGGAAGATCCTGCCCTTCTTCTACATGTCTTTTGAGGATTTTTTGGTAATGTCTTTGGGCAAGGTACTGTATTTTTATCTGTTTCAGTAAGTCCCTCAAAAGTAAACTTTTGAGCACAATAAAGTGGCTGCTGCTGAGCATCATTACTTGACCCACCACTAATAAGTGCATCCAGATCAAGAAGTTCCCACTGTTCCTGCAGTCTGGGCTCTGCATCTGTCTTGGGCATGTTGTCCCTGGCAGGGCTGTTGTTTTAATGCTGCTTCTTTCTGTGCTATTTTAACACCATTCTTTTGTTGTTCTCCCTATTCAGCCCATCTGCTTTTAAAACTGATGTAAGGTTGCTGTTTCCTAACACCACTTTTAAACAGGGCAGTAAAAAAAATTGCAGTTCCCAGTTTAGCCCCTGCTCAAAACGCTAAGGCCTCTCCTCCTATCTCATCAAACTTTAAGTCAAAAAGCTGCAAGCGTGCTCTGAGCTGGGTAAGGTTTCCAGATCAGGGTTCATTCCAGTACAATGGGTGTCAGAAAGGCTCATGTCTCCCTCTGTGTGAAGGAGCCTTGGGTCTGTTGGGTTTGTCTCTGTGCCACAATTCACAAACAGAGAAGGACAGTGGCTCCTGCTCTGCTTGCAGTACAGCGTGCTCCTTTGCTGCGAGGCTGAGGGGGTGGAGAGGTCTGTCCAGTTTACTGCACCATCTGCTCTGTTCAGCCAAATCACTTAATCTTAACCAATTTCAAAGGGAATGAGGTCAAAACTTCAGAGGTGACCTTAACTGTTCATAAAATATTTGCTGTCTCAGATGTTATGAAGAAAAGGTTGTTTCAGAGAAGCAGGGATCACTTGCCAGGATTCCTCCTGACACTGAAATGCACTTCCTTCTCCTTCTCCAAATACTAGAAAGCTCATCACTCCTCAGTCCCTGGCAGCAGCAGGAGCCCACCCTTATGACCTCCCCCAGCTTCCTCAGCACTTCAGTTTTCATGGCACCCCATGTCTCTGGATTACATGCTCATCTTCTTACCCATATCTCACATCTCGAGTGCCCAGGATGCACCTCTGAACGCTCAGAGAGCTTTACCTCCCTGGGTGTTTTTCACTGCCATGTATCCTCTGGTCCAGCTGGGAACCCCTTTATCTATCCCACCTAGACCCCACTGGGGTGAGAGCCATTTGAGACCTATTCCAGCTCTCCCTCAGCCAGTCCTTCCCTGCCCAGGCCTTCTCCAGATGTATACTGAAAGTGCAATTCACTGGCTCTCAAGCACTTCCTAGCACAGGGGTTTCTCAGGGCAGAATTCTTCCTTTCCTATAGGTCAGATGTGCACTCTTAAAAAAAAATTACTTTGCAATTTACAGCTACAGAAATACTGCTTTTTTATACCAAATACCCACCAAACATCCTTTTCCTTAACATTTGCCCAGAGATCTTCAGGACCTTTCTCTTTCTTGCGTCTGGTCATGAGGAGAAAGCACAGACACATTTGGAACATGGGGACAATAGCCTTTCAGAACAGAGTACATTGCTGGACACACCTTTCTTTCTCAGCTGGATCCTGCTTTTCAGCAGGGGCTTCTCCCAGGTTTGGTTTTCCCCCAGGAAGGAGTGGTGCTTCCATCTTCTGCATGGCCCATGAAAAGCAGGACTGAGCCAACTGGGGCTTCATCTCAATTCTGAGACAGAAGGAGACAGAAGCCCAGTGTGGGCTTTGAAGGGCAAGGATCATTTGATTGTACAGACCTCTGACCTCTCCTCAGAAAGTGAAGATGTGTGATATTTCTATGTTGGTAATTTTTTGGAGGGAGGACAATGCCCAAAAGCCAGGTGGAGCAGAGACAACCAGCAGCACAGACAACCAGGATTGCCACAAGTGTGGCAACAAGACAACAATTTGTGCTATTTTAGCATCACACCTTGGCTTGAAACCCAGCCAAGGACAACAGAGGATATCAGCAGAAAACCTGGGGATGCAAACGCTGCTTTTTATCAGCCTCTTCTATCCTACATATCAGACGTTGACTCAAACCTGGAAGTTGTTCTGCCAGGACTCTCTGTCTGCAAAACATCAGATTCCAGAAAGTTTGTCAACATTTCATCATCGTTTAATGAAAGACATTGCCTTTTCCTATGAGCCTTGCTTCCCTCTGAAACAGAAGATGTGTTGCTTTTTTAATTAATCTATTCTTAATGTCCTTTAATCACTCTTTCATAACCATAAGAGGGCTTTAAAAACTCCACAAAGAAATTATCTTCTTTGATGAAGCTCTAGATATGTAAGCAGGGTTCTCTTCATGAGTTGTTAGTCCTTGGTGGCCTTTCTTGAGCTTGCTTATGGTTCTTCCCAGAGAATACGAGTGCCACGAAAGGAGATTTGAGGGTGCCTTGGCATTTCTGTTTAGACAAGTGTGTGCGTTCAGATGCTTGGAGACAGATCAGCTGCCACCAGAGGGGGGATGTTGGGTTTGGAAAGAGTGCTGTCTTACAAAAGGGAACAAAGCTTTTTGAAAGTGTACAGACATGGTGGAGCCTAACAAAAAGGTCAAAATTTGCTATGTACAATGCTTTGGCTGCTTTTTGGCCAAAGGCTTCTGCTGAGCAAGACTTTTCCACTTCATACGATTTTTACTTTCTACTGTGACATCTCAGCTCCCACAGGAGCTGAGGAGTACAAAAGTGATTTGCTTTGCATCAAGCCCTACAATCCTGTCAAATGAGAATCCAGAGTGCTGCTGCCATCAAGATTCTCTGACATTCAGTGAAAAAATACCCAAAAAACAACAGAGCACCATTCCCACAGGAAGACCGGGCTTTTGCTGGTGGCGCTTCCCATCTTTCCCAGTCGAGCTCTCGAGAATGCCATACAGCATCAGCACTAACACAAAGCCCATTGACTCCATCCCCTCTGGCACAGAGCCTTCTGCCAGGCCCCCCGCAGTTGCTCTGATTGCACAGGATGCAGAGGAGTGAGATCACTGTGTTGAATTCTGAGGAATGGCCAGCAGATGGGAACAATCAGATAAAGCCAGTAACTATCACTGAGGAGGAAAAAAATCTAATTAAATTCTCCTGAGAAACATGAGAGCTAAGAAATGCCTTGTTTTCTGGTGCTGTCCAGCCACTGCTTCAAACCTTCATCCAAAGGAGTGAAGCCACTCCACAGCCCACCTGCCTGGGCAAAGGATCACAGGGCAGTGTGAAGGCAGGCTGGGAGAGGCACATCCTCTGCCTCTGTAAATACAGGAGTGCCTGGAGAAGATGGCAAACACCTACCTCAGATGCCTCCTGGAAAGCCAGCGTGTGCCTCCAAGGTCAGTGAAGCACAGAAAGCCTGCAGAACAGGGCTGCTGGTTTTGGTCAGGCTGGCAAAGGAGAAGCAGGGAGAGGCAAAGGAGAGCAAAGTTTTGTCATGGTGTTATGAGGAGAAGAGCGAGACCAGCGCTGTGAAAGGGGCCCTCAGCTCTGCCTCCCTCTTTGGGAAAGCCTGGTGTGGGAGCACAGCCCTGCAAGGCAGAGGTACTTACAAGACTTATCCATGGACCCTTAGAATCCACATCCATTGAAATAGACCCTGGCATTAATGAAGATGTTTGTGACAGTGCTGTGAGAAAGGGACCATCATTTTATCTGGCATTTATACAGTCCCCATCACTGCAACAACCTGGACAACCGAATCTGTTCTGTATAGTTGCACTTTTAAATGGTCTGGTAATTATTAGTCAGGTAACAACAAACATTACTAGCAGAAATTTCAATAACTTTCAAGATGAAACAAACCAGTAGAGCCGGTGGTTCCTATTTCTTACCGTGAAGTTACGTTCATTTCTAGACACTATTTCTTTTTTTCTTCTCAAATGCAACTTAATTCAAAAGAGGATGACGTTGATTACTCCCCGAGCACCTTTATTTTGTCTGTGCCTGATGCCTGCAGGAGTCTCCCATGGTGCTATAATGGTGTACAGGGGACTATTTAGGTGAATTAGTGCTTTTCCAGGTTGCAGCTCCAGCCCTAGATTTCTTGCAGCGCATTCTATCTCCATGGGGAGCTGCACAGAGGGGCGCAGCAAACACAGCATCACAAGAGGAAATCACCCTCTTTTTCACAGTGAGAGCAGATCAGAAGGACTTTAAAAACATGCCTTGTCTCTGGACAAACCTGGGAAAAGCAATTCTGAGGATGTCTGAGGCATGTGCATTTCCTCTAAACAAAAGTGACTGAACAGCAACAAGTGTTTTTCGTCCCAAACACCAAAGAAATTTACATCACTACTAGATATGTATAGGCCTTTAAAAGGAGCCATGAAAAGGTTGGAGGTTGGTTCACAGGTGATGCAGAACTTCATCCTCAATAAATGACAGCAGGCCCCTTGGGAGAGGTTAGTACTGTCATCATCATCACCATCACTTCTCCAGTTGTGACAAAATGAGACAAATTACTTCAGTGACCTAGCCCAACAGAGTCATGGTGTTCATAAGGGAACATAGCAGCACACAACACCTGGGGGCATAAAGAAGTGACTTTCAAAAAAAGCGCTGGAATTTGAAATGGTTCCTGTGCAAATAAAGTATTGCATCAGTGACACTTTGTTCTGGTACTTAATTTCCTGGCAACATTTACCACACAATTTCTGTTCTCTGGCAATAACTAACAACACTACCTGTGCTGTTGCAGATGATTCAGTGGTTTATACATCTTCCTACAAGTAAGTAATTTGTTTTCTCAATGGGAAGTATTTGCCAGAGATTTTCAACTGTCCAAACACCCCCCTCTCCTGCTCATGACCTCACCAGCGTGTACCCATTAGGCTGCTTTCCAGCCCAGAAAGACCATGGTGACATTCATTGCTGAGTGCTGGCCTGTGCTCTTGTGATGAAGAGCTAAGTTGAAGTTGGCTTGAGAGAGAAGCAGTCAGCTTGGAGGAGTTTAACATCAGAAACGTTTAAATCAGCTATTTCTGTGAACTAATGCGAAAGCAGGGCTGGCTGGGTCAGTGTTTGGCAGGATGGAGAGGAGGGTAAGGAACATGGGGCGCTTTCTTTGTCCTTTTACATCCATCTGTGAAATAAATGAGATTCTTGCTCCGGCCAGAATCTTTGCCTGGGGACAGGGAGGCAGGACAAAGAAAGTAAGAAAGCTGTAGCCCTTAGTCTGCTCCCTTTGTGTTACATCATATGCTCCCTGCCTGCAGCTCCCACAGAGGAACAAAGCCTCTCAGAGCAGCACTGCAGCATGTGAGGAGGACACAGGACACCTTCCTCACTGGGCCACGTGCCTGGCACAAAGCAAGTGCCATACCAGGGCTCCTCCCATAGGGTGGAGAGCGCTGGAATTGTAACACATTTCTGAGAGGGTCTTGTACAAAACCCTTCCAAAACAGACTGTGCCTTTCCAGTCCCACCACTGGCTTTATCCCCACCATAGTTTTTTGATAAATGGGTTGATCTGGAGAAAATACATCTCTGTTAAAGTTGAAACAATTTTCCATTTGGATAAATCTGCTCATTGAAAAGTGTTTTTTGGGAAGGGGGAAGGAAAAGAAAATGTTTTGAAATGGTCAAAGTATCCCACGCATGTGATTTCTGAACAATAAATCCATTTTCTACTTCAAAAGAATATTTATTGTTTTAAAAACGTATGGTATTGGAAAAGTGGTTAACTCTAGAGAATTTTAACATTAATTATTTGCAAGCAAGCAAAGATGGGGCTTTTTATGATTCTTAATTAAAGAAGTATCTTTGCTATCTATAATCGCGTTGCAGAACATTTTTACTGGTTTTGACTTTTAGTCCTGGTTTAGGAAGGGCAAAGAAAATGTCAGGATCCCTGTGAATACTTTCACAGGGACTGAAGAGAATGTTTTCCCACACAGCTCTATGATCAAAACCTTCAGATGCCAACAAATTACTGATTAGGCTTTCCTGCTCTTGAGCAGGGATCACCACGTTGCAGAGCATTTCAGGATAGAGCAGAAAGCACCTCTCATCATATTGCTAAAGATGTTTTTCCACACACAGAGCAAGTATGTTCCCAAGACGTCTCAAGTGAAAGACTCCAAAATAAAGAGCGAAAGTAACCTTAGCAACCTCCGACTCTCAACCTCTGTGACTTGAGTCTTCAGATGTCATGAAACTGGCTTTAAAACTGCATCAAAAATACATTCAGATATTTTACTTGCCTTCTTGATTATTTTGTAAATTCCTTGACTATTTTCAAGCTTTTCGGTGTCTGTGAATGTATCCAGAAACGTATCTCAATGCGGGTGAGAGCTGAGAGCCGGAGCAGGGAGAGCTGCACAGGGACCCTTGCAGGGGGAGGTGGGACAGAGGGGCCCTCTGTGCACAGCTCTGTAGCAGTTACCATCGTTCAGGCACTGAGCACTCCCTCTGAAAACATCGACAGGCAGCCTTCTGAAGGTTCGTGCCTCAGGGCATCTCCCAGAGGTACCAACAACACCTGGAGGCGGAAGAATGATGAGACCTGCAGCAGAGAATGGGCTGTGCAAGGGCAGCGCTCACAGCTCTGCTGCATCCTGTCTCACTCGTGTTTTCTGAGTATAACAAAGAAGTCTTTGGCCAGAGTAAGTTTGATATCAGTGAAAAATGGGTCACGACAGAGAATATCGAGCCAGGTGTTTGCTCTGGTTTTATTATGACAGGCTGGAAGTAAAATTCATTCAGATCTAATCAAGCTATGAGGAAAAAAAAGAGAACAAGGCAAGCCTGGAACCCGTGAAAGTCTGCCTCATCTCAGTGATTTCATCTTCAGTCAGAAGAGACCAGAGCTGTGGATACCCTTCTTGTACCTCTGGTGTTTTTAGGGCTGCTCCTTGTACAATCACTACATGGGTGTGATTCTCCTCTGCAGGAAAGCTGGCCTACAACATTTGCAAAAAAAAAAACCCCAAAAAAAAAGCTCACAAGCATTTCACCACTGCCCAAATCTTATTTCTGTTGCCAAAACAGTCTGCTAGCCTGTAACCTTTTTCAAGGCCATCTCAGGGCCTGACAGGCTAAAGATGAGATCTTCCTTCCCTTTTTGTTACAGACCAAGAAAAAAAGATGCTGATAGCCTTTCATGTACTAGGATAAAGGATAGCTGACAGAGAAAGTATGGAACCACAGGAAAAAGTGAGGCCACTTTTTGTGTAAAGGGACGCGTTTTTTGGCAGTTTGCTGAGGCTTGCTCTCACTGTTTTTGAGTCAGGGTCTTTTGTCTCTTCAGCCCTGGAGAGAAAAAGAAAAGAGCAAAAATGTAGCAGTTGCTGTTTAAAAAGAGCTACAATTTACTGAAATGTAGCATGGTTACTCGGCTTCATTTTTAATTAAGTTCCAGATCCAGGAAATCCATTCATCACAATTCTGGAATGCTGGAAAACTCACTGAGGAACTACAAAGGGCAGGTAAAGCAAAGCATTTAAAATAGTTACAGATGAGCTGATAAGAGGCTCAAAGAAACAGTTAAATTTGTGTGCAGATAACTCAACCACAGTATCTGGAATGTATAAACATAGCAGGTTTTTTTTTTCTTCTTCTTCTGGCCTCAAAATTTGATCCAAGCCTGGGAGTTAAAAAGTCCCATTTTGTGTAATCAGGTTCTGGTTGAACATGATTGCTGAATTATTTTAAATTGAAGACACATGTCTGGATGTTGAGTTCTGTATATTATTCCAGGATGGTGTCCATTAGGTCTTATCCACAGGGGCTATCTTCATTCCTTATGCATCAGGATTAGCAAAAGGTGAATCATGAATATGGAGACAGTGAAAAGAATGTGGTACTAGTTAAAGGGTGATTTTGGAAATTATCTTGCATGCATTATTCAAAACTTTTCAGTCTCTATTGCACAGAGTCCCTATGGCTGTTTAAAAGTGTTATTTTAAAAAATGATCATACAAGGCATTTGCATTCTTTCATTTTGAGTCTTGAATTTAGCAATGAACCAACATTTGCCTTAACCCCTTGTCAGTCCTAAAGCTTTCTCAGGAGTATGAGATGCTCATCTAATGGTTGTGTTGCCATATGCTGTCCTTCCATAATAGATCTGCCCCTGACCTCTGTGTTTTTATATTGCTTCTTCTACTGGCAGACAGACCATTACATAAATTGAAACATATTTTCATGGGTATTCCCAGTGGTAAGAGAGTATTGTCTCATTAGCTCCGTGGGGAAAACAGTGCAAATCCAAAGCTGAGTAGCTCACCTATCCATATGGTAGGTGAAAAGAAGCATCCTTATAGCATTTGCTGTTGGCAGTGATGCCTCCTGGATTACTGAATACACAAGTTCTGAGGCTGGTTTGTTTTTTTTTTCTTTCTGGGCTGTCCAAACGCTTGAGTGGCTTTCTGACAGCTTCAGGAGTGGACTGGGTGCTTTTTAGGCCCTTTGCAGTCATGTACCACAGATCAATCACTACAGGATGCTTCTGCCAACATCTTTTTCCTACTGCCTTTCCTTACGCAGAACTGCAGGAAAAATCTCTCACATCCTTCTGTCCACCAGAATTTGTTATTTAAAATGGTGGGGTTTTTTCTTTTTTAATCCAAAAAAATTTGTCAAAAATAAGACTTTCCCTACTATTCACATATTTCTGTTTTCCCATGTTTGTAATGGGAATCTTATCTATTCCTCAATCAAAACTATTTGAAAAATCACATCACCCAACTTCTCCACACTTGTGCTGGTATGGGGAAGCCTTGATGCAAAAGTCAGCAGTGATTCTGATATAATATTTCACAAAAATTGAAAGGCATTGCAAAAGTCTGCAGAGATGGAAAGGCCACAAAACTGAAAAGCTGTACTCCTTGCAAAACATTTCTCTCAGTTTTCAGTCCAGGAAAGACGAGAGTTTGCTGTGCAGATGGGCTTTCTGATTCAGTCGCGATGGTATCTCCATACACTGCCTCTTTCACTCCCTCCTTCCCTCCCTGCTTAGGGAGGGAGAATATGCTGGGCTTTAAATCTTTCTCAGCCAGGAGAAATTCAGAGAGGAGGAAAACAGCTGGGAAACACATCCATGCCTCCTGCAAAGGTATGCACCTTAAATATTACCGTGAGGCGCAGCATCATTTTCCAAAAATCTCTCACTCTCTTAAATAACACACAACCCATTGTTCTGAGCTGAGCAAAGGTGGAGCTGGCAGCCAGCATGTCTGAGGTCATTGAATAAATGGGTGTAACGAAGTAGTCATGGCTAATATGTGTTATAAGCTTAATATGAACCTGAAAATCCCACAGAGGAGGCATAATATTTTTTAGGAAGGATACTGCAGTAATGATTCTACATCTTACAGCTTACAATAGTGCTTAGCTGTTTTGAGCCGTTATCATGATGTTATTTTAGGGATTTTCATTACAGTAGATAGTTACATTAAAATTGCATTAAAGTAGGTAGTTGCCAGACTTTGCTGGTGCCTTACTAAGACACACACAGAAGACACGTGTGAAAGCACTTCCCCTGCCACATACAAGTGTGTCATTTACAATATGGCTGGAGGTGACAGCTATAATTAGATTTCTTTCTACGAGCTCATTCTGATGACTAACCTTGGGCTGCAAAGAGGGACACCCAGTTGCCTACTGCTTAGAACAAGGGTCCAAGAACAGCCTTTTTTTCTGGTGTAGTTATAAAAGCAGGTAAATATTATCTTATCTCTGCAAGTTAGATAAGTGGGACCCACAGGCATAATTTGCCTTGGAGAACACTGTCAGTGTTATAGAGGTAGAAATAGGGCAAAGTCAGAGTCCCAGGACATGACCCAGTCTGTCTGACTCTGCTGTCTCTTTGTCTCTTTTCTTCTCCTACTGTAACCTTTTAGCACATCACTGAGCACCTCGCTGGCACCACTCTGTGTACTTTTGGGGAAGACATGGGAAAGAAACGCTGGGTAGCTTTCCCAAGGCCTGGCTACCAAACATCATTGATGCATAAATTCCCTTCATCATACTTGCACCATGCTCTGAGTCACTCTGGCTCTCCAAAGGCTGGCTCTGCCCATCCCTAAGATGGATGGAGTTTTTCCCAAGTTGTTCTCATTGCCTGCCTGTTTTCTTTCCAGGACAATTCCCAAAAGACCTGCATTTTATACTCCACCAACTTTAATCCTTGAAGCTTCAGAGCCACACTCTGCTAAAAAATCCCAAACAAACCAAGAAACAATTCTTGTGAAATAATACCAGAGGTTGCTTAAACAAGAAGGAGCTTATGCCAGTAGCTAAACAGGAAGGGAACAAAATACAGTTTAATACATTAGGGTACAGCATTAGTAGTTTTTTATATTGATATAGATGAGTATTTACACAGGGTCCAGAAGTACTGACTGACTGAAGATGGATGAGTTTAAGGGAGCAGATCTGACAAGTTCACTGTTTAAAATTGAAATAGGAGACAAGCAAGTGAAGGGGAACATGAACAAACAGGGCACATATCCCAGTTTCATCAAAGGGACCAGGTTTCTTCATCTAGGCTGGGAACAAAGAAGTCTGTCTCTCAGTAGGATGAGGCTGTTGGAAGGGCAATGCTGACAGTCCCATGGTCCAGCCAGGGTGTTACCCTTCCTGCCCAAACACAGCTCATCCCCTGCACTTCTCGTATATGGATAAAAAAGAGAGGGAGCACCATATATATTCATATTCTCATATATATATGTGAATGTGTGCATGCATATGGATGTGTTTATACACATATAGAGAGTACAACTATATGACTTAACAGAGATAGATTCTGCAGTTGCTTTGTTTGGAAAAGCAGATCCACCACCACAGATACAACTACCCTGAACCACCTAGAATTAAATTTTATTCTGCACCTTAAAAACATTGAATATTACCTCTTTGAAACAAATTTGCCCTTTGTTGTGCTGAATGGCATTGTAAAAGGGAACTATATCTCTGTCATTAAAAACCTCAGACCCCAGCAGCCCTTATCAATGGATTGTAACTGTTTATTAACCTGATTTCCAGCATCTGTTTTGCAAGGGAAGTTGGAAATCCACTCCATGGGAAGCAAACATCTTTGAAATCTTAATTTCTTCTATCTTATATGTATGTTTCCTATATATATTTTATGGAAGTTTTCTTTTTTTGCCAGTTTTATCCTCAGCTAAATCTTGCCTTGCTAACAAGCAGCATCATTTTATGCTACTAGCAACACATACATATTTTCAGCTGAGGATGAGGTCCAAGTATCATAAAAAAGGAGCAGGAACTGGATGACACTGGCTGCATTCAAACTGCCTGCAATTGCTGTCTAAGATGCAGCTCCTTCCCTCTGTTGATTTTTTTGCTCTCACATCTCTGGCCAGGTTGGTGACCTTAGGTACCACAGCATCTGGGGTTGAACAGCTGGGCAGTCTCAGCACAGTTCCACAGTGTTTCTCTCCCCCTGAAAAAATCCTTAGCTAAAATTGTCCCAGTTCACTTCTCCTGGCTTCTCTGGACACAAAGAACACCAGAAAGCTCTGGTGGCCTTCATTTCTTCTGGGAAATGATAATATAACCCCTCACTAAGAGTCAGAAAATGTGGAAAAACAATTTCAAGAGACATCATCAACTTAGTGACAGCCTTAGAAAATCCTATACTTTTTGATTTGTTAATTTTGGGACATGTTATACATATCCTTGTATGGTTTGAGCTGTAAATGTAAACTGTGACTTAGACATGAGCTTGCTGCAGTGACACACAACATAGGTGACAACATACACATCTCTGTGGAAGGTAGGGATAAGTACTGCTTATGGAAAAGAGGATTTATAGGATTCACACATAGATAGATAGATAGATAGATAGATAGATAGATAGATAGATAGATAGATAGATAGATAGATAGATAGATGCTGTTCAGAAAGGCAATGAAGTTGTTAATTATTTCAATAACATTCTCAGCTTCTGAAACATCATCATCTGTGGAGATAATGTCTTTTTTTACAGACTAGCCCATGGCTGCTCCTGTTCTTTGCTGTTCCTGCTCTTTCACTGGGGAAAAAAAAAGGCAGGGTTCTATACCCTCACAAGTCGGGCAGAATGACAAGAGAATAGGAAACACAGGGAGAGTAAATAGTGGAAACCAGTAAGCAAAACAGGATATATGGTACTGCAGAAAGTTTTAAGAATTTCTGCATTATCCATCAGTTATGTCACAGTCTTTCTAAATTAAAAAGGTTCATATCTAGGAGCAGCTCATTACCATCCCTGTAAGAAACCCTTATACAGCAGATAGTGGAACAGTGTGAAATGTTACATCCTGAGGTTATTTTGTTCAGAAAAAATCCTTCTCATTGTTTGGCTGTGTTACACTGAGTTCTGCAAAATAAGGGTAGCAAGAATAAAATGTAGACAAGCTTTGCAGCAGATCCTGCCCTGTGAAGTCTCTGGAGAATTCACACAGCAGGACAGTGTGGTGTGATGTGAAGCTTTTCTCTTGCATGCAGTGAAGGCCATTGCTGAAGTCCATTAAAATCAAATTACTTTTGTTTCACAGTCACAACCTCCTCCCTGTGCAGATTACTGCAGGTAGCACATCTGCTAGTGGGTCTCCTGCCTTAAGTGTAGGATACCCTTGTCCTTCATTTTGAGAACTCCATATGCTGCTAACAAAAAGAACTAACTCTGGAGAATGAGTGTATGTGCTTTGTCTGAAGGCTAAAATTGTTTAATTAGAGTTGGGGAATCCAGCAGTAATCCAGACAGGATCTGATTCTGGGCATACTGAGGACTCTGTAGAGAGTCTGAGAATACATTTTCCATCTTCCCTCAAATACCAGAAACACAAGTCCTAATTTGTATGGTCAGGCCTGTAGAAAAATATTTACACTGTGCAGATTCAAGAGGAGAATTCTTTAGTCCTAAACAATTTAGCTATGTTGGCAAAAAAATAAAAGGGGGGGGGGGAACCCATCTAACAAACGTGGTAAACAATGAAGCCAACAAAATGCTGCCTTTTGCCAGTGTAAATTAAGTCATCCCAAGAGGTGGTCTGAATATGCAAGCAGAAAAACCCCTTTTGCCAGTATAAGCTGTGTCTCCACAGGGGACCTTTGCTGCTTTTGCTGGCAAAGCTTTTAATGTGTAAACCAGAGTTGCTGATACTGCCTTGTAAGCACAACTGATAAAAAAAATGTCCATTTATAATTCCTGTTGTCTGTCTGAAGTGGTCATTTCCACCCTGCAGCTGGACTGGTGAGCTGCATACACATGGATGAGGATTCGGGTAAAGTGACCATAGGGAGAGCGCTATAACAGAGCAGGAAAATCCCAAACTGAGAATGAAATGATAAACCACTGGTCATGCTAACCAATTATTCAGGTGTTGTTTAACAGGATTTGTGTAGTTGAGCTCAGTCACAAAGTTATTGCTGCTGTAAATGTATCGGTGTGCTGTCCCACTGGTGATATGGTTACATCTTTATGGAAACATTACAAGTGTTATCATCTGAGGGGCAAAATTTCTTTGTCTGACTGGATAAATTTATGTAAACACTCTGATTAACCACAAAAGTCTAACCCCCCTTTGCTTTTCCCTTGTGTATTCATACACTTATCTCTACCTGGATAAGGATGTCAGGGGCAGTTCTTGTTTCAACATAATAGGATGGCAGAGGGGATGATGCACATGTAAAAGTCAGGTCTGATTTTGTAAAGCAGAATCCTCACTTCTCTGCTTAATCTAGACCACCTAAAAAAAGCTTAGAAAGAAAAAAAATATTGCTCTTTTGAGAAAACTTGCCTATTTTCCTATTACAAGATGGGAGCTGTCCTCGAGGCCTGATCCTCAAACTTGTGGGGAGAATTGTGCTTAGAGTCTTGCTTAGCCTGTGCAAAAAGAGCCAGATGAATGTAAGAACAAATGTAGGTTTGAGCCCAGATCTAGACCAACAAATAACAGTAATTTCACTACTACATAATAAATAAAGTAATATTTAGATATCTAATATATATATAGCATACATTTTTTTGTATCTTCACTACTTGTGTTTCAAGGAGGTGTTGTGAAAATTGTGACATTAACATAGTCTAGATAGCTCAAAATTTCAAAGATCTTTCCTGTAGCCCCTGGACAGGACACAGGACAGTACATTCTGGTTCTGAGGGAGCAATGCTCAAATGGCAGTGCTCATGAGTAAATATTTAGCAACCTGATTACCTCTTGGTAAAATAACAGCAGAAGCTGAGTATTTTCTCTTGAACATCCAAAATATAAAAAAAATAGAGGAAACAAACTAAATAACATTTCCACTCCTGCTAAGCTAAGCTAGGTTGAATGGGTGAGTTGAGCCAGAATAGAATCCAGCCTGGAGTGATTCTGAGAAAAAGAGAATATCATGGGAACACAGAAACAAAGATGCAGGCCCCTCATATACCTGCTGAGGAAAAGGAGGTGGCAGTATCATGCCTGTGTCTTTGTTGGCATCACAGGCACAGAGAGGGGAGCTGTGTCTGCATCAGGTGATAATATTCAGTTGCAACCAATTTATTTACCATCGATCAGTTTCCATGCAGGAAGTTATTCATTTTGATGATGCCCAGCAATGATATAGCATTTTGCCTCTTCAGAATCCTACACATGTGATAAGCAGGTGTGAGCAATTTGCCATTGTAGTGGGTGTCTGTAGCTAGAGCCATTCTTTCTGTTACAGCTGAAATGGGTTGCCTGCATACATTAAACACTGCAGTAATAATCACACCTCCTTTTTTAACTCAGGTTTGGTTGATAACCTGTAAGAACCATCTGTACATTGGAGATTCAGTGTGTGGAAGCCAGGGACTGTGGATGATGGGGTAGTGGTCTTGGGTGTCCTCTGCATTTTGTGTAGCCAAGGGGGTCCCTATGGCTGCTCTGTAAAGGCCACTGTCACTCTTCTGCATCTTGTACTCTTGGGCTCTGCCTCATGCTTCCCAAGGTAGCCCTGGAAAGCCCCACAGAGCACACCTGAGAGTGTCCTTGACCTCCTGTTTGGAGAAACCAAGGACAGCACAAACCATCTCATACTGAAATAGTGAGCAGCGCAGTTTCAGCCTTTGTTCTGCCGCTGTCTCTGCTCCCAGATGCCCATGTGCCGTGCAAGGGAGCATCTCTCCTTGGCACACACCTCACCCCCAGGGGCACCACAGTGATGGAGCAGGTGGTCACCATCAGGAGCCTCAGGCAAAGCAGTGCCCAGGAGCTGCAGAGGGAGCACACCAAGGAGGGAGCCTCATGCCAGTGCCTTGCCAAAGCAAGGAAGCACCTTCCCACTTCTGGAAGCACACAACTGAGAAGACTCTGAAGGGTTTGATATTAGACTATTTTTATTTTGTAAAATACACAGTAAGTTCTTGTGAAAACTGATGTTTGGAAAAATGAGTCTCAAATGCAGACAAGATTTTTGCCTCACTTCTTCTTGGCTGCACCTCTGCTCACTGTGACACAGAAGAGATGACTTCTAAGGCAAAGCTAAAATTTCATCTTCATAGTAGCAAGATTTGGTCGTGGAAATTAAAAAATCAGTCTACAGATGCATAAAAAAACACCTCTAGAAAGGCTCACGGCACAAAAGAGTTAAACCCAAAATGGAAAGAAAGATCAACTAGATCCCTATTCCTTCTACATTTAAAATATAGAAAATAGTGTCTTGAACACAGGGCATATATGTTAGAGCTAAGGGCAGGTATTTAGATTTATTCTAGCTCACTGTCCATTAGCTACATAAAATAATATGAAATATTTCAGTCCAATGTATTTAAAAGCCCTATTGCCATGGAAATGTAAAGCATCTCCAGAGGCCACATAGGGGTATCAAAGCAGTCTAATGCAATGAGGCTGCTCAGGGTTTTGAAGCACCCCCAGGTCTCTCCCCAGCACTGAGTGCTGTTTCTGTGTGGCTTCACTTGCTTGATTGCCTGGTGTCAGAGAAAAAACCTCCAAAATTGCCACTCTCTGTTACGTGCTGGTGTATATAAAATGCCTTTGCCAGGGCATGGTATAAACAACTAATGGTAAATGCATGCAAATACCAGGTCCCAAGCCCTTGGTATGCACCTGCATTTACCATTAGTTGCTCTCTTAATAATAAATTATTGAAGACATATTTCCTTTAATGTTTACCTAAAGAGGGAGCAGCTAAGAAAAGCTGCATACACTGAATTCAAGAAGGGGATATTTCTTTCCTACTATAAACAGAACTGATTATAAAACCAGAATGCAAACTGAGCTCCTTACCCTTCGGTTTTGTATGAGGTTACATTTCTTTGCAAGACTCCAGTTTCTTCGCTTTTTTACTGCATTCCAACTCAGGGAGATATAAACCAAAGCAAACAAAGTGCCCCCCAAAGGAGTCTCTCCCCCTTAAGCAGGACTTCTATTTTTAATTCTCTACAGCTTTTAAAACATTTGAATGGGAAGCCTCCATCAGTCTTGGGTGGAAAAGAATTCCTGCTGGTCTCTCAGGACGTCCATTCCAGATAATCTCAACTGGCAGCTGGATATAAGACTGATATCTCTTCTCAGAGGGGTTCCTTGCAGTTGCATTTCAGCACTTTCCATCTTTGCAAAGAAAGCCTTTAAACAGTCATATTTTCCTCCCTCAAAGACAAATTAGGAAAAATTTTTACCATCTTGCTTGTTGGCAGTGAATCTTCCACATTTTGCTGGTGCCTTTTCCCAAAGCATGATCTCAGCAAAACCCTGCACTGATGTTGCTCTGGACAACAGCAGGAATGCAAGCCAGCACCCATGATAGGAGGTCTGACACTGTCTTTACCCATCACATCTCCAAAAAATGTTCTTTGCCGTATTTCTAAGGGCCTGGACCCTCCTCTGTGCTGACAGCAATGGGACTGAACAGGAAGCAAGAGTGCTCTCACACACAATTCACAAGACAGAAGAAAATTGCAAGAAACTGAAATAATATTCTGTATTTCCAGCAACATAGGAACAGAGTGGGAAAAAATTTTAAACATGCCTGAAGTGTTTACAGGATGGCTCCTTTAAAAAGCTTAAGCTCAAGCAATTTATCTGTCCTTACAAGAATTTCATGGCAGGAACTACCTCCTCATGATCCCCAAGGAAGGAACCAATTGCTTATCAAGAGTGCAAATGTGACTGAAATGTGATAGCAAAAAACAAAGAGGTCTCTAATAAATTAGAAATTCTTTCTTGAGCCTACAGAGTGCAGTCTGCTTGGAGTCTGGTTTAATCTGCTGCCATAAATAAATCCATTGAGGGAATTTTCCATAAGCTTTATCAGACAGCAAAATTCTGAAAGTCACATCACTGCACACTGCATGATGCCTCTGGCAGATTCCACCTGGTTAATATTTATGCTGCAATCGCCAGTGACTCCTTGAAACCTTTAGGGCAATATCACCACAAAAAAAAAAAAAAAAGCCCCTGAGCTCCTGCAGATGGGCTATCATCATAAATTCACCCAAAAGTGGAAACTCAAATAACAGATGTGTGTTTATAAACACAGAAAATAAAGCAAATTACTCAGTATGCTTTCAAAATGCTTAGAGCTGCAAGATATCCTCTCACACAAAAGTCCATATTCATATTTTACCCCACCAAGATAGCTTTCCAGCTTACCTGGGAATTTGGATTGCAATTGCTATTACCAAGAGGCAAATTCCTGACTGGATGTTGCTCTATGGAATGGTCTCTGGATGATTAACACCCCCATTTACCTCCCTGAAGCAACAGTTGTTTCTTATTCCCAGACTTTGAGTCCATGGAGGCATGTGGACAGATTGTGTCAGATGTGGCAGCAGCTGTTGACAAAAACTTTATTTTTTAAACACCTTTCTGCCTTGAAATATGTTCAATGCCAAAAGGCAGAGGAGGGGTTAAAAGCTCTCCCCCACCCCGCCTTATCTCTTCCACGCTCTTATCTGTCCAACAGTCCATAATAAATCAGAGAAACTCTTCTTCCATCTGGTTCACTCTAAATTCCTCACTTCCACATGATTTGGGAACATTCTCCTGACCTTTTGTGACTTTTCTGATATTGCACAGAGCAAGAGGTTGAAACCAGGGGTGTTTCAGCCGGGTGGGGTTGTCAGAGATGCACCTCTCCTGACACCTCTCCTGGTCTTTGCTGTCTGCTGCTCTTTCTGCCCTTGAAAGGATGTGCCCAAGGAGGCAGCCCATGGGGGATGTCCAGCATGGACCCACTGCAGAGGGAGTGCAGTAAGAAAATACAAGGCCAAACACCTCTGAGCCCAGACACTGCTCCATGTGGTCCCAAGACCCTTGTGACATTTGTATAGATTAGCCAGAAACATGGAGGAGCTGTGGAAGAGACAGCTTTTGGCATATTGGTCAGTTTCTGTGGCAAATGTTCCGGATATTTGTCCTTTGACTTACAACTGGCCCTTGATGCTGAGAGGTGAGAGGTTTTATCAAAAAAAAAAGGAAAAATTATTGCTCCCATTTCCCAGTGTTTTTATTATAGTTAAGCACCTTTCTGCTCCATATTTCTCTCCCATTCTCCTCAGCAAGTCCATCACCTGAGGATGAGCCACCATCCCAGTTTAGGCCACTACTTAACATCCAGATCTTCCTCTTCCTCTTCTTCCTCCTCCTCTTCCTCTTCTCTTAGAAAGCTTACAAAGGCCATGTGACCTCTGCCAGAAGTAGCAAGGGATTAAAGACACCGAACCAAAAAATCCTTCCAGATCTTTTATAAAGTTTCAACTTCTCCTTGGCACATCCAGGAAAGGCTCAGGGTGAGTTACCTCCTTTGGGTCCCATCTCCAGCCGCCAACCTGTTCTGCACCTCTTCTCTGTACATTTCAATGCACCTCGTACCAGCTGCTGCTCAAAAGTGTCCATGACAGAGAGGAGCATTGTTCCCTGAATTGAAACACAACACTGGATCCATTTGTTTTGCCCCAGTGATTGCCCAAAAGGGCAAGGTAGAGAGTGAGAGAGACCCAGTGGGACCCAGGTCTTCAGTGTTCAATGTGAGTCCTTTCTACAGAACTGGGGTCGTGTTATCCAAGAGTGCAAACCCAGTCTGGGAGTTTGGATTCTCTGACAATGGTTTCCAAAATGCAGCCCTACTGCTGCTTCTTGCTCATATCCTTGCCTGCACAAGACTCTTTTATTTAATACACATACACATAACTCGAAAAATGCAATGTTTTGTTCTGTCTTCTGCCCTAAACATTCATTTTCAAGGAAAAGGTGCAATATGTTTGTATATTAACTGCCACCCTTATCCAAATGGTGGTACAATCCCAGGCATTTGAGTTAGTGGGCTTACACTGTGCATACATAACTCTGTGTATTTGCCTTTGTGGTACAGGGATGGCTCAGCACAATACAGGCATAGGCATGAGTAACAGTGGTCAGACAAGTTATTTGGTGGTGTAACTGCACTGGCTCCACTCAAGTTATTCCTGCTCTGAATCTAGTCCCTTGTATCTGTGTCATACAATTAAAAAACAAACAAACAGAAAAAAATTCATAGTTTTCAAGTCAGATAACTTTCACCTCAATAAATATGACATGAGAGAGTATAACCTAGAAGGAAGGGATATCTGCTACTAGCAAAATTATTTCTAAAGGAAAAAAAAAGCAAAAAGGAAAAGAAAACCAACCCTACACCAACATATGGTATTTATACCTCTAATGGAATGAGCTTCATAATTTATTCTGGGGTTTACCTTTTCATGAACTCTGTCTTGTTCCTGCTCATGAAAGATTTTCTGGTGCTTCAGATATATTCAAAGCACATCATTTCTGTCTCCCTCCTCTCATTTCTGTGTCTTCACACATTGATATATTTTTCTTGTGCACATGGCACAGTAATAGCAGTAATACTGTTTGCTTCTGCTCTGCTTTTTGTCTTAGGATCTTGTGCCAAGACTTATAAAGCGAAGAGCCTGAAGTTGGGATTTTATATCCATGCTGAGGCCCTTAAGCTACAGCCCAAAATTTGTAGGGCTGACTTCAAATGGGATTGGTGGTGTGCAATGCCACTGCTCAGGACACTCATTGCCAGGGTAAAGGTTCAGCTCTCTCAAGACTAAAGTTGCCAGTGAAGGGCTGGTACCTGTGGCTGCCTCTGCATCCCTGCGCCAGTTCTTTGGATGCACAAGGTTTGGCTGGACTGAGAGGCAAGCCACAGCAGGGAACCAGGCCAGGCAGCAAGGCCTAACACCCAGTTTGGTTAGACAACCTTCATCAAGTGCTTTGGAGAATTCACACATCACAGCTGGGATTTTCAGGGGCTTCCAAACGTTTGTCTCATGTTCAGGCACGCTTTTACCTACCGAAGCTTTTGTGCAGAGCACCTAATACCAACAAAAGACTTTTGCTGACCTATTTGAAACATGCTGCTGTCGTCCCAGCTTTGAAATATGGCCTTTTGGTCACATAAATCCTGCAGCTCTCCATCCCATCCCATCAAGAAAGACAGGATGAGCAACAACCTCCCAGGGCAGCAGTGATGGCCGCTCCACTGGCGCAGCCCAAGCAGGGATGCCCTGCGGAGGGCCAGCGTGGGAAGGAGGGGGAACATGCTGCTCATGCCAGGAAAGGATGGGTGTCTGTAACCTGCCAGGGTTTATTTTTGTTTTCTTAACTGAAACAGCTCTGTTGGTATAAAACATGTGCTAAACCAGGCCCCAGTCTTCTAAGAAAATCCCAGCTCACATAGCCCCTATTTTATTCCGCCATCCATCTCATGTTACAGTTAATGGGAATAACATGTGATTTTCAAAAGACAAACTTTTGCCCAACTTTTCCTGTGTATATATTTCCCTCAAACCTCTAGATTTTCGTCGCATTCTCTTTTTTTTGTATTATTGTGAAATGATTTCTATCATTTAATATCAATTTGTCCTGTTTACTCAATGTTCTCACCAATGGAATGTGGAAAAATGCATATTCTTAAAGAGAACCTTGGGTGCTTATCTCATTGCAAAAATATTGGTTTTTTAGGAAAGTGTGGTTCTGATAGAGTCACTCATTCTGCCAACATTCTCTTCCAATTTTTCTGTTTCCCTTTTCATCTCTGTTTCTCCCCGCTCTATGCTTTGCATATTTTATTGAGAAAACAAACATACTTTGCAGTCCAAAGACTGGATGGGATGCGTTCATATGAGAAAACTTCAGAGCATGTGTAGTTTATTTTTTGTGTAATTGATTTTGTAGTAGATAGAAGTTGTGGTATAAACTAACAGGATAATGGTTTTGATCAGTTTCCAATGCTTAATTACAAGTCTGCTATAACTAATTTCCTTCATGTGCTCACAGCTGCTACGCTTTTGTCATTGGCTTATTTTTCTTTGAAAATCTGAAAAGCATCAAGTTTTTCTGTGAAAGTCGTCTGCCCTGATTGACTCCTGCAAACGCCTCATTACCACAGTCATTCTGCAAAGCTGCAGAGCTCTTTCAAGCCTTGCATTCAAATAATTTCTCTTCTCTTTTTCTTTCTAAGGAGGGAAAAGTGCTCTTTTGAAACACTGTGGAATATCTGACATGGATATTCCAGTTTGCTTTACAATAGAAACAGACTTGTGGGAAGGCAGCAGAATTTACTGGGTTGGCTGCACCACTCATTTGTAAACAACATGTATTTTGAAAGAAAGCAGTGGATGATGTTGGGGCATTTGTCTATTTGTTTGTTTTTACAGAGATACATGATATGGCCCCTTAAGCACTTTATTTTAATAGGGAAATCTGCTCAGTGAAATCTCCACCTTTTTTTGGTTTTTGTTTGTTTGTTTGTATTTTGTAACTTTGTAACTCAGCTATGTGAGTAATACTCATGCAGCTAATAGTACTCACATAGCTCACATAGTAATATATTTTTTAATTATTAGCTGCAATAATACATTACAAAGCATAAACGGTGGTAGTATCACACCAATATCATGGGGAACACTTGCAGAAGCTGGGGGCAAAACTGATAACCTTAACTTATCCCCAGATCTGATAGATGTGCTGCTCTGTGTGGATGAGGAGGATTAAAGCAATGTTTAGTTGGTGTCCTCGGGCTCTCCCATGGCAGATCAATGCAGAGCTCACCCTGCTCACTCGGTGTGGGTCATGGTTGAAGGGTCAGGCTGGGTGAACCCCACATCAGAGCAGGGTTGGGCAGAACAGGACCCACTGATGTTTTCCCCCAATTTTTTCTCGGTACCATCCTGCCTTTTTTGTCTCAGCCTAAGGTGAGCCCTCCCCTCCCTCCGATGAAACCTAAATTGGGCTTATTCTCATCTGGATGTTCAGCCCTCAGTATTGTCAGATGCTCCTTAGTAAATCTTAAGGCACTTGAAATAATACAGTCAAATGAGAACTTAGACTGCTTGATGGGTTTAAGAGCCATCAGTCCTTATTTTAGAATAGGCAGCTAAATCAGGGATGGAGAGGTAACATATATCTCTATCTCCTAATGTTAATAAAGACATTATATCGATGATTGCAAGCAAATGCAAATGTATGTAGATTGTTTACTTAGACAAGAGATTTCATACATTTATCTCTGCATTCCTCCTTCTTCCCCTATCTTTTCACCCAGGAAGAGATACTATTGTTATTCTAGTCATCTTTCTCTTGATTTTATTACCTAACAGAGCCATAAAAATGACAAGAAAATGGATTTTTCAGACAAGAGTCTCCTGTTCCTAGTGTAATTTCACATTGAGCTACAGACAGTGACAACATCAGATAGTTTATACATTTCTCCTTTAATTGTATACCACAGTCCCATTTTTAGTGAGGTACTCACCACTACATAATTAAGAAAGTGTTTAAAGTGTCTTAGGTGCTTGATGTGCAAAGAATTGCGAGCACGAGGCAGCCATTGCTGGAGATGCTGTGCTGGGCTGAGCCTGAGTCTTTGCAGAGCCAGGGGTTCAGCCAGAGTGCTCAGAGGGGCACCAAAAATAAAAAAAGAGATGCAAAGGGTAGCAAAAATCAGCCCTCATCACAAAGCCACCAGGCAGCACCCGTCTGTGGGAGGTTCTGCACTGGAGAGACACAGCAGAGGGTTTTTGTCAGGGTCTGGCAGATTTGGGCTGAGGATGGGGGTTTCATCAGGGATCTTGCTCAGAGCCTCACACAGCCCCTCACAATAAGCCTGATTCAGATGAAATGTAGGTAAAAGCTGAGAGCCAAGCATGTTACCTCGTGACCACGGGGGTGGTAGAAGACTCAGAGGGAAACTGATAAACTGTGCTCATTGTCTCAATGCTCAGGCTATTTTGATTTTTTTAACAGGACAAAAATTCATCTCATTTTACTAAACAAAACCAAACACATCACAATTTGGCCTTTTCTCTGGAAGATTTTGACAAATATTTCTGTGCTATGCAAGGGGATTTGAATACCTCACACCCCATGGTTTTCTCTCCCTGGGGCAGCTCTGCAAATCCCAGCATAAATCAAAATAGCTAGCAGTAAAACATCAATGAGCAGATTTGCCTGGTGGTCTGCTCAAGGCTCCTGCCACAAGAAGGATCAGAGCTGGGCTGGGGAAGGAGGCAGTCGGGGGATTTTTGGTGCGGCTGGGTGCTGATGGATGTGGCGTTTGTCAGGGCAAGGGCACAGCAGAAGGGGGGAAAAGGAGGAGAAGAAAGGTCCATCTCGAAGAATGACTGAGAAGCACCACTCCCCTGGGAAAAATATTTCTTACATAATAAATATTGTGATTGATTTGGAGTAATGCTTAACATATGTGGACAGAATATTCTTCCCTAAAATAAGATACTCTTAATTGAAACAATATTCCTTGTATCACTATCTGCAAATTTAAAGGACTTATTTTAGTTTAGGGATAAAATAAGCTTAAGCAATGGGAAGCATAGCCATCTTCCCAAAATTTTTTTAGCAGCTACCTCTCATCTCTCAGAACTTTTTGTTTCATTAAGAAATTCTGCAGTTCAAAGCTGGTTTACAGGGAGCTCAAAGCTGTGGGTTATAGGTATTTTCATAAAGGCTTTTTTTTTTTTTAACAGCTGACAATAAGAAAAAAGGGCTAGTTCGTTTCATATGCAAAGCAAAGGATTAACTGGGAGAGGAACATTAATAAATTTCTTTCCTTGAGGAAAGAACCAGCAGAGCTGCGGCTTCAATTTGATTTAGCCAAACACCATTGCCCCTTTCTTCAAAATACCCTGCTCCCCCACCAGCTGGTATCACAAGGAGCATTGTTTGCAGGGAAAATCACATGCAAAATTGTATCTACAACTGGCTTGCATAATTACTCCATGTTTTCTCCAGAAGGGATCATCCTGTGGCAATAATTATGTCAAAAACGTGCCCCGAAGAATAATATTTCAGGCAACTGCAGCCATCAAGCAAATACGCTGTATAATAATGTTATTTTTCCCTTCTGAAAGCTCTCACTCATATTGGTATCTTGCCTGCCTAAGACCTCCTCCAAGAGAAGCAGCAGATTGTTTGTAAGGATAGCACATCTATCAAAGCACGGGTGGTGAAGCCGCCCTGGCCAGGCTCTCGCAGCAGCCCCTGGCAGGTCTGGCTCAGATGCAGAGCTATGCTCGGACTTTGCCCCGAGCAAAAGATGCCACCTCTAATATACAGAACTGTCATGAATTTGTTTTTTGTCATAAATGAAGCATGGGTCTGTGCTTTAATTTTCCTCACTGCCCTCTGTCAGGTAATAACCATAAATATTGTCCTGAATCATTAAGTCACAACCTGAAATGTGATCCTGCCCAGTTCCCAATCAGACAGCCATCTGGAAGATGAAAGAAGTCTATTTTCATTTTAGAATGATCCAGACTCTAATTTGTAGTAACAGTCTTAACAGGCTGTTTCGGAGACATTAACCAGAGGCTGGTGGTGGCTGCTCAAGGAGGGGGCATTGTATGTGCTGCCTAAGGCATGTGTCACAGGCAAAGTACCCTGCCACTGCTCTGAGCTTGCAGCCTCTGTGGCTCTTTATTCCAGCCCCCTGCTTCTAAATGGGCACAGGTTATGCATGCAGGGTGACTGGAAATATACAGTGTCATAAAAAATGCCAACACGTTTGTAGGAGACAGAAAATAGTGTTTCCACAAAGCTAACAGTGGTACCACAGGTCGTATAAATGCCTCCTATCTTAGGGTTAATTCCATGCTGAAAGCAAATATTTTTTCTATGTATAAAAATGTATTTATACATACATATATCTTATTATTTTCTGGCTACTGAAAAAAGTGTTTTCACCATCAAAGCGCTCTTTTGCTGCAAAAACAAAATCATTTTTCTCTGTTAGAAGCAAAGACAAAAAGTAATCGAGTGATTACGTGGCTGAGCAAAAGCACTGCCAATCACGACCTTCTCATTACATATCTGAGACCACTATCCCCTCCTGACCCACGATACCTTTCCTCAGTTCAGGACATCAAAGACCAGCTGGCCCGCGGTTGCCCAGGATGAAATGGGAAGCATGTGCATCGTCTCTCCCTGCCGACACTCTGGAATGCTGCATTTCTCTGCTGCTCCCCTGACAGCTGCAGGCTCAGGGGTTTTCTGAGCAAACCTCACCAGGACTCAGTTTTCCCTTTCGAGATCGATGCAATTGTTTGGGAGCATGGTGGATCCACTGATGTAAGGGTGTCATTCTGTGACTAGTCTCTTAAAATTAAGCCCTATTAGATGATTTCAGTACAAAATACTAAAAGGCTACAGCCTTAACTCTGAAAGTCAGATAGTTTTGTCGTAGGTCTTTTTCTCCTTTCTCCCTATCTCTCCACAGCTCTTTCTCCCTCATTCCCAAGCAGGGCTGAAAGCACCATAGTCAGTGCATCCTCATCCTCACTCCCTTGCTCTCGCAAACTTGCCAGTTAAAGATGAATGCTTAGGCAGGGAGATGTGAGTGCACCCAGCAGCAGCCATCTCTCAGGCAGAAATTCAGTGGTAGCCATTTGGCTGAGTCTCCTGTTTTCCTTGATGTTTTATCATCCTGGGTTATGCTTCCTTTAAGGCTTACAGAAAGCATTTGCTATAACAGATGTGTGTGTCTAAATGAGCTTAGCCCAGAGATTTGGAAATGACCGCACAGGGGTCTCTTACAGGTAGAGATAACTGAATTAGCATCCTTCTGAATAAGCCCTTCTATTTTTCTAAACTGCTGTGAGTTAGAAATGGTGCAGAGAGAAGATAAGGAGCAAAATAAATGCTGTTTGCCTGCATCTCTGCACTGCAGATATATGCTAAAGCTATTTTCTAGCCGGTAGGATTGAAGTGTGTCTTGCACAGGGAAGAGAACAGGGAGGGCAAAATAAGGATTTCATCTTCTGAATGTTGTTGCTGAGGAAGATCCATACTCTGCTGCATCCCCCAAAACAGCTTGAGCCACTGTGAGTGCCCTGTTCCCCTACACTGGTGACTCTTTGAAGCCTTTGTGCCCTCTGGGGCAACATTTCTCTTGTGCACACCACCACCATATGCATGGGTCTCCTACACATTTCCTATCAGACTGCTGAGATATTGGTGTTTCCATCTAAATTTCACAATGGCAGGAGGTAAAAGACACTCTGGGTGCATTTCCCCATGCATCACTGCATGAGGCTTGCTGCAGCTATTATTTCCATCCCAGCAAGGGATTAGCTGGGGTCAGTCTCAGGTGCTCAGAGCTGCATGTGGCAAATGGAAATCTCCACTCTGAACCTGATACTTTAACAGACAAAACAGGCACTAAGCAGGAGAAAGGAAATTCCTGACTGAGTTCCCACTCTCCTGATCAGAAAATGATCACTGGAAGAGTGAAATCCTGGATATACTGGCACAGAAGAGTTGTTCATCCTGACCTCCACAGGGCTTACAATCAACCACGGAGGTGAAGATGTCAGTTGAAAATCCAGATTTGCCCCCCTATTTCTATGACAAAGACTCTATTTTTCCTTCCCTTTTGAAAAGTAAGTATGTCTAAGTAGCAATCACCAAAAATCCAGCAGGAGCACAAAGCACTGAAAGCTTTGCTAGTATTGTCTTTACAAAAATACATAAAGGAAGCTCTTTTTTCATTATTTTTAATTGTGAAAGCATCTACACTGTACTATCACAGTGCAATGGACTGAAAATAAAATCACAAGGATGATTTGGCATATCATACCATGTCTATTGAAAAATGCCCACCGCAGCCTTTTGAAATCATTTGGTAAGCTTTTATCTTGCTATTTTAAAAGTCACATAATTTGGACAAAGCACAGTTGTGATAATAGGGAGCATGCTGGGTCGTTCTACATTCCACGGCTGTAATAATGAAGCCATTAAATTACTAGGTCAGAGGCCCCAATTCGCAAAGAAATAATACCAGTTTATTATTTCTAATCTTATTAAGTTAGAAAATTGTCTCGAGATGTAACATCAACCTGTAATGGCTGAAGTATTGATTATATTAACCCAATGCTCATGGATAATTCAAAGAGCCTGATTTCATTTAATTTCTGTAATTTTTAAAATAGTCCAGCCCAATTTTTTATGGCAAACTAATCCAGAATTATTTCTATAAATAATGAAAACGTATTATAGGATTTGCCAGGAGTAAGCCAATAAAACATTCTGTGTGATGGCTAGTGGAGTTTTAATCCCTTTCTTCTTATTCTTTCTTGAATCATGAATCTTCTGAATCTTCTTTTTTTTCTTGGTGGTTTTTTTTTCTCCTGTTTTAGTCTTCCATTGCTGTCCCTTTTGACAATGTAAACCTGCATATTACAGAAATATCCATGGATTTGCTTTGTTCACCCTCTAACTGAAGTTGATGGGTCTTTTGAAGATTTTACCTAGATAAATATAACAAACAATATCATTTCAGCTCGGACAAACTTGACTCTTCCCCAGTTTTATACCACAGCTACACTAGCGAGGCAAATGGTGTGAAACTCCATGTCACTTGGCTCCCAGAAAAAAAAATTGAACAGTTTTAATTTCCTCTGAAGTTTTTAAGAAATATACAGTAGTGTTTGCATGTGCACAAGTGATGCATATACCCTTATTCTCACAGGCACACCTGGATGGGGTTCAAGGCCCATTAAGCTCAATGGGAATCTTTCCATTACTTCATTGAGCTTTGGATCGAGCCTTGGGGATTGGTTGATTTTAAATATACATTTTCTAGGGTTGGTTCTGATCTTTCCCACTGACCTCGCTCTGCACCACTTCCCCAGTTTCCATCCAGAAACCCCAGCTTGAGAAAAGCTGTGTTTGGGGATTTTTCCGTGCCTCCTTTTCTGCCTCCATCCCTGCGGCTTTCCTATCAAAGCACTACATGCATTAAGAAAATTAATGTGACTTAAGTTACTGAACCAACCTGAAGGCTAGTTCACTCAAAAATATTTCCTATAAGGATATTTATTAGCTCAGAAGACATGTGTGGGCAGAGCATGTTATTTAGTGACCTGTAATGCCCAAATAATGATCACAATAAATCAGTACTCATTACTATGTAAGGGAGGTCTGGATCGAGTGACTCAGTGGGTAATGAGGTCTAATTTAGTGCCATGGTATTATTTTACAGAGTATTTGGGGCAGGGGGCAGGGAAGCAGGGGCTGAAAGGGGTCTAATTACTTCAGATTTCTCGTGTGATGATGAGCCTCTAACTTTGGCCAGCTGCTTCAGCAGGGTGTTAGAGGTCAGGCCTTTAATTGCTATTGGCTGCATTTGGCTACATTAAGTAAATAAATATTTAAGGTCTGGACCTCTAACACTGGGTTAAATGGAGCAAGACTGGGGCTAAAATCAATATAATGGGATATAGGGAGGGGGAAGAGCACTGAGGTAGAAGATAAAGAATTGAAGTCTTCCTTGATGAATGGGCAAGGGGTGGATTTAGGTGTAGGGCTTGCTGGCAGCAAAACCCTGGACCTCAGAAGGACAGCACAGTCCATAGCATCTAGGCTAAAGGCCCCAAAACCTTGATTTTTCAGCTTTTACTTTAAGCTGAGACCCCAGAGGCATTATTCTTTCTCCCTCTTTCCTGCCACCAGGGTGGGACTATTGCCTCTGACATGAGTGGGCATCTCTGTTATCCACATACAAGAAAAGATGCATGACTGGAGACACAGAAGGGGAGAATCCCAAGCTTCATCCCCGCCAGATTTTGATACAGTCTGAAGGCACCAGACCCCAGAAGCAGGCTCCTTTATAATGCTTGAATGCATCCCAGGAGCAAGACAGTCCTCATGTAAATACAACTTCTGTAACATCCAGGCTTTTGGGCCCTGTGTGAAGGTTAACTGCATGTCAACTACCAAAACTGGTAGGAAGCATTAGGTGCTGAGCCTACCATTGGCAGGGTCCCTAGGTGAAGTTCTTGGAGTTAAAACCTCTTAGAAGTTAGTTACTCCATCTGCTGGAACAGCTTTGAGTGATTCCTGTTCTGGGAATTCACAAAAGCAAAGCTGATTTCTTGCAAGCTGTGAGTCCTTGAATTTCAGGAATAAATGGGGCTTTCAGTAGCACATGGGGATCCAGACTCCAGGAGCCAGGCACGGGGCTCAGCCCATCTCCCTGGTATGAGAGTCCAGGAACAGAACGGTAGAGTCTTCAGCATGCATGGAGCCAAACTGTCATCCCCAGAAATGCATACTCCTTCTGCTGGAGACTTGTGCCAGCTCATCTCCAAGGCTCTGCTTATACCTGTTATGTCTGGAAGTTAAGAACAGATGAGGCTCATGGGAGACATCAGTATAAATCCTTCCTGGAAGATTCAAGTGGAAACTAAAACTTTTTCTCACTCTAACACTCAAAGGAGAAATGTTTTCAAAAATGATTCTACATACCAGCTTTCACTCCTTTTTCCCATCTTTCTCTCTCCAGACAGACAGAGTAAGAAGTGGGGAATTGCTCAGTAATTTCAGTCCCATTTTGCTTCAAGACTGAGCCTTGTTAAATGACTTTGAACAGATGCAACAGAAAATCCCTATGAAAGATAGATAGATAGATAGATAGATAGATAGATAGATAGATAGATAGATAGATAGATAGATAGATAGATGTGTGAAGAACTTAGGGAGAAAAACCAGCAAGAACTACATAGCAACAACCAGTGTGTGCAGAAGAGCATCAGGCTTCTGCATATTTCCGAGTGGAAATGAGCCATTTCTCTGCAGTGGGCATCATTTTAGATGGGAAGAAGAGCAGAGACTAGGCTGTCTGTCCATGAGCTTTCCTGTTGCTAGTTGTGGTTACTGTTCATGTTAACACTGTGCTGCACAAGGCAGGCTCTGACCAAGGTGATCTTCAAGCCTTGTCCAAGAAACATCACTACAGCTATTTTTAAATCACCAAGGAAGAGCTTCCTACTTAGCAACTCTCCTCTGATTTCCTAAGAAAATGACATCTGTACAGTGATGCACATTACCAAAGTGTCCTTGTCTCAGCACCTTCTCTCTCCTCTCCCTCCATGAGCTTAGTGACCAATTTAACCGAATTCTACCGAGCTGTAGGGGTCTCAAAGATGGGAAATTCTGAAAATTTCATTAAATACTCAGCCACACACAGGAGACAAGTCTCAGTGGTTCCCATGCTAGCAGAAAGGCTGCAAACTGACCACTTAAACTCACAGGCACCAAACATTAACAAATCCACGAGGAGAACACTACTATGAATTCTCCAATCATAGCTAGAGAAAAACTGACTGGCTTCTTGGACACCAAAGACTCCAAACACAAACTACAGAGACACTGAAAACCAGATTTCATGAATTTTACTTTTTAGAATTCTAGCACTTTATTCTCACATGTGTAATCCAAATACAAAACAAATTAAAAAATCCAGAAGAGATTGAGGCACTGAGCAGACTCCAGGATGCAGATAATATACAGAGGATTTTTATTCTAGCTTCTTTTCCCTTGCTTGGCCTTTAAGTCCTCCCTCTGCTCTTTTTCAGGTTATCTGAGTGCTGATAAGTCTCAAAGGTTGCAGGTTATAGGAAGGCCATGTGTGTGATAATGCAGTATTATTTTTGGCTTGCTCTCCCTCATGTTTTTGTTTCTGAATAAAAGGGGCTCCTTTGTTCTAGGTGTGGGCACAGGCTGAAGTGAAATACCCAAAGGTCTGGATGTCTTTGTGACATGTCCAGTCAGCACTGATTTCTTACTGTCTGGAGGCCTTTGACACAGCAATCCATTATTTCTTGGTTTAATTCTTTATGCACGGCTTTTCATATTGATTACCTAACATCATTAGTTTTGGTCATTCCATACAAGAGACAATGGAAAGATCAATTTTAACCATATGAGCTAAAGGAACTTACTCTTAAAGCATCCAGGGACTGGAATCATTTATCTTCTGCTCTCTGAATCATAAATCTTTTACAAGTGCAGCATTAGATTCATTGTTTGCTGCAGCCACATGTGATGTAGTCGGGGATCATTGTAAAAGTGTCCTACATTGCACTGTGAGGCTGTACCCATAAAGCATATTAATGTACAGTATTGTCATGGAAATTGTCACAAGCTGCTGTGGAGGGCATGGTTTTCACAAGAGCTGCGCAAATCATCAATTGTTTTTAATTTGGTGGCTGAACTGTAAAGAGAGAATTTGTTTTCTTTAGATCTAAATGAAAAATATTTCTTTCCTCAACTAATCAGAAAATGCTTTGCATCCAAGCAAATAATTTTTCCAGGCTTTTATTAGTAAAGTAGAAGGGAATTTAGGAAGGAAGGACTAGTGTCACAATGGGATATTGGTGACTTTTGCAGAATTGGGCAGAAAATGGGAAATAGTTGATTTACATGCAGTAACTGTGGGTAAGGATCTCATGAAAATTGCAGGAATGTAATTCAGGCTGGCAGCTGCCTGTTTAGGACCCAGGAAAGAAGGGTGAATGCTGAGTTATAGGATCTCTCTTAATCACATGCATAAAACCTGCATTGCTTTTTAAGATAATTTACACAATAGGAGGATTTTAAGCCATGGCCACTCATACCCTAAGCTGCTACAGGGACAGATGGAGGGAGTGGATAGCCAAGAAAGACAAGACACCTCTGAGCTCCAGCTCAGAGCCTGTACTGAAGTTTTCCAAGCAGACAGTAAAAAAAGCCAATTATCATTCTTTTATAACAAACCAGCAGTGTCCAAACCCTCACAGATACTTCAGCAAGAGGGGAATGAGACAAGCTGCTGTCGGAAGGTTCAAGCTTTGATGACCTGAGTTCATGGAGCTCTCCCACGGCACTGGTACTGTGGTTAGGGCTTGTCACTGGGAGGGAATATGATCAAAAACAATGGGCCAATCTAAATATCTCAGCACTGGCTACTTCAGACCAAGATCAACAGAGTTGTACAAATAACAAGAGGAAAGGTATTTTTACTGGCTTTGACCTAAGAAGCAGTCATATGGACATCCAGAGGCTGTACATTTGCATTTGTTGTGCATAAGGGTTCTGACCTCAGAACCTAAGACATCTGATCCAGTTTCCCAATCTCTAGAGAAGAGAGTTGGGTTGCTTCAGATTAGGATACAAATTTGAAATTTTTGGTAGTCAATCAAAGGGATGAGCTGAAACTTTAGAGATATTTCCCATTCAGGTTTTGTTACGAATCAAATTGGGAGAGGAATCTAAAAAGTGCTATTTTATTTTTTTTCAATCTTATTAGAAAGAGCTGTTTAATAAAAAAAAAAAAAAAAATTGCCAAGAAGAGTTTGATACCCTCCCCAGGAGTTTCAAACAAGATATTTTATTCTTCCCAAAATTTCAAGTGTTCTGCCTGGAGAATTCCTTTGGGGAATTTGAGAATTTGCTGCTACATATCTCCTGACTGTAAAGTGCTGAGGAAAATAACTGAGAAGTAATGGGACTGATCTCCTTCCAAGGCATGCAAAGTCAACGTGTCTCTCCTTCATTGCAGAGAGTAATGTCCTGTTGATAAGGCCACCACTCTCACCAAAGACCTGTGAGTCATTTAGAGGCTTTAGATATTCTGGCCAATGTTCAGCTGGTGATGTCCAGCGGAGCTTCAAAATCCCTTTAGGAGACCTATGCTGAGTCACAGGAATTGAAGACCTAGGAGGCGATAAGAACACAGCGTGAATAAAAGGGTGATAAAAAAACAGGACAGCTTCAAAGACTTTCCTTTATCTTGGACTGCAATACTTAAGAATGCAGCTTCAAACTTGCCCCCAGCTGAATTTATTTTTGTTTCTTTCTTCCAGCTCTCCCAAAACAATGAGAGATAAATAGATAAGTGCAATACTGAGGTGAAAAAAAAAAGGCAGCAAAAATTAAGGGATGAGATCATGCAAGCAATCCTCCAGCTGAAGAGAGTGGATAGTGTGGAAAAGTCAGACGTTCAGCAGCTGCATGGGGTGAGCTCAGGGAGGAGCCTGAAGAGGGGGTGCAATGAGGCATGACATGGTCAGGGATATCAGTGTGTCTGTGAGCAGCCAGAGGGACCCTCCACAGCACCGACTTGCAGCAAAGGGGTTTGTCTGGGAAATGCTGCTTTTTGCTCTCAGGAAGCCATTTCTGTAGACCTGATGGCAGTGGTAAAAAATACCTTATTCAAAGCAGTAGCCATGTGATTACGAGATGGAGGTTTGGTAAAGAAACAAGTACATGAAGGGCAGACCCTGTGCAACCTACACCTGGAGCAGAAAATAAACTGGCTCTGAGGGAGAATGCTTTATTCCAGCATGGCTCAAGATGATGCATGAAACCACCAAAGCTTACAGTCAGTGATGTCTTGAGAGTGATTTGATGTTTATGGTTAACCCTAACATTGCTTTTGTTTATAGACACTATTTCTAGAGTAATTTTATCTTGTATGGCTTTTATGGAAACAAAAATCATCAGGCTACAGCTTTTATAGTACAGAGGGTGGCATGGGTTTGATTTACACTTCATTGTATACCATCCTGCAAATATTACTCAGGTGCACAGTACTTGTTTTCCTGGTGAAATTCACAAAGGAAATGAGAGGTTTTTGAGCTTGTGTGTATGACCAGGTAGTTCGTGTTGGACTCACCCTGCACTTCTGATGTTTGTGCATCCTTAGGCACCAGAATCTTTTCCTTGGAAAACTGCCTCCAGAAACAGGTTGGTTCCTCTGTGTTTTGACCCCTTAACTCTTACACATCGGGTATTGACCTTCCAGCCTCTCTTTAGAAAGGGAAACAGAGATTTTTCCGCCCTTGAGTATCTCATGTGCTTTGAAATTACAATGAGTGAGACAGATTAACCACAGCCGTACCACCAAAGAAATGACAGGCAGCACAAAATTGGGAATGCTCTGCACAGTGCCATGGGGTTGGATCCCCACCCTGCCCCTCAGGTCCTACTGTTTTTTCTGGGTACAAACCAACTTATCCCACCCCAGAGAAGTTCTGAGAAGCCCAATATAACTGAAGGGAGTAATTTGGTTTAAATACTGCTTCTGAGGTGGGAAGCTTCTGAGGTGAGCTTTGAGCCTCACAGAGTCCAAAGGACTTCCAGGAAAGTCCATTACCAAATTTTCCCATCTATCTAACTGTCAACACTCCTGAAGAAGAATCCAGAAAACCTATGTGAATCGTAATACTGAGCTTCAGTCAGGCCTACAGCAACAGTGAAGTCCATAAGGGAAAAATAATACTTTTACTTTTCAAGGATAGTCATTAATTTCCACATAACTGTTCAAAGTAAGGGGGGGAAGAAAACCTGTATTTTAAAATTTTGCCAACGTCTTAACGAAAACAGCTTTCCAGAATGAAAAGGCAGTTTCCCTGCTGGAAATAAATTCCCTTTGGTTTTCTGCAAGCATTCTAAAGAGAAAAGATGAAATGATTGTTTAGATTTTTTTTTTTCTAATGAGAAACTGTAAAAATTGTCTTTTCCATCTGCTTTACTGGAGGTGGGAATTTGTTGCCACACACATCTCATTGGTGGCTACTTGGGGAGCCAGATGGAGACCACTTGGCTGTCTTGCTTTACTGTTGATGCTGCCCCATCCCTAAAGTGGTAGTGGGATTCTGCTGGCCCTGGGGGGAAAACACAACCCTGTGTAGGGGTTGCTGAAAACTTCTGTTCCTGTCTGGACCTGAAGCATCACTGTCAGACAAAAGTGAAGCGCCAGAGGTGAAGCACGGTACCACACTGCACAGCTGTTAAACCCCTTTACTGTGGCCTGGAGACTCGGGGATGATTACTAATCCTCCTTTCTGTTTCTCTTATTTAGAAAGGCACTCTGTCTTCATGGCACCTGGGGTTGCTGTGGCTGCCAGGGTTTGTTATCTCTGGAGTCACCACGGGGCTGAGGAAGTGCAGGGTCTCATGCTTGACTCCAATAAGCTGATGGGAAACAACCCTCCCCAGGAGCAGGCGCTCTGTAAAATGTCAGTGTAGCATTTCTGAAAGCCAGGATGCTCTCTGAAGGGACCCACTCGACTTGTTCCAAAGGTAATGCTTCCTGGAGTGAAGTTTCATTCCTGATGTATGGCCCGTGGTCTCACCTCTGCAAGTGGACCAGGTGAGCTTATCTTTAGGCTCAGCTGACCCCTGTGTTTCTGCTTGGGTGTGGGCAGATTGTTGGGGGAGAGGAAAACAGTGGAGTTTCACTTTCAGAGTTGCTTGAGTATTTATAAAGTTGGAATTAGGGAGGAAAACAATTCCTCTAGCAAGGAATCCTGGAATTAACCTAAGAAAATTTTTCCTGATTATGAAAAGTGCAGGAGGTGAGCGTTTCTTGTTGCTGTTAGCATGCAGCAAATTGAGGTATTGTAGTTTTATCTGTTACCAGAAAAGCCCTCTACTTAAAAAAAAAAAAAAAAAAAGAAAAAAGTAGCAGCCCCACCGTCTCATTTTTAACAAGGACCAGCTGAAAAATGAAGGCAAGCAGCACACAGACCATCTTATGTCTGCCAATTCATTTCCTGGCCCTGAAAGAAAAAAAAAAAAAAAAAGAAAAAGAAAAGGAGAAAAAAATCCTCTTGTTTCCTCTCATGCAGGCCAAACATGGCAAAGCACCAGGGAAATTCTGAATGGAATCAATTGCACTTGTTACTAACTGAGTTTTCTTTTATTCTTATATTACCAAGGCCTGGATATTCAGCTGCAAGCAATTATAATGAAGAGTTACTGAGTAATGGTTTCCAGATTGCTCCATGATGGGGCATTAATTGAAAGGGACAATTTAAGAGCTTAGGCCATGTAAATGCATTTCTTATTCTGTCAGATCGAGAAATTTCTGCCTACAAGAGGCTGAAATGCTCAGAACTGATAAAGACTTAATAGTAGCCACTTAAATTAACATTTGGAAAAGGGATTTTACATTTAAGGGATCAAGAATAATTAAAATAAAGTAGAGAGTCAGGGTTTTACTAGGAATCAGAATATGAATGTTATCAGCAGCCTGATAATTCTGTGTGGGGGTTGCACAAAATTTCCACAGGGGATGGTGACAAGAAGGTTTGGTTTCTTATCCCTCTGTCTGATCTCACATCAGTCCTTGACTCTCCTGAGTGAAAGGCCCTATTCAGTCCCAAGGAATCAGAGGCAAAATTCCCTATAAAGTTAGCAGGGTGAGTTCAGGAGGATAACAAAAATCCAGAATTTTTTTGCAGTGGAGTGATGAAGTCCTGGAATTTGCAAGCTGTCCAAGCAATACTGTTCTCATGATATAGCTGATGTATCACAGGTCTTATATAAATATTTTTCTGCACTTAACTATGAAAACAAGCCTTTATTTTTTTTCCTTCCATGTATATTTTATTGCCTTAGTTATTGGTACAGATAATAAATGCAAAATACATTTAACCCAGATTAGTGAGTCTTTCTCAGTATTTCATAAATTCGTGTTAAACAACAAATGATTACTAATGAAGAGAAATGTTTCCTTTCCTAAAACATTCAGTCACTTATAGGAATAATTCTGGTGAGAAGGTGGGAGAAGGGAGTTTATGTCTCAGGCACTTGCTATTATGTAGTTTGAACAGATGGAAGCCCAGCCATTTGTGATTAAATCACTGGAATGAAGATGGACATCACTGAGATGGTGGTTCATCATTTGCCCAACTCTACTCGGAGAGCAGCCCCCCTGAAGCAAGCCAGAGAGTTATTAGTGAGATGCCTGGGGATGAAAATATAAACACCTTGAAGGTGGGTGGTCAGTTCAGGTCAGGCTAAGGGTTGGTTCACAGGCACTAAATTAATCTGTAAGAAGGGATGTTGCTTAGCTGCAGTCTGGGAAGCAGGGAAGTGCATTGTGTGCCAGTTATTGGCTCTTACAAATGAGCAGGCCAGGCAAGAGTCTGTGTTGCACCACCTGATACAAAAGCAACCTGAAAATGAGGATGGAAGTGAAACAGTTTTCCTGCTCAACCCCACAGCAAAATCCCCTGGGTCTCCCCGGAGCACCTTCTCACGGAGCCCCCTTCCCCTCCATTGCCCCATGTCAGCATTCACCTCTTCCAGCTGCAGAGAGAGGCCTGGCTCAGGGTGACAAGGAAATCCTTCTGACCCAGGAGCACCTGCAGAGGCTGTGTCCAGCCATGTGGGACTTGGCAGGGCTGGAAACATTCCTCCCCTCTGCAGCCCTGGAACATCAATTGTGCAGGGGGTGGTCACCGGCTGGTTGTTATTCTCTGCAAGATGGAATTCAAAATTGGACTGAGATCCATCCAGTGCACCTTTGTACCTGGCATGGTGAAGAGCTAAGATGGTGCTCCAGAGGAACAGCCTTGCAAGGGAAGCAAAGTGAGGCATTTACATGCTGGAAATTATACATAAACCTGGCAAGGGCCAGGACTGACTGTAGCTACAGCTGAAACAGAGGAGACCTGATAAAATGTTTGTTTCCCTACAGGATTCACATTTGGCAGGTGCTGGAAGAGCAGGAAGGCTTCAGAAGCATTGCACAAGTGGTTACCTGCAGGGCCACAGGAGAAGGGCACCATTCATTTGCCATGAGAAGAAATTTTCCCCTCACATCTCTCTTGATCCTCAGCCTGGCTGTCCCACCTCGGGACCTCCATCCCAACTCTGCTGCTTCCCTGCCTCCTCCCAGCTCCTGCCCCTCAACATGGCAAAACCCCTGATTCCCTGCACTGTGGGGGATGCACACAAAAGCCCTGCCAAAAGGCAGTGAGGTGGACAAAAATAAATCCCAATACACCCCATACACCAATGCATCCAGGGCTCTGCACCGGGGTGTGCACTGGGGTGGCTCCTTTGGTCTCTCTGCCTCTCCCTTTGGCACTGGAAGATCCTGACTTGGTGAAGATCCTCAATCAGCACCACAGAAGATGTGGGAGAAAAGTCTCAGAAATACAGCACAGAGGCAGGCTGGCCTTTCTTGGGGTCTGAGAAAAGAGCAGGATGATTAATCAAACATGTCTGTATTCAACTAATACCTGGGGACAAAAGGGTGCATAGTGCTGCTTCACAGAAGCCACAATAAAGAAGGTTACTGCAGAATAGAAAATTTAGGAAGGCTTTCCCTCTTCCTCTCATGTATTTATGTTCAGTAGGAAGACTCATCCTTAAATTGATGCCATGGCTTTATTTGTTGACTAATAAACTTAGACCTTGAATTCCTCCAGTCTACTACTAATTAGAAATTCACCCAGCAAACCTACACATACAGAAAATAAAACTTCTTTTTTTTTTCTGCTTTACTATTAAGAGCAGAGAAATACATTTGGGAATAAATAACAGCATCGTTAAAAATAGCTTGTGGGAGACTAGAGGTGGAGGCAGGGTGGATGGTTCCTGTTTATCAGTTTAGGTTTCACCCCCAAGTCCAACTCCACTTTGAAATGTAACACGTCATGTAAGGAATTTGTAGTTACAAAGTACAGACACTTGCCCCTGACAGTAAGCACGGCCACTTCTGTTCACAGAGCAAAACCACAACCACTCCTTCCACCTTTCCCCTACTCCAAAACAACAAAAAATCCTGATTAACAGCCAGGATCAATATGGCAGCCAACCAAAACACTATCCAACTTAAAGCTTGGTCAAGCTATAAAACTGCCAGCAAAAAACCCAAAAGCAAAGCTTGACGCTGAATTTTTAAGTTTAGAATAATAGTCTAACTGAGAGAAATATGAATCTGATAACCACTAAGGAAGGAGCCTGGGATTTTCATTAGTCACTTGCATGGAGGGGTTGGTGTTGCTGGTGGGAGGTGGGATGCATAACAGCACGGTGGTGAAATGTAAAAAAGGGGCAGAATGGTTCAAATCCTGGGAAGGAAAAGGGAGGGGGAAAGTGTATTTTTTTTAAAAGGCAATTTTACATTAAGTCACACAGGCAGCTGAAAGACCTGCTGTTGTTGCTCTAGGCCAGGCCAGTCTGATATGGCAGAAAAGTTCTGTTTGTGTAAGGAGAATGGGTGTGTGCTCAGTGCCCACAGAATTCAATGGACTATACACAAAGTAATTTTTCCCTCAACTACTCAAAATTTAATATTTTTTTTTTAACTAAAAGCCCATGACCCCATCATGCAAGAAGAAGTCAAATGCCTCAAGGTAAACCAAATAATTAGATTGATATTTCCTTTGCTTTAAAAATTTCACTAAGAAAAGAAACCAAACGAAAAAAAAATACAAAAAAACCTCAAGCCTCCATAAAACTTGGAGGTGTTTTTTTCTGGTTGAAAGGATCATTGCATAACTGGCCCTTATGCATCTTAGCTTTGTGACACTCAGGTTTTAGTCATGCTTAGCCTTTCTGAAAAATAACAGTGGTAATAGCAGCAGTGGCAGATTTAACCACAAGCAGACAGGATGTTGCCTCATGGCACTTTCTCTGTAATGAGCATAGGTTGTTTTGCTTGCTATTTTCTCCTCTGCAAAGGACTTGAAAGCACTTATACATAACTCCTGGCACCAATCCATACCTTAAATAGTATTCCCAGTGTGGCCAGATATGAATTGCTCACCTAGGCAGGATCAACCATTCGTTGTCTACCTGCTGCATCAATGTGTACAGAGGTGTAGATGGAAGTACAGATGTTGGTTTTCCATGTATCTGCATATCTTTCATTCTGTCATAACACATTAGTGATAGGGAAAGAGATTGTTATCTGTGATTTTTGCAGTGAGCCAGAAGTCCTCTCCTCTTCATGTTACAGAGCGTCGTGCCAGACTGTTTATGCACCATTTCCTAAAGCTCTAAAACTTGGCTCTGGTATTTAAAGGCCAAAGCACAAGCTGCTTTTAGTGTAACAAAGCTGACGAAATCTTTTTATTGAGGCTCTTTAGCTACACTTTGAGGGTTTCTTTAAAAATAAAATCTGTTCACACCTAATTATTGAGATTTTTTCTTGAGAGAAAAACAGGGGAAAGAGTAATATGCTATATTGGGGGGGAATCAAATAAAATTTTTGTGTGTGTGTGAATTATACTTTATGTTGTTTTCTTTATAAATCTTGACCTCACTGGATGCTCAGGAAGAGCAAGCTAGGAACTAACACATTATGTATTTTAGATAAAATACCGTGGGCCGTTCAGTTGTGCTGATATACAGCTCAAAGGAACCATCAGCTCCCTCTCACCTCAGAGATCTTCAAAGGCAAACAGATCCCAAGATTTCTGAAGAATTTCTGAATGCCATTATTTGGTAACTGGGTGCTAGATAACAGTACCTATACGGCCTCTATTTGCCTCCCCATGTCTGTTCTGTGAGGGTAAGGCCATCTTGCACAAGAGTCAATTGGTTCCAAGCAACCAAAATTGCACAGACTAAAGTATTTGGATTTGTTGGATATAACCTGAAGTTTCAGAGTAGCTCTCTGTGTAGCTCTCAAGGTATTCATTCATGCTAAATGGTTCAAATTTTATAGAAAACCTATGAAAACCTTTTCTATAACATCTCCAAAGCCTTCCTGTAGGGTTTAACAAAGTCACACTAGGGGCTGTTCCACATCAGTTTGCAGATCCTACTCATCCTCTACTCAATGCCAGAGTATTTTTCAGTAAAGTGGCACACAGTGGTTTCTGTGTCAATACATTATCCCATGGCTTTACAGATGCAACAGGAATTTAAGATGTAAAAGATGAAACTGCAGGGCTGATGACAAAACCCCGACCATAATAACTGCAGTCAACAACTGCAGTCACTTCAGGCGACCCTCTAGGAAAAGTGAGAAATGGAGGAAAAAGTGGAATATGTCCCAGGAAGATGACTTGCCTCCAGGGTTTCATCTGGCTCTGTTCTTCTCAGCTAGCCTGACACAGAATGCAGGAGGGTCAAACACAATCCTGGGGCCACATCAGGATGTTATACTACCTTGTTTTCTATCAAACTCTGCTCTCAAGCCCACGGACATTTTGCCAGAACAATGTTCTTTCTTAGAACATCTGTATCCCACTGAAGGCTTTCAAAGCAGAGATGTGACATTGACACTGGCAGCTACAGAGGTGTGAGCATCTTTCTGTCACAGGGCTGCTGGAGATGATCAGTGTAACAAATTGTTACACTGGTGAATATTTTGTTCATTCATATCAATGGGGAAAACGCACCAGAATGAAAGGACTACCAATAGAAGTAGAATAACAATTATGGTAAAAATGGGTTTGTCTGTGCAGTGATACTGTACAGTGAGGCTCCTAAGGCATCCCAGACAGTCAGAGGCAATGGTCAAGGCTGGGCCATCGTGAAGCAGATGGTGACCAAGCTGGCCTATGGACAAGCTACCTGCCTTCCTTAGCAGCCATGGAACACCTTCAAGATGCACATGTTCATCATCAGTCTGTGAGAGTTAGGCACAAGGAAATGCAAAGATTTGCAAAAATCTTAGGGTAGGGTCTCTGACCACACAAATAGGTCTGGGTCAATTTACCTGTTATTATTTCAGGGAAAAAAATTTAAGAATTGTATTTTCATTTCAAAAGCAGTTTGGAAAGTATCTCAGCTAGTATCTACAACTGCAGGCAGCAGGGTCACAAAGCATGCCAGTAGCAAAGAAACAACTTTCTTGGAAAACACCTGTGCAGGACAGCCACTCCACCCCAGCTCCCAGAAAACCTGACACTTGGATGGCCACTTATCAAATATAACCGAGAGCAGCTGCAAGCCAGAAAGACCTAGCTGAAAGCAAGTTTCTGCTAAACTTACTGGAAACTGAGTAACTTGATAATCACCTGACTGAAGGCAACTTTGTAGGGGAATTTCCAGCTGTGAAAATTCACATATCGGATGCCCTGGGGCCAATCCCTGCAAAGGTGCAGCAGAAGCTGTGTGCCACTGGCCGCTGATGGCAGGAGCTCCCTCCCAGCTCCCCGGCCTCCATGGGGAAATGAATATCTCGGATGTAGGTCATCCCAAAACCCCTGAATTGTGCTTGGCCCCAGAGATTTTGTGTTCTATGGAATGGCACAAGGGAAGCCTACAGTATGATGTATTCCCCCTTAAATTATATAATATGCCCCCTTAAACCAGACAATGCACCAAATGCCTTAATAGGATTATTCAGAGACAGGTAGAAAGGCCAGAATTTGTTAGTGGCTATTGGGTTCTGATCCTGGTCCTGGGAGACAATCCCTGCTCTGCTCACAGTGCTCAGAGAGCCACTGTGGGGCTGTAATAAATGGCACTGTGACAGCAAGGTCCATTCCCACATTTCTGAGTGGATGCAGTAATGAGGACTGCATCTATACAGCGCTACCCATGTGTTTCAGAGGCTCTGGCAAGTGCAGCAGGGGAGTTAAACTTTTTCCCCGCAAAATCTCAGCTTCGTGAAGTTTGGCCTTGCAAATCTTCCACCAGAATATCTGAATTCAAATATGTATTTTAGTAGGTGATGACACATCTTGTGTAATATACCTCTCCAATATGATAACAGTGCAATAAAATAAAATACTTACACAAAAAGCTTGATATTGTACTTTATTCCTCCCACAGAGTAAAGTACATTAGAATTTTCCCTGCCTGTTCTTTAGCAAGTCTATTGAATGGTATTATATGGATTCGAGATTTATCAATCTCCTCCTGCCAAATATTTTCTCTGGTTATAAAGAAAAAACTTTTTCAGCAGCTAAGCTCATGCAAGTAGTGTAAGTTACCTGGTGTAAGTTCATGAGAGACAAATAGTGTATGCAAGAATGTTAGCAAACTAACTACATACAAAATCTCAGATGTCTTCCATTAGACTTGGATATTTACTAATTCAAAGACATGCACACAGCCCCCAGTGGGGCACCCAAGGGTGAAAAAGCACCTATAGACCAAAGTCAGCGAGGATTCACAGCTGTTGGATCACACAATCACTTTCTGCTAAAGGAAAATTATTACTATTACTACTACTATTACTACTATTATTATTGTTATTACTACTACTACTACTACTACTACTACTACTACTACTACTAATAATAATAATAATAATAATAATAATAATAATAATATCCTGGTTTCTTCTAGTTATATAACATCTATAACATCCAGTACAATTTGATCATGTTCACAATTCATCTTTCCTTAGAAGATGTCTGAACAGAAAAGCTTTAGAGCTACTTTATGAGAAAAATCGTAAAGTGCATTGGAAACTTCTTCACTTCTTCCAGGAGCAGGCATTCTTATGCTGGACCCTTCTGCTAAGACCAGTGATGACCCTTTCCAACTGAGATGTTCCTTAGAGAGATTTAATTTCAGGAATGATTAAGACCATACCAAAACTCAGCTCTCCAATTGTTCCACAGGAGAATTGCAGCCCACAAGGTCAGTCAGCTGTTCACAGGAATTATACCATACAGCTAGAGAAAGGAAAAGGCCCCACATGACTAAAATTCACCCATTCTACTGCAAACAAAAATAGCCAGGTGCCTACTCACAGGGATCACCTTGTGCACAAACCATAAGCCCTGCTTGCATGATGTGTTTGCCATGAATCTGCAAACAGTGGATCACAAAGTGCAAACTGAAGTCTATTTTGTCAGCATTTGTAAAGACCTAAACACAGTGAAGAGCACAAAATGCTCTCCCTGAAAAACTCACCATGCTGTGATCACAGTTCACCTCCCTCCAAGCATTAAGCCAAGAGAGCACCAAGAGAGACTATTTTGTTCATGCTTTCTCCAGTCAGCTTAACTGACAAAGAATTTGCAAAATACGCTTTGCAGCCTTGACACGCCAACAAAGCAATTTTAATTTTTGCTCCAATTGAAGCCTAGTGCTAGTTATCTGATACTTTGCATGGAGTCATCATATTTTATTCCTCACACACAATTTACATTCCTGCTTAAGCTTTGTTAAGTTAGGAGTTTGGAGAGTTTTCCCTTTTAAACCTTGAGGTGTGCAGGTTGTTTGACAATGCTATACACTTGAGAGCAGTTTTTTAACTTTGACAGCTTTGGTTTACAAAGATACAACGCTAAACCACTGAATTCATTATATGTTCCATTCAATTCAAGATCAGTTCATCAAGCTTGGCAAAAAACATCTGAAAAATAAATTTGCCAGGAGACACAAACAAGGCAAGCAATTCACTTTCTGCAGTTTGTTTACTAGTTACCTCTGAACAGTAGCCCACTAACTTCTACCTAATGCCTAATAAGGTTGCTTTTCCTCCCTCCCATCAAAAATCTAACACTCTGGCCTTAATGTGAAGTGATGGATTAATGTTACACATGCTGTTCTTAAACCTCAATCACCCTCTGCTATGACAGCAGGATTAGAAGGGAAAGTATGGACTAAAGGCACCCAGCAGATTCAGTGATTTAATTGTCTGAGCTTCTGGTGCGCAGGATTAACTTTGGCTTAAATTATGTCTTTTTCTCACCAAAAGATGCCTGTTTGAAATGAATTCCTTTTACTGAACTCCCTAGTTTTTTAAGATACTTTGTGCATGACAGAGGCACTTGTTTGCTTAATGTTCCCCAATCTGAAGCTCTTTGCTGTGGCCACTTTCTGCATCTTGTTTTGGAGATGTCTTGATCAATTAGTGCAATGTCACAGTTACATGTAGTTATTGTACCTCCAGCTGCAAGCTGTTAATAATAAACTTACCCACAGGACAAACCTGCCATATGGTTGATGGTCAAGCAAGGCTAAAATATGCATTAGGAAAAAAATGCAACTGTCAACATGAAGCTGGATGTGGCTTATTGGATTTGATGCGGGCATCTGACAGCAATGTTTCTTTTAGCAACATTCTGTATTGCAGGTCAGGAATCTGCCTACTGTGGAATATTTGTCATAGGAAGATGAGGAGAAAAAAAAAAAGGAAAAGAAGCATTTGTAAAATGGGAAATTCAGGATAGCTTAGTGGTGGCTCGTGTTTTTTTATAAGGAGTGATTTTTGAGGAGGAGTGATTGTTGATCTGAGGTTTTTGGTAAGAATGCTTTGCTAAACAAAGTTTTGTTCAAGTTTTTTTTCTCAATCATGGGAGATTAGCTGCACAGGACAAAAAAAAAAAGTGTTTTTTCCTTGCAGATCAAAACGAGTTTTTTCATTGCAAGGGAAAAACTCAGCATTTGGATATTTTTTGTGACTCTTGACATCTATTCTAGCCACTCACTGAGTGGCACTGGCACAGTTTCTTGCCCTGTTGATAACACCAGTGCAGCAAATACCTCCTTTAGCTTTATGAAAGCAGAAGGCATCCCATCTGGGTGTGCCATTAAAAAAGACAAATCAAAGAACAACATGAAAGTAAAAGCAAGCCCATGTCTTCATTGGGGGCCTTCAAGTCCTTCCCCCTCACCTCATCAAGTCACCTCCCAGAAACTTCCTTTATGACCTGGTGGGTGCACAAAGTTTTGTTCCACACTTCTGCCACTTTTATCAATGGGAGCAGAAACCAAACTAATTGCTATTCTATGAGCAACCATGCAGTGAAGACCTTATTAAAAGTCCCAGACTCCTATTTACGTGCAGAAAGACTTGATTTGATTAGTTAGTAATTAGAAGCACACTGTTAATCATACAATTTAAAAGGGATAGCTGGGAGTCACAGCTCCCAGGGGAATTCTCTAATATATGGGAAAGGATTATTTTTTTATTAGTCTTTGTTAAGGTCCAAGGCCTTGTTCTAGCAAACCCCTCTGCATGTGCACAACTTTAACACGTGACTGGTCTCTCTGACTTTCCTGGGTCACTCCCAAAATCATGAGCAGAACCCTCTGCAGACCTGTTTAAAAAACTACACCTGAGAAACCAAAAATTCCCTGTTTTCAATTCCCTATTGTTTTCCCAATTGTATTCTTCCCAAATTTATTTCTCTGTGTCGTGTTAAACCACAAAAAATGAGGGCAGGCTTTCCTGGAGGTTTGGAGATATTTGGCCTTTATTGTGCATTTCCCTAGATAAGCAAAGGTGCTGTGATTCAAAGCTCAGAACTTCAGCAGCTGTTCTAAAACTTGTAGCATCAAAACACTTTCCTTTTAAACATGGTTTTTCATTAGATGAATGGTTTTTATCCCTCTTTCAATGCAATCTAATATTCAAGCCAGGCCAGGTATTCAGCTGACTGCCTTCTGGGGTAGGGATATGCTGTATCTTTAAAAATGTTTTTTTTTTTTTAGCCACAAGTTTACTTTGAGGAGCCTGCTGGTCTATTAAAAATCCCCAAATTTTTAAGTATTTTCTGGATTTAGAAATGCTTTTTGTGAGAATAAAATGTCTAGATTAACCCAGGCATTTTCATAGTTTTACAGACATAGAGAAATAATCAAGACTGTGGATTTAAACTGATTTTGAGTCCATAGGCCAACAGATATTTCTGTGGGTTATTCCTGAAGGATCTCTATGTTAGAATGATTTTTCCTTCCAGCTAGTTAAACTTGTATAAAGACATACACAGCAAATAAAGCTCCAAATTAAAAGGACAAGCAAAGAAATCAACAAGAAAAGCACCAGAGATCAAAGAGAAGAAATGAAATGTTCTGTAGATGGAGAGATAGAGTTCTTTTGATGTAGTGCAAGATGCAAAGCTGAGAACAGAGGAGGAAGAAAAGTTAGGAGGATAGTGAGGATTGAGAAGGGAGTAAAATATCATGAGAAAAAGTATTGTGTGAGCTGAACATATCTGAAAACAGTGGAGTCCTAAAAGAGGGAATTAGTCCAGGTTTATGTTATAAAATTTTTTTTGCTATTTCCAGCAGAAGCAACATGTTTACTCTGATCCCAGGAAGTTAATCAAACCCACCAATTCTTGGCAGCATGTTTATGAACCATCCCTGACATTAACAGCATGTACACAGTAACACACTTGTAAATCACCACTTGCTTATTGTTGATCCGTGGGGTTTCAGTGTTTCTTCCTACCTGTTTTATGTGAAGCAAGACTGTCTGTAACACAACTGAATCTTCAGGATAGCCCTAATTTAGGTGTTACATATATACATTTTCTGTGGCTTTCTGGGCCACCCATCTATGAAATGTCCTGCCACTTGGATGTTTTACATGATGTCAGCTCGTGATCTGGCTTTTTTTAGTCTGTTACCAAATCCTGACTTCTTAAAACATTAAATAAAATGTTTCTTTCAGGGTTAATTATTTTGGAGTGTGACAGAAACCAGCACCCATAAAGTTTGTTGACATAAAAAGAGTAGATGTGAAAATAAAAATGTATGCGTGCCTACACTGAGCTCCTGAGTTAATGCACTGAGTTTCAGATCTTGACAGAAACTTGGCCTCCATCAGTCTTGACTCTGTTTAAATGACAGGATGGCTGGCAGCACTCACCAGTGCTTGCAGGATGTACTAATATTTACAAGCAAAAGAAGGTCTCTGGCTTTGTTGAAATAACACCACTTTCTTAATTTGACTGCTGCTCCATAGCAGACCTTAACAAACAGCTACCAAGGGAGGAGGTAAAGGACTGAGCTTTCATCAAATGCTAATGTTTACCTTAAACTGAAAAAGTCACAATTATATTAAACAGATTTCTGAGGGCAAAGTATAAATAATGATATCATTCTTCTGGAATATCATGCTCAGGATGACAATGTAAACACTAAAGAGTTCCAAAAGCAAAATGCATAAAGGAGAAAAAATATTTTGGGCAAGATTTCCTCACATAAACAATTAAAAAATGTTTTCAAGTTTCCTGCCTGGTACTGAGGTGTACAATTGTATGGGGGGGAGAGGTGGAAGTGGATCTGGCATTTCCCTTTGACTGGTTGTTAAAGCAGAGGGAGCTGCAAAGTTTAAATCAGTTTTCAACCTTGGATGCGAAGTCATCCAAAGTTCCAGAGCAGTTTAGCCTCACACTACCATTTCTACTTAATCTTTGAAATGTGTAGGTAAAATATATAGAATTAATGTAATTGTTTGACACTGATAACATTTCCATTCATCTGAAGGCATGGTTGTGTTCCCTTGTGGAATGCTGAGGGATTTAGTTATGTTTCTGTATGCATCTGCATGGAATAGGTTAGTAATACACACCATTAGTGTAAATTATACATTGCTGTTATAAAAGTTATAACTTATTTGAAGAATTTGCAAGACCACCCTCAATGGAATTATTCACAATTTGTAAAGCAATTGCTCTCTTCACCACCCTGTGCAGTAAAGAAATAAAAAGAAGCAAACAAAGACTGAGGAATCTGTGTGGGTTTGCCCAAGATTAAGCAGCAAAACCTCAGCAACATGTACAATTACATCTAGACCATAAGCAAATATATAAACCATCCCAAAAAATATCTGGGTGAAAAGCAGCTCTGTCGAAATTAAAATTATATTGCTCCTGATGTTATTGGGCCAGGTTTATTTTGACTCACACAAATACACAGAAGATCACTGAAGGCACTGGAATTCCTCCACTTAAACCAGCATGAATTTGGATTTTTGTTCCAGTGGGAAATTTTACACTGTGAAAATTTAATTTCAATACATACTAAGACAGATAAAGTCTCTGAATGTGTGCTTCTGTAATGATAGATAGCAACAGAAAGTAAGAGCAGGATAACAAACAAAAAAAACCCTTACAGTGTCAGCAAGGCTCTGTACAATTAGAAATGTGTATTGCTAAACAAAATAATCAAATAAGATTTCAACTGCTATTTATAACAAAATAGCTAGAGAAACCTTTTCTGTGAGGGGTAATCAGACAGAGGAAGAGACACAACCCAAACAGAGGAAGAGTATGATGCTGTACTGTGAGGCACTGTCCCAGCACCCCAAAGAGGGTCCCAGGAACAGAACAACCTTAATGGGTGCTTTGTCTCCCACATTTCCACTCACAGCCAGGCAGCAAGGCCCTTCCCAGAGTTCAGGGTTTAATGCTTTCTCTACTAGGAAAAAAGTAAATGCAAATGGAAAGGATGTGATCTGGGCTGTGGAGGTGTTCAGCCAAACAAAGTGAAACACACAGCCTGAGGAATGAAATAATGAAGCTATCTCTGCTAGTGGCCATGAATCCACAAGTTGTTCATCTCACTGGGTGTTTCCAAATACAATTTACAGAAGTTTTCATCCTTCAGGTGGAGGTGATTTAAGATTCCAGATCTCTGATGCCATATGGTACACGGCTTTGGCATGTATACTTAACATATAAAATAACTGTTAATTTCCTTGCTCACTCTATCAGTTTTTAGACACTGTAAGTGTAAGGTTCATCCCAGCTTTTTTCTGCTTTCTACAGATAAGGGGTAGTATCTTCAGTGCAAAATGCCATGAAATCTGTTAAGCCTTAGGAAAACCACCTCAAGGAAGTCCTGGACATTCCATTGTATGAATGTTTTAAAGGATTATCTGTGGATAGGCAGAGGAGAGATTGCTGGCACTGACACCACCTCAGCAAGCAACTAGGACACAGATGCCACACACAGGGACAAATACTTTACCACAGCAAACTATTACCTTTTAGTATTGGCAAAATTGGGTCACCAGGACCTCTGGAAAGCAGATCATTGCCAAGCAGGTATGTCTGAATTTAAATGTTTATGTTTCTGAACTTTGAAGCAAGACAATGAGCAGAATTTGACCTTCACAGAGGTCTGTGGCACAAACATTTTCAGGGTCTTCACCACCACTTAGGATGACCTTTTGCATCATCACTTGCACCTCTCCCTAACATAGAACAGTATTTTTATTTGTGACATTGCTCTAATTTCTTCACTTTCCCCTGAATGGAAATGAGAGTCCTGAATGCCAAAGCAACTTCCAGTGAATATTAAAGACCTTGTGACATTTCTATAAAAGAAACAACACATTTGAGTTTTATTTGTTTTCCTGATGGTGTTATGAAGTAATTTTTTTTTTATCTTGCAGATTGTTTGGGATCACCATAGGTCACCATAGCAGAACTTTTTCTGCTTTCCAAGAAAGTCTTGGCAGAAACTATTGTGGTATGAATTTAAAAAGGGCTTTAACATGTGGTCTTTCAGCAGTCTTCCTCTGTACATCTAACTCTTTCCACCATAGTATTACAGCAGCTGTAGATGTGGAAAAACTCACTTTTTCCCTTCTGTTCTTTGTAATGTAATTTCAATCCAAGTCCTGTGACACTGTGAAGCATCTACAGTTCCTGTGGATTTCAACATAGAAATACATTCCCTGTATTTCTCAATATTTTAGAGCTAATTTTGCCAACCTGAAAGATTTCAGATAGGTAAGTAATATTCCATTTCATAGTAGCCTAACCCAAACAGGTAACAAAAAAGCCTCTACATGTTTGTATGAGTTGTTGTTTTCTTTTTCCCCTAAGTTTTGATGAATAAAATGATTAGGAAACTAAAAACTGATTTGAGTGGTCCCATTTAATCCATGGGTTTGAAGCTTGGCTGCTTCTGTGAGTAAAGAAAAAGGAACTTTATTAATATAAAACATAACCAGTAAATTCTGTGACTGGCATCATCACTCCAGCACCACTGCCTTTCAGATGCAAAATATTTCAGAAAGAGAATAATGCCTCAGTTGAAGTCCAGAACTTCATACGATGTTGCTCTGTGTAAAATTCCACACTTCCTTGTGAAATGTCATTCCCCTAGCTACAGTTATGTAGGAAAAAAAAAAAAAAAAGAAGGCCTTATTGGTTAAGGTCCATTGTTATTAATTATAGAAAGCTGACATGATTCCTTGAGGGCTTCCCAGAGGGCACAGCTGTTTCCATACTCTGGCTTGTTTTCCTGTACATTACAGGATAAGGCTACAGCACATTTCAGCCCAAGGCACCTCATATGTGTCACGAGAATTGTTGTACTTTACACAACATTTTGTGTATTTTTGTGGTGGTTACAGGGCAGTGCAAGGAGTTGTCAATGCTTCTTCTCAGATCAAGGCTTAACATGGCCGGATGCAACTTGGGATGTCTGTGATGGACACCACACATGCTAGTCTTAAAAAATGGTTTTAAGTAGCCTTTTAAAACTTTCTGAAGTCTGCATTGCAAAAAGAGAAATGCTTTAATTGCTCCTTCTTAATAGACAGTTCCTTCAAAAGAAAAAACTAAGATTGCTCTCCTGCTTTTCGTCCTTGGCAAAGACCAAACATTACCTTTTCATCCTCAAACACTTGACTTACAGTCAGGAAGGAAAAACAACTTTAAAATCCCTTGAGGAAAAAGGAAAAGAGCATAGATTTCGGTTTTATTGCTTTTAAACCTTTTACGCTCCAAACTGAAATATCTGAGTCTCCATAGAGCTCCATGTTTGATGATCTTTATTGGATACATATATCTCTGTTTATAGAAACATTGTTTAATGATTCAAACACTGAATTGCAAAAATTATTCATTTTAGAGTGATAAAATATACCATTCTCCATTCTAATAAAATATTGAATACCAGCTATAATATAGACTACAGTTGTAATGCCTCTGGTAGGATCTGACAATCCAAAATTGTTTTCATGAATGTCCTGGAGTTAAGGTTAATGCACCAAAGAGCTGTTACTCATCAGTGTGTAATACCAGCTGATGCAGGTATAATAATCCTCCTGCAGCAGCACAGGGCAGCAGAGAAATTGCTCTTCTGAGCTATAAATATGGGCTGTATTCACAGGATTCTTCTCTACATACAAGTCTAATTTCAACCAATGTGTTATTGAAAATAAACAAAAAAAAATTAGATATGATTAAAAGAAAAAATAACCCTGTTTTTCCCCAAAACAATTGACAATATGACCAAAGGTATAACACCTAATATTAATCTTTATAAATACTGAAAATTTTTAACTGGAGTCTTTTTCTTGCCTGCTTTTAAGATCCTCCTTCCTGCAACTCTCATCCCAAGCTTGACATTGTAGGACAGCTGTATTAATTAGTGTCAGCAGTATGCTTGCAACAGGTTTAGGACCACCCTTCATTATTAACAGTAGGATTTATTCTCATTTTACTGGCATACCCTGACAAAGGTCCTGGATTTAATTAAATTTAATTAATTAAAAAGGGGTATTTATCTTTAAGCTTGTGCAGATGTAAAGAGAATTGTTTTTCTCCAGAGAGGTCAGCTACAAAACCAGCAACTCTAATAATACACTTTGCTAAATTACTCTTCTATTTTCAGCCCAGAGTTATGTCCTTGGTTTTATTTATCTGATGCTCATCTCCATTGTGTCAGAGCTATCCACAGAATGAAACATTCAGCATCCCAGTAAGAGAGGGAAAATCTACACTTTTTTCCTGCCCCTCAGCTAGAACATAAAATCAGTCAGTTGTAAAAAATTATACAAAAGAGTGACATTTTGCTGCACCCTTCTTAAAAGTGGCCATCTTGTGCTTTCTTACGTCTTGCAGGAAATCAACTGAGAGAATTTGGATAAACCACCCAGAAAATTCTTTCCCAGCAAACTAGACTCTGCAGACCTGGAGATGTCAAACTCAATGAACAGATGCTAAAGAGTGGGCTCTCCTTTACTTGATTGTAAGGGGTCCCATCTGCCTTGTCTTAAAGTTGTCAGGAGGGTTTCTGTGCCTTATCAGATGCCAGATTCATTACAGGATTGAGGATTTCAGGAAAACATAGCCTTCCACAGAGAGAAGAGTCTTTCCAGTATGACAGAGAAAATAATAAGGCTCCAGAATGAACTTTGTGGGTTTAAGACCAAGTAAGAAATAAAATATTTTGTTCAAGTGAGTTTTCTCTTTAAGAAATAAATACATTAGGCAGGGTACACTTTAGCGTTGTTAAGTCAGGAGGATATCTCCAGTTCCCTTCTAAGAGTCAGGATTCCTGTCCTTTAAGTCCGGTTTCTTCTAGATGTCCAATGTTGCTTTGAGAAGAGTCAGTGTGGTGGCAAAAAGAGACCATTCTCCAAATCATAAGTTTTCTTCTATTTTAAAGCTGAAAGAGATATTAAAAAAAAAATTTAAAAAAAAAAAAAAGAACTTGCCAAGTCATCTTTTTTAAGAGCATCTTCTTCATCTTCAGAGAGGTATGATGAAGGAATTTCCTATATTTCCTTAACAGATCAGTTTGCTTTTCATCTGTCACTGGACATATCTGCCAAATTGCAATTAAAACAAAAGTTTGACAACAATTTGGAGAGGATAGGATTTTGTTCATTATTCCAACTCATTCCTGCAGGCAGCAGAGTTTATTAATAGATAGGTCATTTGCAAGTATCGCTTCCAAGTTACTTGCAGAATACCAAAAACTTGGGAGCATTTTTGATATAGAATGAGAAATAAGATTTTGCCTGATTTGCTTAGCCATTATCTCCTTAAAACCAGAAGTGGAGGGGAGTCTCAGTAGGCAGCTGGGAAGAAGCTTCATGTAGGAGTCCTGACCAGCCCTTCCTCTCCCTCCCTGCAGATCCACCATTATAGCACACTTGGCAGAGCAGCTTTTGCTGTCTGCATCAAATGCCCCTACAGGTTACAATTTAGAGTAGGAAAAACTAGTTTGGAAAAAATTAGTGTGGAAAGCTGTCAACTATCTTCAAAAAGCTTGCTTACCACAGAGTTTTTTTGTAAGCATTCACTGCTAACAAATATTAACAGGACAGGAATGGAAATGCCTACAGGCATACTTATTGTTATGCAGTAAGGCAAGGAAGGAGAGCTTCCACAGTGTCCCAGTGCAAGAGAAAATGGCCATTGCAGTGGTTCCAACAGGCTCTTCCAGATAGGAGACTCATTAATTTAACAGCAGGCATCTGGAGGAAATCTAAGGTACAGAGATATTAATTATTGCTGAACATAGTGCCACAAAACAAGGGGAAAACAATTGGAGTTATTAAAATTCAGCACTAATCAGTTTCGTCCAGGAATAGAAAATATTAAAGAGTATTTTTCAATGGCATGAAAATTTTGTCAGTATAGGTGTGGTTATAGCAATGAAAGAAATGCAAAAACACCAGCCAGCAACACTGCCTATGGAAGGCGGTCAAGGACCTTGACTGATCACACAGATCTTTTCTAGGGTTGAATACTATCCATGCCCCTGCTCATATGTTTCCTAAACCATAATATTCTGTTAGTAAATGCAAGGCAAGATGATAAACTGGATACAAGTCAAACTCTGTTTCTTAAAATATTATTTACAGTGATACTTTCAGCTTTGTTCTTTGTGTGTTGTTTGTGTGAGATGCCAGAAAAGCATTTGACATAAAAGTTGAGGAGGACAAGCTTCTTCTTGCCTCCTTGAACACTTTCTTCATCTCCTCTTGCTTCATTTTACAGTGCCTGAAATTTATTTTGCCAGTGGTCAGATTCAGCAAATGCAAGGATGAACGTGAGTGTTGCTTCTCTCAGCTCCCTGTTCACCACTCAGGTATTTCTCCAGTTTCCAGCTTCTCTTCTGGTTTCTCTTCAACTTGCTTTGGATTCATGAGAGGGCAGTCTGTCTCTTCAGTTGTAGGCATTTTGGGGAGCAGATGGAGGCTTCCTGGATCTTGGTACAGCACTCTGATTGGATACACTGGTTCTTACACCTCTGCAAACAAAATACCAATAAATACCTTTACAAATGTCCCTACGTAAACATCCTACAGACAAGGACTTGGACCTTCATCCTTTCCATCTCTCTCTAAGCTCACTTTGTATCTTCATTTCCAGTTCAAGAGACAATCAAAGAAAAACAACTCTGCCTCAGGTGTTGTTGGCAGACTTTGTGGGAGGCTTGGGTCCTCAATCTCATGTACAGCTTTTCCCAGTAAAAATGCAATATTCCACTTGGTCACCAGGGAATATAATGGGCACGTAGGGATGGAAATTCCAGTATCAGAAAACCTGCTAGGGCAAAACTTGCCCATCAGCTGTCAGCAGGCTAGCAGGAGTCAGAGCCCTTGAGAGACTGAGAGCCTCTTTGATTTCTATCCTAGCACAGGCTCTAGACTGGATTTTGCTTTGTCTTCACATCCAGAAAACTTATTTCAGGGAATAGGGTGAGGATTGAGGCTGCACACTAAAATTTATCATTTTGCCAAGAAGCAGAAAATTGTTGCAGTCCTTTTGGTGCTTTAAGAGCATGGGACATGCCGTTAAATCACAGTGGGACAATTCAAAAAGCAACCTCTTCCTGACATTTTTGGAAAGCTGAAATTCACACTGCCCCACTGCAGCCCCTCTGTTCTCATCATCCACTGGCTGAACAGGAGCCAGTTTCCTGCTCCCCTCATTTCCAACAGGCCAATCTGTAGAGAGCTCCTCTGCTTACCAGAGGAGCATCTGCTGAGACAGACATTGCAGGGCACACAGAAAGGCATCCCAACTTTTCACAGCATTTGCTTCTCACAAAGGGTAAGAGGAGGCCAGCATGAATTTGGCAAGTAATAACTTTTAAAGCTAAATAAAACCTGAAGAGCTCTACTGCCTGAAAGTTATGAGAACTGCAGCACTGTGAATCACCCAGTAAATACATGAGCTATCAAAGTCAATGAACGGTAAGAGATGAAGGAAATCTGTGCAGGCTGATGAACCAAACTTTTTATTGCATCCCTCTACATGTTTAGTATTTGAAATGTCACAAAAGCAGAAAGAGCAGGCATAGCTACCTACATGTCTCTGATCACACGGACATTCTGGAACGGGCAGAACTTAAAAAATAATTTAAAATAAAAGTTAAGGACAAATAAAATGACATTATTTCTTTCCCATACACAGATGCAACACTTTTGAACGCCATCATGGCACAATTATAGGAGCCCTTCTTGTAGCCCAGGTCATCAATCTCCCAGTGATACAGATCTCAGAAGAGAACTTTTATAGCCTATCACCTCCAAGGACTGACTGGTGAATATAAAAGATTCCCAACTCTGCAGCCTCTGTATTTACAAAGCCTGAAGGATGCGTGGGATTAATTTTAAAATAAAGGCAGTGGATCCATTGGTCCAGTCATTCATAGAAAGAAAAGAAATGCACTATCTTTAAAACTCAAACATATGGCCCGACCCACCAAACCCCAGAGAAACTAGCAGTTAGTTTCTTAATTCAAAAGTTACAGTCTTACCAGCTAGTTTGCAAAAGACTATTTAAAAGGACACAAATTTAGATTTTGCTCAAAAATTGCTTAACAAAACGAGAAGATCAACAGAAGAACCTCAATTCATTTTGAAGTCAAATTGAACATCATGTGTAGTTTGAGTTTAAGATCATTCACTGCCATTTGTGAACCCCAACAGCAGAACACACAATGAATAGGAGGTGAAGCTAGCAGTCAAGTATCTGTAACACAGCTAACAATACAGAGAAACAACAGCATGCTTGGCATTAAGCTGCAGATGAAGATACTACTAAAAGAAAATGTTTATGTACAAATCTTAATGGCATCAGACCCTTTAAATCACTAGAGCTGAAAAAATTAAAATGTCCAGCTCTTAATACTTGCCAGGTAACTCTAGATCCAAGGATATTTTCTAATCTGTATAAACCTGAAGGGTACTTTCTTCCAGGCCCCAAAGGAAAGAGCAATTAGTGTGCATGTGGATGGCCAGAGTCACTGGAGACATCAGACTGCCCACTGAAACCAGGCAAAACCCTGCAGGAGCAGGAACTGGGACTGACTAACTGGATGTCTGTGGTGGCCACTGTGACGATGGAGCAGATGCTGCTGAATGTCTTGGTGCTGGGAAAAGGCTGAGAAAAGATCACTCAGGCACCTCATCCCCACTCCACAGGAATCCCAGCAAGTTCCCGGAGCTGGGTAAGCTGCAGCACCTAAGGATGAATATTGCCTCCAATGAATTTAACCTGAATTTCTGATTTCTGAGGCTGCTCAGGTTTTTAATCCAATATCACAGTTAATACATGTCGCTTGATTTTTCATCTTCAGTCCAAGTATTGTTTCTGACCAATAGAGAAATATTTTGCAAAATTATTTCTGGAATGTGAGCTGTATTGACTAATCAGTCCTAGTTTTAATTAAACACTTCTTTTCCCTGATCAGATAGATGAGTTTAATTCACATTACAAGGAGGTATAATTGTGAGCCTGACTATTTCAGAGAAAGCAACCCACTAAAACAAAGTTCTAATAAAGGTTGGATTACAGCATTTTAGAGCCTTTAAAATCTTTCTTTCTTGGTCTCATAGCACTTCCCTTCAGCAACATACCTAAAAATATTAAAGCTGCTATAAAATTTATTAGCTGGAAGCAGAGTATAAATGTATTCCTTCTCTTACCATGTACGACCCTGCTACTCCCCTGCTTGTTAATAAACAGTTTCCAATCCCATATAAAATGTGCTTGATGCATTATTGCATTGCTGATTGTAACTTTTGTCAGCACCTTGGTGACTGACACCACATAATCACTTGTGCATCTGGTTCCTGGCTAGGAATGTGGTCAGATTGGTATATGTTTGACTTAATTGCCTCTGTACCTGGGCCCTGTTTAATGGCTTGAGGAAACCTGACCTATTGATGTCTCGTCCCCTATAAAATCCATCACTTCCGATGAAAATGGTTGAGCATGTGAACTTATTTCACTTGCCATCTGTTATGCTGGGAGCAAAATGTGGTTGGTAGAAAATAGACACCAAAAGAATATAAATGCAGCTGGAGCAAATTCTATTAGAAGGTTGAACGCATCTTCAGGAGAAATTGTTATACTCTTCACACAGGGGCAATTAATAATTTCAATAAAAAGCATTATTTTTAGAAATGCCAAAACCCTGGGTTAAAAGCTGAAAATAGATGGCAGTCCTTCTATACATTTTATTTGATTCAATCAGTTGCTGAATCTTTGTTTTAAAAGGCCTAAGTCAGGAAATAGAGATCCAGTCACAGCTCATTATTGCCCAAAGGGGTCACAGTCTGCCTCTGATCTAGAAGTAGGCATAGAGGGAGAACTTCAAGTGCTCAAGAGGATGTACTGGAAAATACTGTAAGTCTTACAGAATAGTCTAAAACAATATTAAATAATCCTTGTCACATTCTAAAACCAATCCTGAGTAAAAGTAGAAAATTTTACAGAATTGCAAGAATGTCTTTAAAAATGACCTCTAACTTTGTAAGTACTATTTATATTTCAGTGTTGAGAAAATAAGTGTCTGAGGCTTATTTGAAGAATCTCACTGAGTGTGAAGGTAGAAAGCAATTATCTGAGAGAAATGATAACATGCTGGTTGTTCCCTACTAAACTACTGCAATATTATAAGAGAGAGAGAAAGAGATTTGTTTGCCCATAACCATTTTTATCCCTAAACTTGTACACCATTGTTTTCTTCACCACTGTAGTAGATCGTTACTTGAATTAGCCCCTTAGAAATATTCATCCACCATTCTGAATCTACCTAGATTTCATTTAAAAAAAAACTTGTAGATTCTTGTTAGTCATCCTAGCAGCTCCTAAAGCAGGGAAAATAATTTTTTAAAGCAAAAATTAAACAAAAAAAAGAGTATAATTTTCATCAATATGTAATGGCAATGCTCCCATAACCTTTCCAAACCAGCTAGATCCATACAGTCTTCAAAAGCTTCTGTCTCAAATTCTGCTTCCTTCTCTAGCAGTGAGCCTTGAACCTTTTTCAACTGCTTTCAAAGAAAAATATGCCATCTATTTTTTAAAGACATAGCTCCTGCTAGGGGTTTTAAAGACATGGCTCCTGCTAGGGATTTTCAAATCAAGTGGTCAGTTGTGTCTCTGTCTGCAAGTGGTGCAGACAGTCAAGCTGAGTCTCCTATGAAAAGGCTGTTTTTCATGAACGCTGTTTTCCACCATCAGGTCACAGGCTCTGAGAAGACACTCCCCAATAAATAAAACCCCAAATTGAAAAAGCAACCCCAAAATCTCTAGGAAGAAATCTGTCATTGAATCCTGGCAGACTCACTTTCAACCATGATGAATAGAAGTATTTTTAACATCTGGAGTTTTTGAAATGATTTCTATCAAAATGTCTTAGTTCACTAGAATTACACAACAAGAAATCAAGTGCATTTTGGTGGTCAGAGAGATTATAGTATTCCTTCCCACAATTCAGCTCAAATTACAGATTCCTTTTAAGAAAAGAAAGTTAACTTGGGTCCAGCTGTGGTATATCCATATGAATGCTTTATTGTGTACAATAATTTGTGCCATCTGCTTTGGCTATTGAAAAATTGGTTAGCAATTGTCAGACTGGTCTTCTTGTGAAATGCCTCAGCTTTGCCAATTTAAAACCATAGAATATGGCTTTCTGTTGCTCTACTGCAGATGAAAACATCAAAATATTTGGCAATGGCATTTCCAGAATTGCAAAATTGTCAGATAAAAGATTAGCTTTAAAACCCACAAAAAGACTTATGTCTGCTGGTTTATAGATCAGCTTCTTGCTGAAAAGTGACTTTTCATATTCTGCAGAGTGAAGAAGATTTGCCAGAAACTTAGCATTATGAATGAGTTTGTCATAAAACTTTAACCAAGTGTTGCTAATGATCACCTTGAGTATATAAACAATGCTACTGGTTCTTACCGTCCTGCATCCTTTTTCCTCTTCTTTGCATCATGTCCATCACTGCCATTTTTCTCTTCAATGCTCTGTCTGTTCCTGATAACCACTAGTCTTTGTAGAACTAGGTGTCTTGAGCAAACACTGAAAATTAATGTTTCATGGCTGAAATTAAAACCAGGGGGGATTTAAGCATCCTAAAACAATTTCCTGGTCGAAGGGAAGGGAAGGGAAGGGAAGGGAAGGGAAGGGAAGGGAAGGGAAGGGAAGGGAAGGGAAGGGAAGGGAAGGGACTTTAATCACCTTGGAAATTATGTGCCACAGTTTAAACACATATCTGCTGGACACTAAGTAGTGGAACAGGGTAGCTTGCGGGAAGAACAATGACACAAAGACATGCCACAATTCCTGAGAGCTAAAGCAGGGATCAGTCAGTTATATGATATCCATCAGTGAAAGGTAAGACAAAAAAAAACAAGCCCATATTTAGTTAAAAATTTCTAGAAGATCTAGCTTTGAAGAACCATTTTCTGACCCTACATCAAGCAGCTCTCCCTTCTCTATTATCTGTTCTTTCATCTTAATGCATCCAATAAAAAGTCCAGCTTTCCATATCAAGTCTGACTTCCCTTTTATTTCCTGTTTGCCTGTGATGTTTCCTGATGCTTTTATCCACATGAAGTATCACTTAAAGCTTTCTTGATAAGAAGTCTTTTATTAGGAGTTTGCAAGAGCAGCAGTAGATGTTTATACTTAGGGTGATCCTAGCCTCCTACATATGAGTAACAAACTCAATTACCTGCATGCAGTCACTGTATGAAGGGAAAAAGGCTCTTCCATCAACTTCTTTATCTTGAAAATAGGGCAAAGGATGATTCTCCCAGTCTGTTGCACATATTGCTGTGTTTTCCTAAGAGATGCTCCATTTATCTTAGACGTAGCAGCAACAGGAAGCGCTGCTAAGACTTGACATTTTTTTCAGAATTTCACAATATTTCAGGTAGGTCTAAGACCCTCAGCTGCTGGAGGCCATCAGTCAAGACAGAATGGACCTGTCCTAGGGCAGCACTTGCAGGAAGGCAAGAGAGCACACAAAGGCAGGACCTACAAAAGCAAAGCAAGGACAACAGGGCTCCTTTCCTGCAGTGGGAGGTACAGTAAACAAGAAGAACAAGCCTTCAGAAACAGTTCACTCATCCAGCATAGCTGCTTGTGCAGGATCATCACAATTCACAGCTTGAAAGCCCACACCACTTGACAAACAGCTTCACCTCCATCTTCTTATACCCTCTCTTCAGGTGTTTATATATGTGATTTGGACTTAGTAGGGCTTCTCATACCAGTACATGCTAAAGTGAGAGAAGTTCCAGGCTGAGTTGGGCCCCAAGTACACAACCCTGACTGTGATTAGTGATGGTCAGCCTCTGCATTGCCATGTGTCCAGGTGGATCCTCCCTGAGGCAGCAGCTGTGGTTTTAGACTCCAGAAAGGCCACCTCTAATTTGTTGTACCCTTGATGAAGGGAGTGGGGACATCCTAGCTGTGTACTTATCATAAGAAAGCTTGGAGGAAGGGCCTCTGTAATTCCTTCTTTACCACTAGGGCAATTGGAAATTTTCTGTCAATCCCCTGCATTTATAGTATTGAATTGCTCCTTTAGGTAGTCAAACAAAACTTGCACTTCCCTGCACGATTCAGAATCTCTGTAACATCTTCCTGCCTATTTAGGAGCTGTGTTTGTGATGGTCACAACCTTACCATGATCACTCAGGACATTACACCCTGTCACCTGCTCTCACACATCTGCTGTTTGCAGGGTGTGCTGGTGGTCATCTTTCAGCTAGCAGATGTGGCTCAGCCCAGACTTGTTAAGAGCCTCTGTTTTTTCCAAAATCCAAGTGTCATCCAGGTAGGCTCTAGTAATATCCAGCCCATCCCAAATCTCTCATTTTTCCCAGTGAGTTGACATAGGTGTCAAAGAAAACCCAATCAGTAGACAAGGGAAATAGTTTCTTCTGCCCATATAAGGTGTTAGATCTGAACAAATGTGTTCTTTGTTTCTCCTAAGGAGAGTTTCAGAACCCTGCTGATGCCTCACATGTAAAAAAATACTTGGTTTCAGCAAGTCTCCACTTAGAAGCAATGGAATACAATCCTTTTACATATTGAATTTCTCCCATTTGGCTGATATTTAGGCAAGGGAATGTGTCCTCTTTGCACCTTGAGTGTCTGGGGGTTCTACTTACATTTGTGTGATCAAAAGTCGGCCCACCTCTTCTGCAATGCAAAAGGAACTTGGCTTCAGACGAGCTGGGGAAAGTTTGTCTTCTCCCATCTACTCTTTCAATTTTTCTGCCACATTTAGAAAGGCTTCCTAAGAAAGTATGGTCTCTGCCTTTTTGCTGAGATCAAAAACTGGGTATGCTTCTACCCCATTGATGGATGCATCTTATTGTGTTCTAATTGTACATATTGTATGTGTATTTTCTTCCTTTTTGTAGCCTGTCAACACATTCAGGCAGCACACTGCCATTCCACACAGAAAAGGTGACTGACCTAACTCCTACATTCTACTTTCTCTTTCAGCTGGTTTCACTGCCAAAGGAATGATTGTATCACTCTTTGCAGCACCAAGCCAGATCATGTTCCTCTGGCCACGTCCAGCTAAAGAACTTTTGTTTGCACTTGAGCATACATTCATTTTCCACTGTGACACTGTACTCAAGAGAGTAACTCTGCTCTCACTTGGTTTCATATGCACACTCCTTATAACCTATTGCAAAGTGAGGTGATTTCCCCCCCATGCTTTGTCCTGTGTTTTTTTGACACAGCTCATGATGGTCAGCATGCACTCTGTATAACTCTGCCTGATTTACTTATGCTTTACTACCTCAAACCTCCTGTCTCACTCAATTCTTGATTCTTTATCATCTTCAGAGTGAGCACATTTTCTGCTCCTCGTAAGCCTCATTTTAGACCCAGAAGAGCTTTTTTTGTCTTTTGTACATATAAAATCTCCAAAGCTTGCAGGGAAGCTTGCAAGGGGGGAGAGTGCAGGCACACAGATTTCCTCATTGATGATGTGGACCAGCCTCTTCACAGTGACTCAGTGTTCCTTCAGCTTTTCCTCTTCACTGCCCTGGCCTCAGGGAAGTGCAAAAGGGGGCAGGCAACTCTTCTGTGGGATTTGACAGAGAAAGTAAAAATCCCTCCTGGCTCACTGCAGGACACCTGTAGTGCACTTCCCCCTGTGCATGAGCAGACACAGGAGGGGCGATGTGAGCACAGAGCTCAGATGGTGGATGTCAGTGTCAGCAAAACTCCCCTCTCTGAGCATCTCTCTGATGCTCAGTTTCCAAAAGATGAGCTGCAGTCCTATTCTGAACTTGAAGAGATGTTTGATATTTAGGTGATGGCGAGTGTGTCTGACTGGACTTGCACTTCTTCTCAGTGCACACATTTACAAGTTTAATATAGACCAATATATTGATGTAGCTGCCTACTGCTGCTCGCCCCAGGGAGGGACACAAGAACTCACAATCATGCCAAAACTGTACTGAAATATAGATCTGAAAAGGCATAACAAGCAAGCTTCTGAAGGGTAAACCCACAGATTAAAATTAATGAGAAAAAATTGATATTTAACTCAACAAAAAGAGATTGGCAACTTACCAACCCTTTGTGAGCAACCATCATCCCACATAGGTCAGTAAGCCTTTCATCCCGAGAGCTTCAAATACAACATGTGACTTTAATCCCTGTGACATGGCAAAACAATGTGTACCAAGGAATTTGGCCACTGGCAAAGAGCTTTGCTTTTCGTTCAGGCCAGTCATTCAAGCAGCCTGTGTGGTCTGCAAGTGGCTCTATTCATTATCCCCCTAATTCCTACTGGGTGTCCCTGTGCAGGGCTGTTTGCTGGTTCATTCCTGGCTGCAAACTGAGCATTATTCCCCGTGCCCCTGTGCTGAGCCACCCTGTCTGGCAGGCACCTTGCCTTGCAGGCCGTGCGAGGACAGCAGGGAGCCCAGCCAGGCAGACAGTGTTTGTGATGTGGCACCCAGCAATGTCATCTGGCCTTCAGCTTCCCAGGAGTGCAATCCTCTTCCAAGCCACTGCAGCTGGCCCAGAATGGAGAGGCTCCTCTGCTAGACCTGGAAATCCATCATAACCCTACAAAAGTGAGGAAAAAAGTGTTGTCTGGGGCAGTGTAGGTCTTCCTCCTGGGAAGGGCTTAGAGGAGACAGTAAGAAGGTGTCTTGGGGCATCCCTCCAGTGCTTGTACCCCCTTTAGACAGTAAAGTCTCTCTTAGAGTAAAGTCTCATACCTAAGGAGATTCCTGTCCCTTGCAGCTCTGCTCTTGGAAGCTGCTGCATCTCTGTTTTCCCAGCTGTAAAAGAAACAGCTGTGACTGTGATTGCTGGGGTCTCAGGATGAGGGAAGAGACGAGAAAGTTGACTCTATGCTAAAAAGGCTGATTTATTATTTTATGATATGTATATTATTAAAAACTATACTAGAAGAATAGAATGAAGGATTTCATCAGAAGGCTTAGCTAAGAATAGAAAAGGAATTAATAACAAAGGTTTGTCTCTTACTGAGACAGTCTGGACAGCTGGACTGTGATTGGCCATTAATTAGAAGCCACCACATGAGACTAATCACAGATCTACCTGTTGCATTCCATGGCAGCAGACAATCAATGTTCACATCTTGTTCTTGAGGCCTCTCAGCTTCTCAGGAGGAAAAATCCTAAAGAAAGGATTTTTCATAAAACATGTCGGTGACAAGCTGCCTGTTAACTTCTCTGTCTCTGTAGAGCACTTGCTGATGAAAAGTACTTTGTCAGGCATCATTTCTATTAAACTTTTTCTGTCTGCCACAAAACACAAGATGTTCAACACAAAACAAGATGTTCACACCGGTAATTTTTTTCATGAGTCAGTTTACCAGTTTTTCAACATATATAATACAAGATGCAAGAAATGTACTACTTGAAATGTAGCTCAGAGTTTTATTCTATTAATGGAATAGCTTAGCATTTCATCAAATGAAGCTTGGTTCATCCACTCTCTGTAAAGATTCACTCAATATACTTTAAAAAAACTCCATAGTTTGTTATTTGCATACTTTTCTGTCTAAGTAAAAAAAAAGAGAAAAGGTAGCTAAAACTCCATGCCAAGATGTTTGATACTACATTTGGAATTCTATTTTGCCTTTAACTATTTTCAACATACTTTGTTTTGATTTTCTTCTTAGATATTGAATTTTATTTTTTTAAGGGAACTAAAAAGCATGTAGTGATTCTTGGAGACTGCCTTTTTTTTCCTCTCCTTGACTGGCATATGGTTCTTTTCTATTAAGGTTTCACACTTCTGGCTGACATATAATCTGTTTGCTAAGAAAACAGGCTTTTATCAGGTTGTGAAAAGTTCCTTACAAAAAGAAAATCCAGTGTATTTTGATAGCTTGCAAAGCATCTGGAACTTTTACTTCTCTAAATGCATTAAAGTTTTTCTTTCTGAAAAGACAGAAGTCCTCAGCAGGCTCTAAAGGCAATGGGTGGGAGATGTGTGCTGTAACTAAAGAGTTTAGAAACCACAGCAATGTTGCTGAAATAATAGAGATAAAAGGGAAAGTAGGGCTAAACCCTCGTACATCCAAAACCAGCTGGCCCCCAAAAGGAATTTCCATTTTGGTTTTGAAGGGGTTTGGTGAGGTCACACAGGCTAGAGCCAGTCTCCACCATTCTTTGTGCCTGCCTGCATTTGCCCCAGAGACATGGCCAGTTTGGGGGCACAAAGTGGAGAACAGAGGTCAGGAGACTGGCAAAAGGCTCAAGTGTGCCATGGGGACATAACAGAGAGGGAAAAAATGCAGCACAATTTCAAAGCAAATGGGTTTCAGAATCCAAAACTAATCATGTTTCATCATTTGTGGTGAAAGAAAAACAAAGTCATTCTGTTCTGGGCCAAAAAAAGGGCTATCTCCAAGCTTTCACAATTCAATTGTTTCTTGATGAACCAATTATTGTGAAATTATCAATTCAGAAGTATTCCTTTTGAAAATGTCAAAGTAAAATATTTTGAGTTTTATGAGCTTGGCAGAATCTTCTTCTGAGGAGAAACAGTCTTTGAGACAAGCATGCATTGGGACAGGGATTGTTATTTTTCTTTTCTCACATTTTTTCCCTTTCTATCTTTCAGGGATACTTACTGCTTCTTAATCCCATTTAGCACTCCAGAAGCATTCTCAAAACCAGCCACAGATCTCCCAAAAGAGCAAGAAGCTTCTTTTCATAACTCACTCACTATTTTTTAATGTCTAGGACAACGTACTGGGGACAAGTTTTATTTCTACTCACACAGGGCATTGGCTAATGAGTAAATATTGCAGTTTTAGAGTCCATTTTAAAAATTCATTCAACGTTTATGGATCAAAATGAAATATCAGCAGCTAAATTTTATATGACAGCATTGATCATACTGCGGAGATTCAGGTAAACATGCTATGTATTTACAAAAGCTTGCTATTTGTAAAAATCAGGCACACAATCCAGTTACATAGGCTTAATGTGCTCCTTGATGTCTGAAAGGAGGGTTAAATGAACTGGTTTAGATAAATATGTCTGATTGCATTTGCCATGGGCTGAGAGGGCGTGCAAGGAGAGGTATGGCATGTGTGAGAGCCCACCATGCCTACTTCATGCCTCAGCTCCCACTGCAGCCCACTAATCTCTTCAAGACCCAGACAACTTTCCTTATCTCACTGGCCACAGGGCTGAGCATGGTCTGGGTCACTGCAGCCACGTGATGTTGCCATCAGGAGCTCCAAGTGGGCTGTGACACACACGTTGAGGAGACCTGCGGGAAGTTTTGTGTGGAGCTGATTTGCAGCAGCTCCAGGACCAGGTACCAAAACCTCTCGTGTTGTTTCATGACCCCCTCTGGCTGCACTGTTTTACAACTGCAAATTATCAGGCGTGCTAGCAGTATGAAACCCAATGCAGGGTTTGGTAGTTTTTTGCAAAGCCAGTTTGTGCCCAAAGCAACTCTGATTTTTTTTTTTTTTTGCAGAATTCATTCGTGCCAGCAAACTTTGGCCACTGAAAAAGGGCTGAAACTCACTGAAAAGAGAGAACACACCTTGGAATATCACTTGGTTCTCCAACAGTGATGCTGTAGTCCTCAAGCAGAGCCGTGATGCAGCCCACAGTAAATTTTCATAGTGGACTGGTGAGCAAATGTTCCACAAGCTGTCCTCAGTGGCAGGATGAACTGCACCCTCCCATCAATCACAGCAGACACTCTGGAACACTCCATGGACTTGCAACCACCAAGTCCACTTCCATCAGAGTGGAAACACATTTGTGCTATGGTACCAAGGTACTTGCGCTGTCTGCACAGCCTGATCTGTTGGGATGACAAAAATTTTAATTACTCAGAGTCATCACTTCAGTGGCTTTTGGGAGCTGAACATCTACTTCCAAAGAGAAGCAACAGGAGACTTTAGTAACTAATTCAATTGGCAACCCATTCTGTCTTGTGCTACCAGAAGAAGCTGAAACATATTTATATTCTTTTTCCTGGCTCTAATCACCTCAGATGAAGATAGGATATATAATTATTACTGAAAATAACATAAGTGCTTCTCTGGTTTTGTTGCTTAGTGCACAGCTTTTGTATAGCACTACCCAAATGCAGATGACATTGCATTACAATTTTATAGTTATTAATTCCTCACGTCTTCTTGATTTGAATCAGAAAATGGGGTTTATTATTAAGAAATATGAAAAAAATGCTGCAAGCAAGCAAAAATGGTCCCAAATCCAAAAGAGAAGGTGTACATTTCCATAAGGCAATTACAAGATTCAGAAGTCTGTGAGACTTTGTTGCATGTGTCTTGGCAAGGAATTAATAATCTTCACATGTTTTGTCCTGGTGATTGAAATAAATTACTTGCTCAAATTGCTAAGCAAGATGACCCATCTGTTGGCCCATGCTTGTTCAGATTCTCAGTAGGTTTATTATTCAAAATAATGACTGCCATATGCAACAGTAAACAGGTCTTTTAGAATTGACTGAAAGATCCTGTGCTGCTTTTGAAGGCAATTTGCAGAAATTGTTCATGTTCCCCTCCAGAACCTGCCATTCAACCAAATTCACCCTGACAGAGCTATTGCACTGCTTTTCTATGAAGGCAGAGACAAAACCAAAGCAGAAGCCTGGAAGAGATCAGATTCATTCTTCATGGATGGAGAAGTCTGAAAATTATGGATTATACAGCTCTGCAGCCCCAAACAGCACCAGGCATGCTCCAGTTTTTTGGAGCATCACACACTCCAGTCACAGGAGTGATCAGAGTGATTAAACATGCATTGCAGGATCTATCTAAGCTGGCAGCAGCCACTCCAACACTCCCCAAGCCAAAGAAAGAAAAAGATTGTTCCAATCCAAATTCACCCTCTTTTTCAGGTACGCCTGATGATTAGCCAAACTCCATATACTGCTCCTTCATGGTCAACCAGTTCAGTCCATCAGACCCAGGAAGGCAGAGTATCCCAGGGATGAGGGCTTTCCCTGAGCACATTGCCCCTCACAGGCCCAGAAGCACAAACCACGAGCTCTCCAGCACGAGCATCTCTGCGGTGGGATGGGGCAGAAGGCAAGGGTAATGGCAGGACTTGAGTCGTCACAGAGACGTGCCACTGGCTGTCAGCATGCCCAGAATGAAAGGATCACGGCACAGGGAAATCTGTCTAGACAAGGGAGTGGTTTCCCTGCTGAAGAATTAATGAGTGCAAGCTCCATCAGGTTATTCCCTGGGCAGCCTCTTCTGCCCTCAGTCATTTGTAAGCTCACTGGTCAGGGTATAGCTGGCAGTGTCACAGCACTGAGCAAGCACGGTGCAAAAAGGCCATCTGTCCTCAGCAAGGGAGATAGAGGAGAGGGGAAACCCCACCCTGCCCCACACTGGTGTGCAGGTGCCCACAGCTCAAAGTGCTGAGTGTATTAACCAAACCAGACTTGCCACCAAACTCTCTGCATGCCTTCACAGGTTCAAGGATGTGCCTGTGTGTTAGATTTGATCCCCTCCCCCTGTTTTATTATTTTTTATCAGTGAATTTCTGTTAAATTCCACTGGCTCCTATCCTCTAACCTTTCCCTCTTAGGGAAGGGCTGAGAGCCAAACTTTTACAAACAGTCCTCATATACATCTACTTAATGAATAAATAAATGGCAAGGTTCCTTTTCATAACTTCCTTTGCCTCTAATTTAGACCATCCACATTTCATCCCCAGGCTGAACACACATTCAATTCATACAAGACCCATAAACTATGTTAAGACCACAGAGCATCCATGATCTGTTCATGATGTTAATAGTGACTCACCATGGCCAGATCACAGATGTTAAATTGCTGATGGATGGCCCACATCCAGCACATGGCATTCAGCTGAAGTATTAATCACGTGTGGAAAGATCTTCCTTTTCTCTGTTGGTCCCCGTGAATAATGAAACCTCTAATACAGTGTATTGTACTTTACAAGCTTACTGAAATGAACTCCCTTCTAAAAAGAGAAAAGGATAACACTATTAAAGCAGCTGAATCCTGTACATGACATGATGACATATTAGGACTTACTGGATAGCTAAATGAACAAACTCACTTTTTGCTGATTTATGCCAGCAGCACCAGCCCTTCTTTCCCAGGAAGGGAAGCTTTCTTGTTTCCCTCTTTCCTTGTTGGAAACAGATAACTTATTGAGTGTGATACTGGCTTAGTAGACAATTGTTCATGAAAAAACACAGTGCATAAAGGAACAGGAAAGAAAGACTAAGTGCAAATTTGGGTAAGAAATAACACATCTGGAGTAGGAAATAATGTTTTCCCTTGGTATGCTGGCAGAGCATCTTCTTCCGAAATACTGAGTAAGAATCAAATATGGGAATCTCCCACACTATTCCTTGTGTTTCCTTTTACTTTTTCTTTTCTTTTGGCATGGGAATTTTCATTGGTGCCAGGGTAACAAGCTCTAGAGGGCAGTACACTTTACTGCTTGTGTAACAATGCCTATCATTTTTGTTCTTTTAAATTTTCTTTTGGTTTAATGAAGATAGGAAGAACTCAGACACCTTGATTCAGAAAACGCTATATACCAGGCCTTCAAAAATGTCCAGATGTTTCAAAAGAAAATGTAAAACTCCAAAACCAAGGTGGCTCATTTCTCTTAAGGGTCTTCTTAGGAGGTGAACAAAGACAATAATATATCATAAACAAACAAATAGATCAGACTAAGGAAATAGACAAGAAAAAGTACCAGCAGCCAGTTTCTTCCTGAAAGGGTGAATAAATACAAGAAGGTTCTTCTTATATTGCACTGCAACCATGTATGAAGCAAGAATAACAGTAATTCAAAAAAATCAGAGGCTTGGAAATATTTTCCTATGCTGCTGAAAAGCTCACCATTAATACAAGCCACATAATATAGCATGCTCTGCTCCTCAACACAAGAAAAGCAGATGGTTTTGATATGGCCACGACTGTCCCTCAGAAGACAAATTCAGAACTGAAACAATGGATTGCTGGATCATTCAGCTTCAAGGCTGATGGAGATTTCTGGCAATGATATTATGGCTAAGCAGGGACAGTCCCTGGGCAGTCAGAAGTAACAGAAATGACATCCTGATGTCTGTAAACGCCAAGGGAACAAAACACCTGGGAGAATATTCAGCCCCAAGACTGCTGCTGCTGTTTTGGAAGATGTGAGTTTACTTTTTCAGGGAGAGGAAGTAATTACTCTAGGCATGTGTGGAAGCACTGAAGAGACTACTGCAAATCTCTCCTGATAGCCATGGCCAGCTATAAATACTTCTATGCTCTCTGTGCTGTAGCATGAGATGATAACTGATACGTTCAGACAGGGATGCCAAGAGGGGGATGGGGACTGGAAACTCCATTTCAGGGGCCAAGACAAATTTCTTGAGAAAGGAAATCTGAAACCAGCAGAAGATGGAATGGACTTCATGCAGAGACACTGCAGTGGGCTTTGGCCTGCACACCTCACACCCACTTCAGTCCTCTAGACACCATTTAGAGGGGGCTTGAACAGGGAACAAAGTGGCTTGGGGTCAATATCACCCTAGTTTAATTAATCACTACTGCATTAGAAGCAGTGACTGGGGAAATATAATGATGGTTAGTCCATGTGAAGCAGCTGCAAAGCTTCTTAGCAACTTTAAGAATGACCCTTCAACCTTTTCTCATTACTCGTATGATTAATGCTAATACATGTGAATAGTCTCATTGATTTAACTCACCCTACTTCTGCAGGTAAAGACTTCAGAATCAGACAAAAAAAAATAGAATTATACTCTTCCCCTGTTATTTCAAATCCAGTTTGATTTAAGTGCAGTGATTAACTCAGTAGACCTTGCCCCACAGAGAAGGGCAGTAGAGAACTTACTCTGTAGCTAGGGGTTCCACTTTAACCAAAAGAACAATAGGAACATCCATAGTGTAATCTGTCTTCTTAGTCCCAACTGTATGAATGATATTGTTTAAATTTATGTTTAAGTTAAATGTTCATAAGTAATGTTTAAAAGCAATCTCCACTTTAATTCAACATATGAAAATTCACAAGAAAAAAAGCAGCACAAAATATCAAAAAAAGGAAAGAAGAAAATCTCTTGTTAAAGCTTCAGTTAAAAAGTTATTTTACCCAAATACATCCAGTTTTGCAATACTGCCTTTATTTACTGATTTTTTTGAAGCATTTTTACTAGTCCAGTAAGTACTTATAAATGGCAATGTGCTTATTTTTCCCTGGAACACCAATACAAAACTATTCCACTCAGTGTGGTCTGTATTTTTGACATATGCAACAAGCTTAGACAACTTTCTCAGTATCATAACTCACTGGGAATCTTTAGCTCATCTCTTGTTCTGTCCCTAAGCAGCCTTCATCTATCTCTTTCAGCAATTTTTCTTCAACTCCTTATGAATCACTTTGCTGCTGTCTTAGAGAAAATCCCCTCTATTATGAGGAGCTGCTTCTCTGAATGGGCAAGGGAAGCCAAGAGAACACTGTTCTTGTGGTAAGGACTTCCTAACGTGGTTTTCATCATGGAATCATCACGAGTATCATAATCCATATTCCAATTAAAGCTGTAAGGTATTTTTTAAGTGACGCATACTGGGGGACTTTCATCGAATGCTCCGGTATGAGCCTGCTATTAACACCTCTCCATCAGGAGTGCATTGGACACACAAATCACACCTCTGCAGCTAAAACTTGTCTCTGCTCTAGGCAGTGTGCTGGACTGACCCAATGTGGCAATGGTAGCAAGAGATTTATGGTCCATTTCACATAACATTTTGGCTTCCATAAATAACAACATGGACTTCTTTACACCACCAAGCAAAGCCTTATTTTCTCTCTGTATATTAGCCCTCAATTTTAGGTGGCATGTGGCACTTTTTTCTTTGCTGCTGTGTCAGAAAATTTGCTCGTCCCCAGTTTTACAACACAAGCAGAAGAAAACTAAACCAACAGACACAGTGGGAACAGTTATGGATAAATCAGTTTCATATTTACCAGGGCTGTACCTTTAACTCTGGATCTTTTCATTAACTCCTCCATTTCTCAAATTCAGCTAATGTCAGTTTCCTAGGATCTTCAGACATCTTTGCACATCAGTGCTCACACCTGAACAATCTTGATATGAAGGCCCCATTATCTGGAGCCTTCATATAAATCTCTTTCTGCACCAAAGGAGCTCAAATACTTGTGACAGGATCGGACCTACCATGATCACACACTTTGCTGGGTTAATTTCTCTTCCTGGTTTGTCCTCTGATGGAATGGCTAATACTTATTGCTTAAATTTACCCTAGCATTTCTGGTCTTCTGGTTTGATCCAGACCAAAATATCATCTATATAGACCACATCTGCTCCGTGTAATTAAAATGCATTGCATTCACAGCAGAGCACCTTGGGCACCCCAAAAGCTCTTCATGGAAATTGTCTTTCCCAAAGGATGTGTTAAATTTGCATAAACAAATGTTCTCAGTCTTAATGGGATGTTTGATCACAGAATTGTGTCTTTCAGACAGAACTGGTGCAATTGAAGAGGGAAACACTGGGTCAGTGCAGTATACAGCATTCTATGGAGAGGTTTCACACTGAGCTCAGAAGTCTCATCACACCAGCCTCATTGTAACAAAACACCTCTTGTGCAGTTGTCTCTTCTCCACTTCTTTCCAGTGTTCAAAATGTTCAACTGCTTAAAGGCACACCCCAATGCTGCACACTTCCCAGTACCACGCTTCCAGCTCTTCCAGCACATCCAAGATTGCTCCTACAGAACTGTCCCTGCAGTCTCTCCTAGCATCCCAGACACTCCCTCTACTGCAATTCAGAGCTTTTGTCTTGCTTACTCAAAGCAAGACAATAATAGTGAGCTGTTCTGACAGAAAGGCTTTCTACTTCCTCCTTTCTACAAAACTAGCAATAAACAAAGCCAAAATTTGACATTTTTAATTTGCACATTCAACTTTTCTCCCAGCTCCTACTGACTTGGAACAGCTTGGAACAGAGCCAGACAGATGTGAGGATGTAGTTTATCTGAGAAGGGAAACTAGAATATAATTTGGCAATTCTTCTGGGAGGAAAAGACATGCCAAAGGGAGCCAAGCCTCTGAAGTAAAACATCCATCACTCACCTCTTCTCCCACTCTTCCAGCAGTATAGTGACATACCTTTATTAATATTTATTGCCACTGAGCAACACACAATAGTTAAGAGAAATTACTGGCACCAGAAGAAAAGAGGTGAGCAAGAATGAGGTGGGCAAGAGGGCTGGGTGAAGTTGAATAAGCTGTCCCAACCAGCAATGATAGTGGGTTTGCTAGTCACTCTGAAAAGCTGCTATGACCAAAGAAGCAGAAATTTCTCTGACAATGGACTACCAGATGAAGGTTTCCAGTGCCAGAAAGTCCTAATTACAAATTAACCAGGCTAACTCACTCTAAGGAGGATGCTGTCAAGTTTGCTTTCTGCCAGGTGCACAAAGCAACTTCCAGAACAAGAAGCAAGCTCACATGACCAACAACTGACCCTGTTTCCCAGCTATCAGGGTGAAGGAAACTCAGAGCTGTCTGCACTTTCTGCTGCTGGATCCCCAGCACAGGACCAGAGCAGCTGTGGAAGGACTTGAGGGGGGCACTGAAACCCATCCCAAGGCTGTGCAAGGCACTGTCAGGAGTTTTCAGTCTTCACCACCAGTGATGGAGTTTAAAAACCAGCAGAAACACTTGCCTATAACTTACATATTTCACTCTCCAGTGAAGCCAGTGACAGGTCCCCTCCCACTATCTGAACACCGAATTTATCAAGAGCAGACATGTGTGGCCACCATCTAGTAGGACCACCCATCAGCAGCAGAAAATGTCTCCGTGCACTCACTGAATATCAGAAGGTCGGAGGTCACTTGCTTCTACCAGTGGACTAAAAGTACCTCCATCCAGCCTGAATGAAAGGTCATTTTAAGATACTGTGCAATTTACTGTCAGGGCACAGCTCAGGACAGGACAAAGGCAGCAGAAGGAGCTAGCCTCATTCCAGCCCTTCTCCAGCTTCAGAAGTCATCTCATCCCCATCTCAGTAACAACATAAACCATGAGCCTCTTATCAGCCACACGTTGTATTACAGGCAGAAATGCAAGCAAAGGCATTTTCCCCTTTCCAAAAATAGCTTTTTCCTTTTTTTTTCATTTAGAAAATGACAACATGAGGAAAAAAAGACCATTTTCTTTTTCTGTAAGCTTTACATCTTTCTGGTGTAAGCTTTACATCTTCCTGGCTCCAGAGAAACTGGTAGCAGCTGGTTTAATTTCCTCAGTTTCCCGTGTCAAAGGTTCAAACACAGTTGTAGATACTCTTTATGAGTGAAATGTTTTCCTGCTCTTTGGATCAAAAAACTTTAAACAAAATCAGATGACTCCATTTCAGTGGGAAGGCCTGGGCAAACTAATTCCTTATAGATATATTTCTCCTCACATTTACAATAACTGCTCAGCAATGAGATCTCTACAGTGAAATACCTGTCTTTTCAGTGGCCATCCAATTTTCCTCCTTTGGTGAACTTTGCCCAGTCCAAAGGAATCTCACCCTTTGTCAGAACTCCAGAAAAGCCGAGTACAAGATCTAGATTTGGTTTGCATTTCATTTACTCCAAAATCTTTTCAACGTCCAATAAAGACCAAGCAAAAGTAGAAAGAAAAAAATGACCAGGAGGGAGGGCCAGTAAAGAATGAGTTGGATAGGGAAAACATTGAGAAAGGCAAAAAAAAAACTAATCACAGGGAAAAGCAGATGTCAAGTGTAGACCTATTGGTGTGGGCAATGAAGACTTACTTACAAAAGAATCTGTGCATAAAGAGGCTCTGACAGCCCAGCAGCAGCTGTCAGGAGTGGGAGGACAAGCCCTATTCCTCTCCTCCAGAAGAGATGATAGTTTCCTATTGCGAGAGTAGGTGCTAATCATTATTTCCTTTCTAGGATCAGGGGAGGCTTTTAAATCTATCCAATGCATCAGTAAAATAATCTGTGACAAAATAGACAGAGACACAGATAGATAGATGATAGATAGATAGATAGATAGATAGATAGATAGATAGATAGATGATAGATATTTGGCAGGATGGAATGGTAAGGGGCTCTCCCTACTGAGGCTGAGAGGCAAAATTGAAAACAAGAGTTCGTGGGAAAGTCTAGTCTCATGGTACGGGGGTGCATCTGGTTATCCACGTGGGGGGTTTCAGGCAGGGGGGACCACAGGCTGTGTGACCACAAGGTATGTGATGAGCTGCATTTCCAGCAGCTTGCAGATAATAAATGGGAAGGCTCTTGGGTTTTCCCTGTGTGCATCAAGTGCAAAGGTTCACATTTTTGCTCAGCCATACACCGACTGTGGAAACCAACACCGGTCACTGGGGGAGCCTTTTCACTTCAGCAGGTGAAGGTGCTGACTCCACTTCCTGCAGGCAAGCCAGACCTCATTTTGCTGACTGAAGAAGATGCCACTTAAATTAAAACTTGTGTAGCCATATGTTTCAAAACTGTGAGTCATATTTTATACGAGAATGACTGTGACAGGCCGTGTGTTTGTGCTGACTTGCTGTATTTCCACAGTGCCCTGTTGAATAAAGCTATCATAGTTTATCCTGGTTTTAAGCTAAAAAAATAATTAACAATTATTTCTATATGTGCCAGAAGCATTCCTTGTGTGAACTAGGTATTACAACTAAAAACAAAAAGACATAACTCGCATATTAATTATATTTTCCTGTAATGTTGAGGGATCCATTTATAATGTGTGATTGTATGTACTTAACCCCCCCATTTAATCTCACAGCACACCATTTGAATGCTGCATTTCACTTATGCTGGAAACCTTGGGCTTTGAACTACATGTAACACAATACAACAGAACAAACCAAACAAGAGTGACCCAAACCACAGTCCATCACACCATCGTATACAGCAAGGGGACCTCCAGCATAGCACACGGGTGTGTGTAAATGAAATACATAGAAAACTAAACTTCTGTCAGTTTTGGCAGTTGATACCAGTTACAGTTGATACCAGTTACACAGAGCTGAGAGCTGTTGCTAGGCTCATGAGGCTCTGCCACCAAGACTCACATCTCCAGACCAGTAAGTGCAGCCATCTGGTAAGGCCCAGTAGAAAATGCTGAAGACAATGATGCTTGGATCAACAGACTACCTGGAATCTAGGATATGCATCCCGTTTGCGAGGAGACATGAGAATCATGTGGAGTAGGAAAGGAGTGAGGAAAGGTAAACAGAGACACCAGTAGGAATCTGCCTGGACTTAGGGAAGGGTTGGGGCAAAAAAAAAAGTCTGACAATACTTTGAGCAGTTAATCTAGAAAGGAGTATTGTGTCAGGACCTGGGAAATTAAGGGAAATGCTGCACAAGAAGACCTGTGTGCTCAGAGGAAGATCAATGTGGGGTACTGCCTTCAGAAAGTTTCCTGCACTGTTTCTCTCAAATATCCTGGGAAAAACCCATGACTTACTAGAGTAGTGAACAAAATCTGTATGTGTTTTCCTTATCTGGGGTTGCCTGTCCCCTGAAGGAGATAACTGTACTGTAGGCACTATGACCACAAGGGCTGGGAATGATTACATTTAAGACATTGTGTAAACCAGAAGGGCGTGTTCACAGCTGTTTCAGCTGCTTGGGTGGAAGAAGGAGGCAAAGCACCAGTGTCCCAGCAATGCAGGCAGTGCCACAAAAACGGATCAGGTACAGCCTTGGGGTGAGGCACAAAGTAGTTTGAGGATTCACCAGATGGACAGCTTCCCAATATCTCCATGAGCCATCAATGGGAGGCAGAGGGGAACAACTTTAACCGAGTCACAAGAGCCACATCCAGGTCTCAGCCCCCAGTTGTCCCAAAGACAGTACAGGAAGGCACGACTCTATTGGTAATGCAGCTGGGATGTTCATTGCTCCCCATGGTCGCACAAATGTTCAAGACAGCTCCCAGTTAACTCTAAGATGAAATAACATTTTGATCTCACTAGGGAGTGAAGGCAGAACCATGTTGTTAACACAATTCTCAGATTACTGACATCACGCTTTAGATGTAGCCTAAATGGCAGTCACTGAAGCAGTTACCAAACCACTGGATTCTACCAGATTTCTAGGAATCCACAACCTGCATTAAGAAGTCCACAAAGTTACCTGGGAAACCCAGGTCCTATTCAGTTTGGGAATAAATTGATTGTATAAGGATTCACACCTCTTTGTGCAGTTCTGCTCAGCCCATGTTCCTTCAGCATCCCTGGGCTTGGAGGCTCTCCTCACAATTTTGGATTTTTCAGTGAAGAGGCGATCTCATCCCCCACCCTTGTACCCTAAACACCTCAACCCTCTGATTTATGGCTGCAAGGAAAAGCAGACATGCACACACACATCAGAATAAAGGAATTTTTAGAATAAAAAGAGCATCCAATGTTTTAGAATCTGTTAGGGAACAAAATAGGGAGAGCAAAAATCTTTTATTTCGAATCATATGCTAACTGTTAAATAACAGAGAGATCTCAGCCAAAGTAACTCTTATCAGCTCAGCTGTGATGTTTCTTCCACCCTGCTCTGCAGCACACACACAAGTGTGTGGCCACAGTCCCACCAACCCTGAACTGGACTGGTTTTATCCAATATGGTAAGTCCTTAATGACAAAGTGGAATCAATGCCAGAAGCAGGATTGTCATTTAAGAGTATTGACCTATCTTTTTGTGAGGTGGATCAGTAAACTTTCAGCTCCTGCCCCACCAGAAACAAGGCACAGACCTCAGGAGTCTGATGCTGAGACTGTACCTGCTGCAACCAGCTGTGATTTGGTCTCCTCTTGCCCACTACCACATAGCAGGAAGAAATGCCCTCTTAGAAAGATGGACTGAAGAAAAGAAGCATGTGTAATTCTATGTCAGGTGAAGTTTCTTCAGCAGCATCTGGCAACGTTGCAGAATTTCTACACTCCACTGAGATTTGGAAGAGCATATGGTTTCCACTACAGCAAAACAAATCACTCCTTGAACAAAAAGCTCTGAAAAGGAGTGGGAAAAGGAAGATGAAAGTTTCAAGTCTGTTTGTAAATTATGCATTATCCGTGCCTGTAATGCCCCAAGGAGCCATAAATTTAGAGGTTTCAACAGAAAAGCCTATAGCTGACACCTTACATTCGTAAAACTCATTACAATCCCTGGAGTGAAAATGAAGGGGGAAAAACAGTGAATAAATAATTGAGAACATAAGAACTTTTCATCATTTCCTTTTGCTCTTTTTCAGCTTTTCACTACAGTTTCAAGGCCAATATTGGATTCGCATCAGCTGTAGTCTTAAACATGAAAAGTGACAGTATTTTTCTAATGCCTCTGATTGTGAAATTGAAACAGTTCAATTAAACTTACAAGTACAGATCACAAAAACAAGAACTTGAAATCTAAGACATTTTCACATTCACATTCAGTTCTTCATCTGTCATAGATACCCATTCTGTAATCTGCATCCAAAACCAACCCAGATGGTAATTTTATTTTTGGTCTAGCTGGAATCTCACAAGAAAGAGTGGTTGAGAAAGCAGACACTGGTCTTCAGGAAATTTTTAGAATATTTTTGATGATCCAGAGGTTCTGCCATATCTTAAAATATTTTTTGTAGTCTGTGCATTTTTATAAAATCCTTCTATTCTTTTTTCATATCTTTGCCCTTTCTATATATTGCCCAAAATCTATAGAATGTTTATTCTCTGGAGCCTGTGTGACATTGAACTCAGTATGACAAGGGAAACAGAGGAATGAGTGAGTCATGCAGAGAAATTTTGTCCAAGGATTAGATGTGAATAACTGGAAAAATTCCGCTTTTTTTCATTCTTTCTACAGCGATATTAATGCCTAGCATGGCACAATGTTGTACTTTCTTCTTTTTCCTCCTTTCACTTTAAATTACACATGAAATTTCAAGAACTAGATGCACTGTCTCCCTCATGGCTAAATGCAAATTGCCCCTTTCCCTTCCTTTTTCCTCCAGAATAAAAATCCATGGAGGTTCAGAAAAATAAAAGGAAATAAATATTTTTCTTCACTGTTAAAAGTCACAAATGACTCACTAAGGATGATGAGCTCAGGGGCTCTCTGCTGATGGCGGCTGCCAAGGTGGGGCTCTGGGCAGGAGCATTCCATGTTCAGGTCCTCTCTGACTTGGCCCACCCTTGCCCCCATCTTTGGGGGGTTCCTGCCCCACAGGCAGGCTGCATGCTTTCACTCGGATCAGCTCTGGATTTGACTGCTAAACCCAGGTTAGCCCCTTCCCCTCTCCCTTCCTCTGCAGCACCTCACTGCCAGGAAACACTGACTGCATCTCACCAGGAGGCAAGGGCAGCCTTTTCCTCAGCAGCTAGGACCTTCAGTTGTGCCAAGTTTCAGGAGATAAGTGCTAATTTTTTGAGTGGGTGCACAGAAATCAGCAGATTGGCTTCAAAAAGTGCTGCCTTCCTAGAAGATCTCTCTCAGTGGAAGTCAACACACAAGTCTTGAAAATAAATCTGTGGAAAGTGATGTGTGGGTCTGCAGAGACAGGCAAGGCTCACCTCCCAGTCAACCCCAGTAAATGGAAGGACCAGATATCCAGATGCAACAGACAGTATCAATTTTTAATTCAGTTTACTCTGGGAGAGAAATCACCCACCCTTTTCTTGGGAAGGGAGCCTCTTCTCTAAACAACTCTTGGGGTGGTAAGACAGAATTAGGGATCCACCAGTCCACAGTTCCACTTCATTTGTCCAGCAGGAACTTATGGGCCAAACCCTCTGACACCTTCTCTGGGGTGCAGACAGGGCAGCTGACCACAGCACCCACACTGCCTTTGGACCCCAGCTGCCAGCTGGGCACCTCTTGTCACAGAGCCCAGCCCTCCTTCCCTCTGCCTGCCTGCCTGAGACCTCTACCTGACACACGCCAAAGAGCTGAGGCTCAGCAGGCAAATGACTCACAGATGCTATTGAATAGCTGTAAAAACACTGTGCACAAATGAACAACATGACACTTAGGGCTGCTAGTATTCCTGCCAGTCAAAAGGAGTCCACAGGAAAGCATTCTGAGTGCTTTTACAGACAGGAATGCCCTATGGAAAATTATATATAAACACAAAAGGTTGGCAATACAGTGCAGAGCAGTGTTCCCACATAACTTCATTTAGATTGCACTGAGCTGGTATATTTTTGTATGTCTTGAAGAAAAACATCTTTCTCATTTGAAGAAGATAAATTTAAAACATCAGTGGTATGCTAGTGCCCAGGGCCCTTTATGCATCAGCTTTTACTATTCTAGCCCATGAGTCATAAGTTAGAGCATTTATCCCATAGGAACTTGTATTCCCTGGGCTACTCATTCAGATTGGCAGGTTTAGCAAACCAGCATGTAGTCCATAAGAGGCCAAAATTAAAAAAGGGAAAGGTGACATGAAGAGCTCCCCCCCAGTAAAGTAAACAATGGCAGTGGAAAACTCTATTTATTGAGGCAGAATGAGTCTTTCCAAAGGAAGAGTGACTTCATGGACTGAGCAGCAAGCAGCAGAAGAGGCCCTTGCCCTGCGTGTTGGGAGTCAAATTAAAACCATGCTGACGGTGCAGGTTGCCCTGCCATGCCTCCCAGCCCACAATCCCTCCCAATCTGTCCTTTTTCTGAAAAGCCAAAACATTTGCCAGGTCCTGGTGGACATCAAGGCCTGCCTGGGCATCACATCCCACTAACCAGGAACCTGCAAGCCTGTGCCAAGGGCCCATGTGCCTTGAGCACAGTGTGTGTGCAGGAACAAAAGCAGGGACCTACTGTAGGCTTCAGCCCACTGATGGAGTTTATTTCCCAGCTGACATCTGGGTACCCTCAGGGCTGATGGAAATAACAGGAAGCACAATCTATGGTCAGGTCATGTGGCAAAATAATCACTGAAGTTTTGTTTATTAATGAAGCTGGGCGTAAAAAGCCAAAAAAAATAGCCAAGTCCTGCCTGGTCCTTTCCTAACACTGCTGACCTGTTAGCAAAGGACTCTGCACAAAGAACACAGAGCAAATGCTGCCCCTGCTCTTGTGGTTCACCAGCATCCAGTGAAAGACTGGGGTGTAGCCTGATGCTCCCTTCAAAAGGAGCATTAAAAGCTTCACACTACCATTTTCCCACATATCCTACATTCTGGTTTTCAGCCGGTGATCTGAGAACCTCTGGGAGACTCCAGGTCAAAGGAAGATGATGAAAGAAAGTAAATTCATAAATATTAGTGATCTACAGATGCAGCTTTTTTAAAGAGTTCATAGTTCTGATAGGGAATGGTTGAGAAAGGTTACATTAATCATAAAAGGGTGGAAAATTACTGTGTTAGCTTTCAAAATACAAAATCACTGATGCAGAAAAACGCATTTCTTTCTTTATAGAGGCATAGGTGCATCTGACATCATATAAACATCATGTTTAACAATAGCTAGCCCTATCCAGATGGCTACATCTATTCATAAGAAGAGCAGTTCCCAGGAAGCATTGTTGTGGATTATTGCTGAGTTCAAAGGTTCACAATGAGTTTTGGATTTTGCCAGAAGAAGAAATTTTTTGTTTCAAAAGCACAGCTGAAGGACCCTTTTTAATCCCACAGAATCCAGAACTGTTGTTTTTTTTTAACAGGCAGCTGAGCAGCTCAGATTTTTTTGTTATTTTTTACTCTCTGCAAAATTATTTTTCTAAGAGTCTGATGTACTGGAGTAGTGGAGACCCCTCCATTTTCATGCAGCTCAGGCAAGGTTACACTAGTGTAGCTGCTCACTCTGCTCACTGTTATTTACCTGAATTTTTAGATAAAACATGCAAACATTACCAAGACCTTTTGAGTAAGAACTGCTCACCCACATCTCCAGGAGGTTCATTGAGCTGCACCGCTGGAGCTGATAGCACACCCAGGAAAGGTAGGGTGGACTCACTGGATTGCCAAAGTGATCTCACAACACAAAGCTCAGGGGAAAGGAACACTTCCTTCACACTTTGCTTCTTTTGATGGACCAAATAGAATGACAGGGTGATACTAATTCTTCTAGAAGGGCATTTTGTTGCACAATGGACAGTCCCCAGAGGACCTGTACTCCTAGTCAGCAAAGCTAACATTTAGAGGTTTGACTAGAAGCCAGGGTATACAAGGTTTCAATGAGTTAGGTATTTTAAATGTACAGTATAGCTAATCTTCAGGTACAAGGTCAAAGTTTCCTAACCTGGCCCCTATTGCTGTTCTAAACATTGAGAGGTCCAATTTAGGCTATTTATATGTCTAGGTATTTAATTGTGCCTTCAAATCAAGTAGTGAGACATGGAGGTCACTTAAACTGCACCTAAAATTATTTGCCCACAAAAAGAAGCAGAAACCAAGAGCCCTTGGTGGGCCAGGCCAGCTCCCAGCCCCCAGCCCTGGGATACCCTGTAGGTCCCACTGCCCTCAGGAGGGTGGTGGCCCAGAGGTACAGCTGCCACTCATCCCAAAGGCAAAGGCAAAGCCAGCAGCTCGTGGGAAGGCAATGGGATTGTCTCTGCAGGGGCTGAGGGCTGCATCCCACTTCACCCAGCTGGGAGGAGGGGGTCTGGTGTTCAAAGGATGCCCTCACTGACAGGCTGCAGAAAGTGCGTCCGCCCAGCTCTCCGGTTTCATGGCTGTTTTCTTAACGTGTGACAGGGGGTGCCAGTTTAATATCCTGCCATAACACTTGACAGCAAGGGTCAAGAGCAGCATCAGAACAACTGGGGCAAACTTAATGAAAAGAGGCTTAAACATCTTGAAAGAATATGGATGTGTGGGTCCAGGCCCTGGGAGGGATCTCAGGTGGGGGTAGTTAAATCACTTGGGAGAAGAAGATGCCACTTCATGATCTGCAGACCTCCAAGTGGGAAATGTCAGCAAAAGATGAGCTCCCATGCAGAAGTGAGAATGGTCTACCTACAGCAGCAGGCTTGCAACTCACGTGTTACCCAACACTGAAACCCAACACTTGGCCCCTGCTCCCCCAGCCTTCTGCCCCTTCTCACCACTGTGCCAAGCTCCAGCCTCTTCCTTCCAAGGCATCTGAAGCTGCCACCTTCAAGCATCAGAAGTTGCACAAGCTTTTCCCTGGAGCAAGCAGGATCTCAAATCCTCTCAGGCCCCAAACAGGACAGACAGCAGCACCTGTTTGAAATTAAATTCCTGGATTAAAAGCAGGGCTTCCAAGCTCACTGCTTGAAATCACCATACGGCAGATGAGGGTCTTTCCTCCCACCATCCCCCGTTCTTTTTAGGGGTAATATAAGCTTCTTTCCTAGAGAGATTTTGTGAAACTTTCCATTCCTCTTTAACAATAACCAGAAGAAGTTTGTAGCACATTAGGGCTTAACTTGAGGAAATGAATGAAGGAAAGATCTCCTGTTCACTGGGCTCTTGACCTGGTCTCTGATTTTGTAGGCGCTATTTTGCAAACAGGAACACCTGCACTTTTTCCCCTGTGTGGTTTCCAGGGGCACACACACATACAAACCCTTCTGGGCATGAAAGTACAAGTTTTGAATAGCTTCTCCCACCCACCCACATATCACTAATTGGTTGTGCAGCTGCAGATTGTGCTCAAGGACAACTGTGTTTAAATGTGTGTGTGTGTCTGTGTGTCTGTGTTTGCGTGTGTGTGTGAGACTATAACCATTTGATTATCTGGGTTCACAGATTTTTGTCAAAAAAGTTTGGTGTGCAAACATTTAAAAACATGTAGCAACACCTTGTTAAAAATATTCTGTTGTCTCCCTTGGAGGGAAATTCACAGGGGAGTTTTAGGGCTTGCATTCAGCATCAGTGCAAAGAGTGGGGAATACTGGATGTATAGGGACACAGCACCATCAGGCAGCCATTACTGCTGGCATATGTGTCACTGAGACACAGCTCTTCAGCAAAATGACAGCTATTCCAGCAGGAGACCTAGGAATGCACTTTATTCGAATGAACAGCTTCACTTTCTAGTTAAAGTCACAGTTAATAAATGGCAAGAAGTGCTTCTCAGCATGGGAACGTCCAGGCACAGCCTGAACAAATGGGGTGCAGATATTTTTAAGGGTTTATTTTCATTCCCATTATAATATATGTCTCAGCTTGTAAATGCTTTTATGCCAGCAATAAAAATTTCCATTTATATGGGTTGAATTGAACCTTTGCAATTCAGTGGCAGTCCAGCCACTTTTAAGCAGATGTTGAGATGGCTCGAAACTTATTTAGCTGAGTGAGTGACAAGCTGCTAGCGCCCAAAGATTTTCCATGGCTGAGCATGCAGACAGGATAGACAGACATCCAAACTGATATATCATGCATTCCTATCAATGGAATTATATTTTTCTTGCCTGCATGCACATGGGATCATACTACATGTACTTGAAAACATACAATAACCAGACCAACAGGCAAAGGAAATTTGTTTAGTTCATTGTAAGTTATGGATCTGAGAAAAACAAAACAAAACAAAACAAAAACCAACCAAACAAACAAAAACTATAAAAAGAGCAAGGACACTAACCAGCCTGAGAAGATCTCAGTGCATTCTGAGAGTTCAGAAATTCTGTTTCCCACATTTTGCAGCCCATGTTGCAGGCTAGCCCAGGCAGCGTGGCTGGGTTTTTGTTTCAGCTATCAGCCACGGCACTGTTAAAGGAACCTTTCTTTACAGAGAGGTTTTCAATACACATAAAGGGCCATGCCTTCCCTCAGATCAGCTGAACCCCAACGGGGCTGTCTGATCCTTCTCCGTGAAACAAGGACAGCTTATGTTCGGCAATTACATTCCTGTCCATATGCAGACAAGAGGCCACCGCCTTTGTCAGCCAGTGCTCCTCGGGCTCCTCTTGCTTTTCAGTGGGGATGATGACCTTTCTGACCACATCAAGATGCACCATCGCCCTGCGCTCCACACGGGGCCCAGTGTGCGGCACAGTTTTCTTCCCCAGCATCGCTGGAAGAGGAGCCAGTCCGTCTCCACCGACCCAGCCTGAGGACAGTGATGGACTGCCCTCTGGGCCTAATTACTCCTCCACATTGAGGATAAATAATCTACATGACAACAGACTCCATTCATTCATGCCCTCCCACACCTCCTCCACCCTAAGCCTAGTCTTGAGTGACAGATGGAAGGAGAGCCCATGTGGGCTCCCCTCTTAGGGATTTGTGTTGGCCATCCCAGGGACACTGCAGCACTTTCCTTTGGGGCACAGCAGACACACAGCAGATACCCTACGTCCTCAGTTACCTGGCAAACCAGCTTGGCTCCTGGAGAACACAAGTCCATCTAAGGAGATGCAGAGAGCTTTCTGCGGCCAAATGCAAATTACTTCAACTTACCATCCTTTTTGGGACCTTTATGTGGCTTAGCGGGATGACCTCAGGTTATTCTCCACCTCAAGTAATTCTCAACTAAATTATACAGTGGCACCTAGGCAGTTTTCAAAAAATGGATCTTTCTCTTATATTTTCTTTTGACTGTGAAAGGAAACAAGTCAAGACCAGGGAGAGGTGACTCCTTACACACCTTTACATCCCTACAAGGGCTCTGTACCCCACTGACTGTTAGCTCTGTTTGTTGATCTAGTTCAGTGAAAGGAAAGCACTCTGTTTATCCTAGGACATATCCACTGACTTGAAAATTTATGGTAAGAGCTGTCAGCACTATAAACCTCCTCTGTCACTGTATCAGTCAGGTGCTGTTCTTAGGACTCTGTCCAAGCAAGCCCTGCATTTCTGAGCTTAACCTCTTAGATAACCAGATTTGGCAGTTTTCTACAGCAGTGACACTTTCTATAGCCCTGGTTATCTGCATTGATGGAAGACAGGTTTCTAGAAGCAGGAAACTCCAAAAGAGTCCTTGCCCAGGACTGGTTGCAGTCCCACAGACAGATAGATCTTCATCATTCTGAGCAAATACATGGCAAATCTTTGGGGACGTAATGGGAGAAGGCAGAGAAAATACATTTTGCTGAAGCTTTTAAGCAAATACTAGCAGGACAGACTGTCTAAACTAGCAAATGACAAGCTGTGAGAGGCCGCTGGTTCTCACAGATTTTGCAGACAAGTGACAGGCAGAGAGGTTGGGAAAGAAAATGCTATCCTATACAACAGCCTTCCCAAGCAGGGAATCCCTTCTGCCAGCTTTGCTGGGCCTGGCATCAGAGCACAGGTATGCAAAACTGAAGGGAAAATGCAACAGCCCTGCAGGGAACACAAACCCACTTCATAAACCCACTTTATTACAGATGGAAAACCAGCATATTTGAGTGCATCAGGAGTCCAGCTGCCACAGTAACACAGAACTACATTGTGTGCTGAACCACAGTTTGCCATCTCTGTAAAAACAGGCAAAAGACATTTCCTATGAGATCTGATAAGAACAGGAGCTGTTTGTTTAAATCTACTCCCTCACTGGGAAAAAAAAAATAAGATGAAATAGCAAACCCTTGAAATGAAAGTAAAGGATCATTATTCTTATTAGAGCAACAGTGGGTACTTCTCATAATGTGTAGTGAAACACCAGAGCTTGAGTGAATAGGACCAACTGTTCAGCCCCAGAACAAATTGCACATCAGTCTTAACTTAATAGGTAAGATTAATGGAATGCCATATAATGGGGGAAACTCAAAAAATTAAGGTAATTCAGCAGAAATGGCTTGGAATCACAGTCTATCTAAATGCATTTCATCTGGAGGATTACTGTCTCCAGTGTTTTAGTTAAGAGTTATATTAATTCGAAAGCCATGCCTTACACAGACCCATCCTGTGCTTAAAGGCTGGCTTTCTGCTAGAAGTGCTCACAGTGAAACCTTTGCTGAAAGTTTGCCCAAACATTTCACAGGCGACTGCAAAGCTGAGCTCTGGGGGCTCGGAGCTCCATACCTCGCCGTGTTTATGACCAGTTGACTTCTTGGCTCCAGCACCTGGATTTGTCAGGGCCTCTTAGCTGCTGCTGGGAACGTGCCCCTGCCGAGCCCGGCTGCTCTCCCTATCACCCCTCTGACAGATTAAAACACAACAGGGTCTGTTGGATGACTGACACATTCTTCCTCTGTCTGACTCTGAAAGGACTTCATTTAACAGCTCTGGAGTTGAGCTTTTGACTGACAGATTGTGAAGGGGAAAAGTCATTCAGTTCCATTAAGCTCAGTAACTGCTGTAGAACAAAACACCTTTAAAAAAAGGGGATGAAAAAAGAGCTGCAGAGAGCGGGGGCAGGAGCTTTAGGAAGAAAAAAGGGGATTCTTTTCAGGTTCAAAGACAATCTTTCCCTTTGCTTTCTGTCCATCAATGAGGGCAGCATTCCCAGAGGGAATACAGTCCAGCGCTCATTGGTGCCATTCAGCTGCCAATCTCCCTGACAGGGAGACCAAAGGGCCTCATGTTGCGCTGCGGAAACTGTCTGTCAGACAATCAGCAGCTGCCATGACATCATCTGCCCTGTTTTCCTTGGGCTATTATAGGAGACTGGGTCCAGAGTGCTGCTCCAGAGTGGTATTCATATTTTCCTTTTGCCCCCCAAAATGACATTTCTTTACAAAAGGAAATGTGGGGCTGTATTTGCCAGGGAACTAACGCTGTGCCAAAGAGTGAGGGCTGCATGACTTCAAACTGGTCATTTTCCACTTATCACGCCAAAGTGGCACAACCCTTCATCTATTTTTTATTGTAAACTGGGTTTTATTTTTAGTAATGCTCCGTGTTAAATATCAGTGATTAACCTTTCTCCTTTTTTTCCATCTGAAAGCTTGGCTTACTTAAGAGTCTCTGCTTTTGCTATAAATATTGAAATTTTCATAGGATTGTTGTTCTTACACTCACATACGTGTGCATGCACACACAAATGCATTCATGCAGAAGCCATATTCTGGCTGTATTCACACTGCTGGTGCAGTAGCTGGGGCTGCATTCACTGGACAAAGTGCTGCAGAAAGAAGTTGTTAATGCTGACGAGAGCAGAAGACAAGGTAAGTGTGGAACACAAGCAAGCTACCAGCTGCAAGTGTGAAGTCAGGCAATGAGCAGGACTGGGACACACTGCTCAGGCTGTCTCCTTCCTCCTGTCAAAGACCAAAAAGGACAAGTGGGCTTTGGTGGGGCAGGACAAACACTGAGAAACTTCAGCCTTCTTGGTCCTCCAAATCCCTGTCTGTAAGAACAAAAATAAATTACATTGGTGCAGTTGACTTGAAGCGAAATTAATTTGTGACTTTACAGCATAGTGTGCTTGATCAGGAGAAAATCCCAGGCAGTTAAAATAATTTTGCCAGACTCATATGTGCCTACAAGCCAAGATGTAGATTGGCCCTGCCTGGCAGCACTGGTACAAGGAAGATGCTGGAGGCTCGTCCCCTCTGTGATGCTCACAGCCTCTGCCCTCACAGCTTGCAGGGCTCAGCTCAGCAGGCTGACTCCTGCTCTACTGCTGGGAGAGCAGCAGGCTAAAGAGGGAGCACTGATGGCACCAAAGTGTGAAATGAGAGAGGGAGGGAGAGCCTGCTGGTGGTGCCTCTGAGTCTCACACCACACCTGGGGCAGGGCTCAGGCATCACAGCCAAAATCCAGCCTTGAGGGCTGGCTGTGGGACTGTCCAGCCCAGCTGAATGGCCACAGCTCTGTTCTACTTACTGGCTGGCTGGTTGATCAGTTCTTTGGTCTGCTGATCTTAGGAGGACATTATTTCAGGCATTAGTATCAAGGCCAAGCTACATGAAAGGATGATAGCTCAGGTCCATATGGAACTGTGCTCCGGCTTGTTCCCTTGCCAGGGCTCTGCTGCATGAGCCATTTTTGGCTGTCAAGTCTGCTGGCTTGTTTCAGTAAGGGATTACTGCAAATCTTCACACGTTCCACATGGACCTTACGAGACAGTTAGTCAGATCCTGGATGAACTTGCACACAAAGACATCCTGCTGCTGCTGGGGTCAGAATGTCTCCCTTCCTTTAGTATTATTTGTATTTTTACAGCCCTGCCAAAGGCCTGCAAGTCTTGAGCAGCTACCATTTCAATCCGTTCCAGCAAGCTGTAGTCTGATACCCCAGCTATGTTTGCTCTTTCTCACCTGGCAGTGAACCATGCAAATTAAGACAGTCTCCAAGCACACACACACATACACAAATCCATGGAAACCAAAGCTGCCAGATTTCAACATCAGAAGCATACAAGGGGAGAGGGGCAGTGGGCACTCAGGCTTGCCTCTTTTCTGTTCTCTTTTCTTCACAGTGAGGATAAATGTCATTATTTACTCTTCTGGCACTCATACCAAGAACATGGCGCTGGTGCAACAGGAAGAAATAGTAAATCCTTTGTGAGAAGTTCTCCAGATCAGAGAGTCTGGAAATACCGAAGAATCCTATCTCCTTGTGACACTCTGCACTTACATTTTGAGAAGAACAAACCAAAGCAGCGTGGCCCAACAGGGACAGTGCTACATGAAATAATTGGGCAAAGCCCTACGTGGGACAGCTCATCAGAAGTGGGGTACACCTTTACTACGTTGTACATCTGTATTTCAGATCTCAGTGGAAGAGGTTGCTCACTGCTCTGAGACCCAAGAGTCTACCTCAGAGCCTGAAAACATGGAGATATTCCCTTGTATCAAACCTCTTCCTGTTCTGAGATTTGATGTGAATAGAGACACCACAAAATAGGAAGACACTACATATCCATTACCCCATTCAGCTGTCTTATTTGGTATAAAAATACAGGTTTAGATTGAAAAAGGTGCATCTCTTGAACAGATGTCTAACTGGCATTCAGGCCAGAATCATAGTAGCCAAATCTTGATTCCAAACAAGGGTGTGCTACAAGCCTTTTGAAAGTCTGCTGTAACAGGCTACTTCAAAAAAATTATCTTATATGTCCTTTCAATACAAAATTCATCATGAGACAGACCTTCCTCCTTTGTCAGGGTCCCTGTGGTAAAAAACCAAAGTTGCTGTTTCTACGCTTTTCTTGCTTTAAGTACAGTTCAAATGTGTCCACTTCTAGTTTAAAAAAATGGTTTTGTGCAGTGCATTTCATTTTCAGATCATTGTGGAACGCTTTTAGCAGACCCTCTGCCAAAAACACTCAGCTTTCTTGTTTGTATGGATAATAGGAGATTCTAGCTTCTATAGTACTAGGTTATGTTCAAATTTTATATGAGTTGTGAGACCCAAGGTGGGGTCCTCTATATAGTCTCAGTCCAAAGTAATCCTTAAAGAAAGTTTCTCTCTCATTCTAATGCCAGACTCAAAGATCCTGAAGAGAATTTAGGAAGAGTGTGGCTTCACATTCCTCCCCAGCCAGTTTTCCTGGATAGCGAATGTCAGCCTAAAAGTTCATACAGCTCCCAACTCTCCTGTAGCACTGTCTCAAGAGCCTGAACCGCCAGAGGACTCTGATACCAACAGCCCAGATGTTTACAACCCACCCACGGAGAGCACAAGGTGATGCAAAGGGAAGGAGGAAGGAAACAGAGGACTTTTGGTGGGCCCCACAGGTGGCTGTGGCAAAATTAAGGCCACAGTAGAGGTAAGAGCTGAATAATTTGTCTCTTTGTTTTTCATCCAGGGATAAAATGCCTAATACAGTGACACTGTAGCACCACCAGTATTGACTGCCTGCTGATAATGTTTTGGCAGATTTCTATTGAAACAGTAGATTACACTGTTTCTCAGAAATGTTCTCCACTTTATAACCTCTCACAGTAAAACTCAACCTTTTAATCACTTCCCCTCCAAAATGAAGAGCCAGGGGTAACTTCCAACCATGAACTTGGTAATTTTTAAATTATTTTTGCAAAGATCGGATGCCCATGGCTTCAGATCGGAGTCTCTACTTTTCATCATGTCTAAAAATTGGATTTAAAAACTAAATTCAAGTATCTAGAATTATTCATTTATATCCACATTTATCTAGCCACCTAAAGAGAACTGACCTGAATGTGAATACTATTATAAAATGCTGAGTCCTTCAGATATTCAGAAACAGGGAAATCAGGCCATAACAACTGAAGCCAATGTATAGATTTAGATAATTGTCTATAAGTACTTCAAAACACTAGACTTTACCTGTTTCCTGGCTTTATCCTAGGTTTTCTCATCTCACCTATGTTTATCTGAGCTTCATACACAGGTCCAGTTTTAGGATTAGCATGGTCCACGACAGAATATCACTGCTTGCTCAGGACTGCGATTTTGTTTGAAAATTCATGGACTCCAGTGCTTCCTACTATGCAAAACCTTTCTTGATCAGAAGTATAGGAATATATTCTGTACATATTGGATAAGTGTTCCTGCACTGTTCAGAGTCACTCTGTCTCCACCCCACCTCCCCTCCGACACACATGCTCTGGAAAAGGCAGTGACATAGGTAGCCTGTGCTCGGTGGCCAGCAGGCTGCTGTCAGGCTTAATGAATCTGTTTGCTTTTCCAACTGCAGGGCACTCATTTGGCCTTATCTCCTCTATCCAGATGCTTCTTTTCCCCAGCTTTGTAGGAAGGTAATAATCCTAAAGCCTTTTACCTTCTGTCAAATAGAGTCAAAATTGGCCTGCGGACCCAAAAGTTATTAGGAGGAAAACCAACATAAAGCGCAATCACATTTGCTTCATTTTTTTGCTAATTCATTTCTGAAGGAAACACAGCCAGCCGGGGAATGGCCTCTGAGTGCTGCCTCCTGTATTTATTTTCACAATGAAAATACCAGCATCAGTCAGGAGACACACTCATGAAGGTGGGAGTTCCAGTGAACAACAGCAGAGCACGTGATGCTTCCTGCATTCAGTCGGCCTCCACTCCTAAGCTTGATGGCACCAAATTACAAATACATCTAAGAATGGGATGTATTTGTAATTTGGGGAGCAGGAGGCAAGGAAGAAGCAAAAGACTTGTGGTCTGAAAGTCAGTGATACCCAGCCTTCTCATAACTGCCTGGTTTCCACAGTTTCTCGCATTCTTCATCTGCCTTCAGGGCGCAGTTGTTCAACTCTCCCTCCTGTATTATGCAAAAAATCTCCCTAAAGCCAAACTGATTCCTGTTGGGAGCAGAGAATACTCCTTTAAAGCCAAAATTCCAGCACGGTTGTAAGTGCAGAACAAGGCCAAGGTGAGGGCAAGAGGGAGTGTGATTTATCACCCCTGTTAGTCTTGATCCAGCTCTTGAAATGGAAAGCCACCAGCTATGGTAAGAATCTAAAGGAGTACAGAAGATATAACAGCACAGGAGAACAGGTTCCATGAAAATCTCCTCCTTTCCTTCCATCAGCACTAAAATTGGGGTGTGAAAGCAGCAAACAAATTTATCTTCTTCTCCCAAACACATTGGGGAATAGGCATTCCTTTTTCAAGGCAGAGAAGAAAACTTCAAGTAAATAATGTCAGCTTTTATTTATTCCCCATTTTAATCTCTATCAATTATTTAATATTTGCAAGGCAACCTTATGTGTAATCTATCAGAGAAGACTGTTTATCCTTTACCAGTAACATTAAACTCTCAGTAACATATACTCCAGCCCTTGGAAAACCAGCCATCTAAAGGCTTTGTATATCTTTGTTTATTTTTACAAGCTGCAAACAAATCTAATTAATTAGAAAAACATGTCTGAAATTTTAATCACTGTTATTCTGGTTTTGGCCAGGACAGAGTTGTTAATTTTTTTTCCAGAAGCTTTGTTGGGGTGGAGCCTGGTGCTGTGTGGGTGTGTCTAGGTTGCTATTCCACATCACCTCAGCTCATCCAGAAATAAAGGACTTTCTGGCTTCTGGGATGAAGGGTGTGGCTTTCAGTGGAAAAAAACCCTCTGGAGGTTAGGAGCCCATCCATGGTTGGTTTTCATTGTCCCAGACTTGGTGAGAATTTTGCATACAAATCACCCTCTCTTTGTACACCTTTGTTATTAATATTGTTGCTGTTACTGTTCATGTTCTTATCTCATTGGTGTTTCCAGTAAATTGTTCTTGCTCAATCTGTGATCTTTACCTTTGGTTCTAACAACTGCAGGGGAGAGGAAACTGCTGGTGCAGGTTCGGTGGGAGCACTACACTGGGAAATACCATTCCTAAACCTTGATAACTATGAAATCAACCTTTTTTTTTTTTCCTTTTATTTTTTTAAATAAATGGTTCTAAAAGTACTGGGGAAAATATCTATCACATTGAGTGAAATGAAGGCAATCCACACTATTTGTGTTGCCACAACACCAATAGCTGCCAGTGGTGTGTGACAGGAACCCCATGTGCCAGCTGGTATATGACTAAAAGGCAAAAGTGTGATTAAAAAGATAGCCCTTGAGCCAAGAAACTTGAAACAGCAAAGCAGAGGCCTCCAGCTGTCTATGAACAGGACAGGACAGTGAATTGTCAGAGGACAGAAGCAAGTACCATGCTGTACTGCGAGCCAGCAGGACATAGCAGATCACTGCAGGGAAGTCCTAAATGCCCATACTCATGACACCTCCCTGTGCTTGCAGCCTGTCCACATATTTCTGGGCTTAGCATTGCAGGTACACTGTAATAAAGTTGTTACTTTGCTACATTAAAAGCCCAGATTTCAAGTATGTTCATGGTCTCATGGTCTGTGTGATTTCTCTAGAGCAACTAGTGATATCAATATCCAGGTTCTTGGGGATGTGAGAACTGGATCTTCCAGCTGTACATATTTCCTCTCTGCAATATGCTCCAAGTTAGAGATAGTGATATCCCCTAATCAGTTGCCTCTAAGAAGTTTTATCAGTTGTCACTGATAAGTTTTATATTTCTATCTAGCTTATCCCAAAATGCAGCTCCAGTGGTCTTGCTATGATATTGTTCAGCTCTGCATCTGTATTTTTATTTTTACTCAGCTTCCTTCTTATGACCCATCTGAGTTGCATTTTGGGACATATCAAATTGCACCTTTCAGGTTTTTAATATGTGTGGGTCTGTGGAAATAGGCACTTCTTTTCCTTCACATTCTGACTATCCCTTATTTCACGTGACACTACAGCTAGATCCCCAAACTATCATGTTGGCTTCTTCACTTCTGGTTTGGTTCCTAGGGTAGCAGTCAATGTTGTGAATATTAATTACTCTTTTTGATTTTCCTCCTCAGTTACCCACTTTGAGATAGATAGAATAATACATGAACAGACATGAAAAGTTCTTTTGCATGGAAAGTGAATTATGTACAATTGTTGAAGTAGACACTAATTTGATTTTCTCAGCATCCAGACTTTTTCCCAATATTAAAGCCCATTAAAAGTAAATGGAAGGAAGCTGACCTTCCTTACCAGAAGAAGGCATGCAACGGCAAAGGAGGTTAGTCCTCTATTTATTTTTCAGCTGGACATATTTAATAAAGTTATGCAGAACACAACTGTTCCATTTGAGTTTCCTTAGCATTTGCAGGTACTGCAGCTCACAAGAATATAATTTCTCATCTAAGATCAGGTGCATGTTACAAAGCCCAGTGTGTCACGTGCTATTTAACACCTTGACAGTTGCAAATAAGATGAACCCTGTCACAAAGGCAACTGCCTACAAGTTTGTGTAATCTGAATTTTCTAAATGAAAGTAGTATTTTTATGCCTTTATTAATAATAAAGGTATAAATCTTGCTTATGTGGATACTCTGTTGACTTGAGGGAGGAATGCAAAGAAGTTAGGAACAGATCCAAGAAATTAATGAATTAAGATGTGCAAGCATTTTTCTTGACATCATTTTATTAACTCTGAAAAGAATTATCAGACCAGAATATAGAACTAGTAAAGGTTTTAAGGTTTCCAAAATCTAGAAAATAATCTAGAGAGGCCTGCTTCTGACAGTAGGCACAGAATTCCTTTTCATGTTTAAGAGTACAAATCTCACAGGACAGAGAATCCTGGGTCCAGTGAAAGCCTTAAGCATGTACTTAACTTTTGCACATATCAATACTTCCATTCACTTTATTGGGCTTGGACATGGTAAATCACAATCTTAAAGACAAACACATATTTATATGCCTCCTGGATTTGGATTTAAATGGTGTTTCTATTTATCTATAACTTACATATCCACTATATATCTATAACTTACATGTCTCATTAAAATACAAGTGTGTGGGACAGAGTTACAGATCATTTAAGTCTGCATTTCATGACATCCATGAATTTTTAGATCACAGAATTTAATTAATATAAGCGGTTAATTTTTCTGCTGAGTATACAACAGCTGGTTATTATATACCACCATTTATTTACTCACTGAAGATGATGACTTTTGTATGTTTAGTGAATTTTTACTTCTTGCAAGAGTTCAGATAACTTTGCTAACAGTGGAAGTTCACTGGCATGCATGATGACCCAGCATCACCCATATGAAAACTGGATACCTCCAGAATCCCCAACCTTCCAGCTTATATCTCCAAATGGCAGTGGAAGGAACCAGATTGAGTCACTAGGTACTTAAAAGAGTTGTTTCATTCTGCTTTCAAGCATGATATGAAATTATTGACATTCAAATAACAGTGCAGAGCCTGGAATTCAAAGCCAATTAGAGCAGGATGATGTAAGGCTGCCAATTTACGATTACCACAACACCTGCGACATTTATAAATATTACTTCACAGCATTCCTGTGTCCTTAGGTAAATCCTTAGATTTCACTTTGTGAAATGGATCACATATGTTCCCTGTTTCTTCGACTTGACAAACATCTTTATATACAAAAAGCAAGCAGCTTTAAAATAGTTTGGTATTTAAAACATTTGACAAGCAAGACTGTTCCTAACTTTTTACTGCTGTGATTAAGAACCAGGAAAAACTACCAAAGTTGTGATTAGCTGAAGCATCTTCCTGAGCACCAGGAAATATGTGACATCCCAGCACAAGGAGATGAAATCCTACAATATAAGGCAATAGGGTTTAAGCAATGCATAAATGTATCAGGACCATCTCTGCACTAAAACAGAATTGTTTCCCTTAACATTTGTTCAGATTAATAACAACTACGGCATTAACAATGTTCTTGCTTTTTATAAATGGTAGTAATAATGAGAAATTGTTTCCTGATGGTATCAATTGGCATCACCAAAATAGGCAGTTGCAACCTCTCAGTGCCTTCAGCCCACACCAGCTTTGGTTTCAAAATATTTCCAGCATTTGTTCACTGTTAACTGAAATCATTGTTTCTACAGGTACCATGTGAAATATCTTCACAGCAGCTGAAAATGGTGTTCAGAGAGTTCTTCCAGCCCTGCGTGGGTGGGGGAATATTGAGGAAGCCATGCAAAATCTCAAGATGCCAGCATACTTCTTGTGCAACAGCTATGGCAGCTTACAAAGGCACCTCACATTTTTGTCCCCATAATTTAAGTAATTTAAGATGAACTGGCAGCCTTAAGTAAGTAACAGGTAAACTGACCCCAGTAAAGTTCTGTGGACCATTATCTTCCAAAATACTAGTGGTGAATGTAAATGTGAATATGATGACAGGTAATAATAGCTGTGAGACAAAAAACCTATAAGATATGATTTTTTTACAAACAGAGATGCATGGTGGTAATGCTATTTTAAAATCTTTATCTCATGGCAAGGCACTTCCCCACAACTGTTAGCAATATAAGAATTACTAATTACACTGGGACTATTTCTTCAATTACAAGGGCAAGTGCACAGTTAGATGCAAATGCAGGTCATGATGCTATCAAGCCCAACTCCATTTGTTAACAGTAACATAGATATTCCTGATTTGCCTCATGTAAATTACTGGATGAGGAATCAATTATATGCAAATTGTATGATGGACTAAACTCAGAGAGGAATTATTTATTCTTTGAATTAATTTTTTTTTAATATTAAAAACCAAGTGAGAGTAAAAGTAATTATCAAACTCAAGTAAATTCAACTTTTTATTTCAGTGGGATGACATTTACATGAAACAATGACCTTGCCTATGACTTTAGTTGCCCATCATAAACCCTGAAAGAGCATCATGTAAGCCCAAGGGAACTCTTCAAAATTCACACTAATACAAAGTGAAACCTGAATCTGTCCAATCATCTTCAAAAGTAATTGCATCTCTCTCATGCTTTCCCCATCACTCTTCTTCTGCCTCTCTTGTCTGCTATCTCTATCTGAAATATCTTTCTGTCTTGTCCTTCTCATGTATCTACCTCCACTTAGAATGAAAAAAAATAGGCATGATTAATCATATAACCTCATAATATGATATATTGACAGGTTATTTCTTCCTGCCATACTTGGGTAAAAATCATGCTTGTGTCACATGCTGGTCCCAGTTTATCTTCCAAGATTCAATTTCAGATGAAACACCTATCATTTTGATGTTTCCACAAATACTTATGTCGAAAATAAAAGTCTTATCTGATTGCCTATGGACTCTATTAACATGCACAGCCATGCCACATAGTTTAGTCAGAAGACAGAAGCATTTTTCATAAATATGCTAAATTTATAAAAGTCCTAAAGGTAACAAATTCCTGTTTGTGGAGTCAGTTTCCATTTTTAGGTCTTTGAGGACCTCCTTTTTCAAAGCTGCTGTTTTTTCTTCATCAGGAAAAGACTGCCTTCAGCTACCTCTTTGTGATCTAAAACTCTGATGTGGGAGGGCTTGGGAGCAGGTCATTCTTGATAATGAAATATTTACAAGTGTTCTTTAAGTTGAAATATCATCCAGAATGCCTTGGTTCTTATCCTAAAACAGCATCATGGAGATGAAAGACTTCTTAGACATCAAAAACCCCCAAAGAGTAAGTGACTTTCTGTTTTGTGATGAAATACTATGAAGTGGGGAATGGCATTGTGATACCCTTGGAGGAAGGCAGAGTCAAGCTAAAAGGACAAAAAGTCAATAAATTACAGAAGCAAACTGAAAATACAGACACAAGGATTTCATCTGTATAAATCATGACAGCTCCATTCCCACTATGCTGATTTATTCTTTCTGTGAGCCTTGCCAGTTAAGCTGTCCCGGCTCACTCACAGCATATACAAAGAAAATGAAAATGCAGGGAGGTCAATATCCAGCCCTTTGTCCCACTTCATGGTGTGTCTGGTATCTGTTACTAAATCTGCAGCCTCATCCTGGGCCGTGAAAAGAGAAGAACGGTGTCAGTCCTCAGGAGACAGGAGCTGCAGCTGTGGCAGGAATGAAATAAGAGGTGCCAGTGTGGCAAGGCTTGCCTTCTACCCATCTCCTCCATCCTCTGGCATTCCCAGGCAGAGTCAGCATCAGATTTACGGGGGCCTCAGGCAGAGGTTAAAGTTTGGGCCCTTCCCCCTTCCCTTGTTTGAGGTGACTCTCAGCACTACTCATTTTAGTGTGGTGTGAGACTCTGCCCATGTCCTGGGCCTTTGGGCAATTGTGCTGGGAATTCACCCCTAAAGATAGTTCTCCCCACAGGTCTACAGCAGAAATTCACCACTCCATTGCAAAAGTCTGCTGATTTTGTCTTTATTTCTCAGGTTAGCTGAAGTCTCCCTATCTTTTTCAAGATCCCACTATTTTGTTCCTTCTCTCCTGTTTCACTATGGGATATGCAGTAACATTGCAGTAATACCAAGATTTAAACCCATAAATAACAGAGAACAAAAGAGCCCTCAGATCATCTCACCACCCTCCTGAATGTTCCCCAGGGTACCTTCCCCAAATTTGTTCAGTCCTGTTCCCTAGGACTTTACTAATAGGGCTTTCAGCAGCTTCCTTCAGTAGGCAGCTCCACGGTGTTATATTTCTGAAACTTGACAATGGCTATTATTGTGCCTTAAGGGGGAAAATTGGGATTTTTGCTTTTCAGTAATTTTCTCCTCCATTACTAGAAACCCTAGCCCTAAATTTCAGTTGACCCTCTAGGTCACTATTAATCAGCCTTATGTATCATTTGAAACTCCAAGACATGCTCTTCATCTTTCAAGTCTAGTGTTTTAAAATCCAGAAGTGGGGGTGGGAGGTTTGACATAAATGTAGTAAATACAGCACAGGGGAATATGATAGGAGGATATAATATTTTTGACTAGTACCAATGGTCACTGTTAAACACTCAAAAAGTTACCTGAGCTGAGAAGCCATGGAATAGGGCTTCTAAGCGGCTTCTTGGGAATTAATAAAAAGTCACACAGCAAAATTCCAAGAAAAAGCAAATAGGTACACAGAAATGAAGCCAAACTCTTCACTTTCTTAGTGCAAGTTCTTTGGGCAGGAAATGTGCTTCTCTATCTAACACAAAGGTCTCATCTCCACTTTGCTCTGCAGCTGGGAACATGCACCTGATACTAAGTTTGGGCACATTTCAGTTTTTTCTGAGTAGAATTTACATGAAACTAGCATCTCTCACCCTCTGACTTTGCCTTCTAGTGGGAAATACTCTTTGAGTTGTCCCCCAGATTCCTTTCCTCGCTGGAAGAGCAGCTCCCCTGGAGAGTTTTGTTCTCTCCAAGCCATCATGTAACTCACATGCATTCTTGCAGCATATTTCAGGTGTGTGTCACATGGGCAATGATTAGTGGCTGAGGATTTCCCCCAGCCCTGTGACCCCCCAGTTTAATTAGTAGCCTGTCACATGGCACAAGTTCATAAGCAGCACTTGAAATGGCCATGGTTGCAGCAGGGACAGAGTATGAGGATTATGTACCCTGTTCCCTCACGTCCCTCACAGCCAGATTTTTTGAAGTATTCCCCCAGGGCCCTACAGACAGGCATGCACATCTCTTGGGTGGGGTTGGATTACGTGTCAAAGGATAATGTCGTTTCTTCTGCAGAGGAAATGTTTGTCCTGTGGATGTACCCATAAAGCAAGGAGCCTTCATGGCTAGTGGAGTAACTTCAAGGTGCATTAACAGCATTATTCATGGTTCTCACACCTTACCCCTCAGCTTTGTAGTGACAGAGCACCCTGCCCTCATCTTGTTTACACTACTACAGATTTGGTGACCAACTGTTTTGCGTGTTCTGAATATATTTTATCAATGATCAGCACTGTGGCAGGAGTGAAGAAAAATGCTCTGTCATAGCCCTATCAAATGTCTGAGCCTGACATACACTCCAAAGGCATGCCTCGAAACCTCCAGTCCAGTACCTGAGCAAAGACATGGACACCTGAAAATAATACGGGATCGGATGAGGGGTGCACATCTGGCCAGAGATTCGGGGGGGATAATTTTCACTGATGCATGAGTTTCTGCTCTTACCCTACACTACTGATCTCCTATCAGCTAACCATGAAAATTGGTCACATATGTCTTGTGAACTCATCCACTTAGGCAATTTGACAGGGTCCTGCACACAAACATCTCCCCTGACCCTTCTTAGCTTGCCTTGCGAATTTTTTATCCAAATAATGGAGGGTGACCAAACAATTTAGGGCAGTTTAGGATAGGGTTGTGCAAAAAAAAAAAAAAAAAAAAAAAAAAAAAAAAAAATGTAATCTAATCACATTAGGGAGGGGGGAATTTTAACAAGAAGATGAGAGATTTATTTGTGAGCCTTTAGAAAACTTGAACTTGAACTTAAAACCCATATGCTGTTCAAACTGTAGGGAACAAACTTACTTTGGGTGTAGTTATCATTCCTGTATCCAATATGTAAAACTTTTCAGTATAGCACAAAGGCAACCAAAATAGTGCAGATTGAACAAGAGGCACTGTAGAGAGCTTAGTGCTCCTGGGGCAGAGGGGAAGTCAAACCAAGGCCAGGCCTGAGGCCAAGAGGAACTGAAAGTCAGACTGGATGGAGCTTTGAGCAATGCTAGCAGTGAAAGATGGACTAGATGATCTTTAAAAGTGCCTTCCAACCCAAACATAAGAAGATTTTTTTAAGAAGGACAATGCTCCTCACCACCCCACCACCCTCCCTTCCCCCCACCTCCCCCCAGAAATGTTCTATTTATTGTGTTTTGTGCAGAAGGGAAGAAAGGCTGAACCCCAAGGAGGAGCCTAGGAAGGTTTCTTTCCTTGGTGGCTTCCTGGCTGGGAAGGGCTACACATCACCCCCAGCAGCCTCAGGCCACTGACAGCACCTACCCCAACCCATTTTTTCTTTTAACAGGAAAGGGTCATGTGCAGAAAAAGACCACTGCCCACTCTTAAGAATGGGACCTATGTGATTAGAGAGTTTCTCTCCTGGCACAATAAATCATGCTTTTCTATGCTGCTCACTAATGCTGAATACTTCCAGTGTTCAGTATTTCAAGTACTTCTGTTGGTCAAAGCCCATACTGATTTTCTGGAAGTAGTTTCATTCACATTATACTTGTACAAAAACATGATTTATTTTAAATGTCAGGAGTAAATTACAGTTTTACAGATTTTGTAGAAGGTTTTTCTTCCCAAGAAAATAGATTATTCTTCCCCCAGAATTACCAGGTTTCCTCAGGTCTTGGTTTTCCTTCTCTTTATTTAGAAAGCCACACATATGAGTACACTAAATATTTATGAATATAATTTATGAGACCAGTTGTTTTTTTCTTGCCAAAAGTAAGAAGTTGGCCTGTGTGTGGTCAGAAACTCTAACTATGACCAGACTGAAACCATGGAGGTGACAGCAACTTCATATTCAATAAGAAAAATGGCTAAAAATTCCATATATGACAGAGAAAATATATCCTAAATAATAAGAAGGCATACATCATCTCTAGGCTGACCAGACTGTTAATTCAAAATAAAAGGCAATAAGGAAAATTAAGCACAAGACATTCATCAGCAACATTACAAAGGGCATAAAAAGTGTACTATTTTCCTGGCTGAATTGATTTATTTTGCTTTTGTTTTATTTGTTTTATTGGTTTCCTCATTGTCTTTAAACAAGCTGATTTGGGCTTCCACTCAAAAATTAAAGACAGTCTCTCCACTTAGTGTATGAGAAGCCTCAAGGCAAGATGCAGCACATCAACTTAACCTCCCAAAACTCTTCCAAAACAACCTCCCATTGCTCTCAGGGAGCAAATCCTGCCTCCTCTGATGCTTGGCACAGCCTCTCAAATGTTGCCCAGGTTTCTGAAAAATGGGAAGCATTGCAGATCAAATGGTCCCAAACAGTAGTTTTCATTGATTAACATACCATCCCTCACAAGTTAAACCACCTTTTTCTGTAGGAAAATACAGCATAATCAGGAACAAATCATTGGTATCTGTCCTTCACTATAGGAGAGGACATCAGATTAATATCCAAAAATTCCAAAAGCAAAACTCTTAGATGTATCAAGTTAGAATTCCTCCAAGCCAATACTTGACATGAGTGAGACTAAGAAATAAAGACATTTTTAAAACTAAGTGAAAGCCAAAATGAAATGTTTGCATTTGAATTTCAAAATAACAGTTCCCTAAAGTTAACTGTGCTGACTAGAGCTGAAGAGGCAGTGACAGGGATTGGGCTCTTTTGAAGCAGCTGTTATCTCAGTCCCCCTGGACGTGGAATGGGAGAAATGCATTCTGGCAACATGCAATCCTCCACATTTACTAAGCCTGCTTGTCTCTTGAGTTGGGGAGTTCCTTCTTTCTTGCCTCCAGTGTACAATTTACAATACAGTTCAGGTATTTATAACTAGGTTGCTTTTCATGTTCCCCTTGGTGCCTGTTTTACAAGATTTTGGAAAAGAGAAGCATATCCTATAAATTCAAAGTTTGAAATCCACTGGTACTTATCAAGTATCAGTTTGAGGATCCAGAAGCTTTACTAGACAGCAGAATTCTCTGCCACCACCTAGGGTAGCCCTAATAAAGTGAACTTTTCTGTTTGCATAGTGGTTAAAGGAACCTGCTGATCAGAGATCTTCAGCCAATCTTGTGTTCGGTAGAAATGCAAAGAATTTTCTGAATGAGGAATGTGTTTGAAGGTCCCAAAGTAAAGAAAGATGTCTCTGGGCATTGAGTGCCTGCCCAGATGAACAAGGAACACCTTCAGATGTGTCTGTGATACTGTATGGATCCGTGGCTACTGTAAATGGATAAACTTCACAGGCCGTTAGTTTTGCTTTTGGTAACCCACTGAATTAAACCCATGGGCATGTTTAGAAGGTTTATTTCAATCTGATATTCCACTGACCCCTCATTCCACCTACAGGAGTCCAAATATTTCCAGGGTGGATACATAACCAATTATTTTCTATGCAGTTTGCTCTTAATGGAAATCCAATCAAACAACACAATCTTCCTTACCACTGCATTTGCCTTCAGAAGCATCTTGAGGCAGAGGATCTTTAATGGGTTTTATAAAGTGCTCCTATCCAGTGCCTGACACTATAAGCCAAAAAAAGCACCCTAATTAGTTCCAAAAGACAGAAGCTAATGCAGCACCATCTCTACTGGTTTTCAGATAAGGTACTTCTCACCTTTTTTTTTTTATGGGTTGAGAAATTCCAGCCAACCTGGTATCATGATACCTGAATTTCTCAGTCATTTAAGAGTTTTCAGAATTGATGGGAATGGTAGCTGTTTGTTTAAACTAGACATAAACTTATTTTTAAATCTACTCCAAGCCCAGTACAAGCTTTCACTTGTAAGAGACCTAGTAAGTCTATCAACCCTGAGTAGTCCAAACTCTGGAAAGCAAGAAAATACCTGAGAAAGAATTTGCAGTTTTATTTTAAAAGTCTCAGCCAAACATCTGAGAAGCTCCAACAGAAGCAATTTTACATTTGCAACTATTTACATCTGATGTTTTCCCTTCCTTGGGCCAGTGTTGATAAAAATTTTATCTTTGTTTGATTTTAATAGACTAAATGCAATAGATCTGCTTCTGTAAAATATCATGAAGTTCATAGACTACTGTCTCTTGCATATTTGATACAATATTTCTGTCAAGTGTGCTGCATTGTCATTCACATGCAGCATGGTGGAGCAAATGGGTTCTGTGAAGCTTCACTGCCCTCTGGAATAGCAAAGGCAAGGAAAAGAGAAGCAAAATTTTCCTCTAGTTGCTGTATCCTCCCATTCCTGCTGCTCCTTCAGAGCCAGCTGCACCAAGTACCTGGGGCAGGCAGGTCTTCCCAGCTGAGGCAAGCACTCTGTGCTAGTCCTCCAGACCACACTTCTGCTTCCTCAGAAGTCCAAAAATGCCAACATCAACCCAAGCTGCAAAAGTGCCTGGCACAGGTTCCTTTCACACAGGCAAGCCAGAACCTGCAGGAGCCTTCAACTCCTGAGCTCAGCCTTGAGTCTGAAGGACAACCTGCAATGTCAGCAGACAGCACAAGCCATGAGTTTATACCTGCTCAAACCCATCTGCACATCTGTTCTTCGCCCAGTTCCCGAGCTCAACCCAAACCTTTGGGAGATCTCTCAGCTCTGAAACACCAGCAAGACCCACAAGCCACCCTCTGAACAGTTTAATATCATCTTTCACACAAAGATCTTAAACCAATTTGCTGGCATTAATTAAGCCTCATAAACTCCTGTGGGAATTAAGTAGAGGTTGTTATACACACTTTATATAAGAGCTTACCCTAAGAATTTTTATAAGTGCCAGTTCCTGCTGACCTGTGCAAGAGCTGCAGTCAGTGTGAATATGCTGACGTGCTGAAATGCTGCTTGGTGCAGGTGAGCCTCAGTTTAGTTTTCCACTAAAGCAACATATGGGAAAACATGCACTTAACTATGCCCAGTGTGATTTAAATATGTTGCATACTCAAGGGCATACGTGAAATAAGACATGTCAACCAGACTGTTCCAGGCTTTGTAAGGCAGCCAATACACTTGCAAGTAAGGTAGTCTCTGGACAAAATTATAGCATTCATTTTCAATATCATGAAAATTGATCGATTCTGGTTTAGATTTTAGACACTGAGCAATGTTGGACTTTTCTTAGCCTTTTAACTGACAGTTGTGTGAAAGGTACTTTGGTTTTCCCACTGGATCCCTTTAAAGCAGGCCATACCCAGTCAGTTGAGCTGATGCTGTGCATTTTTATGGAGTTTATATAAGTTTAACCCCTGGATTAATATGCTTCTCTTCAGAGATTGGGCTGTTGGAGTCCTTTACTTATTCCTCTAAAACGCAGGTGATATTTTTGGCATTGCTGCAAGACAATCTGTCTACATTACTGAGCCTCCCATCCAGTCATGAAATTAAATGTTTTCTTTTTTCCTCGAACACCACAAGAGTTGCTGAGGTTTCAGTTCTGACTACAGTGAAACTCATAATTTTGTCACTGGCTTTACTAGGATCAGGACTTCCCCCAGACCAAAGGTATTCCATTGACAGTCAGTGGACCCTTGGGCATAAATGGACCACTTCTAAGTCAGCATACGAGAAGCTGATCTGTCATGCATAGTTTTTTATTCTCTCTGTGGACACCCTTGAAAACCATTACAGACCCATATTCTGAAAAACATTGAAAGCCATTTCCCTTAGCCACTGAGAAAGATAAGTTCAATAAAAAACTGAAGTCATGTCAGCACTGCTCAATTTGGGTCTTTATTGAGATCTCTTGACAACAATAAAGGCCTGTTTCTTATATTCATGTCCAAAGGGTGGTCCATTCTGTGGGTGTCCCAACTTGATGGACACTTTGCATCTATGTTTAACAGCACATAGGTCACTTGTGTCTTGAACAGCCCAATCTTGGGGACAGGATTGGACTTCATAACACCATCCTGGCCCAAATTTCCACTCTGCTTATGCTAAACATCCAGTTTTCAGCATTTGCCTTCATCTAAAAATGTCACAAGCCCACTGCACAGCTGTGGGGGTCCTTATGGATTTTGTCAGCACTCAGATATGCAGGAAACCTCCTGCAATAGAATTAATAAGGTTTGAGTGCAAACTTGCCAGCTACCCAGGTTTTGCTTGATAAAGACAGTTTTGGATTATTTTAGGCTTTCAGGAACTTGGCAATACCATAACTGCAGGACTAAGGCAGAAAAGAACCACATTGAAATCTTAATAGGAGAGAGAAACCCACAGAGCCATTTGAAAAATGCTCCTGCCACGACAGCTAAGGCCCCAAATACAGCCATCTGCCTCTTTTTTTCCCTTTCCCCTTTGCTACACTTCCTCTCCCAGATGTTTCTCATCATCTAAGGTAGCAATTCAGGCATTCATGTAACTGATCCGAAGGAGCGTGCTGCATGTGATTAGCATCGAGTCACCAAAGAACAAAGAAATGCAATTAATCCCTGTTTAAATAAAAAACAGATTAGATATGATTAAACATATTAGCAATGAGCAAACCTTAGATGGTTTGTAGACCAGCTCTGGGCTGGAAAATCATTTGGGAATGCCAGTATAACCCAGATCCTATCCAAAGTTTCTGATACCTGCATCCAAGAAAGCTCGAAAGCACAAGGAAAGCTCTCCTGTATGGTACTGTGCACTTCCTGAGCTCCTATACAGTTGGGAAAAAACCCCACTCTCATGGTCTGTTGACCTCTGATTGTGGTCAAAACAAGAAAATATTGAGGGTAGAGTTGCCCACTTACTAAGTAGGGTTTAGTTGAAAGGACTTGCTATAGTTAAACAGATTTCAGGGTTGGTTTAGTTGGTTCGTCTATTTTGTTACAGGCTGAATTTGTTTCTAGGCATTATGGCAGAAAAATGACCACTGCCCTGCTGTCCCATTGGTATTCATGATGTTGCAAGTGCCTCCAAATGAGCATTGGAGGCGCATGGTTTTCCCACTGGAGCATTTTGAGCAACTCATCTTCACAAAAATAACTCACATCTGCCTATGGGGCTTAGGTTGTTGGTACTCTGATTTCAACAATGTGTACATCAGCATCTGAAAAAGGGACATTTTGACCAACTCAGAGAACTATTGCAAATAGTAGTGAGAGACTCTTCCCTAGCAGATTGCAGATCTTGCCTGATTTGCCACCAGGGCTGGGCTTCAGCTCATCTCACTGCTGGATCTTCATGTCTGTTTTTAGAGTGATCCTGAAGCCTAAGATTTTAATCCTAAGATTTCTTATTTCATCAGAACCAATCTTCATAACCCTTGATCACAAATTTCAACTATTTCTACATGTAGAATAGAATTACAGAATGAACTGTATATCAATCAGGAAAAAAAAATTATTCATTAACAAAACTAATTTTAAAGGTCTTTCTGAGAAGATAGGACAGATAGGTGGATGACTGGACAGATTTTTAGGGAACTATTTTGAGGAACTATATTTAGTGTAATACTTCCCTGAAACAAGTATCTTCTAAAGTTTTCTTTTATAACCAGTCCAGTGAAAGCAAAAAGTGGGGAACACTAACACTGTCACTGGAAAGAGAAAAACAAATCACTCAGTATCAGAATCATGAACTGTATTCAGAATTTTCCATGTAAGAATGGTCACTCCAGAGAACATATGTATAGTAAAATGACAAGGAGAGACTGTTGGGGATTACAAGCATACACATTCATCACAATGTAGTTGTTTCCCATTTCCATGACTATTTTCACAGTCTTTAGTTTGAAGAAGTGAGATCAGAGGCAGCCGGGGCCTCTCCTGTCGGACTGGTCCAGCAAACCCCTGGAGAGCAGCCATTCAGTACACACCATAATTTGCTCTCAGTCTGAACTGGAGCCTCCATTAAATCAAACATACAGGGCCAGATTCTCAGCCAGTGTAAAGTAAAGTAGCTCCACAGAAGGCAAATTATGGCAGCTAAGGTCTGATCGATGGTGTTAAGTGTGCTGGTAAAGCTTCAGCCATCGGGCAAGAATGATTTCTCACCTGTTTCCCAAACATTTATTATTCATGGCTGGATTTCAACTCCTTTCCTCACAGTAACTAGCACCCTCCTTGAGAAGGAGCCTTACTGAGTTCTCAGGTATACATGGAAAATTTTAAAAGGGCTCAACAGGAGGGGAGCAGGATCTTCAGTGCTAAAAAATTTAATGTCTCAGGGGTCTCAAACCCTACCCCTTTTACAAGCTAAACAAAAATCCCTCTCTTGCCTTAAACCTGCCTTCAGAAACTTTTAAAAATATGGTTTGTCAAACATTTTGGATTTGATTTCTAATGAAATGCTAATAAAAACATGAAACGATAATTTATTTTGTGGTGCTGCGCTCAAAGAGTGAGAATACTTAGTAGCTGTGTGTTCAAGATGAATTGCTGGGAAACACTTTTAAAATCTGTCCTGTCTTTTACCTGTTTAGATTTATACCACCTCAGATGTTAACAGCCCTTAGGTGGCTTCTTAATGCCAAATGTAAATACAAAAACAAGAAGAAAATGTTCCTCGTGCATTCATACACATCTTTCCTGGCAAAAGGCCACTTCTGTCACTCAGAGCTCAGACTGTTCTTCTTTTAATTTGGCATCAATTCCTTGGCTGCTGTTAATAGTATTATTTGTGTTGGAGGTAAACCAGACAACACACTTTTCTAACCAATTTGTCCAATAAAATGGATTATTTTGTTAGTTAATCTGTCACTTCTTGAAAAGAGAAATCTTTAATACCATTTGTACAAATATCCTTGGTTTATGTCTTATGCTTTCTTGTTGCCCTGCATCTATACCTAAGCTTCCACAAGAGCTAATTAAGTTTCGCTGCATTCACAGAAAAATGACTGTTCAGCCTTGATCAGAATCTTCATTTTGACACCTCTTTTTCTTTTTTCCCAGAGATTAAAAATAGAGATTTTGTCAACTCTGGGAGGATAACTTTTCTTGTCTTACTCCTACAGTCCTTTGCCCACACAGCGGATCAGCTTTTTCTGGGTAAAAATGGAAGAAGGCACAGTAAAATTAACAAAGCAGGCTTCTCTTCCCACCAGAGAGCAGTGCCATCAGCTCACCCCTCCTTGCCCTCATCAAAGCCTGAGCAAATGGCTGGCTCCAACCGAGGCACACGTGGCTGAGCAGCCCATGCATTGTAGGTTTGGTGAACTGGAACGTTAAACAAGACTAATTGTTTGAACACACCCTGCAGATTTTCTTCCCTGAACTGTTTTTCCATCTTTGCATATCTATCCCTTTTCTGATGTTTAAGAGCTCACGTCTGAGACTGTGACTGCTCTGTCTAAAGATGTTAAAAATGGCCAGTGTGTTCAGCAGTGTTCAGCAGATGGCCTGGCAGCTGAGCAGATGAACAGACTGGGGTACCACCTTCTCTTAAAGAGGAGCTGGAGAACACTGAGCAGAAAACAAAACATGCAAATCTTCATAACATTGTCTGATAAAAATGGTCATACACAAAAATCAGATCAATAAAATATGTTATATTTTAAGAACAATCCTGAAAGGATAAAAAAAAGAACATGGAAAAAAAATTCCACACATTACCTAAGAATCCATTGTTTCCTGTGCTGGACTGCAAATAAACAGATGGATATTGTGTGAAAAACACTGTGTGCTCACTGACAGTCTGGTTTTACCTTTAATACAGCCTAAATCAGAAGCAGAGTAAGCAGGACTGCAAGGAGGCATTGAGCATAAACCATTTGGCCCCAGAAACTGCACCTCCAGCGAGGCAAGCAAAAGTACCTACTGCCTCCTTCCCATGTGGATCCAGGTAGTTAAATGCCTGTCTGCAGTCTCTGTGGATCTGGAATATCTTCTGAGTGGAAAGTAGGCACCTTGATGGAGCCCACATTAATTAATTAATTGTATTTTCTTTCACTGTAACCATCTGTGTGCCAACACACTGGTTTGGCCAGCATTCCCTGCTCCAGGGTGAGCCCACAGCCCAGTGGGCTGCAGTGTGACAGGGCTCAGCCATGTGCTGCTGGCAGGGCTCAGCCTGCCTGGCCGCTGTCCCTGTCCTAGGGCACACAGAGGAGCTGCCAGCAGCTGCCTGCTGCCCACACATGCCTCTGGGCAGGAAGGGCTGTGCAGGACAAGAAGGTACCAATGCACTGACCTAATGTGCTTTAACAGCGCCCACGGCAGCTGTGGCACAGTGACAGCAACGCCCAGCCCTGCTCCAGGGCAGCCAAGTCAGCATCGTGCCATGCCCAGCTGATGTTCCCCCAAACACCTCTCTGCTGGTGAGCTGCTCCTCCTTTGGAGCTGCAAGGATCCCTCAGGGCAGGCTATTCAATGGCCTGATGAATATTTAAACCAAAGGCTATTTGCTGTCATGTTTAGGAGTATAAACATTGACAATTTGTATCTGACATCTCTAAACTCAGGGAACAGCTTTATATAAACATGTTTGGTGTCTTCTGGTTTCTTTCTCAACCAAACCCTCTAGAAAGTGTACATACACTTCATAATGATGTGAGCAACATTTTCCTATTGCAGAGTACTGGAGAAGTGCTTGGCCTAGCATTTATTCCAGCTTGAATCTCTGCATTCAAATCCCCTCTGCACAGCAAGGCTGAAGCCTGGGATTCACACTTGCTGCTCCTGCTGAAGCATGCCTGCAGTCCAGAGGAGAAGGTTGTTTATGAGCACCAAGTCCTTGCACCTGGCCTCCTGCACTGCCAGCCCCATCCCAGCACAGGTCTGCAGCCTGACTGGAAGAGATCCTCTGCACTCTGAATTCTTGGAAAGCTTTCCCTACTTAACAAAACCCAAACGTTTTATTAGAGACACTCAAATGGAGGCTCTGCATTTTTTAATGCAAAGCATTAGCCATTTGTGGCCAAACAGTGCAATCCTTAGAGCATGCAGCATTGTGAGAAGTCCCACAGGGCTTGCTCTGTGTTATACGTGAGGAAGACCATGGTCCCAGGCTGTGCTATGCATGGCTTCGGTCACCTGTCCATTTCCAAACAGGCTGGGCTTTGCTTTACCATTCCCCATCAGCCTTCTCACTAGAAAACAAACTCACCTGATGACCTGAAATAACAGCTGACAGAGCTTCTTTTAAAGGGGCACCTCTGTTTCTAAAAGATATACAGATGTATAATAAAAACAAAACAAAACAAAAAAATTTGTAAGCAATTTATTAGAATTGGAGGCTTAGATGTTTCCTAACCTATAAGTAAACTACAGAAGCCATTCCTTTGAAAATCCTTGTGTTTTCTACACAATGTTCCACTTTGTGCACATTTATGTGCTTACACTGCAGACACTTCAAATGCCCCAGAAAGGAGCAGAGATTTTGGCTGAACCCAAAGTCTTTGCACACACAGGCAGGCATTGTAACTAGATTTTTCCAGAAACATTCCAAAGCAAGGACCAAGTTTCCAAAATGCCTAGCAGTCAGCTTTAAACATGGAAAAGTAGCTCTCACGACAAGCCTACCTATTTACTGGGTAGGAGTAGAGTCTGCTGTAGGGGGGGAAGATAGAAATAGGTAGCCTGAAGAAAGCCCTAAATAAGTAGCCTGAAGAAAGCCCTGCAGCCTGAGTAACCTGCCCAAGAGCAAGAGATGCATTCCTTGTAAGGAATGGTCCTGGAGCTTGTGTTACTTCACTAGGGAGCTACAACAAAGAACCCAAATTGCAGCAAGTGGGAGAATTTATAGGATATCTCTTTTGCTGAGTGGCTTCTAATGGGCTTTGAGGGCATAAGAGACTGTCTCTGACCTGAGCCTGACAACAGGCTCGTGGGCAAAGGGCTGCAAACCTCTACAGGATAACCAGCCTACAGCCTGGACTATCACTGTCATAAAAAAAGCTTAGGAGTCACTGCTGGTGGTAACAGACCCACATAAATTTTGAAATTAATCCCTTGGAAACAGGCAGGTCCTTCCCAGTCAGGGAATTCTCAGGGATACAAGAGTACAAAGTTTTAGCTGTTTTGTCCAATCCCAGAAGTGTATACCTGTCAAACAATACCTCAGCACTGGAATGGGATTGACTCTACTTGGTGTACTAGCACTTTTTCTCAAGCCGGAAAATCAAACACTGGTGTTACATCATGACAAGCATCAGCTTTGCCATCTTCACCTTGCCAGGTGCTCCCTCAGTTTTGCTGTTTTATGTTTTATCTGACCAAGACCCCACAGCGAGGCTCCTGGGCACCATTTCCCACTTCAGCCCTGCTTAGTGGCATCCTCCCTCCATCCAGGACCTGCCCACAGTCACTGCTGGCTGCACGATGCCACATCAGCTCAGAGGTGCCCTGGCAGCCTTGCTTTTAGCCCTATTTCTGCCCTCATCCTCCCAGCTGCTGCACAGATGCTGAAGCCTTAAATCCCTCTCCTTCTTGCAGAGCTTTAAGCCCTAATAATGAAGGAAGGATGTCAATCTGTGCTCCGTGTTTATAAAACCCCTTTGGTTTTTATCAACCCACAGGCCCAGTTCTGCACTCCCTGTAATTCTCATGTACCCAAATGAGGGTATGGAACCGCCTGATTGAAACAAATCTGATACCTTGGGGAGGAATGTGGTGTAAAAGATACACTTCTGAATTTAACACTCAACAGAAATGTATTCCAAGAGAAATCTGCAGAACTTCTCAGGCAACGTTAGGTGTACCAAGTAAAGCCATACCCAAGGGTGAACACTGCTGGTGTGGAATTTGTCTTGTATTTAAGAAAAGCCTTAGAAATCACTCCTAAACAGGCAGAGGTTTATACACTCGTGTAGGCATGGCTGCAGCAAAGCTGTGTCAGACACACAGATGAATCCATTTCACTCCCTGAAGGCTGCTGCAGTAAGCCCCAGTATTCTGCCTGCTGCGGTGGTTCCTGCAATCCTTCTGATGTTTGTACTTAGAAGCACAAAGTGCTGCAAGCAGAACTAAATGGAAATGCTCCAGGTTCTGAGTCTTTCTCCAACCTTTGAGACCCTTGAGATAAAGCAGGCTAAAATAAACTAATAAAAAATAAAATAAAATAAAATAAAATAAAATAAAATAAAATAAAATAAAATAAAATAAAATAAAATAAAATAAAATAAAATAAAATAAAATAAAATAAAATAAAATAAAATAAATTTTAGGAACAGTCCCCAGCTAAGTTCAAGAGCAAAACACACATGGCATAGTGTTCCAGCTTGGAGGTCTCCATCCTCACATAATACTAAATATCTTCAGCATTAAGTATTTCTAATTTATTATAATTTGCAAGTATCTGGACAACCTGGCAACTGTGGCAGGGTTGGGGTTTGAATCACAGGCTAATAAAATCTGCAGTGGAACCTGTAAACCAGGCCCAGGAAGATGGGGGCATTGGTTAGTGTGAGTCGCTGATGTGTTAGCTCCAGTCCCCGCCGGCCCCACTGTGGAGGTGCAGGGATGGAGCAGCCCAGGTCTGGCAAGGCACCTTCAGAGGAGCTTCCTCAGGGACCTTCTCAGCCAGCCACAGCAGTGGAACACATTTCCAACCCTCCTACTCTCTCCAAGGACACACCTCCTCCTGCCTCAGCATCTTGGCTTTCCCCTGGCTGTGGAGGGGCCCAACAGTTTTGCTTCTCTGATGCTGTACCCTGGCGTCGGCGGTTTTGCATTTTGTTGCTCTTCCAGTGAATTCCAAAAAAAACCTCTGAGCTGCATTTGGCAGTCCTGCGTGGGGCAGGTGTTCATAGCAAGAAAATTGTTTTCCAAAGCAAGCCAAACTCCAACTTTTGACATGGGATTGCAAGTCTGAACTAGAAAAGACTCAGCACATACCTGAACCATCAGTATCATATGTTGCTCTGACCTAAAACAGTCAGAAGTCCATCCTCTCTGTGCATAGGCAACAGAATTTTTATGAAACACCCTGACACCTCTTGATTTCTAAACGTAGGTGTTTTTTGTACTAGCTACCTCCTGCCAGCAGTCATTAAAATCCTTGCCCAGTCCCTGGATGTCCACAGCAGTGCCTGAGTCACTCTGCTCAGGTGTTGGCAGCTGTGACAGTTCAGCAGCACTCAGCTGGGAAGAAGAAGCACCTTCATCCTGTTGTCTGTTCACAGGGAAGAAAGTTACACCCGCCTCCTCTTTCCTAAAAGACCAGAATGGAAAGGAAATGGGAAAAGGAAAAGGAAAAGGAAAAGGAAAAGGAAAAGGAAAAGGAAAAGGAAAACAAAAGGAGAAGGAGAAGGAGAAGGAGAAGGAGAAGGAGAAGGAGAAGGAGAAGGAGAAGGAGAAGGAGAAGGAGAAGGAGAAGGAGAAGGAGAAGGAGAAGGAGAAGGAGAAGGAGAAGGAGAAGGAGAAGGAGAAGGAGAAGGAGAAGGAGAAGGAGAAGGAGAAGGAGAAGGAGAAGGAGAAGGAGAAGGAGAAGGAGAAGGGAAAAGAAAAGGAAAAGGGAAAGGGAAAGGAAAAGGAAAAGGAAAAGGAAAAGGAAAAGGAAAAGGAAAAGGAAAAGGAAAAGGAAAAGGAAAAGGAAAAGGAAGCAAGCACCTAAACTTTTAGTAACCTTCCACAAATGTGTCTCAAAAAGCTGATTTTTACCTTCCTTTCAAACCTCTTCTTCCTTCCCGCCTTCCCTGCCTGTCTTCCTTCACTTAGCTTCCATTCTTTCATTTTTCCACTCCACTTCTCTTCCTTCCATAATTTTTTCCTCCGCTGTCTTGTATTGAAAAGCGGAGACCAAAAAAAAATACAAAAGAAAAATACAAATTTACCAAGTTGAAGGAAAGGTGGGTGTAAATCCCAAACTGCTTTGTTAGTATTTATGAAAAATGACATTTGAAAAAACAGTTAAATGCCTTTTCTGTTTTAAATAATCTGTATCTATTTTATCTATTTTCTAAATCCATAGAAAATATATAATTGGTAGAAGATGATTTATTCCAGCTCTGAGAAACTTATACAGCATCTCCCTCTTCTTACAAGGATTTAAAGACAATAGATCTGATAAGTCATGACACTAATAAATTGTCTGCAATTTACTTAGAAAAGATTTTTGTTCAGTGGTTTGATAATTTTTAAGGACTCTGATACAAGATTGACCTGATTTGTGGGAAAATCAGACAGTTTTGGCCCTGGGCACCAGAGTACTCCTTTCAAGTTGAAAAGCTAATAAAACAGCTGATGAGGTTCACATTATGTACACAGGGTGAGGGTGGCATTGGATATTTCACCCATATAGGCAAAAGGGAACTAACTTGATTCTGTACAGATATGAAAAGTTTTCCATTTTTAACTGATTTTTAATACTAAAACACTTTAAATTACTATAGACTCTTATTATAAAACTTGCTGAAGAGGATATTAAAGAACAATTAGTAAAAATAAACAAGAAAAAAAAATGAGGGGGGAAGGGGGTGGTTTCATTTGTTTTAGATGGAAAAGTCATGCTTCTTGACTTTCCTGAGGAATTGAGACTTCTGGTTTCCAGAAAGCAGTGTGAGCATAGAGCCTAGCTTTACCCAACATCTCATAAGCAAAACATTATGAGTTGCCCCAGCAGAGGCAGCAAATGCTGCTCTTCTCTCAACCCCAGAAAGCATTAAAGGTCACCCAAATAAAGATCACCAAACCTTTTTTGGCAGTGTTGTGCCTCAGCCACATGAGCTTTCAGGGTTAAATAAGGCATGGAAAGGGAAATTTGCAAGTAGTTTTTTCTCTGTTTTGGTAGCTGGGTGAGGCCTCTTGGCTGTTTAAGGCAGAAATACAATAATCTAGAACCTCTGGGATGGTGAGGAAGAAAAGCCTTCCTGGCACATAATGAGCAAAAGTGAGAGACAGAGAGGATGAATTGCAAGGAGAAAAATATACCATGAAGAGGCATGACCAGAATTATAAATGTTAATGAGTCAGGACATGAAGTAACTAGCTTTCATTTAAACCCATGGTTTGAGAAAGAGCCTAAAATCTGCTGGAGGTGTCGTCATTTCAATGGCAGTGTAGAACCAGAATCAGGATTACTTACTCTCACTAAACATTTGCTGGCCCTTTTTTACATCCATTCTGTCCTCAGGGATCTTTATCCAGGCATGATGGTCAAACTCCAGTTTAGGTCTCCATGTGCTACTTTCCTATAATACACCACTTTCCTACAATTCATCCCATCCTTTAGCTTAAATCACTTGTTCCTAAAAATATTGTGATGTAGCCACTGTGGCAGCACACAGCCTCGAATCAGAATCAAATGATAAGCAAGAAACCTGCTGCACACTCCTGTACCTACCTCTCTCAGTAGGGACCCATCCAGACACCTACACAAATTGTTTTAGATCATCAAAGGCACCATCTCAAGCACAATACCCCCTGTGTGTGCATCTACACTTAGAGTCATTCATCCACACATAGATAGAGCAAGATGCCATGAAAGCCCAGCATAAAAAGAGGTACCCAGGGGCTGCCATCACAGCCCTGATCAAGGTAAGCCTACAGCTGGGGAAGGGGTCAAAGTGTAAAAGAAGATACTAGGAGGAAAGACACCTCACTTTGCCTTGCATAGGGCTGAGGCTGAAATGGCCTTGAGTAGTTATTACCCAGTAGTTCAAGCTGATTTGTTCTGCCTGTGAGTTTTGATTTAGAAATGCAGCAAGCCTGAGGAAAAGGATATGAAATGACCTGGAGCTGGGACTTATATTTTTCCTTCCCCAATGGATGTGCCTGCATACCTGCTTGCAGTGTAATAGTGCAATAAATTGAGTGCATATCTATATCCACAAAGGGTCAAACTCTGCTCAGAATTACACCCGTGTAAATCCTCAGTAACTCCTCTGGCCTCACCGGAGTTATTTGGCACAGATTTACACTTATGTAACTGAGAGCTGGTTTTAAGCTACAGTATGAAAAGTGCTTCACCTTCAGGGTGAAAAAACGCTGCTAATGTCAGTTGTTGTTATATTTAAAATAACCAGAAGGAATTTCACCTGGATGGGATCCATCCACAATCCATGACATTTGCATGAACCTTTTCCCCTTACTTCTGGTGTGCATGGATACATGTCAAATTTGAATTCACAGCGCATCCATGCCTTTTGTTTTGGAGGGACTATTATGCCTTAGATCAATCATCAGGAAAAGGTGTCTATATTGATAACACATTTGCCTCTGAGATGCTACAGGATGTTGCAGGCCAGATTTCCTTTGAAGCCAAGCACCACTTTTATTATCAAAGCATGAAAAATAGCTCGCATTCATGACATCAAAATGCAGCCAGCGCACAACGCTGAGAGCTAAAATGAGACTCCAGTTACATCATGTAAACCCAGAGGAGTTGTAGGCACCTTTGCTCCCATTCCTGGGATGCAGCTGTCCTTCCTCAGCAGGGTCCTGTGCCCAGAGGCAGCGCAGGACCCATGTGGCACAGCCGTGTCACCCTGCGGGCGCAGCGCAGGCGGGCGCGCTCTGATCCACGGGCACCCCGCTAAGGAGGGTGTGAGGGTCGAAAACCGCAGGCTGTCAGTTGTGACCTTTTGTATTCATCGATTCCCGATTGAGCAGAATTCCTTTAAAGTATCTGAGCCACCAGTGATGATGTCAGAAGGGTTCTGGCACTAGGGATTCAAGGACTAATTTTCCTGAGGTCTCCACGCTTCATTCTGGCTCCGTGCTGGAGTACAGAGGGAATGGTTTGACACTCCTTCCTGCCAAAGAGCTAAATTTCATTAAGACACAACACAAAGGCATGTGAGTTAGCTTTGTAACCCTATTAGAGCTTACAGACCGGTTAGTTAGAAATACAAACTTTGTTCTTTGAATAACCTCAGCTTGAACTGAGTCCTGGAAGGACTATCTTTGAGTTAAGGTAATACGAAGCAATAAAGCTTCCTGAGAACAGAAGACTGCCAAAGTTTAAGTGGTATATTTTATGATCTGGATTATTGTCCATTGGGGAGCTCAGATGAAAACACAGACTCATTTCATTTAGGTCTCTAGTTGTGATTTGAACCATGATCCAAACTTCCAATAAAAATACTCAAAAAGCAAAGCTGGTGCTTTATCCCCTGCATACCAAGATTTGCTGGCCCTTTCCTAAAAAATCACAGTAATCCAAGGTCAAATAATACATGTGCAATGACTCAAATACTCCACAAAATTTCAGCTTCCACCATTTTTTCTCTTTCAGCAGTGCAAACCACATACAAAAGGATATACAGTGGGGTACATCAGATGTGATAGCTACAATTATGCAAATCATCTGCAACAATATGAAGAAGAAAAACATCTCTATGGAAAGGCAGCATTTCTACAAATTATTTTGTGCAATAAATCTTCACTGTTTCTTGGGCTCATCCTGAAAAGGAGTTGGTAGCATGACCATATTCCGTTCTGTCAGATGAGGCACAAAAGTACATGTGCACAGACATGTACCGAGCATATCTGTGTCTGCATCTCGGGAAGATAATCATATTAACAAGTCATCAAAACTATGTTTATTGTTTTCTCCTCAAGGGAATGAGATCCAAATGGTTTCTTTGAGCAGCATGGGAACAAAAAAAAAAAAATCTCTAAATAGAATTGACTACAACCAGCTACATTCTCTCATGCAAGATGACAAATGGTCTGACTTTTCTGAAAGGTCATTAGTCAAACTCAATTTTAAAATATTCAATTCAGGGGAAAAATCTCTAGATAAAAGCCAAAGTTCTACAGAGAACACAAGGAAAAAAACTCTACCAACGTGGTTTTTGTTACTTATCCCTATAAAAACCCTTAACTGCGGGCTATATGCAAGTCAGGAGAAGACAACTATTCTTTCCTTTGACAAGTCAAATGAATTTAAGTCTGTGTTCATACTTAGACAACATAGAAATGCAGCAGAACATATACAGTGTTCTAAAGGATAATCAGAGGTAGCTTGAAGTACAGAAATACTCAGAAATACAGTGCAGAAAATCCACAGAACAGAGAAGCAGCAGCTCCTTGTCTCAACACAGCACCTTAAAATGCCATAGGAGGAAGAACTGGCTTTCCCATAAATTTTTTTCTACCAAAATGTTAATGGCTTCAATTGGTCAGAGCTTACAGGTCCTGCACTGCTCTTATGGTCGCTCTCCATTAGTGGCAATGGGTAAAAAATGTTTCATGGGAAAGCAAAATGTTTCAAAAATGTTCTCATTCCATTTCAGGCAGAAGATAACTTCAACTGTTCTCCCTCTTTGCATGCTTGCAAGTAATGCTGTGCTGGAACTCTGATCCAGACACTCTCCCAGAATCCCAGTATCTCAGATTCAGTGTCCTGCTTGAGGACATCCTCAGTGATTTGGATGAAGTGGAATTGCCTGCACAGGAGAAACCAGGAAATACTCTTTCCCCCACTGCTTGAGTTATGGGATCCCACACCTCTCTAAAGTGCCAGAAAAGCCCTCTGAAAAACAGAGTACCCTGGATTTCCCTCCCTCTCATGTTTTGCCCTGAAATTCAGGTCTGAATCTGAAGTATCTCTGTGACAGCTGTGCCAAAGCAGGGACATATTTGCAAATCATCACTGTCTGTCCCAAAACGCACTCAACTTTGTCAGAAAAATACAAGACTTCCTGTGTCTGAGATTTGTTACCCAGCAGTTACTGTTTTGTTTTCCTGTCATGACTGGAAAACTGGCCCCTGACAAACAGTGATAAATACACAGTAAAAAAAAAATACTGTGCTAATGTAAGTTTTAACTGAACAGAATTTGTCCATCTATATTACATCATGGACTCTATAGCCCACAGAGCAAATGCCCTGAGATCTGCACCAACAATTGGTTCAATATCAAAAATGAGAAAGAATCTGACTCAGCAATATCAGAATTCTCACAACATTTTGCCTGAAGGTGTCTACAATCCATTCTTCAGCTAATACTCCTGACTACATGCATAGTTCCAACAGAATGGGAACATAAAACGGCCTTAAGTCTGAGCTTTAGGATTGCCCCTCATCTTTAAATCCCTCTCACTACTGCCCCTGGATTAATTAATTAATTAATTAGTCCATTCTACCAAAAATCAAAGAAGATTACTTTGCATAGGACATAGGTGTCATCAAGTGAAAAAAATCCATTTGCACATTTTGAATATGAGCAGCATTATTTCAATGTGACTACTTTTTGTCAAGATTTTTGGCCACTGGTTCTGCATGAATACAGAAAATCATTATTCATAATTTGTACTTCTCATTCTTCCATCTCTGCTACTTAAGGGAGAAGGCAAAACCATGCTATGTGGCCCATCACAAGTAATAAATAAAGAAAAGTTAATGAGAAAACCTCTTGTCTGAAAATTATTGATTCAAATTTTATGGCAAAAACTTTTAAATATTGAATACAGCCATGGCTGATAGGACTGGTCGTTCATGGGGGATTCTCTCAAGCTGCACGGTTTTATTAAAATATGTATGACTAACAATTTTTCTATAAAAATATATTAAAACTGCCAGATTTATAAAAGTCAGACAAATCCTCCATTTTTCTTTTCACAAACTCTCTAAATCCCTTTGCGGAAGATCCCAGACCTCAGCTGCATTCCTCAAGGATTTACAGGGCACCAGAGGAGCAGCAATCTGCCACAAATGAATATGTGCTTTCAAAAGTACATGGAGGCTTTTCCAGCCTTCCACGTCCTTCCCTCAGGTTAATCTTCCTGAAGGCACTGGGTGTATTTGCAAGGGCAGTTTTAATCACTGCTCCACTCTGCCCCTTCACAGCACACCCTTTGTGTCTTCTTGATGGGAATAACTGCCCTGCAACCAGAGGTGAGAGGAACAGTGGCTGGAGTATTGGAGGGAACCCACAAAATCAGGGAAGAACCCCCACAATCCTTGGGAGGAGGACAAGAGGAGTACAAGATTTACTCCTCTTGCAATAATATGAGCTGGGATCACATTCTGATCTCAGTTACTGTGCTCTCAGTCTGAATTGCCAGCACTGACTTTGGCAGAACCTCCCAGGATTTAAGGCCTGATCCAAAGATTGCCACTGATTTGTGCTGATTTTGTAACAGATGGTTATTCCAGCATAAGAATTTATCCTAGAAAAAGTTAACAATGCTTCTATCAACACTGCATTAGGAAATGCTTTGTGCTAACATGCATGACACTTAACAAGGTTTACTATATTCCCTTTTCAGCTTGTTTGGTCCATGTTTATGTCCTGTTCCAATTCTAATTAGAAATACAGATAAGCAAATTTTATTCACCCTATCTGCTATTTTCCCTTCATTTGCTGTAATATTTGTAAGATATAAAGAAAAAGAAAACGCTACACGAAAAGCAAGAAAAAATGCTACAGCACAAATGCATCACTACAGAATGAACAGGGGACAAAAATTATTTTTCTTTCTTCTTTTCATTTCACATTTTGTTTTATCTGGGATAAATTATTCTTCATGTTGCATGCCATGTTTTTTGGGTGTTTTTTGATTTTCTGGTCAGGAATGAAAATGTCTTCAGATGTGCTTGCTGAGGAAAAAAATATGGTTAATGTGTTGTCAAGATTTACCATGCTAAGTAGAAATGACGGTGTTGCTGTACAACAGTTTTTAGTTGAATATTTACATAGATACTAGGGTATGCTGGTTCAGGATAACAGGATCCACCTGTTCTTCTAATACCTCAGTATGAATTAGGTTAGTGGGATATGATTTATTTGGGTCAATAGGAACAGATCTTCTCAGTTGTCTTGGAGATTTGAAAAAAAAAATAAAAAGGCCACTGCTGTATTTTTCTCTACAGGTTCTGAAGAAATCTCCACACTCTTCTGAAACAATGTTTTAAAAAGGAAAAGGCTGCAAGAATCTTTCTTGCTCTTCCCTCTTCTGTTTCTCTACGTGAGTTGTCTCCAGTAGCATTGACAGCCAAAAGAAAAGATGATCAAATATTTTTCTTGAGGGAAAATTTTGGCAAGCACAAAGGGGAAAAAACCCCATAGGTCAGTTTCTTTTCCTTTTAAAAAATCAGGAAATCAATGATAATAATTTTTAAAACCCCAAAAAACAATAAAATTGAGCAGCTGTTTCCTTTCAAAAAAAATTTTTGTTTCTGACACAAATTAGTTTTGACTGAGTTTTTCTTCTCTTTCTTGACAAAAATGTTGAAGCTCTCCCAAAAGAAGGAAGCTTTCAGAGATGATGTCAAACCCGAGTTTCCTCGGTGAAAATCAGTTTTATAAAAATGTCAGTGAGGCTGTAGGCAGAGCGAGCAGGGAGGAAGGGTGAGGAAGAAGCAGCAGTGGGTGCCTGTTTTTTTCTGGAAGGGCAGTGCAGGACAGGGCAGGGGCAGGCAGTGCTGCTCAGAGCTTTGCCTGCCCTGACTGCACATCAGCTGCTCCAGCTGCGCTCTCCCCACGCCTCCCCTGCCCCTGCTAGTGCTGGGACCTCAGCCTGACTTCAGAAAGACTGACTGGGAGCTCTTGCCTTGTCTGGCAGCCTTGGCAAGAGGTTTGCAAGAGCTTAAGGTGGCTTTTGGGGCAATCCATCACGGAGTATTAGCAGCAGAGCACTAGATGTCAACACAGGGAAACCAGGCCATGTTGGTGCTAGGGGAGGATCAGGCAGTGTGGAAAACCCAGTGAACACAGCACCAGTGGAGAACACAAATAAACAGACCAGGAGCGACAGAGTGAGGGGAAATGGGGAGGGCACAGGTACTTCCACTTTGTTTTACCATACACCCTGTATTAGGTGATATTTGGGGTGGGTGGGGCAGGGAGCAGAAGAGCTCACTCCTTCAGTTCCTCATGTGACAGAGCTCAGACACATAAATGTGGCAAACATTATGCTTCTGAATCATCAAATAAATAAATAAATAGAAAGTTTCTTGCATGGCTTGGCCAGGCCAAGATTGGACTCCCCCCAACCAAAACAGACCTCCCACTCCCCCCAAAATATCTGGGAAATGAAGCACTTTCAGAGCCCCACATACTGAGTATACCTTTCTTATGTTACAGGCTGCTGCCTTTTTCCACCCAACACATGGTAAGGATTATATTTAAATAAAGATTTAACACTCATAAATGGTTTCTTTTAATATTGCTGTAAAGTAATGGATCTTTTATGGGCAAATTTAAATGTCATTCCCCAATGTACAGCTGCGCCAAACAGTGTGGGACCATTTTATGCAGCCATAACCAAGGAGGCTCGTTGGCCAGCAGTGCCTGTGGGCAGAGTGTGGATTTTATTAGCCAATATGAGCTGATGACCCGTGAGCAGAGTCAGTTTTTGCATCTTGTAAAGTCAACCATTGCAGAGGTACCACCACACGCTGACAGTGAGCGGCTTCCAGCCCAGAACAGCTGAGCACAGCCTCCTGTCTTGGACAGCAGCAGATCCTTTTCAGCCTGTAAAGTTTTTTCCCAACACCACTACCTGTTCAGACTTCACCTCTCCTGGCAGGGATGCTGCTGGGCTGGCTTTGCACGCATTACTGAAGAGCTGGTGTCAAACCCTCTCTTTTCTGATCACCACCTCCATGAGCATCTGGCCAGCTGAGCCAGCATTGGATTCCTTGTGGTCCCAGGCAGACAGTCAGATTTTTCCCTCCCATCCCCACTCAGGAGGGCTTGCATTGCTGCTTAATGCAGCCTTCAGCAGCTGGCATATGCAACAGAACACAAGGCTGTTTCAGATTAAAACTAAGAGTTGAGTTCCCAGCCCAAAGTATTACATGGCACAGATAATCACAGCTCTTTCCAGCCTCACAAGAAAAAGAATTTGGTGACTTTTCAGAGCTCAACATGGACTTTTTTCCAGAATTTGTTGCTGGACTGGGTGATTACTGCCTGGTTTAAAAACATTCTTGACTTTAAAAAGAAAAAAAAAAGCAGGATTATTTTGCTGCCTTGTTTTTGCAATACTATATTCCTTGCAGAGGTGAAGAAACTGTCACTCTAGATATAACTATCCATGGAAAATTACAGACAAAACTGGAATGGGCCTAATTGTCTTAAAACAATGTGATTCCCCCTGCAAAATGTTATATCATGTTTCTGCTGCCAGAAGAACTCATTCCAAAGACACCTAATTAATTATATATGCATTTCCTGACATTATTTCCTTCCTATTTTTAAAAGAATCTTAGTTTTGATGTTCATAATAAGTAAAATACTTAACAAAATACCTCATTAAAAAAGCGTCATACCCACCCCAGCCACTGGAGATTCTCCCATGCTCTCTACATTCCACAGTAGGCAAGCTCCTGCCAAAAAAACCTCTGGCAGATCAATCCTCCCAGAGGAATGAGGGATCAGAAAATGTTATCCAAACCCTGCTGCAGAGCAGCCACTTGATAGGGCTGGTTGCCATCCACGCAGCATATGAAAAGAAACCTGTTATTTATTTCAGTCAGCTTCTCACCAGCCAAGTAAAAAGCATCCCAAACTGTTTTTGGATCTCGATTCAGCAAATCATCTCAGCACATTTCAGAAGAGATGCGACCATGAAATATTTTGGCCTCATCCAAGATGCACACTGACAGTGTTTGTTGTGTGCCTTACACCAGCACGGGAGATGGCCAGGCAGGAATCTCCAGAGATACCTGTCTAGGGATAGGGAATGCCATTTTCAAGGGCATTTCTGGGCCAGGCAAAGAGACCAAATGAGCAGAAGTACTTTTCAGTGGATCTGCTCGACTCAGTTTCATTGGTTCACTAAATAAATCTCAGATTATTGTGGTTTTGTTTTTTTTTTTACTCCTCAAAAGGACGGACAGGAGAAGCAGCACAACCCACTGCAGAGCACCAAAACTGAAGTCAGACTGTCTTTTCCTGCTTTTTGTCTCACAGACAAACAGAGCTGCCCAAAGATCTCAATATAGGGATTTACTCCAGGGAATGTTATTTTTCTTTGGTTATTTTTCTATTGTTATTTTTTAGGGTTGTTTTTTTTTCCTCTTGAACACATCTGCACACTCTGGGTTTGGTGATTAGTTTTATTCTGAGTCTTGCTTTTGGTTTGGTGTTGATTTGAATATTTTCTTCACACTTTGCAAAGGCTTTGAACACAAGTACAGCATCTCATTCAATTTTAAAGCTGCAGTTTCCTTCCCCTTTTTAACTGCAAATCATGCTGTGATTTATAGTGGCATATATTCAGAAAACTGGGCCAAGGTTTTTATAACTGGATGCTCCTAAAACCCTGTTTAAATTTTCTGCAGGGGAATGCTGGGGCAGTGAGAGTTTCTTAAAATTAGGATTTATTTAAGAGACTGAGGAGAAACCCAGGAGCTTAACTTTATGCCCCGGTGTTGGAAACCTTAGCCTAGATTTACATTTTAATTCATCTGTCAGCACAAGCTCTGGGTAATGCAGAATTTCACTTCTTCTTTTCCTCCCACCTTCTCATGAAACCTCAACTAGCAATTCCACCTCCTTTTCATTAGGAGCCTGGCACTTCTCAAAGGACTTAAGCTGCATGGAACTGTCCCCGTGAAAGCTGAGACCAGGAGAAAATTCCAGGGCTTTCAGATTTCATTGCACAGCCAAAAAGTTGAGTTCATTTTGCTGCAATTCAGCATGTCTCAGGAGCCAAAGCTTTTTGTGAAACTGTGCTCAATTTAAAGTGAATGTGGATGGAGGTGGTAACAGGGAGTAGGCACAGGCAATTCTGTTTTGCTGGGTAGTCTCAAAGCTTAGCATGAAAATGCAGAGAGCTCCAATACAGCTGAACTGTAAAGTGCAAAATGTGTTATGTATCAGCATTTTGAGCTGCGCCTAAAAATAAGTGGAAGCCAAACAAAATGTTGAGCTGCGATAAATACTTTCAGGGAAGAACGTATTTGTCTTCTGTCCTGGTTGAATATACTTTTAGTCTTCATTCAAACTGAGCATTTCTGCTTTACCTCTTTTGGGGAGGGAAAAGCTATTGGATGTGTGAGAATGCAGTAGAAATCATCTGTGTGAAATGCCAGAGATCAATGCATAAAACCTTCTCAAAATAAAATAAACTCAATTTCTCCTTTAACTCTGGCACCAGAATTGCTGCCTAAGCCCCAGGAAATTCTGGCTCCCTTCATCAAGGGGTTAAAAGCCACCATGCTGGGAATAATACATATTCTGCTCTTTCCATACTCCCTGTCTGCTCTTTCCTCTTCGTACTCCCTGATGGTTAATGACATCCAGTCACATCTGGATCACAAGCACCATAAACAAACATATCCACCAAAGAACGTTGCCCAGATAATTGTCTTTGATGAAAATCAATTTCATGATGTTCACATTACAGGCCTTTTTAAGCCAGCCACTCATTTCTGGAGATTTAGGCTTCAGTGGTGTGAAGACAAGTGTATATAAATGCACTTGCTAATGCAACACTTCTGCTACAGTGTCACTGCTGTTTACCACCTTTCTTCCACATTTTCAACAGATGCAAATCCTTTCCAAGCATTGGAAGGCTGGCCACATTCACAGGCCTTTCACAATAATGCAATCTCGAGAATTTTGGATAGCAACCCACCCATCACCGATGGCAGACAAGAACAGAAAATGATGGGCTGGAGGATGTGGGGACAGCTGGGACAGATCTGAGCTCCACAAATCTTCATTTCTACCCCAACTCTGGCTGTCTGATTTTTTTCCATTTTCCTTGATGGAGTCTAAACAAATATAAATATTTCTACATCTTTTCTGAGTGTTTCCCCTTGAATAAAATACAAATGCACACAAAAATTATCCTCAAACTGAACCAGTCTTTTATCCCATCTTCTGTTTTCCTTTTCCTTTTTTTGGCTTAACTTTGATATTTGGCTGTCCTAATCATACCAACATGGGTCTAAGGATTCATAGGCCAAAAGCTTCTTTTTCTCTATGCAGGGATTCAAACATCACTCTGGACCTCTCACTTGTGGGTTGTTTTTTGCAGGTCTTGCTTCTCTGCAGGAACAGCTAATGTGCATTTTGTGAAAGGACTGCTATTTTTTTCTTACTTTACTAAGTTTTGCATGCTTTTTGGGGTATTCTGGTGTTGAAAAAAATCTCTATGCTGGTTCATATTTTTATACTGAAGAGTATCAAAAATGTGTCTCTGGGCTGCATCCTATTTTCCTGTTTGCTTACATCCAAGCCCCCAGTAAGGGTTTATGCTAACACCAAGAAATCAGTATTCCAGAAGAACCAGCTACCTTACTTCTAAAGTAGCCATCAGATGGTGCCTGATTCTAGAAGTGCTCTTTTTTTTCCTATTTGGGGAAAAAAGTCTCTCTGAATAAAGTAATACAAAATATCAGGAAAATATTATTGTTTCCCATATTTTTATACCTCTCGATTACAACAAGTAAATTTTTATCCAGAATGTGATCACAATCTATGATTTCATCAAAGAGAACCAAATCTTCTGTTACCTAGCTCGACTGCCTTGGTTATCTCTGTGCCTTGTGTTCTCTGCTCCCAATGGCCACATTCCCAGACTGTCCCATGCGACAGCACATGCCAAGAGACTCTTGCACTTCCCTGCCCATTCCTATAATGGCCCTGTGAACTTGGTGGCAGCAATTCCATCCAGACAGAAGACCTAAAAATAAATAATGCTCACAGATCAAGCTGTGTAGCAAGATTGCATTAGTCAGTAACCAAAAACAATAGCCAAAAGGAAAAAGTATTAAAGCCAGATGAATTTTTGCTTTTCAGGCCACTGGCTACAGAATGGCTTTTTCCCTTCCCATGAGTCAGGTGTAGGTGTGGAGGAACTGAGGACTGAATCTCATTGTGAGGATGTTGAGGGAATAGTGTAAAAAACAAGGTTTCAGCACACTGCTAAAAGGAAAGCAGTAAAAGAAAGGGCACTAACTGTCCATAATGCTCTGGAGACATTTTGAAGGAGGTTACATTGAGACCAGTATCAGCATTATATAGGTGAAGGCCCTGGGCAGAACCTGATTAATTTTCACCGTGATTTAAACTATCCAAGCCCTCATTTCTCCCAAAATCCATTCCTGCTCAACAGCCTCCTATATGGACTTGATTTCTCTTCTCTGGCAAAGGGCAATTTTTTTGTGACTGTTGGGACTGTGACCTCAAAGATGAGGCAGGAGTGGAAGAGAACTTCAGGGTATATGGGCAGAGAGTGCAAAGATTTAGCAAATGCTGGGCAGTATCAGAGCTCTGGCTTTGGCTTTGGCTCCCTTTGAAAAACCTGCAATAATTTGCACTGCAAAGCAAACCAACTCTTGCAAAAGCCCATAAGGCTGGGGAGGAACTAAGAATTCCTGAAAGTTTCTTTTTTGAAAAGATGTGTTGCACAAAGTGAGTCACCTCATCCTATCTTGCAGTGGCTCAAATTTGAAGACCTCAAGGAAACCGGGAGCCACAAGAATAACTCCAGTGCTTGTTTGTTTCTACATCTGCTCCTCCAATTAAAATACCTTCCCAACAGTTTAGTTAGTAACACTTGTGGAGCCACCACTGAGTCAGGCAGTGAGGTAGGGAGAAAGAGAGGACTCGGTCAGACAGGGTGGAGAAAAAGCTCAGGGAAGAAATAGGGCAGAACACAGAGAGTAGAAGTGTCTTTTTGCTCTGGGGTTATGCACTTGAGTAGAGGGATATCCACTTATTTTTTTGCAAACTCTCATTTTGAGCAGTATGATAGAGAGGCATGAGGAGGTACACTGACATGGCAGATCTTTTCCTGGGCCTGGGAAGCTCTTTGAAAGCCTGACCATGATGATCTGTACATGGCTCATGTTTACTTTTAGTGTCGTTGGGGAAGAAAACAGTCTTCTTGTTCTTCAGTAGGGAATTGGTCTCAAGATTCCCATATGCTGAGCAGTTCCCAATGGGCTGATTCAGAAGGCTGTGGCAGAATCTCAGTGTGCCACTTACTACAGAGGAGCACTGTAACATGCTCACAGACCAGTCAGACCTTTGAGGGTCTGGCTGAGGTCCATCTGTTTACTCTGTCCACCCTGAACTCTCCCAGAACATCTCTTGGATCACAGTGAAGCACCAGAATTAACTGTGGGTCAGGCAGGTGAACAGCAGAGTTTAGCAGAGACACCAAGTCACACTAGGCAGGACAGAAAAAATGGAATAACCAAGGGCTGGGACAACATAGAGCCATTTTTTGGGTGTTGAGAAACACCCCACTTAAGATATTACAGAGCAAGACATCGCTCACCTTAACAAGGCTTTGTCTAAATTCTCCTTGAAGGGGCTGCATCTGGTGGATGGATGGTACCAGTTCAAGAAACAATAGTGCAAGAGGGAGGGAATAGAAGATAATGGCCATGGGTACTGGGGCATCTCTTCCCAAAGTGGATGCAGGAATTCTGGCAGCTGAAAACATCCCTTAGTTTTCCAGTGTCCTTCAAAAGATCTCCATGAAGCACATAGTGTGTTACTCTGTTTATCCACGCTGGCAAGATGAGACACTGATCTTACCCTGCTAGAATGTGTAGAAAACCAATATCCTGTGGTAAAGCTTCAGCCTTATGCTTCTCTTTTAATATAAGCTGTCATTACTGAACCACAGTATTACCCAGATCTGTTTTACATGAGTCCTTGGCGAGGCAATGTCAGCTGCACTTAAAAAACAAGGTCTGCACTTATCGATTCAACAATATTGTAAAGGGTAATGTGTCATCTGGTGTTACTAGAACATCAAACCTGCACATCAGATGCAAGACAACCATCAGTTGCTGGAGGGCTGCATTACCAGCTAACCCAGAAGGAAAAACAGCATGTGCAATTTCCATGAAAAACCCAGCTCCCAACTTTTGAGTAAGAAATTTATTTCCTCTGACCAATCTTCCGCCCCCCAGGCTGGAAAGACATCATGGACTTATGCTTCCTTTATGACAGCATCTAGTGCAGACCAGTTGTCCAAGTCTGCCTTGGCCACAGTTGCCTGGGGCACCCCTCTGCATCCCAGAGCCATTGAATGAAGTGGCTGCTGTCCCCATGTGCTTCTGTGCAGGAGTCACAGGGGTGCTTCTCACTGGATTTATTTTCTACCTTCTTTTTTCAGCAACCAATGGTGAATTGCACTTGAAATAATACTTTGTCCTTTAGTTTTCCTGAAGAATGTATCAGAGACAGAAGTGTCTATTGCATCAAGGAAGCAAGATGATAGAGCTGATGGATAATTCCTTCGTATCCAGGATGTTTCACCCAAAGCATCTGTTTGCTTTAATGTTCTTCCAAGACAAAGTTCTTGCAGCCTCTGCCTCAATTCCTCAGAACGTTCCTGAAATAGAACACTTTTACCTCTAGTCTTGCCCAGAAAGTCTGTTTACAAGCAGGGTACAGACAAACCCAGGACAATCCCATGAAAATAAATGTGAAAGCAAGTGTATGTACCACAGAGCTCACACGAGCTCTCCATAACCAGGCCATAATCCCCAGTGAAACTCCTGAGAACAAAGAACATGGGACACCCCCAGCTTCAAGGAGGGTACAGTTTCCCCCAAAAAATGTTGGTTTGGTTTATGTCTGGTTCAAGCCAAAGCTGGTATTCTCCACACACACACATACAAATCCCCACAAGAAGGAAATGTCCCATTTTCGGCCAGGTGTCCCAGTGAGATAAATCAGAAGTAAAACAGCGCTGATGCTAGACATGGAGAGAGGTGTGTTACTCCTGTAACACCATAAAAGCATCTTGGCTTGGAGCTTCATGTGTACCCTGCCCTGGCATCTTTGTGGAAGAATTCATTTGTCCTTACATTCCTGACCTAGCCCGTTACAGACCTCAGCCTGCTTCTTTTGCAGAGACCTTTTTAAGGGGCTGAGTCAAATTGTCCAGAGATGTCAACAAGTTGTGAGAGGCAGGCTCACACTGGCAGCAATTACCAGAGGGCAATGATCAATGGGGGTCTTTTGTTAGCATTACAGGATCACTATTGACTCAGGAAGGAAGTGCCCCCATGGTTTAGGCTGAGCTGAAATGGACAGGCAGCCTTGCCCTTGGCTGCTCACAAGCCACTAACCTACACTTATCTCATTAATTATTCCTGTCCAAATGGCAGCGATCGTTATGATCCACAATCAGCTGAGGAAGAAGAGGTCACAGCAAACACAGAGGCTCCATTTACCAATCCAAGGCATGCATCCTTTCTCTTATTTGCATCCAGAGTGTTGTACAACACCGCTGCTGTTCCTTTGACAAACAGGTAACAACACATGACAGCCACACCAGCTCCCTAAAAAAAAAAAAAAAGGTAGAGCTTACAGCTTACATGTTTTTCCACTTATAGAAGTAAAACTACAAGGCACAGTGACCTTGCTAATTGCATAGATGGGGAGGGGGGAATAGTGTTCACATTCCAGTGCACCCAGATTGCCTTGTTCCTCACATACTCCTATCCCAAACTATGGCCAGAGCCATCAATTGTTTACAAGACACTTGATGCACAATCCCATTGCTTCAAAAGTATAGTTTGTGCGAGGGAATTTATAGGAAGAAAATACATGTGACAGGAATAAAAGACATTTGAGGGATGAGGGCTTCTGGATGGAGGGATGGAGTCTCCTATTAAAGTCACCTTGCACTGCTGAGGGATAAATCATTCCCTCGAACATATTGCAGTCTGTTGTAAAGGCAGATGATTAGTATGACTGAGAATGAAACCACTCTCTGTTCTTACCCCCCACTGTGTTATTTTTCTCCCTTGCACTGATTTGTTCAAGCCACAGCATTTTAAATCAAGCTCTGATTTAAGAAAGGGGAGAATATACAAAAGGAGCAGTATATTCTGAGCACACCCTGCCCTTCAAGCTTATTGCTCCCCAGGCACTTCAGAAAGAGGAAAATCACGAGCCCCAGAGGAAGCCTTACGAATGTGCGCCTGCAAACTGAAGTTTGCCACGTGTACTCAGCTGGGAAGGGAAAAGTCCCCAGCACCTCTGTTCAACACCCTGAGCCCTGGGGGAGAATGCGCTGCAGCAGTTGGCTGCTGTGCCCCCGTCTGTCCTGATAACTAACCAGGGAACAGCAGCCAGCCTCAGGAGTTTCAGGACATAAAGAAAGGCCCCCACCAGGAAGCCATTTCCTTCTCCAAAATGCATTTGTGCAGAAGGGTTTTTTCCCTCTCTTTCTTCTCTCAGGGGGAATAAAATATGGAAAGAAGGGACTTTCAACATCTGCTCTAGATTTTTATTTTAATTCCACTGATTTTTTTTTTCAAGATTCTTATCCAGTGCCTATAGCTTAAGCAGTCTGTATTTTCCTGACAAACAGTTGTCAGACAGTACTGTCTGTTGAACAGAAATGCCATCAGCCTTGGACTGAAGCATTTGCAGTGGGAAAGATCAAGCATTTATAGACTGGGTTTATGCCTGACTCTACTGCACTGAAAGCGTCTTACAGTCATCTCCCACAGCCCCAAGAAGTGACTGAGAGTTGTGGTTCTTTCCTACAGCAGTCTGCAACAGCAATTGCATGGGAGATGGCAGAAGGAGAAGTGATGAGCTCTGAGGAGCTGCATTGGTTTTCAAACACTCCCCACTCCGTGGTCTCCTAGAAAACAGGAAGGGAGTTTAGCAATTGCTACTATACTGCTACAGCAGTACAAAAACTGGAGCTAAAAACACCACTTGGGGTCTGTATTCTCCTGCAAAAAGAGATCCCATCTTCAAAAGGCACATAGGGAAATTTACCATTCCCTGCTGGGTCCGGGCTAATGCTGACCAAACCCTGTTACTTCTGTTTAAGATGCCTATTCTTTTGTTCAGGCACAAGAGATCAGGGATTTGTTATTCATACTTCTGCAAAGCATTCACGTTCAGCAAGAGATGATCCCTCTCCCAGTTATCTTCCAAACACAGACCTCTTCATGGGCTCCATCTCTTCTCCCCGGTAATGAGCAGCAAGACAAGAGGAAAAAAACCTCAAGTCATGCCAGGGAGGGTTTCAATAGTATAATAGGAAAAAATTTCTTCACTGACAGGGTGGTCAAATATTGGGATAGGCTGCGTAAGAAAGGGGTGGAGTCACCATCCCTGGAAATGTTGAAAGGGGATGTGGTTTAGTGATGGACTTGACAGTGTTGGGTTTATAGTTGAACTCCGTGATCTTACAGGTCTTTCCTAACCTTAATGATTGTTCATTTCTACTATCAGGTAACACCAAAGGGGAGCAGGGATGGGAAGAAGGGAGGGCACTTCCCTGAGACTAAGGACGTCTTCTGCCCTCCCAGCTGCCATGTTGCCTCATCAAGACTTTTCTCTGCCCATTTCCACGGGCTGTGAGTGCCATCAGTGATCCCAACAGACAGGGTAAACAGCCACCACCCGACAGCACTTCCAACTGAGGGTGGCTAAAGGACTAAGTTACATGGACACATACCCACAGAAATCATTTTAGTAATGACATGGTGACGGTGGGGTGACCGTGCTTTCTGCCAGGGCAGCCACCATGGCTCAGCCAACCCCCCGACCCCGGCAGAGGGCAGCCAGCAGAGCAGGGCTGCTGCTGCAGCTGGGCAAGCCACAGCCCCTGCCAAAGCCCTGTCAGCAAGTGGCCACTTCCCCATCCCCGTGGCTGGAGGGGCAAAAGCTCAGCCGTGCTCCCAAAGCCGTGCTGGGCTGCACTCCGCACACCGCTGAGCCTGTTTACATAAAGCCATTTCTTGTTTTCCTTCCCAGAAAGAGCGCTGCCAATCGCCGGAGGCAGATGTGTTTATCAAGAAGTGTATCTCAGAGCCTGACGTGGGATCTGTGGCCTCTGGTGCAGCTGAAAAACTCTGTCAACACCTTGGAGAGAGCAAGCCAGCGGGGCCAGCGGGGGACCAGCCGGGACTGCAGTCCTGCCAAAAGCTACAAGAGGAGCTCAAGCCAAACAAACCTTTTCCATGCCCTCTGTTCAGTATCTAGTGGGGGCGTCCAAACCACAAATCAGCCAGTTCTTACGTGAAAGGAAAAACCTTTTTTTATTATTATTTTTTAACCTCTCCCCCTCATTTGGAGACCTGCTCTGCCCTTAAACCTGTGAATATATCACTGTGTTAGGTCTGAAAGTTTATGTCAGAGGGATGTTGAAGCCTGACCATGCTGAAGATTGCCTGCTCAGGAAACAAAACACCCTTCTAGGGATCGCTGCACTTGATGATCAGCCTGAATAAAAAAAATACTGAGGGACAGAGTAAATCCTTCAAGCAGAGACCTGTCAGGTAGGGGAAGGGGGTGAGTTAGGGGTTAAAGAGAATTTTTGTTCATGCTTTCAGGCTCTGTCTGCTGCTCCTGCACTGCCATTTCAGGGAGAGCAGTTTCTGGCTGAGCATAGGGTCATGGAAACCCTCATCACAGGATGGGAGTCACCCACAGTTCTTGGGGTGTCATCGCAGTCTGCACACGGTGATGGGATCTTCCACCTCCTTTTCCAGAAGCATCAGCTCTGAAAGCAAGCAGAAATATAGGTAATCTGCAGAAATCTGTAAAATTAGTTTATTTCCCAGACCCATGAAAGGAAAGAGAAAAAGAAGAAAGACAAGAAAAAGAAATAAAGAAATTCTGCTTTACAGTGAAATGGAATTCCTCTGAGTTACATGGGAAACGTTGCCCATGTCCAGGCACTAGACTTATTGCTTATCTGGTAATCATCAGTCAATTCCATTTGCACTAAACTTCCTGAGGCAGAGAAATCTTCAAATCACCTCTTTTGTAAGTCACTCTTTCTTGTCATCAACTCTTCTCTCCAGTACCTTCCCCATCCCTCCTCCCTCCTGGGGCTCTGTGACTTGTGCTGGGCAAGGTGCCCAGAGGGGGCTCTTGCAGCTTCCCTGTGGGAAGAATCATAGCTGGCAATCCAGGGGACTTATGTCCTTGAAGCCTTCAAAAATGACAAACACCTGGAGAAAAAAGCTGCACACACACACACACACACACACACACACACACACACACAAATGCCACAACTTTCACAATTAAGTACTTAGGAGAAGATTGGGGTTGTATGTAGACAGGTACAGTCCTGGCCCCCCATGCATGTTCAGGAATCCCTGAAGCTGGATTCCAGGATGGAAAAGCTACTTTCTCAATCCCCTTTCATTTGGAGGACCTGAACCTTCCTCTTTGTGTGTGTACAACGGGGACACATTCCCCACCTCTCCTGGTGCAGAGAGGAAAGCACAGCTCCCCAGTTCATCCATGGACCTGACATGTCCTAGGTCTGGCCACAGTAAGAGCCCTGGGACTATGTTTCTTACACTGAGTGCAAGGCAATTTGAAGGTGCTCTTCTCTGAAGCTCCCTGCTGCTGTTTTGTGGGACACCTGTGGAAGTGAAAAGCATAGTGTTTCTCTTTGCATCCACTGGGCTTGCAGGATTCTCTCTTTTGGGCCACCAAGCTTTCCTTGCCAAGATAAAGGCACAGAGCATGGGGCTAAACTTGCTCATTTGCAGTAGCCTATTCTCAGCATCAGTTTCAAGATGGGTTCCATACTTAGTGCCTCCCAAACTACTTTAAGTCTTGCCTTTGTCTGTGTGGATGGTTCTGACAGTCTCAAAGAGAACTGTTTCTGAAGTTCAGGCTCGTGAGACAGACGGCTTTCTGGTTTCTCCCATAATGCATGGGTTTAGTTGTTTTCCAAACCAAAAACCCCAAATGCAGAGTTTTTTACCCTTCTGCTCCCCCTTCCTGCCGTTCAAAGCTTTTGCATTGACCACAGTACTCCTTCTCACATACCTCCAAGAGCTGCAACTTATAATCTTCACACCAAATTAATTTCTGTTTACAGTCTCACAGTTGGTCAGAAGAGGGGTTTCCCAAACTCAAAAAATCAGCATCTGCCTCTTGTGTGTATTTCCCACTTAATATCTAGGAAAAATACAGCAACAAGACCATATTATCAAAAAATATATGAAAACTTTTTTCCAGAGTTATTCAGAAGCTACCCAAACACTGTACATTCACAGATTCTGTGGCAGGCTTTATGCTGGCAAACAGATAAGGAACACAGTGGGATAGATTTCCCAAATGGGCTAAATCAGCACCATTCCCTTGACTCCATTCACACAGTATAAGTCTGGCCTGAGATATCTAAGACACAGGCACCATGACCAGGAGTTAAATGAGAGTCTACAATTCCCATTAGTATTTCCTGTAACAGGAATCTTTGCTGGAACTGCCATATCTCAGTGCTTCCTGAAGTACAAGTAATTATTGGGGATGTCAGGAAAAAATCCTTAGGGATAGAGTCATGCACATACCTACTTGGGCACACTGGGCACACCTCTGCTGGGAGCCTGGCTTATTTTTCCGGGTAATGAAACACTGAATGTCTGCTTTTCAGGATGATATTTTATGCATGTAGATGACAGCATAGGCAAAATGTCAGAATAGTCATTTTCTCTGGCTGGTCGACAACGAGGCTTGCAACTAAAGTCCAAATTAAAACATGTTACCCTTTGGAAAGATCACATTACTGCCAATAGGCAAAATAGTTCAAAACTGCTTATCAGCCAGGCTTGGGGCAAGGCCAGAGCACCTCTGGAGCAGATATGTGCCCATACATCGCATATCTCTGTTATCAGCCTCTTCTCTGCAAGCTCCCAGTGAGGCTGCTCATACTGCCTGTGCATCCAGTTCACTAAGCCCAGAGGCAGAGGATGAGAAAGCATCTGAGCTTCTTTGCTGCGTGTTTCCTGTTTCATTTGTTTCTTTGTTTTGAAAAAGAGAAGAAAGAATCTGTCTTGAATGCCATGTATAGAGACTCTGGCTCTGAAACTGCTGCAGCGCTCCCATTCAGCTGCCAGCACCCCCAGGCTCAATGGCCTTTTATCCCCCGAGCAGTGTGACATGACAGGAACTGCGGTTACCATGTCACCAGCAGCTATTGCAGGCTCGGAGGGATCAGGACCTCCAGCCGCAGGTTATGGACTCAATCCATAATCACAGAGTCCCCTCAGCGCCACCACCACTCCGACCTGGCGATGGAACCTTTGGAACGCGTCTGCCCTCTCCAGCACACCATCTACATTATACAGGACGCACAAAATCTAAACATTTGACCATTTTCCTGTGCACTGTTAGAACAAACAATTCAAATTTCAGCCGATTTGTTTTGTCTTTATCGAGCTACAATTTTGTAAGAGCGCTGTGAAATCCCTGACGAAAAAATGGGATCCCTTTTACCTGTTCTGGCACACAAATCACAGTTTAAATGATGCAGATTTTTTTTTTTTTTTAATGTGAGAGTTGTTTATTCTAGGGTTGATTTCTTGAGCTTCTGACTCCCTTGTGGTTGGATAAGTCACCTAGTGGTGGTCCACAAGAAGAGCTTACGAGCAGGTTCCTGGTGAAAGTGCCAACAGAAAGCAACTGGGCAAATGTGCCTTTTGCAGCCATTTGAGGCCTCAAAACCCCATCACATGAGCGATACTGAGAACTCAAAGAAGCATCAAGCTGGACAAAGTGGACTGGTTAGAAAATTAAAATGAAAATTCACAGAAAAGACATTCCACTGTGTATCCAGCTCCAATTTGTGTATCTATTGCCTGCTTTGTGTTAAAAGCTCTCTCCTGAATTAAATACACATGTTTTCCCTGGGTTTCATAAGACTCCACAGTTGCATTTAGACAACAGCAAGACAGCTCTTAGCTTTTCCAGCATTGTCTTACTGGTTTTTTGCGAGGGAAGCAATGTGAAAATCTTCCCAAAACAGCTGCAACAACTTCAAAAATTTGCCTTGGTGTTTTTCAAGCTGTAGAAACGTTTTGGTGTAGAAGTGCTTTTGTTTTGCTTTGTTTTTTAAGGTATTAGCTCCCTTGCTAAGGCTAGAAGTACCGAAGCACGGGTGCGGAAAACATTGCCTGCTTTTCTTTATGGGAATGCGTCTTTTACTAACCCGAATTTCACCGGCTTTCGCAGTGTATTAAATAAACCCGCTGCCCCAGCGGAAAGCCGCCCGGCAGCCTCGCAGGAGGAAGGAAAAGCGCTGGAAACGGGGCCGCTCCCCGGTGTCTGCTGCCCTCCGGTGGCTGGCACAGACCGCTCCTAGTTTTTACACGTATCTACGTGTAAATGTGCGTATAAACGCGTGCACATAGACACACACACACATAAATGTATGCAGATGCGCATACGCACACATATGGGCATGTGCGTGCACGTGTATTTATATGTGTGCCTATATATTCGTGTGTGTATATATAGATGTTTACATAAAAAGCATCGTGCGTCCCCTAGCTAGAAATTCCACCGCGACCCCAGACCGCCCCCTCGCTTGTGGTTTTGGGAACGCAATTCATGAGATTTGGGGACACCATTCAAGGACACCGCGTAATGCTCCCTCGATGAGAGCAAAAAAGGCAACACCTCACAGCAGAGAGACACAAGCACAGACTCCCAAGCCAAACAAACACATCTGTGTGGAAGGAAATAATCTGTGGCACAGCAGTAAAATGGGGGGGCAAGGGTTGGGGGGGGGGGGGTGTGAAACCCTTATTTTTCCTTTTTTTTCTATTTTTGTCGATTGCTTTGTAGCTTAGTTGTTAGTTTTACACCCCCAGCCCCCCCGTACTTCCCCAGGGAGCCACTTTCCCTTGTCGAGCTTGCAGACGTGACACTGTGGGAAAGATGCCGAGTTGTACTTTGTCCTGCTTCGCTGCCCCCAGCACGGATCTGGCTGTTTTACTGCCAGCATTCTTCTGCAGTGCCTTAACTTCATGGAAAGGAGAAAGCCGAGGGTTTCGGGGGGGAAGGTTTTAGGGTTTCACCAGGGCAGGCAGCCCATGCTATAGAAACAAACAAACTATGCAGTGAAAGCATTTTAATTCTCTGACTCTGTGCGAAAGCAAAACAGACTAGAAAACCACAGGCTCTGTATTCACAGCCCTCAGGGTGCAAAGTGGCCTGAATAAAACCAAAAAGAAATGGTTGTCCAAGAACAGGCCAGGAAGGCGGTGGGATACTGAAGAAAGACTGGGAGAGGCTTGGGGACAGAGGATTAGGAAGAGGAGGGGAGAAAGTGAGCGGGGCGCCGCGATTCAGCAATGACCCTATAACGAGCTCATCAGCAAACACATCCATTTCACCACAGGGCATGCTTAGCTCCCAGTGCGGCTCCTGGGAATGACCACTGCACTGGGAAAAAGAGGGGAGGGGGGACCAATTTTGCACAGGGTCAATTATTTCCGATTATTTGGAGATGGGAGAGGAGATTCTTTCCAAGCCCAGTGGGTAATCAGACTTGTGCAATGAAGTGTAGCATTTGTTTCTCCTTGTTACCATAGCAGATATATCCCCTCGGCTGTGCAACCATCTCTATTTCCCTGAGCCCTCCCCGACTCAAGGCCCCTTTCACTTCTCACCAAACTACGCAGTCATTTCTTGAGGGAGTGAATTACGGCAAGTTTTTCCCTAAGGAACCTTCCCTATTTGGAGTGAAACCACAAGCCAGTGAGATCTGGGAGTGGAGAAAAAGAGATCAGGCTTGTTTAGAAGCAGCAGCTAAACAGCTGGGAGATCTTTCAGTTGGTTTATATTTCTAACTCTGTTTGGGTCTTGCTTTACAACCTCGAATGAAAACAAATCAGGATTGTTTCCTCCTTCTTGGAATGTCTGCTTAGGGTTTTAAGGGAGGAACAAGGAGGGGGAGAGGGGGAACAACGCCACATGGGTTCTCAGGAATCACTGCTTTCCCAATGCCTGCAGCCTCTTTATCCTCCTGCTAACCACTCCTGCACACATGTAGCCTCACTCTATTCCAGCCACACAATACAGAGACATTTGTAAAAGTGCTTTGTCAAAAAAGGTGGTTTTTACCCTTCTCTTGGACAAGGGAAATGTTTTAGTTTTTTTTTGTGTTTGGTCACTTCAGGATAAACTGTCCTGGAGCATCGCACTGGTTTGTTTTTTTTTTTCAAGTCACAAAAACAGAATATCTTTTTCTCTCACTCTCCACTCCCCCCCCCCAACCCCCGCTAAAAAAAAAAAAGAAAATAAAATAAAAGGAAAAAATTCTTTCGTTGCTCCATACAAATATCACGGGTAATCCTTTCATGGGATTGTTCCTAAATGCCGAGTTCTGAATTCAAGAGCTTTCCCACGTACACAAGCACTTGTGAGCTGTCTCAGCCCAGCTCCAAGGGGCTCACAAAGGCACGACATGTCCTTCTACCCCGGAGTTACCGCCACGCCGAGCAGAAGCATAGCGTGATGTTTCTTGGCCCATTAAAAGTTGTTTAAATTCCACTCTATACGCGGTGGCCTCAAAGTGCCTCGTCTGCTAAACCGAACCGAAGGGGCTGCAGGCTCTCCCGGAGACAAAAATGCAAACCCCGCGAAAGCGGGATGAGAAGAGGGGCCAGACCCGGAGGAACGGCGGCCGCGGGAGCTCGGCGGGCAGCCCTGGCTCGGGGACGGGGCTTGCTGTGACAGTCCCGGACGAGGAGATAGAAGCAGCTCCAGGGAGCTCATCGGCTAGGGGAAGTTCTTTAGAGGATAACTTCCCTTTTTTACGCTTAAAACTACACGTATAAAATAGAAACGAGCCCCCGTGCCAGTGTGTGTGTGTGTATTTGCAGTCCCGGCGTGGGAACACGAGGATCACACCCGAAACACTCGGATTCCTCGGAGCCGAGCACGCCGGGATGCCGCTGCGGGCTCTCCGCGGCGGAGGGCCGGGGGACAGCTCGGGCCGGACCCCGCTCTCTGCACGGCGCAGGAGCTGACGGGGATGGCCCGACCGGGGGCTGCCTGCTGAGTGCGTGTCTGCCTCTTTGGCGTGGGACCGTGCTCCAGGAGGTGCCCCCGGTCCCGCAGCCCCCGGCGCGGGACTCGCCACCGGCCGAGGCGACCCCGAGCATCCCCAAAGCCGGCTCGGGCAGCGGCGGCTCCAGAGGGAGCCGCTCCGAAGCTGCCGCCGAGCCAAGCAGCGAAACACCTCCGGTCCCGTCCCGTCACTTCCCGGGGAAAAGAGAACCGGAGCTGCTTTGCTTTGTCTAATTAACTTTAGTAATAAATGCCACTTCCCCTGGCCGAGGATAGGAAATTCGCCCTACACAGAATTCGGGGTGGGAATGACAGTGAAGCTCCCGAGCGACCGTGGACTTAGTTTCTGGTTTTATTTTAATTTTTTTTCCCCTGGGCAGACGTGAACGAGTGCTAAAAATCATAAAGCATAAAGTCAAGGATCTCAGCCGGCTGCCTCCGGCTGCTCGCCGCGGCTCTGGGTATGTCTCCGTGCCCAGCCCGGCGGGCAGCCCCACGGTCGCGGCTCGGTGCAGCCCCGGTGCCCGCCAGGCCCAGCTGCAACGCCCCGCGCGGCCACGGGGCGGCGCCCGCCGCCTCCGTTCCCCCCCCCCCCCCCCCCCGCGATCCCTGCTCCCCGTGATTTGCATACGCGGTGTGGATTGGTCAGCGTTTCAACTACGTCATATCTGACGCCAGAGCTCCCCGGCCAATGGCTCTCCGGGAGCCCCGCCATTGGCTGCCTGAGGGGATGTCAATCAGGACTAATTTGCATGCGGGCGCGCTCCCGCCGTGGGAGCGGAAGTGGGCGGGGCGCGGGGGGCGCGCGGGGGCCCGGTGGTCACGCGGAGTGATACGTCACAGCCGTGGCACGCGCTGGCACCGCCCCGCCCCGCCCCGCCGCGCGCTTGGCGCTGCGGAGCTCCGCGACACCGGCGCCCGGTGACGGCGGGGGCGTCCGCCAGCAGCGCTCCGAAACGATAGCCCTGCGCGGAGACACGCGTGTGCCTGTGTCCGTGGTGTATGTCTGTGGTGTGCGCTGTTGTGCCGGCTACACCCGTGCCTCCGGCTGCTCCGGCAGCGGGAGGCAGAGGCAAAGCCGTGGGTGCCTTTCACCGCCCCGTCCGCCGGTCCGCCCGCACGGCACGTTCCCCCGCGCCTCCCCGTGGGATGGGAGTCGGGGGCAGGGGAGCCTCGGGACACGCTCGAGGGAGAAGGGCCGCGTAGCAGCTCCCCACCGTGCGGGGCAGCGCCGAGCGTGGCTTCTGCAGTGGGGAAAACGAGGCGGGGGCGAACACGGGGGCAGCCCTGCGCTCGCTGCGCACACGGGCAGCGCCGCGTTCGGGCGGGCGGGAGCGCAGCTCACCCCCGGCCGCACCGCGCACCGCGCCGCTCCCCAAAGCCCTGGCGCTGGCGGCACGTCACGCGTCACCGACGGGCGCTGCACGTCACCCCGCCGGCCCCCGACGTCACCGCCCGTGGCAGAAGCGGGAGCGGGCTGGCAGCGCGCTCGGACCGGGGATTTACGTGCTGCGGGAGCCAGCGCTACGCGGGTCCCGGAGGCAGACGGGGATACACGGAAGGGAGCAGGCAGCCCCGTGCTCCCCGCCCGCCCCAATGCGCCCCGGAATTTTAGGGGTCAGAAATCAGAGCGGGCGCCCCGCAAGGGCCGCACAGCGGAAGGACTGCGGCAGCCGCGGAGGCGCGGCCGGGCCGCCTCGCCGCCCCCCGGGGATGGGGTACGGCGGGGCCGGCTTCGGCTCCTCAGGCGTGTTTACAGAAAACACACAAAACAAAAACAGCGCCAGGTGCTTCCAGAGTCTCTCGCCGCCCTTATTTAGAAATAGAGACCGAAGCAGGCCCCGAGACGGTAGGGGTGACGTCACTTGGGAGGGGCCGTGTCGTCACGGCTGGCGGGTACCGAGGGCGGGAGCCGAGATCCCCCCCGTGGCAGCACCGGGACCGCCGCTGCCGCCAGGTGTTGGATTTCCGCCGCAGTGGCTAATTGATGCTTTAATTGCCGAAGCAGCTCTATTTTCTCCCCTCTTTTTTACATCTTTTTTCTTTTCTTCCCTCCCTTTTTCCTCGCAAATAAAGTAAACACAAGAGGGCGTTTCGAGCCTTTGATCCCGGCTCTGTACAGTAAGGAAAACAAACCATGAACTTCAAAAGGAATGGAGCTTTTCTGGGGTTAATTTCGCTTCCTAAACGGCTGAACACGGCAATAAATCATAGCTTCCCTCCCCTCCAGGAAAGCGCTAATCGGAGGAATATGTCCCAAAAGCAGCCTTCACCATCGGCAGCCTCAGAGCCCGCGTAGGCTGTGATCTGACGGATCAAACTTCATGCGGGAGATATTATAAATCAACAGGTTTCATAAATCTTTGCAGGCGACAGCTCCGCGGGGCCGGGGCGTGGGCGGGAGAAAGGGAGTGCCCAGCGGTAATGTGGGTACCGTGAAAATTCACTTCCTCGCAAGAATTGCATTAAGTAAACCTAACACCGAAATGTTGTCCGGCAATCTGTCTTGAAAAGGTTACAGCGTGTTAAAGATTTGGAAAGCTCCATAAAGCAGTAAAGATTATGAAGTACAGCTTAAAGGTTTATCAAATGACTTCCCGTGCCGGGACATTTAAACCGAAGGCAAAACCTGAAGCCTGTGATCTTTGCAGTCTGAGCCCATAAACGTGTTTGAGGAGGGATTCTGGTTTCTGCCGCTTTTTAGTATTGCTTCTCTAACACGTAATTGAAATCCACTTTTCAGGAGCCGATATCTGGTAGTAAAACTGAAATACCAGGCAATTAGTCGCGGTGCTTTAAAGCCGCGTCGGGGTAGATGCAGTCCGAAGGGGCATACACCCAAAATTAGGAAGTGAACCTGTGGCTAGAGAGTGGGGAAACGATCCTTAAACCTTCTTGTCGCGGATCTGGGAGCAAGGGGAAGCGAGCGTCGGCTGGAAACGGCATGGAGGAGAAGGGGCACAGCAGCCCGAGCTGCGCCGCCCGGGGCGCGGGGTAGGGAAGTGGGGGCGACCAGCCGCGCTGCCGGGAGCCGCGGAGGCGCCTCCGGGCTCTTCCCTCGCTGGTTTCCGTTCAAGGCTGCCCCTCCGTTCCCTGCACACGCACGCACCGGCTCTGAATCACACGGTGGTTTTAAGGGGGCTCTTTGATCTGGCCAAGTGTCAGAGCCCCGAAAGCCGGGACTCAAATAACACGTCGTTACGGCAAACAAATTTCTGCAGTCAGCTTTATGGCTTTATTGTCTATGGCACGAATAAACTCGGGGAATTAGCAGGTTAAGGGGAAAAAAAGTAAAAAGTTCTTCTATAATAAAATACACATCTGTTTCCAGGGAAAATATGGTAAAAAACACACACAGCGTCAAAACCTGGCTTAGTCGCCACTGGCTGTATGGATAAGGAAAAGTACCATCTGTCATTTCTTAAGTGGCCCTTATGTGGATATTTACCTTTTCAATAGGCGTTTTAATCACTCTTTTTATATTTAGTGTTGACTGTATTTTGCAATACGCACATTAAAAAAAAATAGCAAGCTCAGTGTGTGTATACAATCATATCAGTTCCCTTTCCGTGAACAAGCAGGCGCACTTAAAGCATAGACTACCATAAAATTTATATAGGGGTAGATTTTTATGGGCGTGTGTATTAATAGTCTCTAATAAAATAAAGTTTACTCTGTATGTGTGTGTGGTTTGCGCTCATAGTCCAGTTCTCAGTGTGCTGGATAACCTGCGCAGGAATTATTAAAGGGGCTATATACATATACCCATTAACACGTAGTGATAAATCAGCGAACGTCTGGGTCTGCCTGCGTGCATACCGAGATCTAATTTCCGAGCTGGGAGAACAATATATCATCTCCCATATTTCAACAAGTGGGGGTTTTATGTGTCTTAAATATTTTTGTGAGCCAGACTACGCAACCGGAAATAATGGATTTTCTATGAGATATTAAAGAAAAATCCATCATCTTTTTTTTTTCCCTCTCCTTGGAAAATCGTTAAAAGTTTGGGAAATCAAATCCCAGAGATTTGCGAGGATATTAAACCGTTTCACTCCCTCTTTGCACACACGCGCGTGTGCCTGCACACACGCACCCTTCCACACGCACACACGTGTTGCCCTTTTTGTAAGGATTCCCACCAAACCCATGAAAGGACGCCGGTGGGTGTTAAACGATACCATTTCGGAGCTCTCCATCCACAGGTTTAGTTTTTCCTTAGGTATTGCATTCACGTGTACTTTATTTGTACTTTATAAAATTTTTATACGTCTTTATACGTTGTGTATGTACATGTGTGTACGTTTAGCAAGAAATGTGGATTAATTGATTTGAGCCTCGGCTCGGGGGACCCTGGCAGACTCCCGCGGGGGCGTTCTGCGGGGACACTGGGGACCTCCCGCCAGGTGCCGCAGCGCAGAGGGGCGACGGGGTGAAGGCAGTAAGTGCCGGAGGGGTTGCGAAGGGAAGCACCCCGGCACGGCCAGCGGACCCGCCTGCCAAGGAGTGGGGATCGCCCGGACTTTATTCCCTACCACAGCTCACATCTTCCCGGCCCTTTAATAAATCCAAATATTTACCCTCGAGAGAAACGCTTTATGCGGCTGCATGAGGGCCGGTAACCTTTGACAGGAGCCGTCACAAAACACTCCTCCGTAATGGACCACAGTGCGCGTACGTCTAATTTATTGTGCTAAAAGTTATTGCAGGGGCTGCGGGAGGGGGTCTCGGACTACAAATAAGCGTTTTGCCACTGAGCGGAAAACACCGCCCCTGGGTCAGCCGGGCAGAGCCACAGGGTATCCGATTCGGCCCCGGCATCCCTCCCATGTGATGTCGCTTTCATGCTTTTTGGGGAAAAAAGAATACAACAAAAAAACCCGCGCCGGATACTGCAACGCGATCCCCGGTAATGCGGCAGGCAATATGTTTCCCGCGTATCTGATAAAGCGGACCGTTGAAACGAAGGGAAGGAAATCTCGCCCAATTTAACGGGGAGAAGCGGGAAAGCCCCTCAGCCCCGCGTGGCGGCGGTGCCAGCGCCGGTCCGGAGCCACCGGCATTCCCGGGCTTGGACCGGCCGCGGTGCGGTGCTGATGGAGCCCCCGCCCGGGGTGGGAGCAGCCCGGGAGCCTTTTAAACCCGGCGGCCGGTGCAGGCTAATAAGGGGGGACACTTCCAGCGGCAGCAGCACCCGTGGGGGAGCGGGAGGAAGCCCGATGGGATATTACCCTGTTTGTTTTCCCTTTGATCCGTAGGAAATAGGTCCTGCACTGCGTGACCCATTAAACTAATAAGATTATAAAGATCAGCAAGAGGGGCTGGGGCCGCTAATGGTTCCCATCTGGGCCAGGTTTCGGCGTTATTAAAAACGGCGAGGCAGCGGGCTTGGGTTACAGAGCCGAGGTGAAAGCGGAGAGAGCGGAGAGCCGGGACCACCCATCGCACCAATTAGCGCGGCGGGCGGAAGGGCCCGGGGAGCCGGAGGGGCCCGCACGCCATAAACCACGGCCGGCCCCGCACCCCGCCCCTCATGCATATGCAAACAGCGGCGCCTCTATGCAAATCAGGTCCCCGGGGCCGCCCTGGGCGGAGCGCAGCGTGGGCGGGAGGCGGAGACGGCCCCTGATTTGAATAGAACCACCCAGAGCGTGACGTCTCCGGACCCTCCTCCAATGAGGGCGGCCGCCGTCTCGGGTTGCTCTGGGGCGTGCGCCCCGTCCTCCCCGCCTCCGCAAGACACGCCCTCCTCACGTGCCGTGCAGCCAATAGCAGCGCTGGATGCAAATACACAGGGGCGGTGCGCGCACGGAGGCTGCTGATTGGACGCGCATCGCCGGCGGCCGGCGGCCCCCCTCGGAGGGGCGGGCACGTCCCGCGATTGGTCAGCGGTGTGGGCGGGGCGCGTGACGCAGGCGGGCGGAGATCGGGGCGGAGATCGGGGCGGAGCGGGCCTCCCACCGCCCCCCGGCCCTGCCCGCGGCCTCCGCCCGCCCGGAGAGCGGCACCGCCCCTCCGACCGTGAGCCCGCCCGGAGAGCGGGACCGCCCCTCGGACCGTGAGCCCGCCCAGGACAGCGGGACCGCCCCTCGGACCGTGAGCCCGCCCGGAGAGCGGGACCGCCCCTCGGACCGTGAGCCCGCCCGGGACAGCGGCACCGCCCCTCCGACCGTGAGCCCGCCCGGGACAGCGGCACCGCCCCTCCGACCGTGAGCCCGCCCGGGACAGCGGCACCGCCCCTCGGACCGTGAGCCCGCCCGGGACAGCGGGACCGCCCCTCCGACCGTGAGCACGCCCGGGACAGCGGGACCGCCCCGCCGCCGCTGGGGTGCCTAAGACAGAAGAAAGGGAGAAGGATGGAACGCCCTGAACGGGGAGGGCGGTCCCAACTCCGCCCTTTGCGGCTGCCGAGCAGCCTCGATCGCCGGACAATTAGCGGGCGAGGGGGCCGAGGGGAGCGCTCCGGTAAAGCCAGGCGGGGCCGAGTTTGAAACACGGGTGCCGCAGCGAGGGTGTGCGGGTTCAGCCCCCACATCCATCACTTCGTGTGCCGCGGTGAAGAAATCTGATTGACGCGGTTAATAGGAGAAATTCCCATAATGGAAAGACGTCTCCGAGTCACCGCGCGTCCCAGCGCCAATTTAAACCTCCCCCCAGCCTCCCCGATGCGGTTTTTAAAAGAAGCAAATAGCACTAGAACTATTCGCTCTAGGCAGCTTCGTGCTTTTTTAAGCGCCCCAGCTTCACCTTGCCATGATTTAGGTGATCATCTGAAGTGATTTAAGCGATCGCCTTGCCTCGAGGGATCGTTTCAATCTTTTCGTTAAAGTCGTTTTCACAACAAAAATCTCCTGGTGGTCAGTGAGGTCTTAAAGCCACCGCGTTAAAGGGCTTATTTTTAACTAACAACTTAAGACTAAAGAACATCTGAAAGTTTACTTTTATATATTCGTGAATAATCATTCTTCACCCCGTTGTTTGCCTTTTTTTTTTTTTTTTTAACAGATTGTTCCTCGCCATTGACACGGTATTTCACAAAGCTGTTTTTCTCTATACTTCTTGAATACGCACGAATTGACAGCTGACATAAACATTTCGCTGAAATAAAATAGCATAAGTTAAGGGTGTAGATGTGCCTTCAGAACTCACTTCAGAGCTGGCCCAGCAAATGCACAAATAATCCCCGGGTCTCTCAGAACGGCAGCAAACATTTTTCAACACAGCACACTGCAGGTTGTACATGAGGGTGTTTTGTGATGTACCTCTGTCTGTCCGTGAAGGCTTTCTGCAATATTTGTTCTGACACAAACTGTTAAATCGTACCGTGTATTTCGTTAATTGGAAGCTTGAGAGCCGTGGCGTCAGGCAGGAAGGCAACTTTGCGCTCTGATCCTGGAAGTGGATAAATGGCTTGTGATTTATCAGGACTTCTAGGATAAATTGCACATAACTTTTGCAAAACTAGGGACAAAACCCCTGCTTAAGGATCCAGCAACTTTGGGCTTTTTTACACACTTTGGCGCTGTTAGTAAAAAATCCGTCTATAGAAAGATAAAACACATCATGAACGATAAAAGAAGCTACACGAGATGCTGGGTGTAGCTCGTTTATAGGGAGCAGACTTGGGTAGAAGATTAGAAGTACACCCAGAACGCAATTGTAGGATGTGGAGTTGAAAACCTGGTCATTCTGAAGTTCGCTGTGTTAGTATAAATCACGTATGAAGTTCCCGCAGCGCCTGAGAGGGAAATGTGCTAGTCTGCAATGCATATTTTTCTGTGCTTGACAGCACGCCTTTGGGGCAGTTATTTTTATATTAAAAATATGTGTTTATTTTACCTCAAAATGTGTAAAATACCCTTGTTTGGAGGGTTTGGGTTTGGCTAGGGCTTTTTTTTGTTTCAGGGTTTTTTCTGACATTATTAAATTTTTTTTATATACTGTATTTTGGCGTTCCTGCAGTTTGCATAATTTAATGAGGGAACAGTGCATGTTTGCTGTATTATTGCTGTCACAAGTGACTTGGTAGACCACTGAAAACAGAGATGAAAGCTAGCAGAACTGTTGTACTAGACCCACACAACAAGGCTAATTTCTAGCTAAATTGTGTCTTTTTCTAGACACTGTGTCTTCTTGTCATTTAGAATATACTTTAAAATGTGCAAATAAATTGCTGGCTATTCATAAAGATTATTACAGATTCCTGCTGCACAGCAGGAGAAGGTGACACAAGTGCATCAGCTTGGTTCTTTACCTGACCTAAATTGACACAGGTAGGAGCATTTCCCACTAGCTAGGGATCTGTGATATTGGCAGATTTATATGCTTTTATGGTCCTGGAATTTAATTTACCTGAACTGTAAAAGAAGTTTTGATGGATAAAGTTACAGGATCGAGCCAATGCAAAGTAAAAAATTAACTGCTGAACAATTTGTGTCAGCGTATTTTATTGTATCTCTAATCCTGGTTTAGTTTAACTTTCTAAATTACTTTGGATATGCAGTTTATCAAAATGTCTGAAATGAAATGGCAGAAAATTCTACAGATATAGCTTAGTATGATTTTTAAAAGGATTATATAGCTGTATGGATAACAAAAAAAAATCCCAAAGAACTGGTAAGACAGGCATGTATAAGGGATAGAAATACTTATACACCAGAGTGTAAAACAAGGACTAGATTTACATTGTTGGAAATTATGTTTCCTGGTGTAGGCTTTTTCATAATTCTTTATCACGGAGTTACTCATTGTCCCTTACTTCACATCATCTGGGACTGATATCTGTCTGAATAAACCACTTTTCATTTTGCCAACGCTTATAGGAGTTTTTCCTATTTTCCTTTTTTAATGTCTTAAATCATATTCCCTGCTCCGTTTGAGATCTGTTCCACCATGAAACAAGTGGGTGTTTTCCCAATGACTGACAGGCATTGGATTATGCCCTAAAGCAATCATACACTGTATTTCACGCAATGCCAAAGAATGAATAAGCATGAAATCTGATTAGATCTATTTTTCTCGTAATACAGTTATTGTGGTTTGCGAAATTGCCACTTAACACATTTTGCAGATGATCTTCATTTTACGCATGTTAGAGAAACAGATGTTTTCTTCCACAATTATTTATTTCACTCCAATATGTTAAATAAGTAGCTGATCACAGAAAGAAAGAGTGAAGCTGTTAACTCTGTGGGGAGTCCATAAGTGAAATCTCTTGCAAGAGAGACTCAAGAGTGGTTTACACCTGAGGCTGTACTCCCTGGTGATGAGGACAGGATAGCAGAGTGTAATTCATGGTTTCTGTTTCTCACCCTGGGGACCCACCAGGTGTGTGACCCTCTCTCAATTTCAGGTGTGTAAATATTAACTCAGACTTTGCCTCACTGAAGCAGGTTAAGAATCTTGTCTGCAATGGTCCAGGAATCACTGCAGAAAGACTTCTAGAAATACAAAGCATGGTCTCTAAACAGTAACGGAAACACAGGCAGAAACAGCAGAGCTCTTGCATGCCAGAAACATTCAGCCTGTAGAGGGAAGTCAAAAATATCCAGGATAATTTGTGGAGGGAAGTCCAAAATATCAGGGATAATTCGTGGCTATGTCAGGAGGTCCAGACACGGGGACCAAAAAAAAAAAAAAAAAAAAAAAAAAAAAATAAGCACACTTTAAATGTCAGTTACAGTTAAGTAACTAAAGTAACTATAATAAGTAACTATAATAACAGTAAAGTGATTTTTTTATAATAACAGTAAAGTGATTTTTTTTCTCTCTCTTAGGTGTTTTTGGTGACATAAACACTGCTTTTGGGACAATTGAACACTTGAAACTAATACTTTAGTTTGTGGTTTGTGGTTTGCTTTAGGTTTTGTTATTTGTTTGGGGCTTTTTCCAAGCCATGAGCTTCTGAAATGCAGTAATAGAGATCATCTGATCATGATCTCTGCTGGACCAGAATTACATTACACTTTGGTGCTATAAGTGAGAGTCAGCTAAGGAATTCATTTCATTTCAGACCACTATAATCGTGAGATCTAGAACTGCCCCTCTAATTCTATTTGAATTATTCACTCCTGGTGGAGTCTAGACTGTTCACCATGAACCCCATGTCACAGGCTTCTATAAACCTTGTCTTGCCTTCTTCAAAAAATAAAATACCTGTGTTCCCACAGCTTTACAAACGCCAGGTCTTTATGATTGTGAATGCCATCCTGGGCATTGCTGGACCACAGAATAAAAAAAAAAAACAGATGTGATAAAATGATGAAGACTCCCAAAACTCCGTTAGTGTGCGTGGTCTTAGGCTTGTCCAGGTGGTAGCACTGGAGCCCTGCCTGGCTGCTCGGAGAAATGCAAGCAGGTTGGCAGCTCTCCCCTCTCGGAGCAGCAGAGCTGTGTTTTGGTCCGTGCGGAAAAGCGGGCTCTGGGTAATTCCCTGATCTGCCGCAGGAGGGTTGCGGACTGCGGTAGCACCGGAACGCAGCCCCCAAGCGCTGCCTCAGCCCTTGCTGTGAATCACCTGGCAGCAAACCAGCCAAAAGGGAAACAGAGTAAGGGAAGCGACAGGAAGGAATGACATCCTAGAGAGGCACGAGCTGTGTTAGCTCAGGTTAGCACTTCCTCTGAACACAAGGTGAATTTACATCTCCTGGCCAGGTCTGTACTTTTGTATATATATATATATACACACATATATACATATATATACACACACACACACACACACACACACACACACACACACATATATACATATATATATACACACACACACACACATATATACATATATATACATACATATACATATATATACACACACACATGTATATATGTGTGTGTGTGTATATATATATAACTACATATATATACACACATATATATGTGTGTGTGTATATATATATACACACACATATATACGTATACATATATATATATATACGTAGTTATATTATATATATATATATATGTAGTTATATTATATATATATAGTTATACAAGTACTTCAGGTTTGTTTGGTTGTTGGGGGTTTTTTTGGGGTTTTTTTCGGTGCTAGACCATTTTGTAGGACTTTTTTTGGTCACTCAGCCCCTTTCCTCACCAGTAAGTCAAAATACCCATTCCATGGTTTTTCAACCATCAGAAATCTTGTTCCATATCAACAGACAAAAGAAAATAGCTAAGAGCAAAACCTTCTTGCCCTTTGCCAGCCCACAGCCACGCATGGTAGCTTCAGAGGCACAGGGAAACTGGTGTGTTTGCCATACAGAAAGTCAGGGACAGGTGTAGGTCCAGCCTTTTCCCATGGAGGCACAGAAGGCTCAGGTTTTGCCACTCCAGTGGGCATTCCCGTGCATCTGCCAGCCCCATTCCCATGCAGCATGTAGCATCCAGCTCTGGGATTGCTGTGCTCACTGCACAGAGAGCAGCAGAACAGCAGCCCCGTGGAGCCTGGGTGATCTGGAGGTGCCCACACACTGCCCTGCGCAGTCTCTGTGTGTGCTTTTCTCTTCCCAAACCCCTGCCCTCACACCCACACCTTCCCAAGGGTGCCAGAAAGGCTTGGGCTGGCTATGGCATGATACAAACAGTGTTGCCAGCTCAAAACCACTTTTCTTTTTTTTTCTTTTTTTTTCCTTTTTTTTTTCCTTTTCTTTTTTTTTTTTTTTTTTTTTTTGGTAATTGCAGAAAGGATAGCACAAATTGCACATTGAGGGCAGCCATTTTCTGCATTGCCATAGCATAACTGTTCTTTGCCGGCTCCCCAGAGCTTTACTAGTACATAATATCCAGATTATCACTTCCATCTTGTGCATTTGGAGATGCTACTCTAGTGGAGTTCATCCTCAGGAGAAAATATTATGCATTTTAAATTGTTCTCCTTGTCTTTTCCCTGCAGATATATTTTATGCTAACAGGGAGTGCAATCTTCAGCACAAACTCGGGAACAACATGGTGAACTATAATAATTATTGGACCTGTTAGGTCTATTATGGAAATAAATCTTCTGTGAACCAACATTTTCCCTCTTATGTTTCACAGAGAGACAGTAACCCTTCTGCTGTCAATGAATTAATTTGCTAAAAGAAGCTGGAGTTCATAGATAAATCTTAAGATTATTTCTCATTTACATATTAGCTTAGCATTTATGTGCAGTTCCATTTGTGTGATACTCCTGGGGACAATCCAGGGAACAATATGAATCATCTGATACGTTAAAATTAGGCCACAATAGAAGGGGAGAAAACCTATCTATTTTTTTTAAATTTTGAATTATTTAGAAGAGTCTTTTTGATTAATTATCTAGTACTGTATGCAAAGTATTCCAGAGTAATTTTTGCATCTGTCTGATGCTGGAGCATACTTGAAGAAAGCTTTCTGTGCTGAGACTCCTTCAGAGTGTGCATTATCTCAAGGACTACTGGTTGTGGCTTGTGTGATATCCTGGCTCAGACGCGGATTGTTTTTTTCTTCTTATTTATGGTGAAGAAACAAGGTCAGAGGCGTAAATGAAAGCAGGACCAGTGTATTTCCTATTTCCTGTGGAGTCCCCAGAGCTCTGGTTTGAAATCATTACTGCTGTTAATTAATGATTTGCCAGCTGTCTGCACTAATTTTATAGCATTTATGTATGCAGAGCCATTGTGCCTCACATTCCTGCTTGAGAATCAAGAAGCAAGATGCTAGAATCACACTTACATGTTCATTTGTTATCTTGAATATGGTCTGCTTGCACAGACCAAATTGTAAGGCTTACTGAGGAGATTTATCTGCAGCAGAGATCAACTTTGGGATATTTTAGACATTTTCATTTCAATTTTTGCTTAATTTTGGGCAGTAATGCATCTGGAAAAAGGCAAAGTGGCCTGCTTATTCTTATTGTAAAGGTACACATCATTTCAAAATTGGAGTGAAAAAGCTGGGCACTACAATGCATTAGCCAGACAGATTCCTACAGAAAACATAATTTCTGTGTGTGTTAGTGGCTGCCCCACTGCCCACACTTAGCTGCAATGCATGCACGGCTTTGCTGGGCTCCTTCCATCACACTTTCATAAACCCCTCATTTTTCCTGAAGGTTTGGGAAACCAGATGGTTGCAGTAACACAATTCCAAGTGTCCAGCTCCACTTCTCTGCAGCAGTCCTGCAGTTACAGTTGGCTCAATGCTTAGCTCAGTATTTTTTTCCCATTCTCTCCTTTGAGGGCTTCTGTCAATGTGGACTGTGAGGCAGCTGTGGCGTTTCTGACAGAAATGGCAACATCTTAGTGGTGGCTGGCTGTACACACCCTGTACAGTTTTTAGAGCGGGAGCCCACTGCCCTGGAACTGATTCATCTGAATGGTTGAGTGTGCTGGTTTAACTGGGAGACAGCTAATTTACTTTCCAGTAGCTGGTGCAGTGCTGTGGTTTGGATTCAGAACGAGAATAATGTTGATAACACACCGATGTTTTAGCTGTTGCTAAGCAGTGCTCAAGGACTCTTCAACATCTCATATTGCCTGCCAGGGAGTAGGCTGGGGGCACAAGAAGTTCAGAGGGGACACAGCTGGGACAACTGACCCAAACTGGACAAAGAATATTCCATACCATATGACAGCATGCAAACTGGGGGGACAGCTGCTCAGGGGCCACTGCTCAGGAACTTGCTGGGCATCAGCCTGTGAGTGGTGAGCAACAACCCTGTGCATGGGTATTTTATATATAACAACTATTATTATTATTATTATTATTATTATTATTATTATTATTATTATTATTATTATTATTATTACTCCCCTTCTTTTTCTGTCTTATTAAGCCGTCTTTATCCCAATGCACAAATTTTAATCTTTCTTGCTGAATCTCTCCCCCATCCTGCTGCAGGGAGAGGGAAAAGAAGTGAGCAAGCTGTGGTATTGAGTTGCCAGCCAGGTTAAACCACAACAGCCATTTTTCTGACACCCGACGTGGTGCCAAGAAGGTGAAGATAATGACAGGTCTGACCAGAGTGTTTTAAAACAAATGTTTATAAACATTCATTAGGTTAGTTTAATAGTCACTCATCACAGTGTTGATTTATTTGCTCACAGAGCTGCTGCACTTGTTCTCAGAGTTGCACTATGTAGCACCCTACTTGCTGTATATGTTCCCTCTTGTGGTGTCTGTCACCTCTGGGGGCTGGGTTAAGGTTTATCATTTTGTTGTCATTTGTAACACTGGCTTCTGATATGACAAAATTGCTGGTCATGAGACTAATCTGATATGTGTACTCAGACTGCCCTCATCTCCATACTCTGGGAGCCATCTCTCAGAAACTAGTGATAATTTATGACTTCTCCTCAGAGAGCCAAGCTGTGGGTGAGACAAAGTCGGGGAAGGCATCTCCTACTCCTTCACCCTCCTTCCTTCCTTTTTGTCTTCCCCTTTTCCTTATTCTCTGGGCTAGTTAAAATAGCTCTGGAGAATTGTGAATCTTATTGGGATGTTCAGACTGGCATGTTTCTGTTGATATGTCTTATATTACTAAATGTGCTCCAGATCTTGTTTAAAGCTAAACACCTATCTAAGAATACCACCCAGAGATCTACCTGGAGGCTGGACAACTGTGAGGGTCAGGCTGTATGGGACAGTACAGGCAAGTACCTAGGACACTAGGCACCTCCAGTGTTTTGGACTTCATCCCTGAACAGGAGCAGAACCCTGAAAAACTGGAAAAATATTTGGAAGAAGTGAGCTGTCACCCAGGCAGTTCCCGAGAGACACAAATCACTGCAACATGCTGAGTCCTGGCCCACACCCTCTGAGCCCTGTCCAACACTGCCCACCACCCTGAGGGCAAGAGAAAGTCTCTTAATCTGACAGTAAAGTGGCAGCTATTGCAGCTACTCCAACCCCATGGCATGGCTGAACCAGAGAGCCAGCCCTCGTCATGATCAGTCACTCCTACACACATGAAAAAACACTGGAAGCAAAAGTGGACTCATCTCCCAAAGGAAGAAACTCTTTCCTTACTTAAGGGAAGAAGTGGGAGAGGCAGACTGCCCCAAAGCGAGGCCATCACGAGAACAGAAGGAAGAAGATACAGAGCTCAGACAAGGCAGTAACCACCCAGGCTCCATCCCTGTGTTTGTGGCTGGATATGTGAAATGGGCATTGACAAAGGGATTGGAAAAGGGGCACGAGGCCTCAGCCTCTGGAGGTGCCCCAGTTCAGAAGAGAAGAAAAGGTACCCTTCCAGAAAGATATTAAATATCAGCATGGACAGAGGTGTCCTGTACCTGAAGAATTAGCTGTGCTGGAGGTGACTTATGGTAACCCACACAAAAAGTGTCCTGGTTTCAGCTGGGATAGAGTTAATTTTTTTCCCAGTAGCTGGTGCACTGCTGTGTCTTGGATTTAAGATGAGAATAACGTTAATGACACACTGATGTTTTAGTTGTTGCTAAGCAGTGCTCTAAGACTCTGTGAATTCTCATATTGCCCTGCAAGCTAGTGGGCTGGGGGCACAGCAAGCTGGGAGGAGACACAGCTGGGACATCTGACCCCAACTGGACAAAGAATATTCCATACCATATGCCATCAAAGAATATTCCATACCATATGCTATATATACCCCAGTATATAAACTGGGGGAGGGGCAGCTGGCCAGAGGGCACTGCTCAGGAATTGTCTGAGCAGTGAGTGGTGAGCAA